>NC_092587.1:138198214-138821785 GCF_047663525.1 Anas platyrhynchos
GAAAGGAAATAGCTTAATACAGTGATGAGATGACATTTCAAAAAGTTAGCTATAAAGACCAAAGGAATAAAGTCTTTATATTTTCTGTGAAAAGGACAAAATGTCACTGAAAGTCTTTAAGTATTTGACAGGACTGACATAAGTATAGCTGAACCTGCCTTGGGAAGGGACAGGGGATGGATGATCTAAGTGTTTTCCAGTCCTGTGGTTTGTGAACTGTAGCCCAATATCTATATTAAGTAAAGCTGAGATATTAATTTATTATTGATGGCACAATTTTTAAGTGGTTTTATTTAAAAGCAGGATTTTTGAGATAAATAATCTGTAACATTCATACCTTTTTTGAGCTGACTTGGAGAATAACTATATAAATTGAGTAAGTCATCATTTCCCTGTCTGATCTCAGCTGGACATGACCAGAATCAATGCAAGAACCTGAGTCAGATCTTTAGAAAGGCTTCAATTATTTTGGATTGATTTCATTTTAAGGCGTTACAGTCACACTGTGATTAATGACTCTAGTAATGGTACAGTTTTTCACTGGAGCTGTCATAGGCAGTCCATTTTTAAAGAGATCTTTTGGGCTTTATTCCAAAGAACAAATGGGCAGCACTGACCCACCAAGAAAGCAATTAGTTATAGCTGTTAGTATTTCCACATGTATTTGCCCACCAAAGCTTCCCACTGACACACATTGGTGTCCCCAGCCATTTCAGGTTCTTGTGCCTAGATTCTTACCATTACACACCACATCGTGCTTTGCTGGAGCATCCCAGCAAGAGTATTCAAAATCTCTGTGTTTTCTGAGTCAAAGCATGAACTTGCATCCATGGAGATTCTATGTTTAGACATTGAATATTAGGATGAGGTCTTTTCCAGATGCTTCTGCTTCAGGAGCATCATACTTTGCATCAGGTATGCAATATTCACTTTGTCATGAAGAACAAGAGGTACCTGCAATCCCATTGCTTCATGTACTCACAGGAATGTGAATTCCATTCACCAAATCACAAAGCAAGCTTTTGGTTGGTGTTGAACTGAATTTGAAGTCTTCCAGGACTTAGAGGAGGGAAATGTTTATTTTATCTATCTGCTGGTTTATCAGCTAGGTATTTTGTTTTTCAGCTGCTTGTTTGCATGGACGTGGTGTGTCTTGTGGGTAGGCTATCCCTGACTGAAGCCGTGCTCTGGCCATTCCCCAGAAAGTTCAGTCCTGTGGCAGCAGAGGCTGGGGAAGGCTTAAAAATATTAAAAAAATGTCCAGGAGCTGTGACTGTGCTTGGCTTTCAAAAGCCTTGTGTATTAAACTGTTGGCCAGCATCTGCCTTCTGGCAGCTCCGTACATACCAAACAGCAGTAACTGAAGAATTTGCTGCATAAGATAACTGCCAAGTGATGGGTTGAGATGCTTAGTGATGCTTTAAACCCGTAATGGCTTGTTCCATTGGTGAAGCAGGGAATTTGAATCCTTGAGCATTCCCGGTGTCTCACTGAAATCAGTTGTGCATCACCACTGCTGGAGACAGGGTGCTCTGCAGCCTCTGGAGGGCTCAGTCTCAGATTGTTCATTTGCTGTGTTACTGGTGGCTGCTCTACCTGAGTCTGCCATGCCCTCCCGCTCTGCTCACAGATTTGTGGGAGAAGCAGAGAGCAGCAGAGCAGTACATGTTAATTCACTCATGGCTTCTAAACATTCAGGAAAGCCTATGTTAGGAAAGAGATTTGAACTACATCTTTGCTCTTTCAATATTGAGTTAGCATGAGTGGGGTTTCATCTGCTGAACTCTTGACTTCTGAAAATGTAACTAGTTGTCTAGACTCAATTTATTGTAAGAAAAAAGAGAAAAAGAGTGTTTCAACATGGCATTTGTTCTTACTTATTTTGGATGCCTGCTCTGAGGTTGCAGTGATTCTCTCTGTAAAGGTTAATATTGTGGGAACCCGAAAGACTGCCTTTGTTGGATAAAATGCTTGAGGTGTATATGCAGCACCTGTTCATTTACACCTTTTTACTTTTCCTTTCCTTTCCTTTCCTTTCCTTTCCTTTCCTTTCCTTTCCTTTCCTTTCCTTTCCTTTCCTTTCCTTGCCTTGCCTTGCCTTGCCTTGCCTTGCCTTGCCTTGCCTTGCCTTGCCTTGCCTTGCCTTGCCTTGCCTTGCCTTGCCTTGCCTTGCCTTGCCTTGCCTTTCCTTTCCATCACAGCGTTCACCTTCACAGGTGACTTTTTCCACCTTTTCTCTTTCTTTCTTCTGGTTCTTTAATATATCTCCTTTTCTAAGAAGGCCAGCTGCATCCCAGGCTGCATCAACGGAGGAGTGGTCAGCAGGTTGAGGGAGGTGATTGTGCCCCTATGCTCTGCTCTTGTGAGGTTGCACCTGGAGTACTGTGAACAGGTTTGGGGCCCCCGGCACAAGAAGGGCATGGAGCTGTTAGAACAGGTCCAGAGGAGGGCTAAGAAGATTATCAAGGGGCTGGAGCACCTCTCCTATGAAGAAAGGGTGAGAGAGCTGGGGCTGTTCACTCTGGAGAAGAGAAGGCTCTGAGTTGACCACATTGAAGCTTTTCAGTACTTAAAGGGGGCTTACAAAAAAGATGGAGAGACACTCTTTGCTCAATCATATAATGACAGGACCAGGGGGAATGGTTTCAAACTAAAAGAGGAAAGATTTAGATTAGAGATTAAGAGGAAATTCTTCACTCAGAGGGTGGTGAGGCCCTGGAACAGGTTGCCCAGAGAAGCTGTGGATGCCCCATCCCTGGAGGTGTTCAAGACCAGGTTAGATGAGGCTCTGGTTAACCTGATCTAGTGGGTGGCATCCATACCTATGGTGGGGGACTTGAACTAGATGGTCTTTAACGTGGCTTCCAACCCAAGCCATTCTATGATTCTAGGTATCTTCCCAAGATCTGCATTATCCTGAAATATCAGCTTGGTAAATGCTGTGTGATAGCAGAATTGGCATCCCAGATGAATCATATTTGACATACATTAAAATTATGCAGAAACATGTAATAAAATTATGACTAATACAGGAATGACACACTGTCTGACAAGTTAGGCAAACATAAGTCACTACCCTTAAATGGAGATGCCAGAATCAGCTGAAAAGCAGTTAACTTTTTCAACCTGGAATAACACAACCTGTGTTTATTGATCTCTGTCTTTGTGCACATAAGAAGAAAGATTGATCTGAGATGTCTAAGCTCTTCTGTGAATGGTCTCTATTTAAAACTTTTAAAGGCACAAAAATCCATCTCAGTGTTTTACATCAAAGTGGATATAACACAAAGTGGGTATGACTGGCCTGGGATGGATTCGTGTGAAGTGAGTAGTGCAGGTGCTGTCTGCAGCACAGGCTCCACTGCCTCTAGGTACCCAGGGTCCCACTGGCCCCTGCCAGGCAGAGAGAGAGCCTCAAGCTTTAATATATAAGGCTGGAGAAATATAAACTTATGGGCACTGCAATAGCATGGCCACAGTGGTGTGGTGCTATTCTAATTAGCCTCATCTGAGTTAATTAACAAACTTGTAAACTGAACTCAGTCAGGCGGTGCTTTTGCCTCCAGTTCTGGAAGAAGCTCATTCAGAGCCTGTTCGGGGGTCTGTGCACTGAGCACCACTGCACCTTCTAGCAACACCCTTCAAAAGGCAGTAACCTAATGCCACTTTGATGCCAGCAGAGGCTCAGGGAGCCATCAGGACTCAGAGGGCATGGTCCAGCAAAGAGGCAAGGTCACAAGCAGTGGTGCTGTGAATGTTGTCTGTGCATTGGGGCAGGTCAGGGAGAGTGAACTAGCACTGGCACAATGACAACGGTGGCATCAGAGCAGGGACTGGGGAGTTGCCTGCAGCACTGGCTGCCCCTAGCAGTGGGCTTCCAAGCAGCAGGCTTCTCAGGAGACAAAAGCTGTGCCTTCACCGCAAATACATGCTGCAGCTTTGCGGTCCCCTCTTATGCCATGTGTTGACCTTGCTTGTCTCCAAAGAAGGTAGGAATAACAGCAGCAACAGAAGCCCTGCTCTATCTCGACTATTTTTTCCCCTTGAAAGAAAGGAATTAGTCTTTTCAATACAGTATAAACTACAGTCATACAGGAGCTTTTCTTATAAAACTTCTCATTGAAAAAGAAAAGGATTGAGGACATCATTAAAGTAAAAGCTTCCTTAATACCTTATATCAACATGGCCTTTACTGCTTTAATTTTCTTCCTTTCCTGCATTATTAATAGGTCTTATCAAGATTTTTAATTTTAACCATTACTGTGGAACAAAGCAACCCAAAATCACTGTTCAAATCCCTGAACTTTTTAACCCGTTTGTTGCTGTATCTGGTTGTCATGTTAACTCTGTTGTGACACTGGTCCCACTGGTTCTGATAAAAATAAAACACTGTAGCACAAACAATTCCAGCTTCTGGATCTGAACCTGCACCTGCAGCTCTCATGGGACTCTGTGGCTATGCACAACACTGCTCATTGTAGCTGAGGAGCGACCAGAACCAACACAGGAGGAAGATTTTCCCAGTGTTACTTGATGTATCTGTTAAAGAAACAAAGACAGATTTACACAGTTCTCCTAAGCTAGTTCAGAGTCTTAATTCCAGATCACGATGCCTACATATGTGCTGTTCCAAGGATGTTCAGATGTTCCAAGGAATGTTAAAATGAGTACATGCAATAATATGTATTTAACAAATTTCTGGAACTTTTGTTTCTTTTCCTGAGTTTTTCAAATTTTGTATTTGAAAACCCTTCTGAATTTAAAATTTGTGTAACTTTTTGAATCAGTGCTAAAAGATAGTTTCATTTGCAGGTAACATCTGATGTGCTCTGGACCAAATATTTTTGAGGTGACTGAATTGTTCCTGGTTAAAACATGAGGGAAGACAACTTTGGGCCCAATTTTATGAGTTCAGAGAGCATTTATTCAGCCATTTGAACAGTTATAAGCTGGGATACTTCAGTTATCACCAAATTTGCAATGTGATAGCCGAAGCATCACAAGGGTGACTTTTTTGTTTGTTTGTTTTTTCCTACCATAGGACAAAATATGAAGTTTCTTTGGTCAGTAATTTTAATTTTCATCTTTATTTTCTGAAAATCAATGCTCATACCACCCCCCCAGGGGGCATGTTTTCACAGGGCAAGGACAGATGATATTTTTAATGGGATCTGTGCAGCAAGTGTGGCAGAGCTTATTATTATTCTCTCATAGGGTGCATTGAAAAGTAACACTTAATAAAAAGGACCACAGGAAGCCAACATCAAGTGGTACCTTTTATTAAATACAAAGCATCTGTGGCTTACACATTTTGGGGAAAAGTGAAGCTTAGTCTTATCTTTTGTCTATTCTTTTAAATGCATCAGGAAAGAAATTACAAAGCTGTTTAGGGCCCTAAACACAGGCAAGCACTCAGATTCATCATAAGCACTGGAGCATTGCCGTGCAGCCCTTAGCGGAACCTAACATTCAGGTACCAGATTTTCTAGAAGCAGCCACATCCAGCTAGTGTACCCCAGAACCCCTCCCCCTTTGCCCTACACACCCACACCCAAGAAGGGGACAGTGTGTGACTGAATAAAGCAGCCCTGTCTGGAGTTATAGGTACTTTCTGTAGGGACTCTAGGATTTTATTTTATTTTATTTTTTAAATTGGAATCCACAGTCCTGCTGCTATCTAACATGTAAACCAAGATTATTATTTTTAAAATAAAAAATTATTAAGTGTCTTTGTTCCAGCTCCAGATAACTAAAAATGTAGGTGAATTTACAAGTCCATGCTCTGCATAAGTTGTTTCAACTCTGAGAATAGCACATACGGAGAACTGTTCAGTTTAACAAATGTAATATCAACTTTAGAGTGGTTTGAACAGGTCTCTGTACTTCAGTGAAGTGAGATTTACTTCCTAGATCAAATCAAATGCTTACTTGTGGGTGTCCAGCACCTTGTCAGCTGCTCTGAGGCACCTGGCTTGTTTTCCAGATGCCCTACCAGGGGTTCTGCCCATGTCTTGCAGGTGTCTCAGGTACTCACTCCATAGTACCAAATGTATGTATACCAAATGTGGGCAAATGACTCAAACTCTTCATTGTCTGTCATGGGAACTTAAGCAGTCAGGGTGTAACTCAGTTGACTAACTCTAGCCAGTCATAGAACACCTTTTTAGGAACTATGGGAAATCTCTCTGGGCCTCCAGAAGTTGTCACAAAGGCACCAGTCCTCTGTCACATCCATGCGTACAGATCATAAAATCACAGAAAGGGACTTTAAAGGGAAATTGGAAGGGACTTTAAATATCATCTAGTTCCAACCCCCCACCATAGGCAGGGATACCACCCACTAGAGCATCTGTTGGCTGCAAAAGAGACCAGAAGGTTAACTTCAGCTCTCAGAGCTGTAATTTCATTGTCTTGACAGGCTTGGCTGGAGAAAACAAAACAAAACAAAAAAGGTCACTGAAAGCATCTGGGGAACTTTTTGATACTTCATTTTCAAAATGAAGGCTAAGCTGCAATGCAATCAGGTCATCCCAGAGGTGAGATATGCAGCTGAGAGTTACTACAAGCTGTGCTGTTTCAGTTGATTGCAAGACAAATCAGGACATTTTAGTAACTCACAATTGTTTTCAGGAGTTTCAGAAATTTTGTGAAGAAAAAAACTTCTGCTTGGAACCACTAGCTCCATGACCCTGAATTACTTCATTCAAAGCTTCTTGGAGTCAGCACAGTTCCTCTCCAGCCAAAATAGGTTTGTGCCTATCACTGAGCTTTAGATTCCGTGAGCATCAGGTCAGAGTCTTGGCATCACACCAACTGATCTGCTGTGGACAGGAGAAAGAATAGTGAACCCCCTGCAACAGCTCTCATAAATCAATGTTGCAGCTATTTTTAGTTAAACTGTCAAGGATGTTGCTTTCGCAGAACCGTTGCTGGCTCTGGGGAATTTCTGCTTCACAGTAAATTTTTATAAAAGTGGGTTTTAATCTGCTTTGAATTAAGATCATATGTCAAAAAAAAATCCTTTTACACTGAAACTTCTGTTTTATTGGCTACAGTGAGACAGGAAATCATACTGGAAAAGGGTGGTCAGAGTATAGCTGAAACTAAAGATGTCTCTGCTTTTACCATGCCATGTCTGCAATTGCCAAGCACTTAGAACCAGTACACATTCACTCATTGATACTGGATTAAACCCTCCTGTTCATTTTATTAAATTACCCAGAATCAGCCTAAGGTATATGAAAGTAATTGGTTCAGTCTCAATGGCTCATCTAAATCCACATATTGAAGGAAAAAGGCAAAATATTCTTTCCATGAATTTCATTAGAAGTAATAAATAAGCAGGAGTCAATTCAACAAGGACACGATAGTTAGCTAATCCTACTACAAATTCTTCCAAATCAGTTAGGAGTAAATCTGTGCAAATATCAAATTATGGTTGAAATAATATCATGTAACAATTTGTCAGTATCACTAGCAGTAAATCCTCAGATTAGTCAAATCCATCAAATGAACACTGCAAATAATCACTTCTAAATCCTAAAGCAAGAAGGTCAAGGAGGAAACCATTCATTTAGTTCCAAAACACAATTGACATACAGCCATGGCATAAATCCTTAGTTGGGTAAATATTTTAGCATAAAAAGCAAGTGAGCATATATCTACATTACAATCTCAGAAGCCAATTAATATGTTCTTTTGGAAGTTCACCATCTAGTACAAATGTTAATCAGCATGCTCTCTCCCAGGGAATATAAATATTACAAAGGTATGTTGATGAGCAAGTGTATCAGCAGTTCTCTCACTGATCTACTACTGACAAAAACCTAGGAAAATCACAATGTTTCATTGGAAAGGAATACATTTTACTTTACTGCAGATATATTCTCTGGTGCTTTCCTGTGCAGCTATAATTCAGACTTAGACAAGGCTACAAGGATTCCAAAGATTGCACACACACACACACCTTGCCACCCACCAATGGAGTTCAATGGTTACATGGATAACATAAAAGATATTCAAACATTTCAGCTCTTGTAGTCTGTGGACCTACTTGGAATGGGGAACTTCCACTGCAGTTAGATGTATTTCTGATGTTTGTTTTCTGCACTGCAAGGTGTCTCTAGATCTTTCCCTCATTTCAGACTGAAGAACGAGGGTTGTCATTTCTCCCGGGGATTTTGGAAGGGAAGGTTTAAAGTGATGGTGCCTGGACATACATGCAGGCCTCAGAGGGGCTTATGGTGGATGGATCATCCCTACCTCATCTTACTCCACTAACTTCCTTGGTCATCAGTCAAACAGGGATGTCATATAACAGAGAGCAGAATCTGATGTCAATATAGTGACCACATGCAATCTGTGGCTAATTACAGAGTCACTTTTGAAACCATCCATCTTTCACATCTCCTAATTTTGACTTTCATCCACAAATGAAAAAAAAAACATCAGGTGAATCTTTGAGAATGAATCTAAGATTTGGATTTGAAGTTTCACTTCTTCAGCTTCTGGGACTGGTGACAAAACAACACTTCACCTGGTTGTCCAAAACAGCACTTAAACAGCCACTCCAGAGAGCAGTCCAATAAACACATTTGTTCCCTTCACCTCTGTCAAACTTCTGTGCACACCTCAGAGTAAATCTGAATATATTTAATGACAGCTGTCAAATCAGTTCATTCATAAGGGAGAATTAGGGTAGTCTGGCTTCTTGTTTGAAGGCTAAGAAAACATCTTTTTTGTTGAAGGTCACTACATTTTCTGTATTCTAGAATAACAGCAAAGTTTTTAAATGGTAATTAAACTAAAGCCATTAACATTTATTTAAGTCTGAATTTGTATAAGGACCATATTTTACATTTATTCTGAATAGTTTATTACACATTACATTTCTTTCTTTTACCTCTTTCTTTACCTCTTTCTCTCTCTCTCTCCTTTTTTTTTTTTCTTTCTACATTTTTTTAATGTCTTAAAGGAAGAAATTTTAGGTATTCAGATTATCTGCCTAGATCCTGCTTCCATATGAAATCCATAGCCCTGATGTTGAGCTACTGGGGCCTGCAGAAAAATTACAGTTTTATAGATGAGTGCTGCCAACAGAGGTGAAGTAAAATGAATTACACAAAAATGTGCCTAGTAGACCAAATTCTCATATCTAAGCTCTGGAGAGGAGCTAAGATTTCTGATCTATTCTGGGGTTTAGAACTTACCACTAGGTATTTCCCTGCTTACCACAAAAAATTTGGAGCACCTCTAATTTGCAGTGTTCTCCATGCTGTCACTAGGATCTCTAGATGCTTTGCATTACAGCTCAGACTCAGGTACATGTACCTGAAAATGTAAACTTGGTAACTTACAGGAACAAAAGTCTTCTAGTAGATCTGGCCCAAGGTGACTATCAGTTGGAATGAAAAGTTTACCAAAACATAGACATTGAGAACACCATAGAAAGCAATGTGAGCAATTCTGTTGTGTTCAAACACTTGTATGTACATATATTTTAAATAAGAAAGAATTTTAAAGAAACTTAGTCAAAATTAAAGTGAATTTTTCTCTCTGTAGCACTACAGACAAGTTTTCCCTCATCAAGACTTCAGCTGAAAGTGCCAAGACTCACAGTTCTTGACAGAAATTACTCTAACTGAAAATCGAATGAATGGCTTTGGGTGCAAAATTGATACTGTAGTGCAGTCCAGACAGGAGAGAGCTGTATGTTCAATGGGTCCCATCTTTGTGAATAATACAGACAAAGGAAAAAAAAATAGTGTTGTCACATCAACTTAGATGAATGACAGAACATTAGGTCACACTGTCCAGATGTTCGTTTAATCACATCTGATAGTTTGTTCCTGACTTTTTGAAAAGAACCAGTAGGCAAAGAAAAAGATGTATCATTTATCTGAAAGGTTAAGATGTATCTTAACTATGAACTGCTGTACTTATCTAGAAAAGATTTCTGGTGGAAAATGACAAGAAAAAGAAACAGTCCTACTGATATTAGGCAGACCTTTCAGACTGTAAACATTTTTAAGTCTAGATGGACCTTCATTTGAGGCCTGCCTGTTAGTACTTATCCAGTCACAACTATCTCTCCTCAATGCCAGAATATTATTCTCAAATTGCAGTGATCTGAAACAGAATAGAGAAGGACAGATACCGCTGCAAAACTGACAAGCAAAGTGGAAAAGCTTTGCTGAAGATCATACTCTTCCTCGTCATGTGAGCTGGAGCACATACTAGCACAGATGGACAGAGAGGCAACCACAATGCCTCCAGCTTCCCCAGAAAATGATCTTCAGCTATTAAGTGTTGCATAACAGTTCATAGTTTTTGGCTGAGAGAGTGGTGCATCAAGACCTGACAAAAAATGATACTAGAGTTTCTTCAGGTTACGTCTCCATTATACTCACAGTGCCATGATCTGTCACCAAGGCAAAGCACCAGCTCAGTGGGATCCCCACTTTTATGGAACCCCAGAGGAGCTGCAGAGCCAATGGCAGATATAGAGACTGAGGTACTATTTCTCACTCTTCAGCCAAGCTGGGCCACATCCAGAATATGTTCCAGATGTTTTGATTGCGCTGGTGGTATATATCATTCTGGGTGATATTTAATGCTTGGGAGGAAAGTGTCCTAAAGGCTAACGTCCATCTAATCTCTCTCTTGCCTTAGTGTGACAGAGATTAAGTAGTAATGCAGCTACCAGCTGACCCTGATAATCTGAATTTAGATTACCATGCACTCTAAAATAAACATTTTTTCCAACTATATGGCAAAACAGTTTACATTTGTCATATCGAACTGGGAGACTGGTGAAACCTGCTAGCACAACAATGATCCCAGGTATGGTCTGAATAGAAAGCATGAATTCTGAGCAGTTCTACTGTGACATTTAATGAACAGTTTGTCCTAGGATTTAAAATGTTATTAATTAAGGTTCACAATTGCCCATAAGTACTGATTGTCTTATTATAACCAATACCTGTAAATGGTATCATTGCTAATTGTCATGTTCCGTGTAATACTGAGTCATAATATTTAGGAATATAAATGAAATTAAATAGTGTAACCCTTTTCTTGGGTTAGAAAGAAAAAACAATTATTACATCAATGACAGCAAAAAGAAAAGATTGCCAGTTAAGGTGGTTTTGAAACTATTGTTACCACAAGACAAGATATTATAATATGGAGCCATGAATAGCTACTGGAAGCTTCCATCAAGATTCCAGTCAACTTTATAGAAACCCTGAGACACAGTTTTCTGCAGAAAGATAGGTAGAAAATATTCAGTTGGTATTGCTCAGTCATTTTAAGCCACAGTTCTCTTACAACAGTATTTAGCTCTCAGCTACACAATATAAGGCAGCCTCTAGCCTTTAAATTGTCTTTAAGTGAGTTTCCTGTGGAGATAAAACAGAAAAGAAGCTATAAAATCCAATCTCGGTAATGGATTGCTAGACTAGTGGTTCCCCAATGAATTTTGCAGCCACCGTGATGCTGGCTATCATTTGGACAGTTACTGTCTGATTGCTATTTAGGGGTATATATATTTTGTTACACCAGGAAATTGTTGCAGAAATTATTAACAAAAATAGATTAACATTTAACCTTTGAATTGAGTTGGGAAACTATTTTAAAATTTAGGAACGTACCCTTAGTTGACATACGTCCCTCTGTATCTGTCAAAGACAAGAAAATATTTTACTATAGTTGAGGAAAGAGGTTTGGGCTAATATGTAATCTGAAATATTTATATTTTACCTGTGCTGTACAGGGATTCATATTAAAAAACATCAAGTGGCCAGGAGATACACACAAATTACTACTGGTCTGCAGACTTGGCTTCGTGCAGTTCCCATATCTCATAACTGTAATAGTAGTTGTGTGTTCCTCATACACTTTTAAAATAGTGACCATAGTAATCAGAAGCCATTACATGACTAAATTATTTCACTGGTCTAGGTGAAACACTAAAAAACAAACAAACAAACAAACAAAAACAAATGTATTTTTTTCTGTTTGCCTTGACTGGTACCCACACCAGAACTATTTGGGAGACACAGTGGAATCTCTAACACTGAGTAAGTGTCAGTGGAAGAGATAAGGGGACAAATCACAAAATTATTCTTTATAAATTGCACTGTCTTTTCTTGCAATTCACCCAACAGCTCTCTAAATGAAAAATATCTGGACTGGTGCACAACATTAAGCTTACAATTACTTCCATGTTACAGTACCAGGCTATTGTGGCACAATTTTCTGTAAAGGATTCCAGGTTAGGTGTAATGAAATACTGAGTGGTAAGCAATTCGGAGGAACAACATTACATGGATAACTACTAATTATTGGGGAAGACTGAACACAGATTTTGTAAAGGGAAGTCCCATCTCACAGAATTACTACATTACGGTGAAGGCATTACTGTAGACATGATAAGATCTGATTGCCAGATATATTTGGTGTTCCAAAAGCAATTTGTCCAGGTTCCTCACCAATGATAGATTCTTTAAGGGCATAACAGGGGATGCGTCTGCATATGACTAAAGAGAAAAGGGAAATAAATGTTCAGGATTCAAGCTGAAGGAAATAACCAGTGAAGTTATCCAAGATAATAAAAATAAGGGTAAAGGTAAGGTGTAAAAAGAGTAAAGACTACAGAAGGTCCTAGTGACACAGAGTAGATGAAATAGCAGATGAAACTAAATAAACATAAACCACAGTCAAAGTTTTGGGATGGCTTCTGTGCAAGGAATAACTGAAATAGATACAGACTCTTCAGCCTTGAAAATAGACAACTGACAGGATACATATGATACAGGTCTAAAAAATCTTCATGGATAAGGGGTGCAGGAAACAAATTCAATGTAAGAACTAAATGGCCTCCAAACAGGCTAGCAGGAGGAAAATTCAAAACATTGAAAAAGAGGTGAATCTTCAGCTAATATATTGTTAAACTAAAGATGTTGTAGACATGCAAAGTGTTGTACATGTAGGTACTAGCTTACAGGTTTTCAAAGAGTTACTAGATGAAGCAATGGGAGACGAACCCACAGAAAGGTTTGAAATGCAAAGAGACCACTTCTGCTTTGGAGTGTCATGATATGAGATGCCTTGTGGTATACTCAGCCAAGGTGTATTAACTCAGCCACCTTGTTATTTGTATTTTTATTTTTTAAATCATTATTTTAAAGTAAAAATGCAGGATTGGGAAGAGGGAGTGAAGGGGCAGTATCAGGTCTGGAGTGGGAGCTCAGCTCTTTGCCCAGTCTGGCAGGGAGTTGCAGTAAATACTGGGTGTCCTCAGGGATTGGTTATTTCAGGAAGGAGAGGACCAGGCTGCTTCACACCATGGAGTGTGGAGCAGTAATGAATGATTTGGAGGTGTACATAATATCGACAAATCAAGATGCAGATAAGTAGCGACGGTGATGTATTAATATGTTAAAATAATTTCAGAATTGCAAGCTATTATACTGTTGCAACAACATTTGATGTATTAGCATTTTGTTGAGTTATGAATTTGTTTCCTATAAATCCAATATGTTTAAAATCCTTGTGTTTCTCAAACTGTTTTGCAATTAAGAACATGGTGCTGTTTCATGTCTAATCAGTGACGTAAACTAAAATGAATAAAGACATTTTCATTTGAAATTAACAGAAATTGAGATCCTTTAATGAATAAAATATAAACTGCAGCCCCTTCACAGATAGCAATCACCTTCAAAAAGACCTTGGTAAAGGTATGGCAAAGGTTGAAGATGTTTACTATAGAATATTACTGTTTTATTATATTTTCCCAAATAGTTCTAGTCTTCAAGCAGAGACAAGATATATAATATCTTGGTTGCCTCTCTTTCTAAAAAAAAAATGACTGATCTGGAAAGTATATACTCTAGATCCCTTTTCACCTATTTCTATCTGGAAGATAGTGGACAGCAAAACTTTTCTGGATTATCTGTTAAACTCTTTTCTGGTCTCTTCCTTCAAGTCTGGTAGAAATACTCAGTAGCTGTTTTAAATATGTCTCCTTGCTTTAGCATACAGTCTTTTTTGGTGTTTATATCTGGTATATTTAATCTGCCTTACACTAATTCCCTCTCCTCATCACCAAAGAAGAGGTGCATCATTATGACTTTACCTAACAACCTCCTCTACCTGTTGAAATACACATAATATACTTTCATTGTTTATCATCTGATCCTTTTGCCTAACTATTCTCTGATCCTTTTGACCCAGTAATATTTAGATTTTTAAAAATCTGTCTTCCTCAGTCAGTGCTTTGACTGTAAATTCAACTAAAATTAGGACTCCAATCCTAATATGAAATGATGGCTCAACAAGAAGTAGAGGAAGTGCTAGAGTTACAAATAAACACAGCAGTATTTAATTCATCTACTAATCAGTTCCTTAGGATTTTGAAAGATCTAAAACAGTCTGGTACTGAGTGACAGATGTTCAACCACTGTATCCGGGCTCTGAAGACATTGCAGCTGCACCACAAAAAAAAAAAAAAAGTATGTGGGCTCTCCCCAGATGCAAATATGATGTAAATGCAAATTTATACAGTCAGAGGCTATGTGCAAACTTTCATGTGCAATCTTATTTGCTGCAATTCCAATCAATGTGATTCTGTTGGATGAAAGGGCGACGAAGCTGGTGAGGGGCCTGGAGAACAAGTCCTATGAGGAGCGGCTGAAGGAGCTGGGCTTGTTCAGCCTAGAGAAGAGGAGGCTCAGGGGTGACCTTATCGCTCTGTATAAGTACATTAAAGGAGGCTGTAGAGAGGTGGGGGTTGGCCTGTTCTCCCATGTGCCTGGTGACAGGACGAGGGGGAATGGGCTAAAGTTATGCCAGGGGAGTTTTAGGTTAGATGTTAGGAAGAATTTCTTTACTGAAAGGGTTGTGAGGCATTGGAACAGGCTGCCCAGGGGGGTGGTGGAGTCACCATCCCTGGAAGTCTTCAAAAGACGTTTAGATGTAGAGCTTAGGGATATGGTTTAGTGGGGACTGTTAGGGTTAGGTTAGAGGTTGGACTCGATGATCTTGAGGTCTCTTCCAACCTAGAAATTCTGTGATTCTGTGATTCTGTGAAAATCATGAACAGTGGGGCCATTAATCAAATAGAAGAAAGGGTCACCAGCACATCTGACCTCCATAATGCCAACGAATATGAAATGTGAAAGCAGTAATTCTGAATGCTGTAGGATTGCTGATTGCAGAGTCTTTATGCCTCATAGTGATCCTGAGATATGCCATTTATTATGTCATATCTGATAAGTCCTCCGACACTTGTTTTTGAATTCCCTCCCTTCCCCCTTCTGACTTCTATCTGACCAGATCTCTTAGCAGAGAGTCTCATAACAAGCAGTGATTAAATTTTACATCTATAAAAAAATATCTGATTTTCCAGACACCTAGTTATTTAGACAGCTGGTGGCTTTTGTCAACTACATTGTATAGATATGTGATCTGTGTCACTGCAATGAACTTTGTAACAGGACATGAAATATCTCAAGATGTGCAGATAAACCCTCGATTGGAAAGTACTTGAATTAAGACAGAATTAATAAAATGGGACTGAATGATTTGCTATTGACTGTTTTATTGATCATTTCTGCTCCAGTGATTTAACTATACAGTGCATTAGAAGCTAATTATTTTCTTGTAGCACTTAAAATGCTAATGAAATATGGAGTGCTTGCGAGCAAATTGCTTCCACACACTGAAGAGATAGCACAATTGACAGGCATCGGTCTGTCTAACTATCAACTCCACAGAACATCAGGTGAACTTCACTAAAAGCTCATGTGAATATCTGTTTCCACCCTATAAAAAGTTTTATGCAAAGAAAATATTCTAGGTGTGACTGTTGTGCTCGAGACTGTCATGTAGAGTACCAATGACTTTCAAGTTGACCCTAATTTTGATTTTTGCCTTGATGTTCTTGTCTTTTCTGTTTTGTATCCTTCTAACATTGATGTTTCTGGGAGGCTTCCTAGAGAAGTACTCTTAAAAACAAAACGAAAAAACAAAACAAAATAAATAAACAAAAAAACCACCTTCAAATACATCTGAAACTGAACAGTATTATAATTCTCATTTAACTAAAAATAGGTGAAACAGTGTATGCTCTTCGAGGTTATGTATGTTGTTTGTCTACATAATGCTTCAATGCTTGGACTTTTCACAGATTTTAAGGAACTGTCCAGGAGATTGTTTGCAGAAAATGAAATTTGCAGTAACAAGGCCAGTCAAAATCACTAACTGGGTAAAGCTTGGTTGTTTTCTTTCCAATAGCACTTGCTGTAACTATTAACCAAAATTGAGAAAGGTGTTGTATGTTACTGCAAGTATACGTAGTAGAGTGTACACTGACAGCCAGATTTCATGGTTACCTTATCTTCTTGGAAGGCTTCAGGAATAATAATGAAATAACCTCAGCATAAACAAGGAAGTATATTGTTTCCCAAGGGATTTGTTAATTTCATTTTCATAATATGAGATTTCTTAAAATGAAAATCTGACAGTCCTTCTGACCTTGACACAGTGATGAGCATTACCCTTCAGAAAGCAAAATTTCTTTGATATTTCTGTTTCGGCTAAGATTTCTGGCAATCAATACCTGCTGGGAAAAAACTTATTCTGGATAGGAACCAACAGAAAGGATGTCTGTTTTGTTGTTGTTGTTTGTTTGTTGTTTCCTAAGTAGAAGAAGTAGATTTGTGCATAGACGTACTTAACATGTCCAGTCTTCTGTGGCAGGAATAGAGTTAATATTGCAAGTAAGCTCCCCCAAGAAAGAAAGTCAATTAACTGAGAAAAAAAAAAACATTAACTGCATAATAACAAAAACATTGTTTTGAGCCTTTGGGGCTACGAAGTGACTGTTCTTAATCATTTAACCAAGAAACATCAGAAGAGAAGGCATAATATGTATTTAAAGAGAATAAAAATATCAGTGGACTGTTTTGGATCATCTGGGCCATCTTAAGTTCCACAGAGCACCTCTGGCACTTCATGCAGTCTTCCTCTGCATGTGAGGGAGGTTGTACAGTATTACATAATTTCAGAAACACTTCAGTTTTCTCTTGCTAAGAGGAAACAAAACAAAACAAAAATCTAAGATTCCTGCAGTTGGTAAAAACAGGGGATAGCAGGTAGGTCTCATACAGTGATATCAGATACTTCTAGCAGCTTCAAACAACAGAGTCAAAACGGCAAAATCATATTATTCTACTCCAAGATCCATTTGACTGCCACAGCATCCTGAAAGTTATATCAGTCATGGCAATGGGCTCGTCAGTCTGCAGTTTTATTCATAGGGATTCTTTGATAAATTGGGAGGGACCTCATACTTCAAATTCATTTTTGTAGATAACACAGGTGCTTATTAGTGCAAGATATATGGTTCTGTATCTACCACACCTGCACAAAGCAGCCCTGCTGCAGGGAACGTGGGTCACAGGGGGGAACTGTACACACCTGGGCATTTCACAGAGCAAGTGAATGAAGTGGGCTTACTGTTTTGTCTCTCTTGATGTGTGCTGAGGAAGTTACGTCTTTGGATCTGTGATTTCCAACCAGGTAAACCTCTTTTTTTTTTTTTTTTTTTTTTTTGTGGCACAGAGCATTCATACTGGAAGGAGGGGAGACATCATGCACTGCTTTTACCACATGCATGGCTAGAAAGAGGTGAGGGAAGCTGGAAAACTGGGTGAGAGAGATACTTGATTTAGGTAAATTATTTAATCAGTAGGAAGAGAGATACTGGAGACTTGTTTGTTTCTTTCCTGATTTCACCATTAGGAATGTTGTATTTTATTACAGAAAATGGCTTTCCTCTCTGATTCCATAGCCCCAGAAGATGCTAAGATATTATTTAAGATTGTGTATGGTGCCTTCCTTAAACAGAGCAGGAAAAAAATCATACAGATTGAACTGTATAAGAACTCAGATAATTCCTCTATGGCATTTCCAGCTGTGAAAGACAACATATGTCTCCTGTCCTGTTCATCTCTGGGAAACACAGGCTTCCTCTATTACCCATCTAAGTTTAGATCACTCGTGTATGCGTGGGTATTCACATGAAGGTTAACAACTCCTAAGGCTATTAAAAGTTAAAGAACAGATACCTTCTTTATAAATCCCTGTAAGATTGTTTTATATTAAACAATCATAGGAAAAATTGTTTGTAGCTTGCAGCATCTATTTTGCTGGCAAAGGGATAAATGTTGTAATCAATATTGCAGATTTTTCCCAAGAATATACTCATTTCCATCATTAATGAGCTAGAAAGTTGAACTGCCTCAAGTTTCATTTGACTGGCAGCTTCAGTGACTTGGTCAAAAACAAAGTGATGTTAAGAAATTCTGGGAAAAAAAAAAAAAATCCTCTTTTTTTTTCTTCCTTTTTTTTTTTTCTTTTTCTTTTTTCTTTCTCTTCTTTTCTTTGAATGTTCTGAATTTGCTGATGCTTTGAAGCCAAACTTACCTGCAGGAAAGGCTTGTTCTTTTCAGGAGTTTGTGCTAATCTTAAGCACAATTGTTACTGAACTGGGGACTTCTACAACTGCACATGCTTTGATAACAACCACAGAATAAAGTACACATGGTTTTTGATAGGTTCAGTGCTGAGTCAAAAAGGGGCTGAGAACTGTATAAATTTAATTTGGCTCCAGCCAGAGCCTGCTTGGTACCAGCTCGGTCCCCAGCCCAGGAATGCCTATCAGGCTCTAGTGACTCCATGCTCTTGGGCAGGGAAATTCTCTTCTGGGAACAGCTTTTCACATTTGGCGTTTTAATGTCCAATGTTCATTACTGAAACATGTTTTGCAAATAATAATGACAGCAACTACAATAGTAGCAAGAAACAGGAAATAATAGCAAGAAACAGTGTTGTTACCACTGATTTTATCAAGCCCTTGGTTTTCTGTTCAGTCATATTCACAGACATAGCATGCATGCACTATTTTAACAGTTAATTAATTAACTCATTAATACCTCAGAGGGTTCCTGCTATTGTCATTTTATTCGTAGAAGCTCTCTGTTCACACCCTTTTTGGAATAAATGAGTTGCTCGTAGAAGTCAAACTGTGCTTTGTGGTATGCCTTTTATTTGTTCTTGAATAAATGTCAAGAGAGGCTTTCTTGGAAGCTTTATTGTGTTCCTTTGGCCCCTGGCAAAAAAGACAGACTGCTATAAACTTAGACTGTTATCATTGAAGTTGATTACACTGTGGAAATTTTAGCATCTGACCACATGCTAGTTATCAATATTTTGTACCACTTCAGTGTTACACACTTAGATGGTGACTTTCAGCAAAAAAAATAACTTCTCATGCATGTTCCAGGTAAGTAGGATTTACACTAAAAACGAACTTAGAATGGAGAATTTTGCTGAATACTACAACTATTTACAACAGGAGAAGCTCTGTCTTTCTACTCCTGATTTCCAAACACCTTTTTTTGCATTTCCATATTTGGAATCAAGAACTTGAACAGGGATGTACTTATGTAATGCAGCGCTAAGTGATACATCTGGCACAAATACTTCTTATTCATTAAAACAACGACTGTAAGTACTATTCATTCAAGAGCTGCAGTAATACAAACTCTGCTAAATATTTCAGATCCAAGTCCAACACAAAATGTAACAAAATAACTTGCACTATTGTAATTGGTCTTCTTACTAAATAATATATATATATATATATTTGTGGATGTGAAAGCAGCAGGCTGTTAATCATACTGCTGTTGGCAAAGGATAATTTGCATTACTGAATTTGTTACATATTTGATGAAATGCCAGGATGAGATAGGTTGTATCTCTCACAAACAACAGAAGATAAAAATTATAAAGCTCTAGAGGCACATTAAGAAATACAAGCATTAGCTACTCGCTGTGGACCAGATTTTTATAGGTGTATGTGATAAGTACTGAATACATAATTTCTGGATATGCTTTCATTTCAATGTCTTAGATCATAAGCAATATGGTTGGATTAAATCAGTATTTGCCACAGTATAACTAAGAATAGAACTTGGAATGAAACGTGAGAAAAAAAAAAAAAAAATTCTTATTTTCCTCTTAATAATATTAGTGCCTTTTCTTGTTGTAACACGTCTTATCCTACACATTCATAATTAAAATGAAAGTCTCCCTTTTATCCCTTTATCATGTGTTAGAGATTCCAGTGGATATAAAATCATTTTTTTTTCTTCTTTCTTTCTTTGTTTTTCTTATGGAATAAGGAAGCACATAATAATGTACAGGTGTTCAAAGTCATAATTTCTCTTGCCCCATAGAATGCTTTTTTCTTTCAGAGATGAGAAGAATTTTTTTTTTCTCCCCTCTGTAAAGGTGAGGAAGAATAATGGATGGGGTGGGTGATGCTCTTTGTAGCAGAGGCAAATTCTGGAGCACTAGTGATATTTATGACTCCAAATTGACAAGAGCTCACAGTGTCAGTTATAGATATTTAAATCCATGAGGTGTTATTAGATCACCTAGTCTGACTTCTGAATAACACCTGCATTACACTTCATCCATTTCCCTCTGTTCTGAAACTAATAGCTTGCATTTAGCAAAATCATCAAACCTTGATGTGAAGACTTCAAAAGATGTTTTTCTCCCAGTTACTAATCATATGTGCTTTCAAAAGTTTCTTCTGTATCTTGAAGCTCTGTGTGTGTCTTGAAGCATATAAACCTTGAAGCTCTACATGGTTATATAATTTGCATTAAGCCTTTCTGTTTTTACTTCTTTCTGTTCTTACTGCTTGGGATTTACCAATGTGTCAAGCAAAGGCTCTCCCTTCTGGGACGGGGACTAGGGATTGACTTCTACTCTAGATGGCCCTGCTTGGGCAGGGGTGGGACGAGATGATCTCCAGAGGTCCTTTCCAACCTCTGACATCTTATGGCTCAGTGAAACACCTCCATGTGTTAGGTAGTGGCAAGGGCAACCTGGGCAGGGTTTTCAGGAGCACGAAGTGAAACCCTCTCAGATCAGCTGCAGTCACATGGATGCACAAGCTGATCTGTGAGCCTTTCTTATGACTCAGGTGAATATTTTAGAAGATGGTGAAGCCATGGAGTAAAAGCTTAAAACAACAAAACACTTACATGGCTGGACTGAGATTATTTGCCACACTATTTGACACAATGATTCATCCATCAGCTAAAGCTCATCCATGGCTACAGATTTGTTCAGCAACCAGCCATCACGCAGGAAGCGGTCACATTGGTTCTGGAAATGAGGCTGTGAATGTGAGGTCACAATTCAGGTGCTACCCAAATTCAAAGGCTTGGCTCCCTACATTTAGTAGCTGACTGTTTCAAACTCATAGGACTGGGTGAGGTTCTGGGAAATAAGATGTTCTTAAACCATTATGACACTGGCCTGTAATTTCCTTTTTCCTAAACAGAAGTCCAGATGGTCAATAGCAATATTCTTCAATCAAAATTTAGATAAGTCAAGGGAAGTGCAGAAAATAAATAACATTTCATCTTTGACTGAGCTGTGAAGTTTTTCTTTCATTCCAAAAAGACTAGTCTAACAACAAAATGCAATAAAACAAAACAAAACCAAAAAACAAACAAACAAAACAAAACAAAAACAAACAAACAAACAAACATAAAACAGTCCAAATTAAGCAAAATATGCAATTTTGACTGCATAAAACAGTCCAAATTAAAAACAAATCAAAATCCTGTCTTCCTCAGTATTGGTCTATATAGTAAGAGTATGCTTTTTTTCTTTTTTCTTTTTCTTAGAAATTCACATTTATTTTCTAATGGTTATCACACAGTAAGCCCATAAGACAGCAAAGACTAGAATATGTTCAAGTATTAGTCTCTGCTTTCTCACAGTTACATCTAAATTTATTTTTTGGACTCTTTTGTCAGAAAAAAAATATAAATAAAATTGAAGTAATAAGTATGTTAAATAGATTTTGTAGTAGCTAGGCTGACAGATGCACATTCGATTGTTTTCAAAATCAATTTTATCCAAAGTTGGTCTCAAGCATATGTATTCCCACAGGAGAACTAATCATGAAAACTCTGACAGCATTATAACTCAATGATGTTTGACCTATTTTTCACCAAGAATTTGTACGGTTCTTCTTGTTTATTTACATTTACCTACCATATACATCTACATCTGAGATGCCCTGACATGTGATAGAGGAAAGTTGGCACACTGAAGCATAAATCCTCTGAGCAGACAGAGAGAAGTACATCTTAGTGCAAAGGTTCACCCTTGAGCGTTATAGCCTTTCCTATCTGACAAAAGCAGGAAAGAAATGTGTGACCAGCTCTGAGGTAGCTACCAGCCTCAGCCACTCCTAACCAAAGCATCCTCACTCCTATGCCTCTTCAGAATTTCTGCTAGGATAAAGCTAGTATTTTCTTCCTCAAGCTGGCTAGAATAATGAAATAAAGAATTAAATAATTAATGTACACATCTTAAGCAGCTGTATTGATTCCCATTAATTCACCTACTTCATTTTTGTAAGAATGCAGATTTTGGTAGATAATACTACCTTCTAGGAGAAAAGTTTTGTTGTCAAATGTCAATTAATTCTCTTGGATCAGAAAAACTATGGATTACAATATGTTATCCATATTTCCATGCAACTGGTGATCTTATAACATTAGCTAACTGTCAGTGAAATCCCAGAGGATTCCTAGCCTATGCAAATCATATTTTTTTTAAACTCCAAATTCTGAGCTTTGAGGGAAGAAATAATATTAAACTGCAGTTGCCAGAAACCCAGGTAACAAATTATTTGAAATGTGACAGGTTGAGACCAGAATGATAAATTCTATTTGACTTTGAAACCCTTCATGTAAGATTAAAGATGCAGTATACTTCAAGTATATAACAGGAAAAAATAATAATAAATAATAAAAAAAAGTTATGTGATATTCATTCAGATATAGGACAAGTTCAGAAAATTATTCAGAAAAAAATATGACTTACAAAGCATGTGCACTCTAATTGACTTGAAATTTTTCAGAGAATCTGAAATGGTTTCCGCCTTATCAGAAAACACTTCCACAATAGAAGAAAATTGTCTTCCTATTGTGATTTCCCTACTTACAATAATCCTTTAATCAAACACTGCAAACCAGTCTAATAGAACAAATGAAGGGAGCTATATGATGTTTTAAATTTATTCAGGTCATAAAAGCCCATGAATTCTTTATGTATGCCTCTCTTTCTCTATGCTGCTCATTCTGGTTGGGAGTCAAGCTACAGGTAACTGAACCATGACTCATGGGCTTTGGCTCACTGGTATGAAAGTTTGGGGAGAAATAAAGTATGTTCTGAGACCTAATGGGCTGAATACAGAATAGCATTTGGGGCACTGCCATTGCTTATTGTGGAAACTTTTAGGAGTAGACCAGGCCCATATATCACACCAAAAGACAGAAAAAATCTTTGTACTCCAGATGAGCTAAGTTACTTCAAGTGTTTTTTGTAAATGAAATGAGAGACAGAAAAGTGGGAACCATGAGCATATAACCAATGCTTGATAACTCTTCAGCACGCACACTGTTGCCAAAGTGATAAATCTGGGTAGTGAGCAGTTGAGCAGTCAGCAGCTGAGACAAAGACAGTCTGTCCTCTAATAGAAAAGTTCCACTGTATATATATACTACTGTGTGGAACAAAGCAGTGATTTGTAGTCCTCATAAACAAGATCTCACCAGATAGCCTGGGGCTCTCAGGTACCTGTTGTACATAAAAGCTCCAGCAGATTCTGATTCTCTAAGTTCAAAGTATTCGTAAGTCCAAAGTAGCCACAGGCTCTTTGCTCTCATCAGATCTTAAAAATTTTCCAGTTCTTTCTCTGAGTCTGGTAATGCCTCTTTTTACCTCAGTAGTTGCTTTTTCTGTTTCATCTTCATTCACTTCAGCTTCTTCTCTTCATCCAGGGATGGGTGTCAAGAGGATGGAGCCAGTCTCTTTTCAGTTGTGCCCAGTGAGATGGCAAGAGGTAATGGGCACAGACTGATGCACAGGACATTCCAGCTGAATATGAGAGGGCACTCTGAGGATGACAGGTTGCCCAGAGAGCTTGTGGGATCTCCTTCTCTGGAGATATTCAAAACCCACTGGGATGATATCCTGTGCAATGTGCTCTAGGTGATCCTGGTTGGAACAGATGATCTTCAGAGGTCCTTTCCAGCCTTGGCAATTCTGTAATTCTGCATTTCTGTGATCTTTGTGAGTTTTCAGTCACACACTGGCAAATAACACTTTCTGAGTTCTGTCATGCTTATGTATGACAACTGTTCCTCAAGTCAGTGACTATTAGCTATTTACAAAGCTGTTCTCAAGTGATAACAGAAATTAATGTTTATTAGTAGCACAACCTGAACTCTCCTTGATGCTGTTTTGGGAGACAGCAGTGAAATTATTCTGGACTCCGGGTGATGAGAAGACCCTTTGGACTCACTGAGGCTGCAGGACAGACAGTGGACTGGAGGGAACGAACAAGGAACAAGGACCCCCGTCAGTCTGCCTCCAATTCAGTAAAGCAACAACAAACAAAACAAAACAAAGCAAAGAAAAAAGGAATACTACTTCACATTAATCAGATTAACCAACGTGAGCACTACTGGCCTTGCAGTGATGGAAACCAAAAATATCTTTCATTTTTGAGAACTGACTTACTGGGGGGAAAAAAAAAAAGTAAAAAAAAAAAAAAAAAAAAGAGAAAAAAGAAGGGAAAAATAAAAGAGAAAAAAGAAGGGGGGGCGGGGAAAGGAAAAAAAAAGAAATAAAGAAAAAAAAATTGGTTGGAAACTATCCTGAAGCTCAACATTGTAACTTTTATAGTTACAATAACAAGCTCAGCTTATAGCTTCATACCAGTCTGTTTCTATAAATAAGTTAATGTATGTGGCAATCACACAGTCTAGATGCTTGTTTATAAAGCAGAGAGCCACAATAGGAGAAAGCTCAGAAGAACACATACGAAGCAAGGATACAATGTGTAAGAGCTGAGGGCAAGAACACTTCCTAGATTTGACTGCCTGCTGTCTGCCTAACTGATGGTAAGCCCAAAATAAGTTTTTAGCCAGGCTTCAGAACCCAAACACCTTAAAACAAATGGGCCTGAGCACATATTAGGAAAAGGTTTCTGATTACAAAAATCCTTGGCTAATTTTTTCTAAGGTTATGCATTATCTTAATTATATGATACATGCTGAAAACACATTTTCTTAGCAGGTGTATATACTTTATCTATTGACATTTATATCAAATGTATTTTAATGACCAGATGCCTGGTATCACAATTCTGTAACTATAAAAGCTGAAACAAGCAACTTTCTATAGCACCTCTTGGCTTTGAAATTTGTGCATAAGAAAAACAAAGAAACAAACAAACAAAACAAAATAAAACAACAAAAAAAAATCACCTCACCAGCACATTCCCCCATACATTCTTGTTGTGTCACTGGAATCTCCAAGGTTGGAAACATATGGTTTAAAAAACAAATAAAATGGTTAAACAGTGCACTAGAAATATATGGAAATATTTATTCCTTAATATATATAGAAAGAAATCATTATTTCTTTGTTATTTTGTCATACTTTACTCAGAATGATCAGATTCCCCTGTGTAGCTAAAGGTGACATAGACTGCTGATTTTAAACAATCAGCAATTCAGATTTACTCCAGGAACTCCCGAAAAACTCAGCTGATTCCAACAAACTACAATTGAGAGTTAATTACTATATTATTAAAATATTGCTTTCATTATTCTATGCTGCAAAAGGAAATAGCAATGCAATATATACAGCACAGTATTGATGTATTTTTTAAATAGTCAGACTTTTTGAAATATCAAAATTGAGAAGATCATATCCAAATACCCACTTGCTGTTACATGTGCTGTTTTCAAAGTGGAACTTGGATTAATTTCATACATAGCTGAAATAATTGATAGATATTCAAGTTAGGAAAAAGGGAGATACATTTTGAAAATAAATACATAAAATCTTACAGATTTAAATGTCTAACTACTAAAACCTAACCAGAATTTTGACACAGAAGATGTATATTTCCCCTGATAAGATTAGAAAGCCTCCTTCTGAAATGTGCACACATCTTCCCTTCAAGCAAGTTCATATGCTTTTGGAAAGATCTCTCCGTTCTGCAGGAAAGAAGTATATTTGTCATTTATAAAATATTCACATGAAACATAATATTTTATATGCATAAATACAAGTTTTTTATGCATGTTTTATATGCACAAATGCCTGAGAAAAAGAAAACAAATTAAAAATCAGCCTCTGATCAAACAATAAATCCACTACACTCTAAGAAGGAAAGAACATGGGATATATGTTGTTCCAGGAAGGATATAAATAAAAGAGGAAAATATCAGAAATAAAATTAAGTCCTAATTTTACTGATCAAAAAATGGTATTGTTATAAAAGTACTGCAAGTACTTTTTTCTGTTTAACAAAGGGTAAGATCATACAATCTATATATATAACTGTATTGAGTTATTGCAGATTAGCAACATACCATTTCTCATCTGATATGGGCATTCTCCTGCTATTGAAAATGTCACCATCTACTTTGTGGCTTAACTCAGTCCTTTAGAGACATATGAGCAAACCCTAAGCACAAATTCTCTTAGGAAAAAACAATTACTAATTTTTTGTTTTCTGTCTGAGCCTGAGTTTATACAACATCACTCATGCAATCATGTCTGTATCTCTACAAAGTAACCAGCATCATGCCATGAAGTATAATTCATTTGATGTATATGTCTCCAGGAAAGCTAGCCATTTAGACTCCTGTCAATGGCAATGGGGAGAAACTGGTGTTTCTGGACTGTCATTCAATTCCTTCCAAAGTAGCCATGTAGAATAAGGCAGGCAAACCATGATGACTTTTTCACACCACTGACTGTAAAGAAACCTGAGGGTGACTACCTCAGATGTGGTTGTCAATGTGGACTGGGCATTTAGAATTAGCTCATTCCTGAGCTAAAACTACAGCAAGCACTAACATATACAGGAAACGAAAGGAATTTAAAAGGATGTTTTGGAAGCAGAACCTCTAAAGATGAATTAGCAAAGATCCACTGATGATAGCGATTATTCCTGTGGGCCTGGGTCTTCCTGAATAATCTAAGTGGTTTGAAGTTATGTGCTGTGGTACCTAATTATGGAGTGGTTGGAACCCAGAATAAAAAGTGGAGCTTAAAGCAAGGTGACCAGAGTCACCTTGGCACCAAGGGCATTATATGAAATAGGCATCTACCTCAAAAAGACAGTATGAAATATCCTCACAGTGAATGGCTGAGATGCATGTGAACTGCTGGTCTCTCTGGAGTTCAAGGACTTGACTGAGACCTTGCATAAAAGTATTTATAGTCACGTGGGAGTAAGACCTTTGCACCTTGCTTAAATCCTTGCCTACAACTCCTTTGAAAACACTGAGCTGAGATCACTGGACTCTTTGATTACTTCATGTCAATGTGTTGAGCTTTTACCTACCTATGCGTATTTTAAAACACCGCTGCAAATGTTTGCAAAGAAGGTGGGAGAGAACCTTTTGTGTTTAGATGGATGCACCATGCAGCAGAGAGTGGAAGATACGGATGACAGGAGAGAACATTTGAACTTGCAGTGTGGAAACCCACACCTGACAAAGACTTCTTGGTACTCCCGTGCTTCTTCTGAATGTCACTGCAATCCTACCATGTTAAAAAAATAATGTAAGGAGAAGAGAGTTCAAACATTGGTAAAAAAGTAGAAGCTCAGTCTTAAGATATCATAACTGAGAGGATGAAATCTGTGACATAATATATTGAATAATAATAGAAAAAGAGAAATATTGACTGGAAAATTAAGTGAACTTAGAGGTAAAGGACATGCTATGGCAATCATAGTTGCATTAACACCGCATTAATACTTCAGTCTTTTATGGAGACAGACTACATATTCAAATTGCCATTAGAAGAATATTTATTCCACATCTGCTTTATTTAATAGATATTTTGTAGAACAAGCATGAGAGCAATATGAGAAGATGCACATAAATCTTCTGGAAATACATATATATATCAGCAGCAATGGAAAAAATATTAGTTTAATATACTTCATGCCCTGTCTCTGTTAAGCTACAGATTTCATTTACTCTACATACATAGTGTCTCTACGTAAAGATACTGACTGGATCAACTAAAGCGTGGAAATTATGTTTTTATTAGGATGTTGGGTACCCACAGTGGGGTGGGGTATGGACATGCAGTTATGTAGGGGCACTTTTACCAACTTTTTTTTTCCCCACATTTTATTTTTAAGATGTCTTTCTCCAAAACACTCCAGTTTTAGAGTGTTTTGAAGTAGTTAACCAAGCATTGCTTTCAGAAAACTCTTTGGACAGGACTCTACTGTCACTGCTTTCAGAGGGTACAAAGTATCTCAGACTTGCTGTGACAGTCACAGATAGCCTCTGGCCTAATTTGAAAGGAATGGGTCATGAGTGGAATGAGCTGAATCAGTGTATGAGATCTTGAGACTAGAAAAGAAAAGCATCCAAATCCCGTGAATTAAACCTGGGCTGTAACAGTGATATTCATCTGGGTATGGTGGGCCTAGTTATGTGTGTCAATGTATATTGTCAAAGTTTTTACAAGCAAATTTGTAGCTTTACTGACATTAGTTTTGAATGGCCCTCCCCACTGGTATTTATAAATGCGTGAAATCTTGGGGATACACATACCTGGTACTACTGGCAGTACTGCCATTCCCTTGTTTGTTATATACAACCTGACAAAGGTTCAACGTATGTTTCATCTCTGCTTCTTCCCTTTCTTCTCCCATGCCCATCCGTCAAATTGGTGCCACCAACACAGGGTACTCACTTACAAAGGAGAGGAAAAGTAGAGTTGTACTCATCCTTTCTCCTTCTCCTGGTGACAGTGTTTCTCTCCCTAAAGCACCAGCAGACAGCAGCTGTGTGCACAGGACCCAGGAAATTGCAAATTGGATTGGCAGTCCTATTCCTAAGAGCAAGGAGGATCTTCCCTTGGAAGAAATTTGGGAATAGATCCAAAATACTTCCATGGTCAGACTGGCTGGGATAAAAAAAGGAGAGAGAAGAGGCTTTGGGCCCCCATCTACAAATATCTGCACTAACACCTATCTCCATCCAAGATCTAATGAACGTGTGACAGTCACATGAGGACTTTTATTTTATTTTATTTTATTTTATTTTATTTTATTTTATTTTATTTTATTTTATTTTATTTTATTTTATTTTATTTTAGTCTGTATCAATCTGACAAATACTTTTGGGAGGACTGCCAACAATAATTATGAATCTCGTCAGTCTCATCTTAGATACCACATCATCTATCAGCATGAAAACTCACCGGCTTTTTGTCAGGATATACCCGTCTTCTCTATTATACCTGGCTAACTGAGAAGAGCAATATATTCTGCTAAATAATAGAATCATAGAATGGTTTGGGCTGGAAGGGACACCATCCAGCTCCAACTCACTGCCATGGGCAGGGACACCTTCCACCAGACCATGCTGCCCTAAGTCAGCATCCAAACTGGCCTGCTTTGAACACCTCCAGGGATGGGGCATCCACAACTTCTCTGGGCAGCCTGTTCTAGCGCCTTACCACCCTCAGAGTAAAGTTAACTGTATATTTGATTGACTAATTCCACTCCATTTATCTGGACACTGAAACAGAACTGTTACATAAAAAGCCTAAACATCACTAGTTCCTTGGTTATCTGTCACAAGTTTTCATGTTAAATAAGAATTTAATCTACTGGTTGAATTTATGCAGCAAAGAAACATCACTGTCCCTCAAAATCAGTTTGCTGCACAAATTTTGCCTATGAATGTTGCTAAAAAAGTAGTTGCCATTCTACCAGGGCCTTTTTTTCCTGTCATATTATTAAGAATGTAGATGTATAAAATGTACATTTAAATATATATGTGACAGTAGTCTGTCTTTAAAGAAAACAAACAAACAAAAAAAAACAGTGCCATTAGTTTATATGATATACTCCATAATAAAGTTATAAAATGAATTTATATTATAAGTAGCTTCCAGTCAGAGATGGACTGAGCAGAATTATGATTACGTCTTTTGTCTCAGAAGGGATCATTTCTCCTGTTTGCAGAACAGATTGGCATTTATTTACACTGCAAAAGCAAATCACCATGAGTTCCTTTTAAATATATTTATTATAGCTCTTGATTTCATTTTCTGCATTACTGCTTTTCTAAACAGCATTTTCCAGCTTTTTATCTCTGCTAATTATTTTTTTTTTCTCCATAAATATATTACTTTACATTTATCTATTTTAAGTCTCAATTACTTTTATCTGCCTCTGCTGTCTTGCCAATGGATCTGAAAGACTGCTATATGCTCTTTTGGGCAGACTTCAGCAGTTCACAGCCATTATCATTAGACCAACTCCTTATACCTTTTGCCTTTTTTATTTTGTCTTCACCTGTTCATTCCTGTTGTATGATTTGTCACAGAATCTCTAGGTTGGAAGAGACCTCAAGATCATCGAGTCCAACCTCTAACCTAACACTAACAGTCCCCACTAAACCATATCCCTAAGCTCTACATCTAAACGTCTTTTGAAGACTTCCAGGGATGGTGACTCCACCACCTCCCTGGGCAGCCCGTTCCAGTGCCCAACAACCCTTTCAGTAAAGAAATTCTTCCTAACATCTAACCTAAAACTCCCCTGGCGCAACTTTAGCCCATTCCCCCTCGTCCTGTCACCAGGCACATGGGAGAACAGGCCAACCCCCACCTCGCTACAGCCTCCCTTAATGTACTTATACAGAGCAATAAGGTCACCCCTGAGCATCCTCTTCTCTAGGCTGAACAAGCCCAGCTCCTTCAGCCGCTCCTCATAGGACTTGCTCTCCAGGCCCCTCACCAGCTTCGTCGCCCTTCTTTGGACCCGCTCAAGCACCTCGATGTCCTTCTTGTAGCGAGGGGCCCAAAACTGAACACAGTACTCGAGGTGCGGCCTCACCAGAGCCGAGTACAGGGGGACGATCACCTCCCTAGCCCTGCTGGTCACAGTGTTTCTGATACAAGCCAGGATGCCGTTGGCCTTCTTGGCCACCTGAGCACACTGCTGGCTCATATTCAGCCGACTGTCCACCATCACTCCCAGGTCCTTCTCTGCCTGGCAGCTCTCCAACCATTCCTCTCCCAGCCTGTAGTTCTGCTTGGGGTTATTGCGCCCCAGGTGCAGGACCCAGCACTTGGCCTTGTTGAACTTCATACAGTTGACCTCAGTCCACCTCAGTCCATCGGTGCAGCTACCTCAGTCCATCGGTGCAGCTATTTGTTTAGATTATAATTACTCATAATATTCATTTGGTAATTGCTAACTATATGACATTGTCCCCTGCTTCACTGCCAAGATTGACAAAAGGACAACATTTTAATGCATCTGAATATCACCAATATCAGCCTCGAAATGGACATGGTATGCCAAACTGGATTCTGATCTTAAGCAAAGTGTAATGCTGTTCAGAATTGTTGCTTGGCTGCAGTTCCCACTTCTCAAGGCAGATGAATGTATGACTCAAAAAAAACCCCACACCAACAACCAGCACCACCACCACCAAACAAGCAAACACACAAACAAAAAAACACTGTTCCTTAAAGGCTTTTTGAATTGCAAAGGGAAAACAGCTTTTCTCTTTACTATTTTTCACTTTTGTCTTGTTATTTTGAGATCTCAGGCAAGAAACTGTTGGGCAAACTGTTTTTGACCTCTCCCCCAAAATGGTCATTTATAGTCATTTAAATCTTGTCCCACACTGATTTTCAAGATACAGTCTAGACAGCAGAAAACTATGCATGCCTCACAATACAGACTGTATACAAACTAGAAGAAGCTGGAAGAAGATTGTACCCTTCATGAGGCACATGACGTATTGCCAGTTCAGAATTGTCTCAGTTCCACAGTTGTTCTTCCATTCATTAACACATGGAAATCAGATCTGTCAAATCATTAAATTGCCATTATGGAAATGTTATAGATATTAAATTCATGATTCGTTCCCAGATTTCTGCTTTACAGTTTCCTCATCATTCCAGGAGATATATATGACAACCAGGTTTGTGGGTTCAGCTATTATCATTTTGGACAAATTATAGAGGAAAAAGGGACATAAAAGTACAGATGTTCAAAACAGCCTTTATTCTGTTTATTCTCTCAGTTCTCAGCGTTTCTCCACTGGACCTTTACCTCCTTCTGTGTCTCCTCTTTGCCCCTATGCAGGCATCTCTGCTCCTGTTTGAGTGACTCAGCTGCTCTGGCTCTTTAGGTCCCTTGGTGTTTCTCTTGTGTTCCTTCATGTCCCTTTTTCTCTGGCATCTCTCTCCTGCTGTGTTGTCCGGCTTTGTTGTCCCTCCTAACATCTTTCTCCACTTCTCTTTCTGTCTAGTGCTAACTACCCTTTCATAAAATGTTTTCACAGAGGTATCATAAACTCACTCCATTGGTTCATTTTGGGTTGCAGTGGGTTGCTGTGTGTCCAGTGCAGGGCAGTCGCTGTCCTCCTTCTCTAACACAAGTCACTCCTCCAGCCTGCCCTGTGCTGGGGCACCCCTGGGCCAGTGTCTTCCCCAGGCAAGAGATGACAGCGCTGACCCACCAGAAGTGGCAGGACCCAGACTATTCCTCGATTCAGCAATGACCTGGCAAAAAAAAGTTATTTTCTCACTGCTCATATAGCTCATACGATGGAAAAGAAAGACTTGGCAACAGAGGCAAACAAGAAAAAATGTGTAGTGACCTGGAGTTGAAACACACGTGCTTTCTGCATATGTGCAAAAAGTGTAAAAAAGTGTAAAAAAACTTCCAAAGCTATTTAACCTCAGACTCAAATGATAATAGCTCTGTTGAACTGGCTAATTCATGATATTTTAAATACATGTACATATTTGGCATTAATTCACTACATAGTAATGGTTTGCTCAGAATCTCTCATTTCATATGTGAAGCCAGTATTCATTTGTCCCAGATACATTACTGTGAATTTACCTGGACTTATTTTTTTTTTTTTCCTCTAGTACTTGGTCTCCAGGCTTTCTAGCAACTTCTTATAATCAGACCTTGACTTTGCTTCCCTGCATACATTAGTGCCATCAGTAAATTCTGTAACCCAAGCACACACCTCTGTGAAAAGCTCATAGACTGAGTTACTTCTGCATTTTGTGGAAATTAAGTATGCTATTTCTTTGCCAGTAGAAAAATCAGTGTAGGCTCCATTCACTCATTTAAATAAGAACTTTCATCCCTTCCTGATGGGAGTTTAATCTTTGTTTAAGGGTAGAGGAAGGTCTGTTCTGTGTCTGACTTTGAAAGGAGGGATCTTGTTCCTCTCAGATCTTTGTGACCAGCTTCTATTGCCTATCCTCATCTCAGTCCCAGTTGCAAAAGACACCTCCCTGTCAAAAGCCTACAAGACTTTGGACATCTGCATTTAACTCACTTTAGTATGTCAAATTGCAGAGGATATTGCGCTCACTGTCATTGGGTCCTTCACAGCATGCCTGCTAACTAACTAAATTTGCAGTCACTTTCGACTTGACTGATGTGGTAATACACTTGCCAAGTCCATCTTGAGTTATACTCAAGAATTGCATTTTCAGTTAAGGAGCGCTAGCAATTGTGATATAACTGCCTTTCAGCTATACTTTGCTGTTTGAGCATTTCCAAGCAGACAGGTACATTTAGCACACTTGCATCAGTTAGTTGCTTCTGAAAAGAAAACAGTCATGCAGGCACATCAATAAGCACCTGAAACTTACTTTATTCCAAGGAAGCGTGGACTGCAGTGATGGACAGGTCTTCTACTAGTAGTGATTTATTTATTATTTTTCCCTGCCTGAGAGTGACATACCTATTTAGGGTATTTATCCTTAGCATTTAACAAAACTGAACATTGAAGTGTTGATTTAATATGAAACTTTTTTTTTTTTTTTTCAAACAAGCAGCTTAATAAATACTATCGACTCTTTAGATTCAGAGAAAATGTTCCTTTGAAACATCTTGTGAAGATAAATTGATTTTTTTTTTTAATTTTTTTTTTGTAGATGGGGTGACTGCGAGGACAGGGATTAGAAGCCATGTACTACCATATCTCTGCTGGGAGAAGTCAATAAAACTGGAGGAGGAGAACTATTGATCTAGAAAACCTGTGTTCATGTGATTTTTTTTTTTTTTTTTTAGCCAGCTCAGTGGTAAAAATCGTACTTGGTTTCCTAGAGTGCTTACTACATTTCTTTCTGTTGTCCATGTCCTTTACCAGCACTATCTCTGTAAAAAAGGCTGCTCAGGCTAGGCCGTACACTAACTTGGAAGATGAAGCTCCACAGCTGTCTCAGCATCTCTCCACCGGACCTTGGGCAAATTGTGCATCAATTTTCTATCCAACATGTAAACAACCCATGCTTCTTTTCCACACCTTTCTGTTTTACCTTTTTGGGCTCAGACTGCAACTGGGAGCTAGGAGTATCCAGTTCTATACAGTCCTTGGAGATAGAGAATAAATTTTGTGCTACAAATCTGAGAGCTCCTGCAATACAAATAATTACATTGAAAAAGTCATTTAACATAAATATTCACACTGTCAAATCAAGCCTCCAAACTTAGAATATATAAACACTGAGCTGAAGGCTTCAAGGGAATCTCTCTTTTGTATCAGATACAAGACCTGCTCAGAGAAGAAAGAATGAAGTGGTAGAGGATTAATCATAAGGTGCCTGGACAGGACACAACAATTGTTCAATGTCTCTTCCAGTGTAAGAAATAAGTGACACACAGTAGATGTAAAACACACACAGAAAAAAATGTGTTTCATCATGCTTTCTAAGCTGTGAAAATTCTTGGCACAAAATGTTAAAAGTTTATGTGGATTCCAAAAAACAGTTGGAAAAAAATCATAGAAGAGAAAACAGTGGAGTGGTTCTTTCGCTGTTCCCTAGGTATCCACTATTGGCTACTGTGGTATTTTTGAGGTGAATCTCCTGCCCAACCGCACTTCCTGTGCTTTGGTTTGCATTGTGGATTTGTGTCAAAAAGCATGAAGAGGATTCCTGCTATATTGGACTAAACAGGAAAGTGTGCTCTATGATCATGCATAATGCACCATAACTACGCTGAGTCACTCAGTCCATGACCTACAGCTAGTCTGAAGTGTAAAAAGAACATTGACAAAGAACCAGTCTTCCTAACCATACATGCTACCATACTCAAGGGAAAAAAATATATTTTTAATTTCAAAATAGACTGTCACACTGAGGTGGATACTGCACCTAGAAAGTTAAAAGTTGATGAGTAAAAATGAAACCTTAAAATGGCAAGTGTCCAGCTCCTTAACTCTACTGGTCACAGATGGTGTTCCTTCCAATAATGTAAGGGTTAAACAGTCCTCTGTATAAAGATAGATGCTAATTTTTATTGATGTTTTTGTGGGCTTGAGATCATCTAAAACGTGTCAGAATTTTTCTTTCTCCATTAGTAAGTAGCTGACTTGAAAAACAAGACAGGTACAAGATTATATATACCTGTGTTTTAATTTTTAATGTCAATTACATATTTACTTGTGAATCTTATCGTGCCCTTTTCTCTCTCACCTTTTTGCCAGCATACCATTTACTCAAGCCCGTAAGGCTCAGCTGGAGTCCTGAAGGGGTCAAACGAATTACATGGTATCAGAGTAGGGGCCCATTTTCTGGAGAACCATCCCACGCCTGACAAACACATACAGTTTTATTCAGTTTACAGTGAGACCTGAAGGAGAAGAAAATGAAGGACCTTTCCCTGCACCTTGGAAGTAGTAGTGTTGTAAGGATAAGTGAACCTCTCCTGAGCATCAGCCTGAGGAAGGCTGACCGAGTTCTTTGCTGGCAGAAGCAAACACAAAAAAAATGACAACAAGTTTTAGGGTGGTAATGGTGAATATAAGCCTAATCTTTCATATCAGGGTAAATATCACATGAAATTTCCTTTATAATTTTTAAGTATAATTGAATGCTGGTATGTACCTGGGTGTAATTAGGTACGGAAGGAAGAGCTGGCAAAGTTGACTGAAATAAATATATTGATGTCCATAATGAGAGAGCAGTTGATGAATTTCCTTTAAACCACAGTAACGTAGGTAGAGTAATAATAATAAGTATTGCAGAGGACTCCCTACTGGCTTAACTTATTAACAGATAATTTATTTGCAATCAGTGGAGAAGTCCAAAATAGAGTAAATGATTATTAATTTTCAACTTGTATGCACACATCTGATGGATTTTTTTTTTTTTTTCCCTGTGAGTCTGTCACATCTCAGGTAAGAATTTATTTTCTTTCTGTCTCAAAAGAGGGGAAAAAGTATTGTAAGCGTAAGGAAAAAAATCACCTATAGATGGCACCAGTGAGCAGGAACTAGAGCTTAGTTGCATGACAATTGTGACAGTGAGGGAAAGTAGTGTGCTGCGAAGATGTTACTAATTGGGCTTTCTTTTGTGTCCTTTAAATGAAACTAGAGGAACACGGGAATAATACAACTCACTTGTCATCACTGCAAATCTCAGCTGCACTTCTTCAGGTATCAGAGCAGGTCAGACAAAGGCATTTGTCAGGTGGCTTATAGGAACAGATGTGTCATGCCAGCTTCTCTTTGCTTCCTGGTAACATACAGACAGTAATGTCCCAAAGCAACTCTTTGCAGAAATCACAGAGGATATAACATCTGGAGAGCACATTTTTCCATCAGTTCTGGAAATATTTAACACATGCTAGAAAGACTTCCACAAATTCAAGCCCAGACAATTTAACAAAGACTTCCAAGGCAGCCTTCTGGTACCACCATCACTCACATCTGGGTTCATCCCAGACAGTCCATTCTCCCAGTCCTGACTGCTGGTATGAAGCTTCCTGTATGGCATGGCATTAAAAAATTGTACTCCTCAGAGATAATAAAAGAGATGTGGGATAACGTGGGATTTCCACTAGGATTATTTCACCATTTTTCTATTTCTAGTGTTGTTTTTTTTTTGTTTGTTTTGTTTTTTGAAAAAGAAGGCATTATCAGGTCATGTTGCAAGTTGACAAAATAGGCAAAATATATTTTCATTTTGTAGCCTTAGGCTAAATAAAAAATATTGAAAACTTCATATAATAACTCACTTTGCCATTGAACTTTAATGTCTATGCTGGGCGATTGTGTGGAAATATGTGGTCATATGAAAGACTAAAACATGAAAGTAATTCATTTATATTTCTACAGATTATGAAAGGCAGGAGACAAGCTAAATTGTATATATATGACAAATTCTCAAATCACATGGCTATGTTTTCTCCAGTTACACTACTTGTCACCAGTTTCTAGATTTCTCCATCTCTAGATGTAGAGGTACTCAAAAACAAAGGCAAGTATTTTAGAAAATTGGATAGGGGAGAAGCTAAGAACAAGGACTTGAAACAATGCAACATTTACGTAATGCATGCCAGAAACTTTTTCTTTATTAAAAAATGCTTTCCAGATAAATAACAGGCACTCAAGACAGCCATTATTTTCCTCTGCAATCATCCTTTCATGTAATCTATACAAGTATTCTCACAGGAATAATTACAAAGTATTTTGATGACTACTATTAACAATCAACTGAATTGCATTTCAGAATAGTTCCTCTCAGATTGTGACCATTTAAAAAGTATTGTCAACATATGCCCAGAAGTTTGGAGAGAAAATAGACTGAGTCTGCAAGGGAGGCGGAGAAAAGGAAAGATTGAGCCAGATAATTAAAGACACAGATGCAGAAGCTACATGTATGAAAAGAGGATGAATATAATTATAGAATTCAGGCTCATGAGGAAGAATTTAATTTTCCAAGCTTCACAAGAATAATCCTTATGAAAGCTTCTTAGAAAGTAAAAAATAGGGTGCCCTTTTCTGAATTAATTCCAAATTGTAGAAAAAAATAAGATTAAACAATAATTCAAATGACTACATCTGAGTTTAACTGCACCATTTCAGTTAATATTATGAAGTATATAGTACCAGGTAGTTTCGATGGCCTCTGTCCTAGACTGTGAAGGGAGTCAGCACAAGAAGTTGCAATGCAACATTATTTTTTCCAGTTTTTTTCTTTTTTCTTTTTCCCCTTTAATCTGTTATTTCAGGACTACTTTGATACTTGGAGAAGAGTAGCAAGTAGAATTTAAAGTGTGGGAGTGAAGTACATGATTCAAGGAAGTAGATGTTACTGTGTTACTTGATATGATTATTTTATAAAATCCCAGAAAAGATTGCAAAGAAAAGCAGGAAAGGTGAAGACATGGTGTCTAATGAGAAGTTGAATACCAAAGGTAGAGCTGTTAGTCTGTTCAAAATCTTTGTTACTGCTAAACAATTTTTCAGAGATGGCTAATGCAGTGAGTTAATCTGTTTGTACTTAAATATTTTACCTAGTGTTCAAAGGAAATTGTTCGAGGCAATAGAAGTGAATAAGTTGACTAAAGCAGAATTATCAGGATTGAAAAAGATGACCAGTGTATTCTTTAGGGATAAGACTTGAAATTTTCCCAGCTGCAGATATAATTTTTGACATCTAAGGTAGAACTAGGCAAAAGCTGCTGATAAAAAACTCAGACTTAGAGAGGTATTCCTGAAGAGGAACTGGCCATAACACAAGAGGAATTGAATCTTTTCATCAGCTAGTCTGACTAGAGGCGGGATGAAATCCTCTGAAAAATCAGAGCCCTATATTGGGAGGCCAATGATAAGGCTGCGAGCTTGGGAACTACAGGAGCCTTCAGCCACACAGCACTGAACCAGGCACAAAAGTAGACAGAGGGACCATGCTGATAGGCCATGGCCCATGGTCACAGACAGGACACAGACTGGGGAGCAAGGCCACTACCATCACCCCACATTGGGGAGAAGCTGAAGGGAGATTTTCTTGTTGCTTATATTGGAACACATCATACCCGCATGAGCTCAGAGCACAATGCCCATCTCTTGTTTACCAGGAATTAATCATAGTCGTATATATGATGTCTATCTATATATACAGTTATATGTACATAAACAATGTACAAATGTGTAAATAAATATTTCATTTATTTCTAAACAGATATACTTTACAGATACATTTATGTATATGTACAAATCTATATAAGTATATATATGTACATATTCACATATGTGTACACATGAATATGGCAAATATATACACACATAAAGATCATAGAATCATAGAATCATTTATGTTGGAAAAGACCTTCAAGATCATATAAGTTGTATATCACATACATATATATAAATATACACACCATATAAGATATGTAAGTTAAATGTCCCTTAAAGTATATATATAAAATTCAGGAAAAAATCTTTAACAAGAGCTATTAAAATGAATAATTGAAGTTTAAATGTGAATAGAAAGTAAACACAAATAAAAGGCAGGGTCAGATCCCCTCACTTGACAAGGCTGCTGAACAAGCACTAGCATGTTGGGGTGTTGGGGGAGGAACGTGCAAAAAGGTTTTGTGTGGTGGGGTGGCAACACTATGCTGGAACATACCCAAGGCCCATGGCCCTGTCTTAGGAGGTCACCAAAGGCTCCTGCACAGCTTCACCATGTGCCAAGCAGAGTCCAGTCCTTCAAGCCACACCAAGAGGCCCCTGCAGCAGACACCAGTCCAATGGGACAGCCCTGGACTGCTACCGGGGCTGCCTCTGATCTTGGCATGGGACTTCAGTGTATGGACAACACTGTCTGAAAAAATATAAAAGCTGAACAAAATACTAGGTTCAGAAAAAGTGTGCATGGGACCAGTAAGGAAAAGCCCCAGAGGGGTTCCCAGGAAAGAGCACATGAACTGGAAGAACTGTCTGATGGGCCCGTGAGACAGGTGAGCAGATAACTGCAGCTGGGTACTGGGTGTGCTGAATCGGTTTGGGAAGGACCTCTTCTTGAATGCAGCCCTGTGGAGCCAGGCATGACAGCACATGGGGAACACCATTTTGGGATGGGGTGTTTTTTTCCTCCAAGGGCTCCAGGAAAACAACATACAAGTTTTCTCTGTCCTGAGCTCTCCACACTGTCTAATCCAGGCAATGCTGGATAGGATTCCAAGGAGCTAGCTGTGGGGAGGGCCTCTGGCTACTCTCCAGAATTCACAAACAGGAAAAAGGGGCATAATGAGCCCTCCTTGTTCTGGTTCTGGAAGGGCACTTGGAAGGGTTGTGGGAGGGCAGAGCAAGCAGGTTCCTCATCTGCTTGAAAAGTGATGGCAAAAGGAGGACTTGGAAGAAGCCCAGCAGTCTTACCTTTCAGAGTCATGCTCAGGGTCCCCAGTGTCTGCATCACACCTCCAGGAAGGCAGCAGGCATCTGGGCATTGCCGGCCCAGATCCTGAAGATCTACCTCAGTGGCTGAGGTACCCATTTATGTTAGAGCCTCTCTGGAACTACTGAGGCTAGAGTGAGTGTTGCATGGAGCTGATGGAAAAGTATGTAATTTTCTTCCCATTTTGGTCCATGAACATATGGATTTGTGTCTGTCCATCTTGGGCAAGGCAGCAAATCCTACAGCTCTTTGGCACCTTCTTGGGTCCTTGGAAAGTGTTCCCCCAAAAGGCTTGCTCTTTCTCTGCCTTGCTGGGAGACAGACAGGGCTGAAGCTGAGCAGCATACACTAATCTCCCTCCCTACACAGCTGTCTCCTCATTTCTTGTTGGCAAGTTAAGTAAACTCATGTCTATTACTCATCTAGTGAAACTTAGATCTCTGTGAAATTGTTGCCTACAAGTGGCTTGGCTACGTAGGATTCTTTGAAAGTCAGTCCCACCCTTGCACTCTAAAGCATATTTCAATTCTTTGGCCAATCTCCTTCAATTTATTTATTTATTTGTTTATTTTGCCATTTTACATGCTTTATCTTAAATTGTGAATAATTGAATTTCATACAGATTTTTCAGAACATACTGATGAGTGGTCTAAAGTGAGTTTGGAGTGTGTACTGCAAGGAAATATCCAGTTAGAGATATCCTGGAAAGACCTCAGTATAGAAGAGAAAATACCTATCTAATTTTAAGATGTATCATGGCTGACTTCTGAGATGGATGCAAATGACATGATTGGGAATAATAAATTTGATCAGGATCAAGAAGGTCACTCCCTATCCTATGACTTATTCCAGTAAAAACTGTCCTCTGACACATGTAACGTTGCTATTGCTTCTCTACCCATTGCTCCCCTGCTGAGACATCCCAAGATTTCATTAGCCTTTTGACCACATTACAGTAGGTAAGCAGGTAATTTTGATCCTTGGGCCAGCAACCAGAAAGGTTGCAGCATCATTACGGACAATTAAAGAGAAAGTATGAAAGAAGAAATGCATAAATAGATGACTGTTCATTAATAAACAAATTTTGTACACTAAGGATGACATTTCTCAGAACAACTTCTTACAATGTTAATCAAATTTACATCACAATAAAGGTTCAGAATTCAGCTTGTCTGAGAAACTAGATTGATATTTTTATAGGCATTTCTGTGGTATTAATCTCCATGGCATTCAAGCACTTCAGAGGAAGAAGTGCTGTGAGACAGTTTGAAGTGTGTTTCAGGATACTTAGAGTGCATTTATTCCTTTTCACACCATATAGGATAGGAATTTTTTTTGTTGTTGTTTAAATGATTGACATTGTAAAACCCACATGGCTCCAGTCTGAAATTCATTTATGTATAAATAGCTGTCTATGAATTCTCCCATATAAATAGTTTTGTTTTATTTTTTTAATATATTTTTATTTTTATTTTCAAATAAACTTTATTATGCTCACAGGCTCTTTAAGCCTAAAGAAACAATGCTACACTTAACTTCTTATTTAAGAGGAAAGACTAAGCAAGCTGGGCCTGTTTAGCCTTCAGAACAGGAGACAGAGAAGGGATCCTATCAACCTCTATAAATACCTGAGGGGACAGTGTAAAGAGGATGGGGCCAAACTATGGGGCCAAACTCTTCTCAGTGGTGGCCAATGATAGTACAAAGGGTAATTGCTACAAATTGAACCACAGGAAGTTTCATTGCCGTATGAGGAAGAACTTCTTCATGGTTCAGGTGACAGAGCACTGGAACAGACTGCCTAGAGAGGTTGTGGAGTCTCCTTCTCTGGAGATATTCAAAACCTGCCTGGATGCCATCCTGAGTAACATGATCTAGGTGACTGTTATAAAGAAGGGGGGGGGTTGGACTAGATGATCTTTGGAGGTCCCTTCCAACTTCAACCATTCTGCGATTCTGTGAAGACCCCCCCAACATTTTTTTTTTTTTCTTCCAGTCTGTGGACAATTTAATGAAAGAAATGGGGTTTGATGGTATCTATTTCTTTAGCACCCGGAAGGAGAAAAAGCAGGTTTCATCTGTGCTATTTAGAAGAACCTTTTAACTGTATTTTCTCACACTTTTTATTGCAGTTTCTAACAGTGCCTCTGAGTTAAGGAAATGGCATTTTTTTTTTGTTTTGCAGACAAAGAGCTAAGGCTGTTTGCTAAATACACAGGTTTGCAACCTGATGACCACATCATTGTCAGACTGCAACTCTGCAACTGGAATCATTTTCTGTGTCCAAGTGCCCAAATCACTATTTTCTCCTGCTGCTCTCAGTCAAGTGAGCTAAAGATCTTCCCTGAGACAAAGGAGATGCCACAGAATAGCATAGCTTGCTGCAGCTTTCACTTCAGTGAATACATGCATCTGTCATGTGTCATGTCTGTCATCCAAGTGGGTGATCTGGGTACTTAATCCAGCTCTAGCTGTCTTGATTCCATTTACCTGAGGTAAGAGAGGGTATTTCTGGGGAATTGCATTCAAAGGTGAAAATCTAGAGTTTGATTCAGTTGCTCTTATATACATATAATTTATCACACAAGACTTCTGGAGGCTAGGATGGACAACCCGCTGGGCCCAAACTGGCATGAGAGCAAGTCTGAACAAAGAATTCATATGCTATGTCTGAGCAAAATGGTAAACAAAACAAAACAAAACAAAACAAACAAACAAAAAAGAGTCCCATTCTTACCTACACAATTTTGTTAACTGTAAAGGGACTTTAGATGTCTAGATTAGTTTTAGCCGTCTGAAGCTGAGATCAATCCCTACCCTGGGCATGAGTGTTTTTATTGTAGAGTTAGGTTAACAATATACACATATATATATTTTAAATATAATAGATCATAGAATGGTTTGGGTTGGAGGAGATCTTAAAGACCATCTAGTTCCAGCCACCCTGCTATGAAAAGGGACATCTTCCACTAGACCAGGTTGCTCAAAGTTCCCTCCAACCTGACCTTGAAACTCCTCCTGAAAAGATTACCAAAGCCCATGTATACTTTAAGTTAAGATCATGTTTAGTGCTATGAAAAACAAATGTTTAAAATGAACAAAGCCTGTAGAAACCGTATGTGTATTATTACTGCCATTAGATGTGATGTGCAATTGGGTGTAATATACATCATTGTTATACATATTGTTATTTCTCTGTTTATATATTAAAGCAGCATGATTACGAAGTGTATGACTAAATCTGTAATAACATATGTAGCATAAAAAAACCTTCTTTAATACTTATTAATATGCAAAATACTTAATTTAAATGCTCCAGGGCATTAATAAGAAGGATATTATATTTTTTTTTCTAGCTGGAATGCATCAGTTAAAAACTTCATAATCTCAGAGCAAGGATGTTATAATGGGAAGCAAACCTCTTTATAGTATAGCACTTCACAGGAAAATAGGTCCAATAATTTACAGAATGATGAAATTACAGTATTGACTGACAAATATGAAATTATTAAAGAGCATGGAGAAGTGCTCTCAACATGCTTACAAAGCTCAACTTCCAGAAACATTTTCACTAAAATGTATGTGTGCTGTTATGCAAAATGCTCCTAAGTGCTGAAGTACATAGTATTTTTGTAAGGTCTGTGTGGAAAGTACCTACAGTGTCTTCAACTATATTTTTTTTTAAATTAATTTTGATATTACTAGAAATGCTGGACTATTTACTTAACTATTAATAGAGTATGAGTTACAGAACAGGAGAGCAAATACTCCATATGGCTCTAACCATGTTTCAAGTTTGACTTGAAGAACCTAAGCTGAAGGGTAGGAACCTTGAATATCTCTGCTGACTCAGACAAGAAGCATGCAGTGCTGCTACCTATCCATCAGCTTGCAGAAACAAGTAATTATGCCCTCTTATCTTTGTCTGTCAGGGTAATTTCCTGTGGAGTGAGAAAATAGTGATGAAAAGAGCGAAAGAGTTAATCTTATCCAGGGAAATGCATGAAAACTGTTTTTTACTAATCCTCGAGGAACCCTGCTTAAACAAGCAGTGTTACTGTTTTCCAAAGGAGAAGGATGTAACTCCTGTTCTACAGGGGACTCTCAATGTAAGTACTGTGATCTCCACAGGTTATGAAAAAGGGGGGGGGGGGGGGGGGGTAGGGATGCAGAACAGAAGTAAAAAACAGCCCTGCTGCAGCTGGATGGCAATAGAGTGAAGGGGAGCAGTTACACTGGAGCTGGAGGACAGGCTCAGCAGGGGCACCCTTTTGGCAGGCAAGCTTTAGTGGGATAAATTAAAACAGCTGGTTGGTTCCCTGTGGTGAGTCACACTGAACCAGCATTCAGACAGCAATGGCCATTGTCTGTCTCATACAATTTCTGTAGCAATTATGGCCAGACAGAAGTGCAGCCCTACTCCCTGTTATGCTGATAACAATGGCCACATCCCTGTTTGTGAATGGAGGCCAGTCTCTGTCAAAAGACTGTTGGATGATATATGAGAAAAGCATGAAAAACCATTCCAGCTAGGATTCACATTCATGTGGCTCTGCCAGCTCCGAGTTATTCTTTGCATTGTGCCAAGTACAGGATGAAATACAAGTCAGAAAGGGAGGATTGCGTACCTCCTGCAACAAACCATATGGATGTGAGAATCTGCATGCTCCATAGTTGTGCATGCTGAGCACTTTTCCTCCATACTTCATTGGTAAGAGTTTTTTCATACATAATGGTATGTATTCTCAAAGCAGATAGGTATACCCTGCTGTCCACTGAGGGTGTGTTCCTGTAAAGTGTGATGGTCAATTATTCATCTAACAGGAAGGGAGTCTGTGTGCAGGGTTTGAGAAACTCACACAACTGAAAAACACAGGGACAGTAGGTCACTGACAATAATGTAAAGTCTTCTGATTCCAGTATCACTGCTGAAAAAAGAAAGATTTCAGTGGTATGAATGAAGAGCAGAGGCAAGAGTGATGCTGCTGCATAGCCATGCTCAAGGTTCTCAGTATGTTTCTGCTAGTGTTTGTGTGATGCACAAATAATATATTAGTGGAATATTTAAAATACTGTGTCATGGACTACTATGTTTATATTCTCAGCAGTAATTTTAGCAACAGGTGTTTGGCAGGAACAGTTCAATATGACTGGATGGCTCAGGGTAGTTTTGATGAAAGAAGGAACAGTTATGACAACATTTAGCAGAGACACTATGAAATGATTGATGATGAGCCTCCAAAATGACAGTAGAAAAATGAGAGACACTGGGGAGCTGTTCACCTGAAGTCTGATGCATACCAAGGAGAGCAATGTAATGTGCAGCACATCACTTTAATTGAGTCTTCCTCATGTAGAAGAAGTCATTGCAAGTCTGGTAACAATTACATTAAAATCACAAGGCTGTACATAATCTCCAGAATGCAGTTATTTCCTGTTTCATATCATTCTGTTTTTCTAGTTGTTACTGTCTTTTGATTCTCACCCTGTTTAGAAAAGCTTGAGATCATTCAGAACCTAAATGGAAAGATATTTAAGAGACATGGGGTCTGTTGCAGAGAAGCAACCACGACTTTTTGAGACTCCTGTGCCATATACTTTCTTTATATAGATACCTTTGGATATGAAATTGCTGCATGCTATGGTGAAATATAGAAATGTTTGAGCTGATTTTCTTCAAATGTCTTGATGTGGAGAGGTAGCCCAACCTCTTTAGCCCAGAGCTCCCTGTGCAGCAAAGTGAGTGATCTCATGTACAGCTCCGTGTTGTCACAGTGAAAACACTCCTTGTACTTCTGCTAATGTAAGCAGTCTACACTTTGAAACTGCAGGCACACAATATGCACAATAACATAAGGTTATATATATAGCAGGTACTGTAGACATATTCGTGTTGGTATTTTCCTTTAATCCTAAAAAGAACATGGAAATCCCTAAATGTTCTTCATGACTGTGCTATTGCTTATGGAACTTCCTTACAATATTATTGTTCTACATTCCTCAGTGTAGAATCCCTGCTACTACTGTTTAAGAGATAATGTGCGTGGGATTCATCTTCCACAATTGTTTATGGCAGAACTAGGCTTCTTTTAGGCTCCCTTTATAGTAGCTGAAAAATGAATGAATTCTTTTAGAGTCTGGTTTATGTGACTCCAGTTTCAGATGCCTACTTTAAGATGAGTTGTTTTCTAGAAGGAAGTGTCTATGTGTCTCTATCAGCTGTAAAGGGAATTTAGATGATTAACTCCAGTAACAGTGTTTACAGATTTCTATCTATATTTCTGCAGAAGAACTTTGTTTTGTGTATATTGCTTTTATTTACTTATTTATTTAAATTGAGTTTTGGTTTGACTGGACTTTTGCAATATAGTAATATGAATTTATTTTTGCCTGATAACCACCTTCAGTAACTCATACTATAGTGTGCTTGGAAAGGTCCTTTCTTTTCCTGCTCTCATGGGTCTGTTGCTCATAGGTGACACAGTGATGGGGACTTCTCACACCATGGAATCTTAATGGGGTTTCAATTTGGGGTGATGGGTAGAGCAAAAGTGCTGGTGATACCTGTGGTCCTATAGCATAGGAAGTAAAGCCTGTGAATATTCAGATTACCTGTCAGGATTATCAATGTCCTGAATAATCATCATTCTTTGAGCCTTTTCTGTCTCAAGTACATTGCTTTCTGCTGCCTGGCACCTTGGGTCGTGGGAAAATTGCACTCCCTGTTGCTTTTGTAGAGCTGTAATGGGCAACTCTCTCCTGTCCTGCATGCTGACATGAACAAGCACTTCCTAAACTACCTAAATGCCTAAGAGTTTAAGCTCTTCCTGGCTTTTGCATTTCTGGGGGTGTCATCTGTGTGCAAGTGCTCGAATCTGCTCTGTGACTTTGTGCTATGTTTTAGTAGCTTTCAGAGTTGCATTGTAAATTAGCTCATGCTGTGAATTCAACTCACCTTAGGATATATCCTGCACCAGCCAATTTACGTAGATGCCACCTATCACTGTGTCATCCAAGACTTCGTGCCATGTCATGAGGACGTTGCCAAAATTTTCCAATACTTCATCCCTGGAATGAACTCTTAAACCCTTCACAGAACCAGCTGCACAGCAGATGCTACTTGATTTGATTTGCTTGCACAAAGCTTAGATGTTCTGTTTTGGTAGGCTTCTCCTTAGATGTATGAAATCAATTCCTGTACAGGAAAGATCTTCTTGTGGTCATCAGTTTCAGTCTAGCTTTGTTTCATACATGCAGAACTAATGAGTTCAATGTCTGTATTAATCAAATAGGTGTAGACACATGGCACAGGTACAGTAGCAACATTTGGGCCAAAGCTACCAGATAGAAATAAGCTCACTAACTCAGTTTCTTAACCGTTCTCTAAGTTTTCCATGTTCACCTATCCATATAGTCTCCCCTTGTGAATTGGCTTTGTGCATGGCTAAAGAGGAATGAACTTAAGAATCTTGTAAGGAATCATTTTTTTTTTCACCCTTTTGGATACAGCTGTCCACTGCACAGTAGTTACAAAACAGACAGTTTATTTTATTTGTATATGTAATACATAAGAAGAGTAAAACAAAAACAAACAAACAACCCCCCAACAAAACAAAACAAAAACAAACAAACAAATAAAAAAAAAAAAAAAACACCAAAGTTGCTATCTACCTGTTACTGTAATGACTGTGGTTAGGTCTTTGGAAGATCTAGTACACATTACATGACAGTAACGGCTAGACATGCAATTATTATTATTATTATTATTATTATTATTATTGTGTGTGTTTGTTCACTTATTTGTGTGTTTTCATATACATAAAATTTCTTCCTATATGTTCACACAAGATGAACCACCTTATAAATCCTCTGTAACAATGAACCTGTTACTCAGTCACACACTACATTATTCAAAATTAATACCTCTGCCTATTGCAGTCTGAATTTATGTAGAAATGTAATATGTATGTTATCCACTACAGCAGCTAGGGATTTTCCTTCATGTAACATAATATGTAAATGCTATATGTTACAGACTTGCAAAGGGAAAATAAGATTGGGATCGTGTCAAATACTTCTTTTAAGAAATTATATGATAAATAAATATGTTTTATTTGCCAAAACCAGGACAGCAATATACATTATAAAAATCATTGACATAAGTTACATGTTCAAACTGAGACTTTGAATAGTCCTAAAAAAATAAATTAAAAAAAAATCAGTTTCTACAGAGAGCACTGAGAGACCTCACTAGGAACACATAATGTGATCCTTGACATGGCTTAAGTGCTATATAAAGATAAATTGTTCAGAGACTAAACAACAGTGGCTTGTATGGTGGTTTTAGTTATGTCATTGTTCACTGCATATCTAGTTGAATATTATGGAAGAGATAACTGAGCAAAGAATTCCTTTTATTGAATCATAGAAATGTTGATTAGAAGAAGGTGAGAAGGTTTTTTCATTGGTTGGTTTTCTTTGTGTTTTTTTTTTTTTTGTTTTTGAGGTTCTGTAGTTCAACTTCATGCTAGAAGAACATCACCAACATTAGATCAGGTTCTGTCCAGCCAGATCTTGAAAGCCTCGGTGGAGAGAGCTCCCACAGCACTTCTGGGTAGCCCTTTTCTGTGCTATACTGCATCGTGGAAAAGCCATTCCTCATGTCCAGCCTGAGCCTCCCAAGGTTATATCTGTGCTCCTTGCTACATCATAGCAGTAATGAGAAGAGACTGAAATTCTGGCTGTAATGTTTTTGTAACTCCCTTCAGGTATTTGCAGTTTGTGACTGGAACATCCCTTAAGGTGCTGTTTATCAGTTCAAATGAACAGTTCCTCAGCTTGGAATCATAGAAACACAAGGTTGGAAAGGACTTACAAGATCATCTAGTCCATTTGTCCTCCTATCACCAGTACTACTCACTAAGCTACTAAATCATATCTCGTAGCACCTTGTGGCCATTTCCTTGAGTCCTATCATTTATTATCTGGGAGAAGAGGCCAACCTTCTTCTCATCATAACTTCCCTTTAGGAAGTTGTAGAGTGCAATGAGGTCTCCCACTTTTCACATTTCATCTGCTCTTGGTCCTTGGCTATCTTAGTAGCTACCTAACTAGTCCCCACTAGTTTTTCAGTATCCCTCCTAATCATGTGATTTGGGGAGGGTACACCATAACAGGCATATTATTTCATGTGTGGCCTCACCAGTACTGAATACAGGGTGATAATGAATTCCTCTGATTTGTTGAACATAGTCATCGTCATAGCTCTGCCCATTTCAGAGTCAGACGAGCTGTATTGAGAGCACATTTTTACCTTATATTCCACCTGCCAATCACAGTAATCTTCACCAACTTTTCATGCTATTCAGCTAGCTGGTTACAAGCCAGTATTGATGCGTGGGTTTGATCATTAGCTGGCACAGTATATTACACCTTTCCTTGATGAACTCCATGAGGTTTCTGTTTGCTTACTCCACAGATTAAGGTCCAGGAATGAACCATTTAATGGTTCAGTGGATTTGAAAGATGACAGTATTCAGAGATGTGCTGTCAATTGCAATATCAATTTGTAATAATGACAGCAAATTTGTAGTATGAATCCAAGGAGGTCTGGGGGGATTCTTAGTCAGATCCTATGTATAATCATTCAAGAACCTGTGGTAGTTTTACTCAGCTGGGCAGCTGAACTCCACCACAACAACCCTCTCACTCCTCCTCCACAGAAGAAAAGGGGGAGAAAGCACTATGCTGGGAGAAAAGAAGGGTCATGGGCTGAGGTAATTTAATTAAACGGAAAAGTAAGAGGGAAAACCAAACCAAACCAAACCAAACCAAACCAAAAACAAAACAAAACAAACAAACAAAAAAGCAAAGTCTGTGTGAAAAGACACAGAGAGAAAAAGTATATATTCTCTACTCTCATTAATGAGCAATGTTTGGCCACATCCTGGGAAGCAGGGCCTCTATAAATACAAGCAGCAGATGTTTAGGTGGACAGACATTTTCATAATGAGTTCCGCCCCCCCCCTCCCCCCCCTCCTTCCCCTTTCCCAACTTTTAAGGAATATCCCTTTGGTTCATTTAGGTCAGCTGCCCGGGCAATGTCCCCTCCCCACCTCTTGCCCACCGCCAGCCTGCCGGCTCTGGGGAGCGTTGGAGGGAGTCCTGATGCGGTGCCAGCACTGTTCAGCAATAGACACAATGCTGGTGTTATATCAGGACTGTTCTGGCTACAAGTGCAGAGCACAGCACTGTATAGGCTACTTCAGGGAAAGCTAACTCCATCCCAGCCAGACCCAGTACAGAAGCATTACAGCTTTTGCTTATATTTCAACTAGTATTAACACTAGAAATTAAGGGAGTCAATGGGAATTTTGTGTTTAGCTTCTACAGGTGTAATTTCTTTGAGTGGAAAATTCTATAAAAGACATTGGTCAAAACACTTGACCTGGCATTTGACAAGTTTCAATGTAGAAAATGAATGAGTATCTTTAAAGCAAGAGTATTTCATAGTCAAACATATGGAAACAGAATGCCTCAGGGCTTGGGAGAGGTTTGGGATGAGTACAAACACTGTCAATTCAGTTTCTACTTGAAAGTAGAAAGGATTCTGTAGTGCCCTGACCGACCCTTGGATGTATCAGATCCAATCTTTCTGATAAAGTCTAACTTTTCATTAATATACTAATGTCTGCAGGAACCGAGGATACCTTAGCAAGGATTCCCTCACTTGCTAAAGGGTGAGAATTTGTTTTTTTTTTGGTCTTATTTCTGTGGTATTTGTGGAGTTTTGGCTGATGATTACAAGAATCAAGAAAACCTAGCTGCACCTAAAATAATAAAAATTCAGAAGACAACCTAAAAACAAAAGCTGATAAGGAATCTCTCTCTGTATGTGAAAATATGTGTCTATGATATGCATTAGTTGTATAATACTTGAGAATGGGCTAATGAAATGACTCTTGGCCCAGATGTTGCCCAAATGAAAAACTGCTTCTTTTAGGGTTGGTTCTATTGCAGTTTGGAGGAATATATAATAAATTATCATAAAAATAAGCAAACGTGCAAATTAATAAATAAAAGACCTCAATGGCACAAGTTGTTGCATATGAATCTTTAGCATATCTTACTTATTTTGCATAGGTAATGCAAATGACTTCCATTTGTAAACCAATTTTTTAAAATGTGAGTTATTTTACTATGGCTATTAACTGACAGTTGTCTTCTAAATACCTATCAATTGGAAAAAAATATTCTATTTGTTCCTTAATTTCTGAATAGCTCCCTGATATTCAGCTTTGCTCATTTTCCATTTCACAGCCTGAGCTTACTTTAACTGAAACTGCCAAACAGTAATTCAGTTCTTAACTAGATTTGTGGTGGTGAGACAGAGGGTAACATAAAAAGGCAGAACTTATTGGCACAATTCATCATACTAGTTTATTGCACACTCGAGCCTACTGGGCAGGAAATGTTATTAAATTGGAAGACATATCAGATCCTTATGAATTTGGCAGGATGAGCACCTTAAATCTCTGGAAGGTCTGATGTGCTCAACTCACGTTTTGTCAGCCACAACAACTGACTGCAAGAATGCAGGTGGTCCAGGTTATGCTCTGCTACAGACTACAGTTGGCATTATGCTCACACTAGCAATGGTACGCTTTAAGGGCTAATGTGTAGAAGGCAAATGTCATGACAAAAATTATGCCTACCTGTTATTCTGGTGTTTGGGGCACAACAACTGCTACTGGTTATTGCACGTCAAACACCGTTAGAATAAGTGCCAGCCATTGTTAAAGAAGTGAAGTGCAGAATCTATGTTTATTTCTGAGTAGGTAGATCAGTACTAATAACCAGACATATTGAAACACAAATGGAGATAAAAAATGAATTGCATAGCAAACCAATAATTGGAAACAGTGGAGTTACTGAAGGTAAGGAAGATATCCTACTGCAAGTTTATGAAAAGCTATAGAAGAATTAAGTATACTTCTTGTTTGTGAAATGAAATAAAATATATTTTGGATAAAAAAGAAAAAAAAAAGGGGGGAAAAAAAAAGCCTTAGTGGTAAGACCAAAAAGAAGGTGCAGCACGTTTTGACAGGGAAATTCTTAGTGCACTTCCAGAGAAATCTGGGAAGTTTCTGCTTTATCTGTGGCCCAGCTATCAATTCCAGTATCACTATGGACTGGAATCCTGAAAAGAAGCAGGGATTTCACATCTGAGATGGCTCAGACCTGGCAATTCTATGGTAATAAACATACAGAAGAAGGAATGAAGTTGCATTCCAAGAAGACACTCTTACTTAATAATAAGTGACTGCCAAAAAATTATACTTGTAAAATACTGAGAATAATTTTATCAGGAAATTTCATTGTGTACGTAAATCCAAAGAACTAGCGTTCTAATAAAAAAAATGGATTAGATGAATTAGAAGAGTTTTGAAGACAAATTTGATCAAAGCTTTTAAATTATGAAGTGTTTATATTTAAGCAGTTTTTGCTACAGACACAACTTATTTCTGGATTTCTCTTTAAATTGTATAGGATATTCTTTCCACTTTGTACTAGCCTATGAGTAAGCCTTAGTTTCAAATCTTTTTGCTTACTGGCTGCTTATACTGACTATAAAAAATATTTTTAAGAATCTTCTGAAATTCGTTTCAAAAACACCCTGTCAGAAGGGTACCACACTATATATCTACCCTTAGTCAGACTTTCAGATATTTGTTTCTGTTCTTTTAAGTTTTCATAAGATAAAAAAATAAATTTTCATAGGATAAGAAAATACAATCACATATGCACACAATAATTGCATTTTTTCTTAATGTGTATTTATTTGTATCCAGAAATACAAATGTTGGGATCAAAATACGAATATAAATAGTATTCTAGACGCACAGCCCTACTCCTTAACACAAAGTAAAGTGGAATGGATGTGGTCAATAGGGCAAAGTCATTGTCTGAGAACTTGAGGAGATGAAGCACACAGGTGTTTGTCTTTTCTGGTTAGGTCATTCTGGAGGATCACTAGGATGGCTATCTAACTTAGAAGGACAAACTGGTACTAGTGCTACCTGTATTATTCAAGGCACATTGGGCACATAATTGTACTTTCATTTCACTATGACATCACAAGCTGCACTGCTAGCAAAGAAATCACACACCCCTAAGAAAAACTTAGTAAGGAAGGATAATTAGAAATCTAAAGTAGTATTTGTGTTCAATAAGAAAATTCAATTTGGCACGTAGTTGGCAGAGTTTATGTGATTACTAAAATTGCACTCACCTGAAAATAATTAAAAAAAAAATCCATATATTGTCAAGTATTGGAAGAAAAAATGTTTTGAAAAGAGCATACTGAGAGTTTAAAACAGGATTGTATGAGATGTTTGGTGACTGCCTGTGAAAGTCACAGACTGGACTCAAATTTCTTACAGCCTGATGTTCCTACCTGTGACAACTGTCTGTTGGCTCACGATTTAGGGTTACTATTGCACGTGAGCATGAATGACAATAAAGTCACAGGACTCCTTAAAACTATAATAGAGAATATGGAGGCTGATACTGTAACCTCTCTGCACAAGATTTGCCACTTTTGTTCAGGGGAGCATTGCTTTGTGGAAAGTTATTTTGAAATGTTCTTCCCTTTTGGAGCACTCTGGTAGTGTTGTACTTCCCCATTCTGCTTGTGTAACTCTATTGTATGCAACTATTTTACCAACTTTCTATGAATTCAAAAGGAGCTCACACTGTAAAGATCCCATATTGTCTTTAAGTATAGAATTGACCTTGTAACATGCTCTTTCCTTTCTCAGCGATATTTTACAAATATGGTGTCAATATCAGTATCTCCATTTTCTTTGAAAGTGCAATTTAGAAATTTTGGCCTTTACCTGTCCTAGGCCTCTCACTTTACATGCGTAAATTGCAAACCTCTCTCTGTGCTTTTAGGCCTAGCCAATCCATCCAGAACAAAGCTCTTCCTTTTTGCTTGTAAGAATATTTTAACCTAACTCCTTCTTTGGTCAACAGCATTGATGAGGATTTTTAACTCAGGTAGACCTGGAGACCTTCTCTTTTAAAACTAGTAATCATAACACAGTCTCAATAACAATCAGTCACCAGCTTCACTGTGGATATTTCATCCTTTGTATTTTATAATACATTGTGTCTGTACAACTTCACCTATCCCAAGCATTGCCAAAGGCTGCAAGAAGGTAAAGAAACATTAAGAGAATATTGATTGCCTTGAAGAAGCTGTTGGAGTTAGTAATGGGGGCATTTGGGTTCCGCTATAGGAAGCTCTGCAGCCTGGCTTAGGCTTCCAAGAAAAGCTGAATTCTGTGACTGCTTTGATGGCATCAAATAGTCTGTTGTGGCTCCTCTGGCTAGTGTCATTTGTTACCTAGATAAAAGAATACCTGTCAAATAACTGACTGCATTACTGCCTGGTTTGCCTGTCTCAGTCCTTGAGAAATCCTGTTGAAGGCATATGAATAAACATAAGCACAGATCTTCCACTCTTTTACTTTGTCCTTCATAAACAGCAAGTGATTAGAAGATCAGAACACAAGTTTTGACAGAAAGTAGAGTATTCTCAAGTGTCTAGCTCTGAGGCACAGAACTTCATGATGAATTTTATTGTCTAATTTAATATATATTCTTGGAAAACCCTTGAGGAATCTAGACACATACAGATACTGATTTGAGAACCCACAACAAAAGAGGAAAACTAAAATAAAGTAAAGTTTGTAGAAAGGAATGCATAATAACAGAACTTGGATATACCTCTTGAGGAACGATATTGGAAACTAGCGAAGTGCTGGAAGTCAGTCATAATCCAAAACCATTTAAAGAAACAGCTGCTAGGTCAATTGGATTATTAAAACCCATATTTAGGACTTATTATTAAGCCCTAATTTAGAACTTAGTCCTAGACTGTGTTACAGGGCATCATATCTCTTCCAGTAAGCCACCACAGGTACACTGTATAAAAACTCATTGTCTTGTCAATATTTTTTTCAAGCAATATTTTTTTTCTCTGTTAAAACATGATTTCATTATAGATATAAAACATTGCTTTATTTTTAACATCCAAAACAATTGCCTAAATTAAGAGAAAAGTAGATTATCTGTTTATTCTTTCCAGACAAACCACGAATCCCTGGGGAAAAGGCAAGAGTATTAAGGCCACTGAGTCTTGAAGGAAGGCCTTTATTTTTTTGCTTATGTACAGGTGTCCCTGAAGAAGACAATGGGCTAAAAATCTTATATACATATAAATAGGCTATAAGACTAACAACACTATGCTTTTTCTAGTATGGAAGTGAAAATTTCAAACCTCGCTATTGAATAGGTTAAAAATCAGAGTATTTCTGCTGTGATGTGATACAGCCTGCTACTGGATCGGTGGCACTTTTAAACATTGCTTCCAGAAGACCCTGAAATATGAAAATAAATGACACATGCTCTCCCCAGATTGTTTTCTCTTGTGTTCCCCTGTGTTTTCTCTTGCCTTGTGTCACCACAACCAAGTGGTAAGTCATTAGTGAAGGATCATTGCAGGATGGCCACTGTGCATGAGTCAATGTTTCAATCTGTTGGCTTCTCCTCAAATATCTTCTAGAAATACACAGTAAATATTTTGTAAAAGTTGACAATGAATGCCTTACCAAAAGAACACCCTGTTCTTTGTGCTCTGCACTTGCTACTAGTGATGGAGCAAAATAAGAGGTGGAGCAAAAGAGAAATTATAAGAAAATAAAAGAGGATTAGAAAGTGTTGGCATTAGTCATATTTTTACAGTGTTGTCCTTGAAATTTGTTCAATGTACTAGAATAATAATATCAGAATAAGCTTCTAATCTAGCACAGTCTCAGACTTCTGGGAAGTGGTGATTGAATTAGCAATTAAATGTTAACTGGAGAGCTGGAGCATGTCAGCATCACAAGTTAGGGCAATGCTGTCTACCCCAATAAAGTAGAGTGAGAGTTTAACCAATGCCACAGAGCATGACTATAGCTCTCTGAAACACTTCAGTTTGATGTTCATTTTCTTTCAGTAAGATTAAGCCTGGCAATACGTAACAATTATTTCATTCATTGGCAGAAAATGAGCAAAGGGGTCTACAAAGACAAGGTTGGTGGGGGAGTAACACTGAAACCTCCCACGTTATAGATGACAAGTATCGCTACATTTGCCCAGCATTGGCTAGGAGAAGGTTTGTGTCTTGAACAGCTGGTTCTCTCTGCACATCCCCTATGGCCTCCATTACGAGGACAGTTAAGGCAAAGCATGAAGATGCCTGAAACTAGTTTGCAGTTGCAGGAGCCAACAGCAAAGGAATTGAGCTGATTTTGTGCTTGCCAATGATGAAGGGAAGGAGAGAAGGAAAGAAGGGAAGGAGGAAGAAGAGATCTAAACTGAACCAATAGAAGAAAAAAAAACCCTCACCTTTCAACCATGAAATGCCTTTCCAGTGAATGGTCTGGTTTTTGCCTGCTTTAAACAGTCTTTTAGAAAATGAGCCGGATGAGGTAAACATCAGCCTTGAGCTGATGCTCAGCACTTCTCAAGTAGAATCAAGTTGCTGCGTGAAGAAGGAAGGATTTTCCTAAATTTCTGAAATCCCACTGCAGTTTTTTTGCTAGTTAAGAATTAGGGAACCTACAGACTTCTTAAGAAATACAGAAAAATCAGTCAAGTCTTGGTGTGTAAGCTGATGATATCTAGAACAACGGTATTCAGGAAGAACTCCAGTAAGGTCGTTGGCCCTCTTTCTGACTCAAAGGCCAGGAATAGTATATCCTTCAATATCAAGAAATGCTAAAGGCACTAATGTAAGAGGCACAAAGATTTCACTGCTACCTTGAAAAAAAATCACTTACTTGAGTGAGCAGCTAAGATCATTGGACATGGCTTGCCTTTTCTTTGTGCTTTATGGAAATAGAGAAAAAGCAGCCAATGGGAAAAGTACAGTGAATTATGGACAGCCTCTGCAAGTTGCAGTGAATGTTTGGTTGGCAGCTTAGTAGGTAATACCAACTGTCCAGATTGTGACGCTGATGAAATATGTCTTAAAACATTTACAATCTTCCTTCCCACAGAATAACCGCTACGGCAACTATGATTTTCCAGAGCTGTTTTGCACTTGTTCACTTCAAGCATGGGCAAGCCACTCATCTTTCTAGATGTATGGTGAAATTTTGTGTAAAAAGGAGGTAAGCATCCTTCCCTAGGTCACAAAAAGATTGGGGAAGGTAAGTTGTAATAAATCCATGAAGCAACATGAGGTTTTAGGCTCATAGACAGATTAGAGATGTAAAAGTGTTGGAGATAGTTATCTGAGTTATTTGGCAGGATGCTTCCAGTTCCTGAAATACCATTTCTTATCAGCTAAAGGCTCATATGTCACTGCTGTTCCAGCTGATGAATACGTAAACCACCAGGTGGATGATATGGAATTAGCTGTCGGTAGATGGTGTGAAAAACGGAATGAGAGGAGTGGGATAGCAATAAAAACAATCTCCTCCTCCTGTTTTTGTTTCACATTAGTTGTCACTGTTTCTATGAAGACAGTTATGGATTTTTGGATTCTTCCTGCTGTAATTGTAATCATTTTTATTGACCCAACATATAAGTGAGAGATGATGAGGGAGGAAAGAAAAATCTGAAAGAGAAAAAAAAGGTTAACAAAATGCCTAAGGAGACTTAATCTAAAAAAAAAAAAAAAAAAAAAAAAGATTTAATCTAAGAAAGTTGCACTAAAATTGTGTAGAGTATTTCAGTTCCACAGTACTGCTAGACGTGGAGACAGCATAAACTGGCTGCAAGTTGTTATATACTTATTCATGGTAGAATGTCTGTAAAAGAAGGAGGCATGTTAGACATCAACGCCAGAAGAATTAAGAAGACTGAATTAAGCTTAACACTAATTTTTTACATTCTTAATTGCCTTGAAAATGCTGCTTTTAATGCAGGAAAACACTGTCAATCAACTTTTAAGTGAAGGGATCGAAATAAGAGGTTTGATTTTATGTCTAGTCATCTTGGAAAAGTTGGTCGTCACACAGCAAAAAAAAAAAAAAAAAAAAATCCAAAAAAACTCACAATCTTTCTGTAACTTCAGAGTGGAAAGAATGCAATGTGAAGTTCCTTCAGTTTGTGGTTTTACATACTTATCCAAATACAAATGAGTTGATTTTAAGAATCTTTTTTTTTTTTTTTTCTTTTTTTCCTTCTTTTTCTTCTTCCCTTCCCTTTCCTGCCTTGGAAGAATATAAAATATAACAAAAAGAAGTAGGTCAACAATTGCAAGTCATGAGTATGAAATCATCTGATTCAAAAACATTCTAAAAGGCTGAAAGATGCTTCTTATATTTCTCGTGCACAATAGTGTTAATCCTTTTCAATTTACAAAGGAAGTAAAAGAATATCTGGAGGTTAATAAGGATATTCCTTACTACTACAGAAGGGTCTGGCAAACAGATATATGTGGACCATGTTATCTAGATGTCTAGAATAACTACATTTTGAATGATGCAGAACCTAGAAAACTTATCTTCCCTGACCTCTGTAGTTTCACAATTGCTGCCAAAGCACAGAGCAGTGAAGCAGAGAGAGCAAATCAAACAACTAGGAGTAAGCAGACAAATGTATTCTGGAACATTTCAGCTTACAGCTACTTGCCCCTTTTGTCTTTTTTTTTTTTTTTTTTTTTTTTTTTTGTCTGTGTGTGTGTGTGTGTACTTAAATCCAGAGTAAAATATATTACAAAGTAGAATATGCCCTTTGTTGTCAGTATAACAGAAGAAACCAGTACTGTCTGCAGATTCTTTCTTGGTTAGGAGCATGGGGAGTTGGTTATTCGCCAGGTTATTCGCCAGGGGAGTTTTAGGTTAGATGTTAGGAAGAGCTTCTTTACTGAAAGGGTTGTGAGGCATTGGAACGGGCTGCCCAGGGAGGTGGTGGAGTCACCATCCCTGGAAGTCTTCAAAAGATGTTTAGATGTAGAGCTTAGGGATATGGTTTAGTGGGGACTGTTAGCGTTAGGTTAGAGGTTGGACTCGATGATCTTGAGGTCTCTTCCAACCTAGAAATTCTGTGATTCTGTGATTCTATGGAAAAGAGTGAAATTATATGCTTTCAAGTTCTGCTTATGAAAGTAGTCAGAAAGAAGAGGCAATATAAATGGTCTTAACCTTAGTCTTTCAAGTAAGGAACTGACAAGACTGTGTGCTTTTAGCTGTAGTGGACAGGCATGAGCAGAAGTGCATAAATACACACATATAGGAACATTTTACTTCCATACTTACTCCTCTGACATTCACTGATATGGAATTGCTAAACAAACTTTACTCATTCAGGATTTAGAATCATTGGAAAAGACCTCCAAGATAATCTGGTCCAACCACCAATATCACCCACTAAACCATGTTCCTAAGCACCATGTCCAACCTTTCCTTAAACATCCCCAGGGATGGTGACTCCACCACTTCCCTGGGCAACCCATTCCAATGACTGACTGCTCTTTCTGAGAGGAAATTTAATTGTGGAAGCTACCTCATTGTGTTTCATGTCTAAATACTCTCACCCAAATCAACTGGTTGTGCAGAGGGTTTGCAGGATCAGGTCCTCAAAAGATAATTGTTTCCAATCTCTTATTTCGGCTTGATGTATTACTGGTATTCTTATAAAATATGGCTGAATGTGGCTGTTAGGATAGTCTAAAACGTAATTCCAGACCAGGATATTAAACTTCAATTCAACCTCCTTCTTTCATTACTGAAAATACAAGTTTCATTCTTAAATAAAGCCACATTTCCAATGCAGGACACAAAGGTTTACATAGTAGTAAGTTTACAGAGTAATTTGTGACTGAGAGTTAGCAAAAGCTTCAACAAGTATTTTGAAATCAGAAGGTCATTATTGTTTTACAAGACATCAAAATGGGAAGATTTTTTTTTTAAATAAGGTTTTGATACTGCCCACAAATATTTCTTCTCTGTGTTTGTAATTTGAGTTTCATTAGTTCTTGGAGAAGTGGTTTCCCTCTCTCCCTAAACTCAGTTTTCATCTCTGATATTTTAGACAAGTAAAAAACAGAAGATAAACTAGATTTATCTTTCATATTAGTAATTTTTCTTAATTAAAAATTGCTGGAAGCACAGGGAAACAGCAATGACAGACAGTGATGTTTCAAAGAACATGACAGCATTTCTCTTCTAATTATCATTGCAATAGCTTTTTCGTGTTTGCAGAATTTTCCTTCTGAGGAGACAAAGGACTGCTGGAACTGTTCTTAAATCACATCTACAATTAAAAAAAATTTCCAAATACTGTATGGAAGAAACACACTTCTTTTTTTTTTTTTTTTTTTTTTTTGAGGTGAATCTGTCTAATCTTTTGTAACAGTTTTGTTATCCAAAGGGTAGTGAAAAGCCATTGCTATCTAGTCTTGAGTTTGTTTCATTCCTTAATAACAACTGAGACAGTCTGTAAAAAAAGTAATCTAGTTTAACACTGTAAAGCTAATTGTTGAAAAAAATGGTCCTTTTAAGAATACAATGGTCAAAAGTTTGAAAAGTACAAAATACCCCACTGTACTAAAATGTAGTTGGTAGTTTAGGAAAGATCAAGACAACCTTCTCTACACGTGCCAGCTATTCCATGTTTGATCCAGGGGTGACAGTCCCATAAAAGTATTCAGTCTTCAGGTCAGATCCAAGGAATATATGACATAAATAAGGACTGCAAAATTTAACTTTATGGAAGAAATTAAAATGGCCTTTGGCATTCTTTTTTTTTTTTTTTTTAATTTTTTAAATTTTATTTTATAAAATAACTTTGGAAGAGAAAAGATAGGAATGCATGAGAGCACTTTTTAGTAAATTACAATCTGAAGAAAGTCACATATTCCTAGTGCTATTATTATATAGTGATTTTTACTCATGGCCTATAAACTGTGATCTGCTACAATGACACAAACAAGCAGGAATCTTTTCCTGCTTCAAGTAGAGTACTTTAGAAATCAGTGACCATCCTGTGTTTAACCAGTCATAAAAAAAGACAGTTAAAAGCTTGAAAAACAGTAGAAGTTATGCCTAGAGTTGTCTCAGAGATAGTCAAGTTTTATTTATATCAAAATATTAGCTTTCTTAGAACTCTGCCTTTTCATCTCAAATTAAAACCAATACATTTGGTAAGTGGCTAATTCCACAAATCCCAGACCTTTGCAGTGAGTAGCTTCCCTGTTTTAATCTCACCAAAGACATTTATTACTGTCTTTTGGTGGTTTCTCTATATCAAGGAGATCATCAGGAAAATATTTCCTAGAACCTACGGGAAATAGCTCAAGCAAGTTTAAATATAAATGGGTGGTTTCACCGGCTTTAGCTTGTTTGCTAGTGCCAGTGTATGTTGCTCTGAGCCTCAGGGATATGGCAGCATTTTGAAGAAAGTATGGGAATGAAGAACAAAAATGACATACTTAACCCTTGCCTGAATTGTGTATAGCTTCTATGCCAAGGGAGAATAGTAAGAATTCTAATATACAATAATTATTCATAAACATTGTTTACACTACAAATTCAGCTGAATTTTGTAAGAATCTTTCCCTTAAAATGAATAGCAGTAAGGAGAGAATTCTTCCACATTTTTCTTTTTCAGGAAATTACATATTAAAATTCTTCATCAGGCTCTGTGATGGTGAAGGTTAATGTGGCCTCTATAATTTGAGATGAATCTGACCATGTCCTTCACTTTTTCTGCACCTCCACAGTGTGAAAACACGACAGTCTTCACCACTACAGGCAACATTTAAAGATAGAGGTATCCAACCCAGTAGACCAGGTTAAACAGCAGGAAGGACGTAGGAAAAAAGACCCTAGAGTAAGAATCAAGTTCTAAGATGTCTATGTGAATCCGTCCTCTCCTCCATGAGCCTGATTTACATTCTTCATAACAACAGAAAAAGCTCTGGCAGTCTTTCCCATCCAGACATTCATAGACACACGCCTCTTCAAATTCTTGCCAGTACATGGCATTGTTCAATGTGATGACTGTAGTTGGTGGTCTCATATCAAGTACAGAATAATTCTGAGGAGAGAAAAAGAAATCAACAGTTTGATAAACTTTTATGGATGATGCACAATTGATAATCATGGGAAAAAACACAGGAGACATGAAAGATGATAGGAGTAAGATGTCAATACCACAGGAATTCTAGACTTAGGGAACAACTTTCTTTCCCTCGAAGGATGCCTTTTCAGATGAATTTCCATATAGATATTGTGGAGTGTCAACTTAAATAAGCTGCAGTCTCTTAACCTTACCATGATTTGTAAAAACAGATATGGTTAGCAACAGATAACTATGATTTCATCACAGGATTTTAAATGCCACTCCTAGGCACGTGCCCTTAGTGGTTTTTGCATTAATCATACTCAGAAGCAGGACACTTGGATATCATGCCTCAGAGTTTGACTCACACTTACAGATCTCTCCTTCTTCAATGAAATCCCTATTTACATTTTGTCACCTTTCCTGTCACATCATTTCCTGTTCATGAAAGGTACTTTCTCATGATAATATCTCTCATCAAGCCAGTCACCCGACCCTCACAAAGGTCACCTCCTCTGCTGTCATCACCAGGAAAGCTAGGAAAGCTCCCATCTGCTTTGCTGCCTGTCTGCACCATCCTGACAAAGCAGAGCTCAGTGCCGTCATCATGGTTTTCTCCAAGTGTTTTCCCAGGGGCCCCTCCCCTTTCCATTGTACTAAGCATTGCCATTGCCTGGAGGAGCCATGTACTAACAAGCTACACATGCTCCTACATCATGCCTCCTTACACTCTAGAGGGAGCTCTCTAGGAAAGTCCAGGCCCCTTCTATGCTTGCTATACAGAATATACCTTCTGTTGAAGGTGTGGAGACATACATGAAAACTTTCACCCTGCATGTGAAACAGGTCAAAGTTAAGGTGCCTCTTGGGAGGTTTTCCTTCTTCTGATTGTGCATGCCACAGTATTACCCATCTCATTACATATGAGCTAAGAATTTGATGTGGGAGCTCTCCTTCTCAGATGTTGGTGACTGTGATGTAGGTAACTATTTCTGCACATGGTCCCTAAGCTATCCAGCCATTTACTTCTTGGGCACAATTCATCTCAGTGTAAGTAAATAACTAAAATCTTCCAGGTACGTTGTGAAATGAACAGCAAACAGATTCCAGTTTAGAAGCAGATTATTGTGAATCCATTTATTGTGAATGACTATCTCTGAGATTAGATAACACAAATTACACCGTCCTGGTCTTCTCTTTCATTTGTAAAGTTTCAGGTGGCTGATGTCAGAGTTTTACAATGGGCTGCCACATGGAAAAGGTCTCAGGTTATTGTACATTCCTGTAGCACTTTGGAGAGAAAAATGGTTATCATTAAAGTATACATGGAATTGTGCTGTACTACTATATTATATATTGTCCATTTCCTGCATGCTTTTTGAAAATTTCCTACTCATGGACTAACTTTTTTATATACCTGGCTACAATTTTTGTTTTAAAAAGTATAAAGGCAAATTTAGATCCCCCATATGATTTTGGAAAATGAAGAGAAAGAAATACCCTGGTTTTGCAAAGAAAACATTCTCATCTATCAATATATATATTTTTAATTTGTTATTGTTTTGTTCTACCAAGTTTCTGTTCATGGCATAAGATGAATATCCTGATAAAACAATTAGGTTAATCTGGATGCTTTAATTTCTGTCAGTTAAGAAGGGTCTAGAGCTGACTAGATACCAAGTGAAGGTGAATGGTATCTGCTTTGTCACAGAATCACAGAACCACAGAATGGCCGAGTTGGTAAGGCACTACTGGAGGCCATCTGGTCCAACCCCCCTACGCAAGCAGGGCCACCCAGAGGCCTTGCCCAGGACCATCTCCAGGAGGCTTTTTAAAATCTCCAAGGAGAAGACCCCACAACATCTTTGGGCAGCCTATGCCAGCACTGTCACCTGCAGGAAGTACAGAAGTGCTTTCTGATGTTCAGAGGGAACCTCCAGTGTTCCATTTTGTGCCAATTGTCTCTGGTCCTGTCACTGGGCACCACAGGAAGGAGCCTGGCACCATTCTCTTTGCATTTTTCCTATAAATATTTATAGACACTGGTGAGATCCCCCTGAGCCTTCTCTTCTCCAGGATGAACAGGCCTAGATCCTAGCCTTTCCTCACATGTGGGCTGCTCCAGTACCTTTTCATTTTCAGTGGAATCTCTCCAGTTCATGTCTCTCTTATACTGGGGAGCCCAGAACTGGACACAGTGCTCCTGGTATGGCCCCACCATTGCTGAGTAGAGGGGAAAGATCACCTCCTTCAACCCATTGGCAGTGCTTTGCCTAATGCAGTCCAGGATACTGTTAGCCTTCTGTGAGGCAAACATTTGATACTATTTTCCACAGCATTCTGCTAGTGAAACTGGATGTTCCTGGCCGGGATGGAAGTAATTTTCACCAGGTAGAATACTAGATGGATTGCCAGGCCCAAAGGGTCATTGTGAATGGAGTTAAACCTGGTTGTCAGCCAGTCACAAGTGGTATTCCCCAGGGCTCAGTATTGGTGTGAGCTATGTTTAATATTTTTATCAATAATATTGATAAGGAGATTGAGTGCACCCTTAGGAATTTCACAGATGACACCAAACTGGGCAGGAACGTTGATCTGCTCATGGGTAGGAAGGCTCTGCAGAGGGATCTGGATAGGCTGGATTGATGGGCTGTGTCCATTGTGTCCAGTCATTTAACAAGGCTAAATGCTGGGTATTGTGCTGGGTCACAACAGCCCCATGCAGTGATACAGGCTTGGGGAAGAATGACTTGAAAGTTGCCTGGCAGCAAAAGACCTGCGGGTGTTGGTCAACAGCCAGATGAACATCAGCAAGCAGTGGGCCCAGGTGGCCAAGAAGGCCAATGGCATGCTGGCCTGAATCAGAAATAGCATGGCCAGCAAGACAAGGGAAGTCCAGAGCTTCATTCAGCTCTGGGCCCCTGAGCACCAGAGGGACACAGAATGAAGGCATTGGCATTGTTCTGGAGAAGAGCAGGCTGCAGGGAGGCCTTATAGCAGCCTTCCAGGACCTAAAGGGGGCCTACAGGAAAACTGGGGAGGGACTTTTTGTCAGGGAGTGGAGTGACAGGACAAGGGGTAATGGCTTTAAACTAACAGAGGGTAGATTTAGATTAGATATTAGGAAGAAAATCTTTACTCAGAGGACAGTGAGGCAGTGGCACAGGCTGCCCAGAGAAGCTGTGGCTGCCCCATCCCTGGAGGTGTTCAAGGCCAGGCTGGATGGGGCTTTGGGCAAACTGGTCTGGTGCGAGGTGTCCCTGCCCATGGCAGGGGGTTGGAACTGGGTGATCTTTAAGGTCTCTTCAAACCCAAACCATTCTATGATTCTAAGTGATTGTCCCTCTGTACTTAGCACTAGTGAGACTACACCTTGAGTACTATGTTCAGTTTTGAGCCCCTCACTACCAGAAAGATAGTGAGCTGCTACAACGCATTCAGAGAAGAGCAATGAAGCTGGTGAAGGGACTAGAAAATAAAACATATGAGGAGCAGCTGAGGAAATTGGGCTTGTTTAGTCTGGAAGAGGCTGAGGGGAGACCTGATCACTGTCTAACAATTACCTGAAAGGACATTGTAGCTAAGAGTGCGTTGGTCTCTTTTCTCAGGCAACAAGTGATAGGACATGAGGAAACAGTCTTAAGTTGCACCAGGGGAGGTTTAGATTTCATATCAGGAAGAATTTATTCACAGAAGGGTGATTGAGTATTGGAATGGGCTGCCCAGGTGTCATGGTTTTGGCTGGGGTAGAGTTAATTTTCTTCATAGGTGCTCTCACAATGTTGTGTTTTGGATTTTTGATGAAAATAGTGGTGATAACACACCAATGTTTTCAGTTGTTGCAGAGCAGTGCTTACACAGAGCCAAGGAGTTTTCAGCTTCTCGTCCAACCTCTGCCAGCGTGGAGGATGGGGGTACACCAGGAAAGGTGACCCAGGCTGACCAAAGGGATATTCCATCCCATATGACATCATGCTAAGCAATACAAGCTGGGGTAAAGAAGTATGGGTATGTGTGTGTGTGTGTGTGACGTTTGGAGTGATGGCATTTGTCTTCCTAAAAAACATTACATATGATGAGCCCTGCTTTCCTGGAAGTGGCTGAACACTTGCCTGCTGATGGGAAGCAGCAAGTGAATTCAATGTGCTTTATTGACTTAACATTTCAGAAAATTATTTCCAGAGAATGACAGCAGTAGGAAGTATATAAATGCAATGTCTCCTGTAAGCCATTCATTATCAATAAGCAGACTTTCAATGCTATATGAGCTCTTTATAAATACTTCAGAAAACTTTTTTTTTTTTTTTAAAGCATTATTTTAACAATATTTATAGAAGGTGAGCTAGTAACATGGAGCTAGCAGTTGTAAATCATAAAGTTCAGATTATACAAATCAAGAAATGTGAATACAATGGTTTGGTTCTGTTGTTGTACTTATTTGTATCTGATTACTGAAAAACAGATCATCCAAGCAGCTGATTAATTGGCCCTCTGCCTACTTTGTGTATATTGTAGTATGTATCATGGTTACAGATTTCATACAAAATAGAGACACAATTTTTTGCTCAGTTTAAATTTTATTACAGTGGTACTTAAACAAATAGTTACCTTGAAGTTTGGGGAATAGAATTAATTCTATTTGTAGATACAGTACTAATGCAACTCTGTGCTAAACTTTTGTTCCTAAATTGTTTGAAAATTCAACCGAATATTTGCTAAAGACTTTACAGATGCACATAAATGAATTATTTTCTATGAAATTCAGTTAAAACTCCATGTACATTTATGGTAGGACTTGTGCTTATTACCTTTTACTAGAATGTAATGAGAAACTGTAGTATTACATAAAGCAGACACATGACATTCCTAGGTAGAAATAGCACATAATGTTTACACTTCTCTTCTCCCTCCCAAATCATTTGATAAATCCTGATAGAAAGAGGCAGTTATGTTCCTCTGCCAAAGCCAAAAACAAACTGACCTTTTATCAAAAAAGCAGAACAATATTTATAGCAAAGTCAAGGTAAAGCATAACATAGCGATACAGCTTTCTTAGAAATTATTGCAAATAAATGTCAACCATACATTCCAGCCTCCATTGCTATCACAGAATAAAATAGTATACTTACCATCACATGACCAAAACTGACATCAGGTAGCTTAAATAAAGATAACAAAAGAAATATTCAGAAGAAAACATAATTATTGCTTCATATTCATCCGATGTTCAATAATGTTTCTTAAAATAAACCCTAAAATGCATTTCTCCATAGAACTATTCATACTGAATATTCAGTATACTTAGCATAATATTCTTCACACTTTATAGCTGCATGAATCCTCAGCAGAATGTGCACCTAGTTTCCATCCACTTTGTCTTTATTCAACACTTTTTTTTTTTTTTTTAATTTTTAATTTAGCAAACAATAGCTAAGTAAGGATTTCTTCTTGTGTTAACCTAAATATCATAAATGCTGCATGTTTTCCCTCAGCTTCTTTCACATGTCTGGAAATATATCCAACTCACAAAGATACTAATGGCTTTTTCATTCAGTCTCCCTATAGGATGGCAATTTTAGTTTGATCATTAGCAAGTTCATTTTGATTGTCTCATAAATTTCTTTTGGTAACACTCTTCTTTTGCCTTTCTCGTGCATTGCATTTTTACAAGAAGCTATTAGTGATTTAATGGAGTTTTCATTGACTAAGTTTATGGGTTTCTAGGCTTTCTCTAATTCCATATGCATTCTGTCTTTTCCTGCATTAGTTCTTCATTCAATCACTTTCTGTAACACTTCATTCAATCCATTTCTGTCTCATGATCTATGATGCCTTGAACCTAGCCTTCTCTCTCTTCAGTTTCCTCCTTCACATTTTTTCCTGTTATGCTTCTTATTCCTGTTTTCCTGATTGTTTCCTCCATTGCACAAAATGGCATCCAATCTCTCCAACTACCAATCTCAAACACAGATTTTCCAGTGATGTTGAGTGGACAACCTGCTTCCCCTTCCTGGCATTTAAACTGAGGGTTTTTTTTCTTCATTATACTGCCTCTTGCCATTCTCTTAGTCAGTTATGATGGACACCAGAAAATTCTTCCTACGTGGCTGTTTTAATTCTACATAAAGAACTTGTGTGTTCATTACTCCTGGGTGAGTCTTTTTGTCCAAAAATGCAACCACATATAATACCTTTGTAAATGAACTCATCTGTTTTTGTAGTTTTTGTATGTGGAAACATTTGTGCATAGGGTTAAAAACAAATACTGGAATACTGGTTCCCACCCGCCCCCCCTCAAAAAAAAAAAAAAAAAAAAAAAAAAGAATGAAATCTCGTTTGTAAAGTTCACAAATATTTCCAGACCTGTTAAGCCACAAGATAGCATATGAATTTGAATATACATCGATATACATATAATTGTATAAAAAGCTATGAACTCTCTTCCAGTGGAGTCCTTTTTGACTAACAGCACAATAATGGGAGGACAAAAGATACATGGGCAGGGCTTCTGCTTCATCGTCAGCAGAATGCTTCTGTTAGGAAACTTTCTGAGCAGTTAGGAAAGTTTCTGAGCAAACTTTCTCCATTGGCTTTTAGTGCAGATCATACCATGAACTGGGAAAAGCTAGGACGAGTGGAGTGTCATGAGTGACAGGATGTCACTGAATGATTCTCTGCTCTCAGGGCCAGATACAGTCTCAAAAATAAATTAAAGCACTCCCATCTTACCGACTTTTTCTTCTTAGTACAGTTTGGTTTCCTGCAGCTGGAGTAGTAGTTGAGGGTTGCATACTCCATCAGAGCAGCGAAGACAAATAGAAAGCATACAGTCACAAACAAATCCATAGCGGTGACATAGGAGACACGGGGTAGTGACTTCCTTGCAATGGTACTCAAAGTTGTCATGGTCAATACTGTGGTAATTCCTGCAGAGGAAATCTGATTTTAATTGTATGCAACATCCTTTCTGCAGCCACAGAATAACCTTTGGAAACCAACACATAAAACAGAGTGCCAAAGCCTACCCAATTAATTAAAGGAAATTCATTAATTTCATCTGGTAGTATAAAAGCAAGGAAAAAAATAACATCAGTAGAACCACTGGTACTTTTTAAACAAATATTTCCTCAGCTGTTTACATTTGTCTTTGCAAAACTGAGGTTCCCATGCCTCTCAGTGTGGTTTTCCTCATCTCTTCGTTTTCTGGTCCCAGTTAGGTTGGAGTTGGGGGTTCAGGAGGAGAAAATGAAATTTTTGAAGAAAAGTGTAAAGCTTAAAAGATATTGAACCCAGAACATTTAAAGAAGCAAAGAAAGAAGCAACAAGGACAACAAAAGTAGGACAACAGCAACAAAGAAGGAAACATGGAGTTCATCACAGCAATACTGCTGTAATGAAGAATCTTGTACTAAGGGGGAAGGGAAGGGAAGGGAAGGGAAGGGAAGGGAAGGGAAGGGAAGGGAAGGGAAGGGAAGGGAAGGGAAGGGAAGGGAAGGGAAGGGAAGGGAAGGGAAGGGAAGGGAAGGGAAGGGAAGGGAAGGGAAGGGAAGGGAAGGGAAGGGAAGGGAAGGGAAGGGAAGGGAAGGGAAGGGAAGGGAAGGGAAGGGAAGGGAAGGGAAGGGAAGGGAAGGGAAGGGAAGGGAAAAAACTTGCTGCAAATCTCTGACTATGAAAAATATATTTTTTACAGTGCTGCTTTCTTGGGATTGTTCCATTGCTATTTTCCTTCTGACTCAGGGAAAACAGACAAAATTCAGATGTAACCTTAATGGAAATAGCCTTTTCAATTTGTACAAAGCATCACATCTTAGATTGATTTAGTAATAATGAATAAAATCAGGATTACTTAAAGTGAAATATCCTGAAACAATAAAACCAGTATTAAAATGAAGTCTATGGGGTGTCAGTTGTTTGGCTGCTGCGGTAATTCATATCATTTGTGTTCATTTCTCAGCAATAGAAGTCTTTTCATTCCTGCTTTGGACTGATGCTTTTAATCATCTGTTATGTACTGCAAGGCTTCTGATAGAAAAAAAAAAAAAAAAAAAAAACTCCTCAATGATTTGGAAAGAAACATAAAGCTCTCACTCAAATAAGTCTCAAGAGAGAGCCTGCTCTAAAAACAACATAACTGTAAGGTAATCTTGCTTTTTATAGTTAAAGTGGTATTTTGCAATGGTACACAGTGTTTGAAATGGCAGGGAATAACTTAAATTATGCCTTATAGTAAAATTACTTCCCACAAATGGCACTCTGGAGAGAAAGAAGTTCTATGGATTACTTTTGACTACTTTCTCTTCACAAAAGAATGCCCACCTTTGATTTGTAGCATTTGATAGAAACTACAGTAATTCACAAGAATAACCCTCCCCATTCAAATCATCAGAAAGTTCCTGGAACAGCCAGAATAGTTCCTGAGCCTAGACCTTCTCTTACAACAAATAGCAAATAGAAATGGGAAAAAATGTTGCTGAAAAAATCACCACCCAATAACTAAGATCAAAACAATACTGGTAGGAAGTGGGAAACTCCCTTACTCAGTGCATGTAACCTCAATATTTGGCTGTCTTGCACCAGAATCCAGAGCATCCACTGTACTTCATGCAAACTTTAAGCTAGCCAGTTCATCTGTCAATACAAATGTAACAGCACAAATAGTACAAAAGAGTTGCCCCAGTATTACAGATTTTTTTTTCAACTTTCTCTGAGGTTTTGTGGCTTTCGCTAAATTACTACTACTACTAACTTTAGTCTACATATGAACTGCAATTACATTTCTGAACTTCAGCATAGACATGTTTTTAGAATTTGTAAATATATTTTGTATCTAAAAGATATTAGGAAAATTAGTTTCCTCTCAGCTATGCCACTTCCCAATATATGTGGCTGCCATGATCCAGCTACAAGTCTCCAGGTCTCCATACCCCTCAAATACAGCTCTGGAGCTAACTGATGCTTCTAAAAGCTCCAGAGACAACCTCCATAGGTAACCATTCACCATAGTAGTCAACTGCACAGACGTCCAGCTGCAAAAGATGTTGGCTCACTAGCCTTGATTTGGCCCATACTAGCTGTAAGTTAACTTGACTTTTTGTATGACCATACCACAGGCCTTGGTGTTAGTGGCCACAGGCCACTAACCTCAGAAGTACTGCATACGGCTATGACAAACTCTACAACATGAAATAAAGTTCTTTAATACTTTCTAAACCCCATTTAGATTTCTAACATAAATCTGTCTTTTATAGAGCAGCATTTACATGCATCAGCACTCAAGTATTTTATTGCCTTCAAAAAAATTCTCAAAATCGATAGTCTTTGTCTTCCAACACAACAAATATTGTCCTTTTTACCTGGACTCAAGGGCAAGTTTTCAGTTCCCTTTCATCCAATGATATTATCTCAGATTACTTTAGGACACTTTTTATTAAAAGGAAAAAAAAAAAAAAGGAAAAAAAAAAGGAAAAATGCTTGAAATGCTTGGAAGGGCCATTTGCAAAAGTCTATTTTTTTTCACATGGAATGCAGTTATTAACAATGTACTACTTTTCCTCTATTTTCAGTGAAATTAGAGTGTAACTATGTATTATTTATGATGAACTATTTTGTTCAACATAAATCTATCTATAATGATATAACTATCTATGATAAAACTATATAAAACTATGATAAAACAATCAGCTGCCACACTGAATATGGACTGAAAGGTGGAGAAGTGAAAGAAAAATTGCCATTGGCCTTTGCACTTAAGTACAAAAGTCCTCAACTCAGACTATGTCTGTTTCTTAAGCCTAAATGTGATATCCTGACAGAATTATGCCCAAGACTGACAACCTTAAAGCTTTTGTTGAGAACTAAGAAAAAACAACCCAGCAAATTGTGTTGTCTATACCTCACTGCTACAGGATCTTGGAGTTTTGAGTGGCTACAGACCAATTTTAACCAATTGAAGCACAATAATTTCCACTAAATTTAAAGATTCAACAATGATATAAGATTTCTCTCTCTCTCTCTTTTTTTTTTTTCTTTTGAAACTAATACTGCCCATCACTTTGACAACAACTCACATTTTGCTATCAGAATACAAAACCTCAGGGAAAGGAAAGCTTAATATTATCACACGCAATCACAGTTTCTGGATTATGTGCCACATTTCAAATTATGGCAAGGACATGAGGCAAGTGCTAAGCACACAGATGGAAACATCTAACGGTAAAAGAAACAGATCTTTACTATTATTTTTTATAAAATATTTTTACAGTGTATGAAATCCAACATAAAATAAATAATCATTCTTCATTTAAACTGGGGATTGGACTTGGATTCCAACTCAGATCATAAGCAAATACAGAGTTTTTGAAATAATTAAATTCTCTCTATCAATTTTATCAAATTTTATCAAATCTGACACATTTACACAAGTTTTGAAATATTAAACTGAGTCTTATGGGGACACATACAGAGAGCAAAGAGAATGAGGTGCACAAGATTATATAGTTTTGTATTCCTATTTATAAGTCAGAATATACAGATATGCACATATGCAACATCTATCATTTCCAAACAGAATATCTAGATACCTTACCCTTATCTCATTTTGTCTATCCTACTGAGAAAATTCAGTTTGTTGACTGGTTTCAAATACAATAAATCTTGGCAGATGAAACTGTTAGGTCTCTCATTTTGGGGATAGAAGGGCTGTAAAGTGAGCTTTGTGTCTGTTATTGAAATTTGCAGTCCTGTGAAACTGTCTTTGTCAACAGAAATCTATATTTAAGCCATAGACAGATTTGAAGTGACCTGGCTTCAAAATGTTCAGGTAGACAGGTGTGAGTGGCAGCACGTTTGTGAATACCATTTGTGGCATTTATATTCTCTGGGCAATTTCCATACCAAAAATGCTATTTAATAAATCAAAAGGTATTGTCTGGTAGATCAATGATGTAGGGATACATAAGGCATGAGAACACTTTAACCTTTAGATCATTGGTCTAAACAGTTATTTAAGATTTTTACTGGCTGAAAGCTGCTTACTGTACAGCAGTTGGCCAAGTGAGGTAGCAAGACTATCAGTGTTAGAAACTTTTTGGTTAGGGAGGCTCAAATTTTCTTATTTTCTTGTGGGAAAATGTATACTGCCTTACTTGTTTATAAATTTCATCTCTTCAACATTTCTGGTCTGTCACCTGTTTTTTCCCCTTGTGAATGAGCTTAAGATGGAATGGTAAGGAGAGCAATGTTCATTTTTTTATCAAACATCATCTGTATCTTCCTTTATATCAACGCATTGCTGGTCTTGATACCCACTGCATTTTTTTTTAACCTACAGTTTGAAGTTGCTGTGTAGCAACTGCCCAGTCATACTATATGTTATACCCATTTTATAAAAGCAGGGGGAAAGCTCAGATGAAAGCTTCAGTTTAATCTAATTCCCTTCATCCTTGTGAAAAGCAACCTCTTATTTTCCAAATCATAACTTTTCTTCAGACACTTGCTGTCTGCTCTTGACTGTGAACATTGGGAGAAGATCATTTTGATTACTAGAGATGGGCAGAAACAGCAGAGAGCCATTTTTTTTTCTTCTCTTTGAATGGAGAGGAATATAAGCAAGGATCATAAAACACAGTTCTCATCCAACACTCAAATTCTATTTCCATTTTCCCACTGACTCTTCAGGTGGCCTGGAATGAGTCACGTTGTCACTCTGGGCCTCAGCCCCTCAAAGAGCATGTTAAAAAGGGGTTATGATGCCAAGTTTTAAAGTGCACTTTGCTGCCTCTGGACAGTGCTGCTGAAAGGATTATTATGGTCCCATTTTTCCCCTCAGTCAAATACCCCTGATTGCATTTAGTTTTTCCAGTACAGAAATAGCTTATTACTTAAAGATATTCAGAAAGGGGTAAAACCTGTCCTTCATGTAACCCTGAGTAGTTGCCAATAGCTTAGGAAATTACTCATTAATTTCAGAGAGTGAAATGTTTCCCTGATGCTAGTCCTTCACATTAATGCAGTTATACTTGGGGCATTTTTGGTGCACTGAGTCTACAATTCATTTCAACTAATTAGCGGGAAAATTTCAGTGGTTTGCCTTTGGCTGTATTACTCACAGTTTTGCCATGCACCACTCTCCAAATGTGCATGTGTGTGTTGTTGCTCAGACAGATTTATAGGCTGCATTATGCAAGGACACCTACAGTAAACTGGGAACATCTGCTTACTGCATCCCAAGAGTCAAGAGGCCATTTGCAATTTGGGAGCAACAGGACTCTGTGCACAGAAAGAGGTGACCCACATACATACATTTTGTAGTCATTTGACTTTATTTATTAAAAAAGTTATATTATAGCCCAGTAATTAAATTCTCTATGAGAGTTTTAGGAGTTAGTCACTGTTACCACTGAATACAGCCTTGGAACATTTCAATTCATGACCTCAATATATGTATACATTTTTTCTCTGAAGTTCCTGCTGGTTATGGGGGTGAGGCAGGGAGAATAACACTGTTGTGACCAGAGCTCTAACCTACATCTGAGTCTAATTAATTGAAAAAATGAACTGTATGGTGTAGGGAACTTCCCTCAGGGACAGGATATGGACGCTTCTTCCAGAAAATCAGTAACGCAATCTGTTAGACACCTTTCTTCCCATTTTTCTTTTCTCTTAAATAAATTAAGCATTATGAATGATAACCCAAATTGATGTTGTGTGACTCTCTGCACACACATAGGGCTTTCCACGCCTAGTTAAAAAAGACAGAGTATGGCCAATCTTTCCTTATCTCCATTGAGCCATCCAATTTAAGAAGAAAGTTCTTCAGCAGGGAAGTATGCTAAAGGCCTGTTGCTCAATTTTCTGGTCACTAGAGGCAAGTCTACTCAGCCAGCAACAGACGAATGCACATCTGCTCCATCCTCACCTTTGGGCCATCTTCACACAGTCCTGGAAGTGGAGGGAGTCACAGAATAACTCTTAGTCTTAGGGTACATCATGTAGCCAGAGCCACAGTGTAAAGGCACTTTGGCATTCACAGAAGGGGGATGAAGACTGAACATTCCTTTCTCAGAAAATTACCTCATGAAACTAGACCCATGTGATGCCACATGGCTTTTAATGGTCATAAGTGCTGTGTTTGTTAGTTTCACAAATTTCTGGAGCAAATCCTGGAGATTATGGTTTTGTGCTGACCTCATGAAAAATGGGTTTTAGCACAGAATTATCTGTAAAATATGAACCAGTGATCTCTGTTTGCAGTTGTCTTATTATAGGTTTTCTGAGATTTTTCTTCCTATTGATTCTGCTGTATAGCTCCATGTCACAGAGCTGCTCTTGGCTTGAAAGATGCCCTTTGTCACTTGGTAAGATTTAAAGCTGAAATAGCCTCCACCTAGAAAGGTGCCTAAGGACTGATAGCAGGAATGGGTGCCATACAACTTAATTGCTTAAATAAAGCTGAAGTTATTAAGGAATTTACACTTAGAGGATATGGTAAGGTTATGGTATTTTTTCTGTCATTCAGTGGAAAGTTAAGCTATTGAAACAGAAGTTTTAGGAAGAAGAAGGTTTTTATCCTATGCCTTAGGACACCCTGAATAGGTGGCTATATGTTTTTTTCCATAAGTCAAGGACTTAGAAAGTGACTTCTGTAAGAGTTCAAGGGACATAGCAGCTAAAATCTCATTCAAAATGAATGGGCTTCAAAATCTTGTTAACACTTCCCATTTTAATTTTAATTTTAATTTTAATTTTAATTTTTTTCACTTCAGAGCCTTCAGGGGGTTTCTACTGGAAACTACAGTAGTCTTAAAATTGGTGGCTGCTCAGATTTTTTAGTGTAGGAGAGGGACAGACAGGAACAGGACAAGTCCTTTTGAAGAACTGTATATAAGCTGCACAGTTGAATAAGTTGTCTTCCTCCTGAGATCAAGTACTGTGCCTCTGCTTTGGTGTTTGGAAGGGAGCTAACAGAAATGGATTCACATGAGAAGTAACAAGCATTTCTGGTAAAGGCTTAGTTATTTGGGTGGAAAAGGATTAAAAGTACTGTTGGCCCTTGATCAGCTATTGAGGAGAGACAAAAGGTTCATACAAATGGCCTTTTCTATCCTGTGGCTGAATGAAGACCTGTGAGTACACAGCAGCCCTTGAGGACACCATGCCTGCCGCCTTCTTGTGACCTCTGAGAAAGTTCAGCTTGTTTGCAGCTTTTATTCTTCAGTAATTCCTTGCAGCAGTATCACCCTCTCAAACCTGGGGACTTAGGTTCTCTTACAAATGTTTCCTATCCATTTCTGTCCAAAAATTGGGCAGGTGGGTTTTTAATAGCTTGTTGTTTTGTATTTAAATGATACAGAGGATCTAGCTGTTTAAATGGAGATGGTGAGAAACTCCAGCAGGAATAAGCAGTGAATAGCTAGGAATGTTAACATTTGCTCTTGAAAACAGACATTTAAACCTTGACACAACCTCCCCTTTTTCCTAGACTTCTGAAAAATTTAGTTATTTGCAGCTCAGGAGTAAAATGTTTTGTTTTGTTTTGTTTTGTTTTTCCTTCAATTCTGATTTACACCTGTATTTGGCTATTATACAGCCCTATGCCCTTGGTGCTTGCAAAACTTGCAGGTTTTCATATAGACATAAGAGTAAATGGTCAAAGTTTCTGAGTGTATCCTAAAGAACAATGCCAAAATGCACACAACAGTCCTGACATAAATAAGCTGCTCAGAAACCTTTCCCAGCACTTCTTCTCTACAGCACTTTTTCTTTCCAGCAACTTTTTCCTCTACAACCTGTGAAAAATATCTATACACCTAGTGTGGAGCTTAACTTCAAGTGTACAAGCTTCAAACATCTTGAATGAGTTAATGTTATTATATCCTACAGTTTTCAGGTTGCATAGGACATTATATCCTGTGGGGAAGCATTTCAGAAGAGAAGGAAGCCAGCAGTGCAATTAATTAATTCTTGAAAAATGTCACCAAAATATCATAGCGAGAAGAAAGAGACAGCCATTAATTCTAGAATATTATGCAAAATAGGTGGCAGTGTCATTCCAAAGGGCTGGGGTAGATTACTTTAAATTACCCTCTTAAAGGCAGAAAACCAAAGGCTTCAATGATAAATATATCCAGGTCTGCAAGACATGGTAGCATTAATCCAGAGTATATATCTTGCTGTGTCTTTGAAAGGAAGCTGACATTTTCAAATGATAGTGGAGGAACTACATGAAAAAAGCAGAGAAAGGAACTATTAACAACTTACCTAATGCTGTTCTTGCTGGTGTGGCATCTTTTTTAATCCAAAAGGATACCCAGGAAAGAACAACTGTTAATATACAGGGAATGTACGTTTGAATAGTGAAGTATCCCATTCTTCTACTTAAGTCGAAGTATATAGTCATGACTACATAATCACCTGCAGTAATAGCACAGAAAATAAATTGACATTGTGGTGAGATAAAGTCAGATGTTCATTGAGCTGCTCTTTTAAGCCTCATAAAATGCTGCATATGAAATATTTCTTAGTGTTTTGACAGCATCTGTATTGTATGAATATGTATTCATACAATATGTATTCATCTGTATTGTATGAACTTGTATGAAATAGAATTTAAATAAACATTTTCATTCTAATTTCTTTTATTTTTAGGTCTCTGTGGAAATGTTGACCTGTTTGGACAGAGGCTTTCAGGAATCATTCTGGATGAGAAAGTTTTTGAAAAGCATCTTGGCTTTCCAGAGTTGGTATTTCTGGATGGCTATGTGGCCACAAACATGAATCTACCATCACTCACCAGATTCTGTAACTAAGCACACAAAATCCCTCTTTCAACAAACTTTGCCTTCTCTGCCCTCATTTTAGGTTTGAGTGACTTCTGTTATCTTTTTCTGAGATTTGAGTCAGGTGGTTGGGGTCTTTATAGCAAGTGTAGCATGGACATCAATATGCCTTTACATAAGAAGTTATTTATAGACAACAGAGCTTCAGTGCTGGTGAAAGAGGTCAGACTGTATGCTTTTAAAGGTCTCATCACTACAAATCAAAAGTCTGTTTTTGTCAGCATTCCTCCATCTCAAAGCAATAGTGGTCACTCATAGTATCTGTTAACTTTCAGAAGATGAGCCTGGATATAATGTTTATTATTCTGCTGGATACTAAAAATCATAATATCAAGAGCTCAGTAAGAAGTCTGGTTTATCTCACATTATGTGATTTTCCTCACAGTATCTCTTCTGCTAACCTTTATGACTCCACAGGGGATAATAATCTGTCCCTCTCTCTCTACCCAGTAGAGGCTACCGACCTTATCACCTCTATCCTTAGCAGTAACTCCCGCAGCTTCACAGCTGTTAACTATCTTTTTCTCTCAGACAGTCACAGTGATTAACAATAATGAAACTGAACTGAGACCAATATCTGTACTTTGCTTGAAGTATATTTGTTGATTCAATTTTATATGTGAATAGGAGTTTATGCATCTGAGAACTTTTTTTTTATCCGATTACATCACTTAACTAATAAATTATTTTGCTTCTTGTTACAAGCCTTGACTTTGTAGAATAAGATATTTGCACGAGAGATGATTTCCTATAGGTAGGTAAATCTGTCTTGTTGCTGTAAAACTCCATAAGACCAAATAAATTGGTAACAGAGATTAATCCTCAAAGAAATGTATACATGACTCTTCCAATGTTAGAGGCAGAATGAGTTAATTTGGATTTAAGAAAATTAAAGCATATTTTTCTAGTATCAGAAAGAATATGAACAAAAGAATTAAATACAGTTGGTATTTGATTATAGCTAAATATGATGTAGAAATTAATTCAGTACAAATAACTTCCACCCAAAGACACACCAAAGGCCAATATAATATGAGTGAACTACCATAAATGGCAAAGTAAAAGGTAAATAAATATATGAGGATGGCATCTGGGGACAGAAATTTAGAACAGCGTGTCAATAGGAATTGTTCTATGTGTAAGTACATCATTCTGAGATAGATATATGGAAGAGGTTTGATAAGACCGTAGGTGCTTCTATCACGCCTCTGTTAGATTAGCCTGTGCATTTTTATGAGTACTGTGCAAGTACAAACCTTATGACCCCGAGAAGTTGGACATCATTCCAAAAGATTCGGGTGTTTGGCATATAAGGGCAGAGCTTTAATGGAAGAGCCCAGTGCTGTTACAAGTAAGAAGCATTGAAGTACATCATGGCATAGAGAGTCTTGTGGGTTGTTCACAGGCAGGGGGTTACTTTCATCCCACTGATTCATAGCACTTTTCCCTGTGCAAGGAATGGCACCAAGGAATTGACATGGGTAAGTAACCATTGGTTCTTTAAATTACATCAGTTTCCTAATCTGGTTTACTATAATGAAGAAAGATTTACTCTACAACAGCTGAGGTCATTTGGCAGAAATAGGAGTACAAATTCAGAGGCTGTGTAAACCAGTTCTTCTAGTGACAGGAACAAACCCAACTACCATGAAAAAAGCACAAGATAATGTTTCAAATGCTGTCTGTCAAGGTAGATGGGTGAGCTAAAAAGGAAGTACGAGACTACAGGAAATGTAATATGTCCTTACATTTTCTCTTACTTCTTGCATCTAGAACTACACAGCTACTGATAAGCTGCTTGAGAATAATAGAAACCAAAGCAAGCTGCTGACTTCTCATTGTGTACCACAATATAAGATACACTCAATTCCAGTACACACACAGGTCTCTAATCCTCTGACTTGCATTACAGTGATATACAGCAGAGCAAATAAGAGTGAAGCTAGATATGGATGGCAAGATACTCTCTAGTAAGATAAACTCTGCTTCCAAGATCTTCAACAGAAACAAACCTGACAAACTGAAAGCAGTAGAAAATTAACAAGCATTTCAACTATTTTGCAGACAAGAACACTGAGGCATAGATTCAATGACGGAGAGAGTTCACATTTAGCTAGGAACTTATTCATTGTATTTCAGGTATGATTCACTTCACCTGTCTTTAGACATCTAAAAGGCAGATTCTACAAATGACCTGCACATTGTGGCCTCCTTTGTTTACCCAATGAAGAGAAACTGGTACTTCTAGTATGCGTTTTATCTAATCTGTTTTAGGGCTTCACTTCAGAAGAAAGTCACTCTAGAAGAAGGTGAATGTGCCCGAAATATTTACATTTGTTGCCAAACATTAAAAAAGGTGAATGATAGTATCAAATGTGGCCAAAGACACTGTAGATACTTAGATCAGCTTTTTAAAGGATATTTTATTTACTTTTCTCCCTTGTTTCATGGTTTAACTTTATGCCCTCTTTCTGGAAACCATGCACAACTTTTTATCTGCTTGTTCTCAGTTCATCTCAGTCCTCCATTCCTTCCACTGCTTCTTCTTACAACAGAACTCTTTTTTTTTTTTTCTCAAATAAAGAAACGACCACAATATCCTTTATTTGCAGAAACCATGACTTGACTGAATTTTACAAAGAACTTCAAATTCCCAAATACCCAACAAAGTCCCATAGCTGTCTAATAAGCACCCAGTGAAGTGAATTAATCCTTGGATAATGACTGTCTACATTCATTTATTCACTAACCTATTTTCTTGTCTGAAATTCACACAAAAATTCTCATATGAAAAAGAGAGAGACAGTCACAAAGGCAGCAGCTGTACATAACTGACTTATATTGTACTCTTTGTGCCATACTTTACCTTACACGCTGACAGACAATATAAAAAGACATCGGGAGAACAGTTTGGTTCAGTGGAATTACTGGCACAAAGGGAAGGTAAAACTTAAAGATTAGAATTAGCTGTTTCTCCTACAGTACTCTCACAGTACTTGGAGGGGACACAGCTTGGAGAATATGAATGTAGATGGAAATGCATAGGAGGAGGAGGAGAAAATCACCACTGCTGAAATGGCAACTGAAAGCACAAATGTTGGTATTGCTGTCAAAACCAAGCACTTTTCCGTACAATATGTACTAGATGCATTTTTAATAGCTATGGTGAATTATGTTTTGCAACTAAGTGACCACTTCAGTTCTTCTATCCTCAGAAAAGTCAGCTTCTTTTGAGACACCTGGATTGTCTCTTTGCATACAGAAGAACAGGCTTGTCTGTGAAATGGCTGTCTGTTTGATGTATTGTTTCAAAATGCATTATTGTTATTAAAGTCTAAATTACTCCTACAAAGCTACATTATACTCTATATATCTAAAAGCACTTTGCTTCAGTTTAATGGAAAGTAACCATATTATATCTATATGACTTTCTCTATACACACAAAATAATTTGACAGGTATTTAAGGTTTATGGAGAACTAATTTTCAGAACAAAGAAACTCTATTCAAAGAGACCTGACCTGTGATCTGTTGTGTTCATCCTGCAGGCACAAGCAACCTGAAGGAGAGAAAAACCTTTCAAACACTTCACTCAGCCTCCTTGCTCCTTCACCGGCCTTCAGAGCTCTGCCTGCCATTACTGTGACTGCTAGGAGAGGAGTTGGGGCTCACTATGTGACAAAACCCTGCAGTGCAGACAAGACGGGAAAGCCTCCTTCCAAACTGCATATCATTAAATCAGTGTATTTGGTTTAAAAGTAGTCACAGAGTGATTGCCTGGCTATGAACCACTGAAATAGCTAATAGTAAGAAACTTCACTTTGAAGCTCAGAGAGGAATTCTACTTTTTAACAGCTTGAAGAATTTGCTAGGAAGGCAAACTGACTTTTAACTGAACTATCGCACCAATTCACTGAAATAATGAAAATTACCTTGAGGCAAAATAGTGCCTGACCAGTTTTCTATAATAAGAACAAAAATGCATCTGGCAACAAATCTGGAGTAACAGGAATAGTGCAGCCAGGCTTCCCATGAAACCAAGAGAACTGTTGTCTGTGACCCATAGGACTTGTATTCGTTTAACATTTTAGTATGAAAGTAGGACACCATTTGGAACAATAATGATTTTTTTTTTTTTTAAGGAATAACCACTGTGGATTTTGATGAACTAGGCTATAGTCCATTTCTATTTGCTGTTGAAGACTAATGCCATGGGTGACAGAACTGCTGGGAGTTTGCTTATATTTCACCAAGAACAGTGGCCTTTAAAAGTGAAATATTTGAGTAGAATGCAATTGGTTACTTTACTTTAAGAAAAGCTTACACAAATACAACACGATATATTGCAAATCATTTTATATAATACATGGATTCATTCTCCCATTATACTCTGAGGTTAACATGTACTGCAATCCCAATTATCTTAGAAAAAAAAAAAAAGTTAAGGATGAAGACTTTACAGAGAATGCAATATAAAACTACAATGTACACATAGAATAATTTCAGCATGTAAGTGGAAGTTTACACTGTAATTCTCCATCACCAGAACTGGGGAATAACAAATGGCAGAGTTTATCCAAGTTGTTGATAGTTTCATTGCAGAGGAAAAACAACAAAAACAACAAAACAAAACAAAACAAAACAAAAAAACATAATCATTAGAAGGAGGACTTATACAGTATATCATGAGTATTTCTTTATCAAAAAAAAACCACCAAGAGTGCATTGAGGTATCTTCTTTATTATCAAATTTACCCAGCAGCAAGCAACCTAATTTTCTGATCTTCAGTGCTCTTTTTTTTAATTATTATTATAATTATTATAATTATAATTATTATTATTATTATTATTATTATTTCCTATGTTGTTTTTATTTGGAAGCCAAGAGAGGACCCTATTTAATAATGCCATTCACTCTTCACTTCCTCCCACTCTGCTTTTTAAATTTAGCTATCAAAGTCTCCCTTTTTCTTTCCTGAACTAGGCTTCTCTAATTTTTTAATAAGCTGAAAATTTTCTACTAGTTTGGCCACTGCCCATCAGGCACACAGTAGTGTCCTTGAGTGACAAATGCCTTCATTTACAATTCTTTTCTTTGATGCCATGGTAGAGCTGTATTATGGGTGATTTGAAAACTGTTAGATAAAGCCAAGGATTGCTCCTGTTGTTGAATACATTGGTCAGACAGATGACAAGTAAAACCAGCGGAAAACAAATTTTAATCTAAGTCAATATGTACAAAAGTTTTTGGGACTCATACTTGTGGTAGTGCTGGTATCAACAGGAAACATGCAAGTTTCAGGTTCAAGAGCTGGTTTTGGGTTCCAAACTTTGCACAATCTGGAAAGAATATTTCAGTACAAAATCAGTCAGAAATAAAGACTGTGATACAAAATGCAATCCTGCAGCCCTGTCCAATTCAGAGAAGGAAAAGGAAAACAAACAAACAAAGAAACAAAACAAAACAAACAAACAAACAAACAAAAACAGCCTTCTGTGTCTCAAAGTTTGTGAATTTATAATTGCCTTTGGCCTCACCAGTGTGTGTATGTGTATGTGCCTGTCCACATGCACAACCACAAGTACAGTGTAGCCCAGAGCTGGCTTTCAGTGCTTATACCTGCAACACAGATTTTCCAGAAATACATGCACACCGTGAGTGCCAATTGATTACTTATGCTATCATAGACAGTCATATCTATGCCAGTATACAGCAAAAAGAAAAAAAAAAAAAAAAGAAACCTAACACCAACAGCACTGCTTCTTCTGGTAGACATCATGTTTAGTTATATGCATATACATACTTGTAAGCGTGTGTAATAAAAATCAAATATTGTCATATTACTCTGGAGTGGGAAAAGCAAAGACCAGATCCTGGGTTGTTTGAACAGAACTTTTTTTTTGAAACTCAGGAAAGAACAAGACTTTGTCCTAAATTATCAGAACAGAAAAACTTAAAAGTTTGGTTTGGTTTGGTTTGGTTTGGTTTGGTGTGTGTGTAATGACATGAAGAATATTATATCAGGGATCATATTTTTATTTGAAGCTATCAATTTCTTTATATCACTATCAAAATTTGTATTTATGCTATTTGTTCTTTTGAAACTCCACATAGTGGAGTTTCATTTTCTTTGATGCAAGGAGCATTCTCAAAAGATTTATGTAAAATGACAGTTTTGTTAAATGAACTACTACCTGCTTTTAAAAGGTACTGACTATATTTCCACCAATTACAGTTATTTCATTCTCTGATTCTGGCATTTATCATTAAATCTGGAAAAACAATGAAGTTATGTAAAGTTCTAATTTATTTCTAATGATATTATTTTCAGAATTATTTGCATACATAGGTTGCATAATTGAACTTTTAATGAACAACTGAAATTGAATAATTAAAAGACTTTTATTTCTTGTGCCCTAACCAATTCAATGGTGTACCAGCACTTTCAAAAGCAGTTACTTTTGATTCCAGCGTTATCATTATGTATGTAGCTGTAGCCCAAATCCTCTGTTAAATTTATGGAATTCTTTGAGGGTACGCAGGAGATAGATCAACAGACATTAATATAACTGACCTCCACAATTAATTCTGAAAATACAAGCTTTGCAACAAAAAATATGATGATAGCATTTATTTTCCTTATCTAAGAATGTTTTGCTTATTTGTGTACTTATATACTTACACACTTTTATACTTATATAGCCTGCTCTGCCATATCCTACTATTCATTCTTCCCAGTCCTGCTACTGCACGTAATACTCTCCTCCAAAGAAATCTGTGTGAACCTATAGTATATTATTTCTCTATATGTTATTACAAGAATATTACAAGCATCTGGATTTCTTTCAGACTGTTCAGGCCTATTGTGTTTAGGCATAATGACATTTTTGTTTTAGAACATCATTTTGTATATTCAAAATGGGATTTCAAATAGGATACTAATGAAGATTATGGATTTTTAATTTGACTATTATAGGTACTAATAATATTGGAAAATCCTCAAAAAATGCAATTTCATCAAGCCATATAATGAGAATAAAAATATATTACACCACAGGCAAGAATTTGATCCATGGCTACAAGTCCAGCTTGATTCCTCACTTAATAGATGAAAAGCTTCACACATAACCTCCTTTTACATTCATGCATCAAGCTGAGAGAAATTCAATATATGAATATGGTGTAGCATGCATGATCCGTTGCTCTTTATTCGTAAGAAGATCTTGCTATTTACCATATCTAGATTTTTTTTTCTTCTTAAAGAATAAAGCAAGCAAAAGCAGATGAAATAAAAAACAATAATAAATTACCTACGTTAAACTACCTATTATTAAAATAGATGCCTGTGGCAGTGAAAGTAGGAAAAGGATTGTAGTGAAAATGAATGTCATTTATGTAGGGTCTTTTTTTTGTTTGGTTGTTTTTTGTTTGGTTGTTTTTGAGAGAGTGCAGTTTTGTTGATGGGAAGCTGTACAGTGCTTTTAGAACAGAACACTCTTTATGCTCCATGGAGTATCAAATACTGTAGGACGTCTGGAAAGATACAACATTAAGGACTGTGCATAAAACCACAAGTTTTATGTCATCTGTCAATGCTCATCATTACTTTATTTAATTAGGAATGAATTTCTTGAGAGCTGTTTTTTCTGGTAGGAGGCCCCTTTTACTGAAGTTTGTTCTGAAGTTCCACGGGACTGGGTTTGGTGAACTTGTAATTCCAGAAACAATTGAAATAGTTTTCATTTTATCAAAAATTCCCATGTCAACATTTCCCAATGAAGTGATCTATTTTTTTTTTTCTTTTTTTTTTTTTTCTTTTTTTCTTTTTAATAATGGAAATGCAACATTTTATTTGACCTGAAATACTGATTCTTTTTGGCCTTACCACCATTTGTGACTGTACTATTGACATATTTCACTTAACTGTGCCCATTTCTTCCTGTCTATAGTGACATCTTGTTCACCTCATCTGTCCCTAACGTATGCTCTTGTGGCATAATTTTTCTTATAATCTTTTCAGAGGTTGAAATGGTATCTCACCCGTGGAAGCTTACCCCAGTTCTTCTTATTGCACCCTGTAAGAGTCTATGGTGATCATGTGGTCTCACTTTCTCTGGGGTATCAGGTTTCTCTGAACTAATCACTGCTATAAACCCAATAATTATGGATAAAATAGAACATCTTTCAGAAAGGCATAATATATTCATATAAGATTTTCTAGCAATGGGAGTTGTACTGCAGTCCTTGAAGTTCTTTCAGGGATTACTCATTTTCATTAATAAAAACAGGTGCTTTTTTTCTTAATCTGCAGTTGTCTAGCATAAACTCAGACCTTGAGCCTTAATGAATCTTTGCTAGACTGAAGGACTGATTGGTTTTCTTTTTCTTATGCAGGTATGTTAATCAACTACCCTTTGTCCTTCAAGATAAACACTTATGGTCTCATAACAGAGGGAATGATTTCCGGTCTCCAATAAATCTTCTTACTCTTTCATGCATTTTCAAAATAACTCCTAAATTACAGTCATCAGAGTTAGGTCTTATTTTAATAGCAGTTGCCTATGATATAGAGATAGAATAAATGCCTTTCTTCCAGATGATATTTCTCTGCCTATGTACCCAATATCTGTGCTCAGTATTTTGGCCACACCAGGAGTGTATTTTAAACTGATTATTAATTGACAAGAAATATCCCAGAACCTTTAGCCCTGCAGCACCCAGAATGAGAGGTCTTCAGTTCTGGGAAAGCAAAGTCTATGGGCTTCAATCCCAAACAGATGTCCAGTAGTAATGAAATGCCTATTAGACATGAATTCAGGCTATAAAACTATCTGAACGTCTTTCCATCCTGACTTGTCCTTCTCATTATTGACCAGTCCCTCTATCATTGTGTCACCTATAAACATAATGAGTTTTAATGTTACATTTACTTTTCTGTCATTAATAAAAGGTACTAAACAGCATGAAGCCAGAAAGCATGGCATCTGAACAGAAGGTCCTGATGAATAATGTTTTTAAGCGATCTTAAATATTACCAGGTAGTCAAAATTTAATCCTTTCATATATGCCACAATGATTTTCTTATCACTGTAGCTTCTTAATCAAAATGTCATATTGCATCAAGTGACATGTCTTAAAAATGTACATTATAACAGCGCAAATGTATAAACTCATAAGATGATATTGAGTTAGTCTGACAAGAGCTAGTTTCTATGAATCAATGTTTATTGGTGTTAATTATATTATCCTCTATGTTTGTATTAATCCATTCCTGGATCAGATGTCACGTTACTTCGATTGAGATCAATGACAGGATAAAAGGCCTGTAATTACTTTGGTTGGTCTATTTAGAGATTTTTGAAAATGTAAAACAAAACCTAAATCTGTATTATTTCTCCTTAGTCCACCAAAATTTCCATGAAGTCTTGTTACAAATGGGCAGTAGTGAGTGATTCCTGGTCAAACCTTTAAACAATTATTATCAAGTTACTAAAGGCTTAATGAAGAAGTTGTGTTGAGGAAGTGGCTGGTAACATATATTCACAATTTCCCACAAATGGAAAAGAATAAGTGATTGCTCTTATTCAAAAACCCTATACTACTTTTTCTTTTACATTTTAATTTTCTATCCCACATAGAATTTCTGCATGCTAGAAGCAATGCTTTTTGAGCTAAGAAGTTGTAAAAGGCAATGTCAAGAAATTCCCAGAAATAATATTGTTTGCAGAAGGGGTTTTCTGGTGTAGTCTTTCAGATTAAAGCTGTCATGCACAGCTATTTTTCACTTTACATTGTAGGTAGATGTGTTATGTTTTTCTACAGAGCTATTTGGTAGTCCGAAGCACATGGAAGCTTGCATTCTGTTTGCTTTTTATCTGCTAGAAGAAAAATATTGATCCACATGCATTCCTAATTATTTATTTCTAAGATATTTGATAGTTGGAAAAAGTTAATGCATTTTCTAAATGTTATTTTAGCTCCTTCTTTTGCCTACTCAAGCCTTTCTTACTGGATTATTATCAGTCTTTTTTACATTCCCAACAGGGACTATTTCATCTCTTCCAATTTCATTGATAACAACTTTTTAAAATGTATGTTCATAAAAAAAGCAATCCCTCTTACCTTTATTGATTTCCCTAGATTATACCTCCGGTATTTATTTCATGTTTTCTCCCTTATATCCCCTTGTGCTTTTGTTGCAATGTGCTGTTAATAAATTAATTTTGTGCTAACTAAAAGCTCCCTCTTTCCTGTTCCTAATAACTCTTTTTGTTTTAATGTACTGCCCTTCTGGATTATTTAGTCAGCCTGTTTGGTACTTCCTAGTTCCTTTGTGATGAATGAAAAAGCCAGCCTAAATCTCATCCAAATCCAACTACTTCTCATATGTTCATCCCTATTTATGAGTAATATTTTTCATTTCTGTACTGCAAACTCACAAACTTTCACTGGTGTTCATCGGAAGTATTTCCTTCTTTTAGTTCAGCTGGCAATAAACTTGGCTTTAACTTGCCAATAATGTTAGCTTAAAATTGTTAAAGACACAAAATCAGAGATTTAGCCCATCTGTTTATATTGCTTGCTCTCTCTAAGGATTTGCTTTTGCTTATTGATGAATTCTCTTTACCTGATATTCTGCAGTGTGAAATATTTAAGTTATAGGAGAATAATATGCATTGAATTTTCAAGGGGCTTCACTTAAATTACATACTGTCAGAAAAACTACTAGTGCCATCCCTGTTGCAAATTAAAGACCAGAGTTATTTTCCCTGAATACCTTACAGTAACATGTTTTAATAAATCTCTTCACTCCTGGCCAAAGGCCTGAAGGTCTTTCTGCATCTTCCCTATAAGGGGAAAGGAAGCGTGAGCATGAAGAACTGAAGAGAGAAGTTTTCATAAAATTCTGAAGAAAGGAGTGAGCAGCATAAGAGGTTCAGGGATGCTAGGGTAATGTTTCATTCACAGTTCTTGGTGGAACATAAAGTGGAGCAGCTATAGTAAAGGAACATACCTACATCCACTGATGCCAGAAATTAATTAGTTTTTGGCAAGCAAAAAGAGTTCTGTGTAATGAAGCCAGACCAAACTATGGATTTATTTTTCAACCTTGCTAACTTTTTGAAGAGCTATTTCATCTATTTCATCATTATTTCATCAAAAATAAATACCAGTGAAATTACCTAAAAATGTATGAATTCTGGTGGAAGTAGAATTGCCTGCCATACTTCGACCCATGAATCAACATGAAAGACATAGTCCATTCAAACGGAGATTGAGAATTATGTCAGATCTGTGCAATTTAAAAGACACATGAGATGAACAGTAATTGTAATGTTAAAAGTTCTCAAAAATTCAGCAACTTCAGCTAACTACTTATAAGAGGAGGACAATCTGAGAATGGCTAAACATGGGATAATCTACTTTTTTAAAAAAGCTATTTAATGACTGTGCTGCTGTGTTAGTTGACACTCCAGTCTTCACATAGAAGCAAACAGCAGAGAGTGAAACTTATTTTTTCCTATATGTCTGTAAAACATTAAGATTTCATATATATTTGATTGAAAGGGCCAAGTCTGTTTCATTCATGAAAAAGGGCTCAGATATTTTAAGAGCTGTTCTTGTGAAACAGAATAACTGGAAGCTGGCAGCTGGTAATTTTTTTGTACATCTGGTTGCACCACTTGTTTTCTGTATGAACAGTCTTCATCTCCAGTCCTTGAAGGCCTGGGAATTGTAACCATGCCTTGATTTCATTAACAAATGTTGCGAACTCTCACCTAGAGGATGTCTTCTGTTGAATGCAGCCTAAATACTGGTGGTAACACATTCAAAAGCATTTCATTCTATTGAAAATCAATGAGGTACAGGTTTCTAAGTCACTTATGTCACCTATTTACAAGGAAAACTGGATGAGCATGAAAGAAGCTCTAAGTGCAGTATGCTCTGTCACCAGCCCACATTACAGCTGTAAGAATGTCTTGGTAATACTGATGGATTGCCAATCTCAATAAGGTCACTTGGGACCACCGCTACCAGGAATCCACAGCATACAAGGCCCCTTATGACTATATTCATGCCACAGATTTACCAACAGGCTCTTTTGAGAGTTTTGTCCCAGCACACTAAGTAACCTAGTACACTATGTTTGTCCTAAGTACACTAATTTTACGTAAGCAAACACAATCTGTCAGCACTGGTGGTCTAATAAGAAGAACATGGGAACAACATTCTCTATATTTCACTCATATTAAATCTGAAGAAGAACAAGTAGCAACGTTTATATTTCTGAAGGACTTAGGAACTCAAAAACTAGGTGTTTAATTTGGCACCAGATGGGCACCATCCCCCCCTCCCCCCCCTTTTTTTTTTTTCCCCACAGCCAGCATTATCTTTGCCCTGTGCTTTGCTTCCACAGACAATCTGAATGCTGCAATATGTATACTGCATGCACAAAACAGTAACAGGTTAGAAATAACCAGCGGGGGTGATATGATTCATCCTTGTGAAGAGGAAACAGGAAATTCATACATAGGGTCCCATTTAAACAGGATAAGCACTTTTGCAACCTGACCACACACAGAATAGCTATCACAGTTGGGACATGTTTTGTCTAAGAGCTACCTGAGCAAGAGTTAATTTTGGGAAAGACACATAAGCAAGGTTTTCATATTTTTCTTCAGTAACTGTACTTATTTTTAATACCGTCAAGACAGATTTGGGAAGGAAGTACATAATTTACACAGGTTGGTCACAAGTCTAAGATCATTAATGCTTAGTGGGCATCAACCTGTTTGGAAGAGCTGACTTGAGGAATAAGACTGGTCTGAAGGTTCAGACCTTGAATCTTCCTTGAAGGGTGCTCTAAACGAGTGCCATGGCTGGGTCCACACTGACAGCACCTGCATACTGAACAGTAGTTTTTGACCATTTGATGATGTGCAATTTACACAATATTTCAGAATGGCACTAGATTAGTCCAGAGTAGAAGTCAGCAGTGTTTAAATAGGTATTCCAAGAGTTCCTGTCAACATGGAGTAAAGATTGCTGTGTCCAGTTGTTCCAATAAAAAGTGCGTCAGCAAAAAAATCTGGGAAATGAAAAACATACTGTGTCTACACTTTTTATGATTTTTTTTTGTTGTTATTGTTTGCTTGTTTGTTTTTGACTATATAATTCAAGTCTTGACTACCAATAATTTGCCAAATATGCAGTAATTTTGTGATAGGATTAATGGGAATAAACAGACTTGTGCTGTACTTAGGTAAAAGGCTATTGAGCTAAGACATTACATGGTTTAGCCCCTGGAATCAGGTGTCGAGAGGCAGGAGACCTTTTCTCCATTAACACCAGTGACAGGACCCGTGGGAACAGGGTTAAGCTGAGGCAGGGGAAATTTAGGCTTGACATCAGGAGGGGGTTCTTCACAGAGAGGGTGGTTGCACACTGGAACAGGCTCCCCAGGGAAGTGGTCACTGCACCGAGCCTGTCTGAATTTAAGAAGAGATTGGACTGTGCACTTAGTCACATGGTCTGAACTTTTGGGTAGACCTGTGTGGTGTCAAGAGTTGGACTTGATGATCCTTATGGGTCCCTTCCAACTCAGGATATTCTATGATTCTATGATTCTATGATTCTATGGCACTGCCAATCAGTTATGGAAAACTTTATGTCTTTGTACATAAATAAAATGTTAATGAGATTCTGAGTGCAACTCCCTAAAGTTGTCAGAAAATGAATAGGAGGGACTATTAAAACCAAAGTGCTTGGAAGGACTTGAAAAATTACATGTAATGCTAGCAGGTTGCTTTTCCATTAATCTGTAAGAGTTTCTTTAGGATAAGGACAACAGTACTGATACATACCAAATTGAAAATGACAGATCACCTATAAACAATGCCTTGAGTTGTGTTTTTTTGTTTTGGTTTGGTTTTGGTTTGGTTTTATGTTTGGTCAGCATTTCTTTGCAATTTTAAGGATGCATGGGCCATCTGTAAAAATCTATTCAGAAATGAATTTTGTCAAACTGTGCTGCAGCCTTGAAGACTTTTACTTTCAGAACTTTCAGAAACATTACCCTAAATTAAGAAGGTTAAAGAGTTCTTATTCATAACCTGGTTCGATTTAAACTGATTTTGGTAGATATTGTAATTAATTACTGACATAAAATAATTGCCAAAGCCAAAGCAATTATTTTATGTGCTAAAAACAGCATATTTGCATAACCATAGTACTAAAACTACAACAAAAAGACAACAACCAAACCAAAATAAATCTGCTTTTATTCTGAGGACATATTCAAATGAATTTATGAAATCTCTAACCACTTCCTTCTTGCATTTCTCCTTGAATCAAGCTTCATTTACCTGGTTTATCTCAGCTGTAGCTACCTATCCTCAGGCAGTCTTCATTTCTGTTTCACTAATTCCTTCATATGATTCCCTTCTTACTTTAAGCAAAGAGATATATGCAATTTAGGTCATTTCAACATATCACACTGTTTTTTCCCCTCTAGTTTACTCTCTTTTACTCTTTGAATTACTTTGGAGATTAGCATTCTAAGAGTTTCCTATACATTTAATTTTAATGTCAGAAAATGCAATTTGTTCTTTTAAATAATCATTAAACACATTTTTGATGAAGCCAATAGAATTGATAACTTCTAAATACTAGCCAGAGTGACCTATACTCTTGCAAGATAACTCCATCAGAAATGGCAATCATAATTAGTTCCCATGAGCACTCAAATATCTGTCAATCCTTGTGGTGTTTTTTATAATGCCACCCATGAATTATTAATTTTAAGTGGTTTTAATCAAGGCCTGGATAATTTAATGCAGCAGACAATATTATAAAAATGTTTCTGATATATTTGTATGGCTGTGAAAACACATAGACATAAAAGATAGCTGCAACAACATATGAAGGTGGCAGTAAGATCAGGATTTGGTTAAACTTGGTATATATATACTGCTCTTGCTGTTGCACCCCGTCAACCTTGCAATAATGAACTTCAGCAATAGCTGATATTCTCACTGATATTCATAGTTATGTATCTCTTCCATCCAACAATAATTCAGATTTAAAAAAAAAAAAAAAAAAGACAAATAAAAGATGAAGTGGAGGTCAAGTCAGTCACGATTATTCTTTTCCACAGATAGGCAGTCCTGGATGTGAAGTTTTAAATCTACGTACTGTATTTCTAATATCTACAATAAGACTTAGATGGATATAATCAAGAACAGCTCTAAATCTAAATCTAAATCTGGTATGTTCTGTTTTCAGTTGTCAGCTGTATATCTTTTCCTTTGTAAGACTTTTTCTGGAGGAGAATTGCCATTCATTTTAGCCTGTCCTGCTAAATGAGGCTCTTCAGATTCTCTCTTGTATTGATTGTCTAGGGTAATTCTTTAAACAGGTTAATGTCAAAAACAGCAGAATACAATGTTAAGAGCTGAAAACTTCCTTTTTGTTCCCTGTGTTCTTCAAGGTGTCTTTCGGTACAGACTGGTGCATTGTTAATGCAGATTGCCTTGATTTTCCCTGCAGGAGCCTATCAAATCTCACAAAGCCTGAAGCCCTGCAAGCAGGGGATAATACACTTTTGGCAGTTCCCTCCAGATAGCAGTGAATGACAAAAGCTGAAATGGTCAAAGCTTTGTGGTTGTTGCATTTAGGCAGTTGTTTGTTTGTGATAAAACAAGAAGCCTCCTTTCTTGATTTTCATCCAAAGTTTTGCTAGATTCAATGGCTTGTATTGAATCTATCCAATTCCAAGTTCCCTTGGACCACTACTGGTTATGACCTCTTAGAACACTGTGCTAGAAAAGAATAAAACATTTCACCAGACATTTTGTTGATAGCAGAGAATTAGATATATCTGAGTGTTTTGGATTCCCAGGGTTTGAACAGCAATGTAGTATTTTAACAATGGTTAATATATTCTGCCACTTTCCAAAGTCTTTTCTCACTCAGAGCTCTGACTTTCTAGTCAGTTTATGCAAACAGCTCTGATATCAGGTCATAGCTTCTTGTCCCAATCCCAGCCTCCTCATCCCTGCCCTAAGCGCCGGTCTTTCCAACATTGCACTGCTGCATTGCCCATAACGTGACAGTTTTCTTGTCCAGCCTTCTCTGTTCTCCATTTTCCTCCTCTCCTCTTGCACACATCTTTTACACTTTGTTTCTCCCTAGGTGTTAGTGACCTTGTCCAACCAGTCCCAGCCCTTGATCTTTTAAGATAGTTTACTTAATTCATTAATGACCTGTAAAGAGCAATGCGGCAAAATCACCAAATGAGGCATGCTTTCAGGTTAATTAAGTTTGGAGAAAAATGGAGGAGAAGATTCATTTCACCCTGGATATAGAGGACATTTTTATGTTTGTCCTTCAGTGTGATCTTCTGACTGAAGGGAGCCTGGATTGGGCCCACAAACTATTCAAACAGAACAAGGTGAGGGATTTTCACTGGAAAGCTGACACTGGATTTATTAACACTAAAGTGCAAGATCTTCCTGGCATGCCTTAATTCACAGGATGACTTTGCACAGGCAGAGTGGGGACGTCTTAAACTTTGCTATCCTTCTTGCTTCTTTCTCAAATTGATTTACTTTCATATACATTTATTTTAACAATTACAAGTATAATTTTATTATTACAAGTATTTATTTATTTTTTCATTTACTTACTATTTTGGAAGCACAATTTCTTCAGTTGCTCTTGTGCTTTGAACAAGAAGCAACTAAGCATTCAACAAAACACTCCACTGACCAAAACTGCTGAAAAGTTAGCTACCTAATGGACACACAGAAGTTGGACCATGATCCTAGAAACATCAAGGCATGCCAACTTATGATTTACATTGATGGATAACATATTTCAAGAAAAAGTGAGTGGAGAGCTAAACATCTTGTAGACACTTTGTTTACCATTAAGTCAATATTTCATTAAAATATTTCCAGGTGCTTAAGTATTTGCAGTATTAGGATTGTATCAGGCTTTAATTATATTTGGTTGGTTGAACGTTTGATTCATAACACTGCCACTTTTCATTATTAATGCTAAGGTTGTCAACTTAGTAAAACTTCTGAGTAGGAACATCAAAGCTAGAAATCATTATAGATCCTGTAATACTAATGCTTGAGGCTGTATTTACATGGAGTTGCAGAGGTAGAAAATTGTTTTCTTTCATCAATGAAAAAAGTACATATTTAATTCCACAGACATAAAGAGGTTTTCCTGTTTTGTTGTTGTTGTTGTTGTTGTTGTTGTTGTTGTTGTTGTTCAGTTGATTGTTTGTTTTGTTCTTTTAATTTTAATTTTTACTTTTTGCTTTTACTTAAGCATATATAAGCGGTACTAGATGCAAACCTCAAATTTTCTATATTGCAGTGAAAAAAATAAATCTTCCCTCTTTTCCATTTTCTTGTCTCCAATACTGCAAATCATTGTACATTTTTTTTTAATGAAAAAATTATATAAACGCATTTGTAGTTTTATAGTAGAAAACAAGTATACTTAAATTACATAGTAAAAATTATGAGGCCAAAACCCTATCTCTTGGCTTTTTATGAAGTCATGCAAACCTAGATAAAAATATTTTAAATATTGTATTCTGATTGGTTGTTATTTTTACATTTCCATTAAATAAGCAAAAGTTACTGCAGAAGGTTCAAGGGAAGAAAGAAGCACTTCCCTACCACATCTCTTTCTTCCCATTTTTCTGATTTTAAGTGTAATAAAAAAAAAAAAAATCTACCTTTTAAGCAGTTTACCAAATTGATTTTGAAGTGTGAAAAGCTGCAGATGTCAAAAGACTGTTGTTGTTGTTATTTATTATTATTATTATTATTATTATTATTATTATTATTATTATTATTATTATTATTATTATTATTTATTAAAGAGAGAAAGTAGAGGAGGGGGGGAAATCTTTAAAAGTTCACTTACTCATGTTTAAAAATATGTTACTTACTCAAAGTTAAAAATATGTTTCCTTTTCTCTTTTTGATAGAAAGTGATCTAAATGTCCAGTAACAGGATATCTGGTAATATGATGTGGTGGAGAACTGGGGGAAAATGATGAAGAAATGGGAAAGAGAAAAAAGAAGCAAGCAAAGAGTCCTGAAGGGTAGGTGTGGAAATCTGAGTTGGCTTTCTCATGTCAGAGCGGAACTGGCATAAAATTGGTCAATGCAGATAAAACCCAGCATTTTTGACTACACCTGAACGCCATAGTGATATTATTACTGATCTGTACTATTTACAATGTGTCTGTGGCATTTTTCATCCAATACCAGGAGCCATAAATGACACCACATCCCATTATTAAAATTTTAAGATTATAATTAAGTGTGATAGGCTAAAGAAGATCTCATCCCCTCTTTGGTTAACATATCATTCTCAAATTCACCTTGACTGTTGCCAAATAGATTTGTTGTTATTTGTTTAGTATTTGCTGAATAGCTTCAACTAGTAATTTAACTATACAGTTATTAAAACAAAACAAAACAAAACAACAACAACAACAAAAAAAAAAACAAAACAAAAAACAACAACAAAACAAAACACACACACACAAAGAACTTTATGATTTGTAGACCAAAATTTCATTATCTCTGCCTTAACTGTAAGACAGTTTTTCTAAATTGGAGAATAACAAATGACTTTAAGAACAAAGCAAATAGGAAGTAACAAAAAATGGCAAACCATTGTGTTAATGTGCAAAAAGATTTATGAATTACATGAATCAAAACAATGAATGTAAAGAAAAAATCTTCAACATTATTCTTTTCTTGGTCAGTTCCACTATGAAATGATTTAAGGCCTTCTTTACTTACAGAAATTCAAATGAAATAGTAGAAGATGAAGGCCTTTCTGAATACATAATGCTAAAGTTACGTCATCATTGCTGTATTTCAGATTAGCTTTTTTTTTTTTTTTTTTCCACCAGCAATGGGAACATTGACTTTTTATTGTCTTTGACTTTGACTAAAAAAAGTCTTCAATAAGTTTTTATTTCTGTAGGTTGCAGCACTTAAGATTTATTTATTTATTTATTTATTTATTTTCCTTGCCAGATTGTTAAATTCTTTGGGAAGCAGTGGAGGAAATGTACATATATTTTTGAATTCACGGGCTTGCAAAAGAAGTTTATCTCCAGGAGTTTTGATAGGCAGAAATTATCTTACAATGCAAAGCTTAATAAGGTATTAGCATGTTTGAAACTGTATTGGTATGTTTTTGTTGGTTTAAGCTCAGATGAAACTATGGGAGTAATTTCCTCTTTCCTCAGGTGGACCGAGAAGCAGGTGCAGAATAATTGCCAGTGGTACTCATATTTTCAGAAATTGTTTCAAGTATAGAGCAAAAAAGGGGGTCTACTGGAAGCCCAATATCTGAGAAAATCAGAAGTTACAGAAAACAGGAACAATGAAAAAAGTATTCTTTGCTATAATTTCTAAACTTCTCCTGTCATAAAACATTATTTATTGTATTTGTTTTTGGTGGTGGTAAGATTTTAGGTTTTGCACAAAGGAATTAAATCTGTATAAAATGCAGTTTTATTTTAAGGTTGTGACAATGCGAAAAACATTTCATTATGTTTTAATAAATCGTCCATTTCTGGAAGATTGGGTATTTATTATCATCCTGTAATACTTATTTATTTATTTATTTATTTATTATTATTTTTTTTTTTTTTCTGCAAATCTCACCATGGTTCTGATTTTTAAATGTATGATGTTAAAGAACAGGATTAAGCATTATGTATAACAGGCCTCAGCCTGAAATGAGTTATGAGCCTACAACTGAGCAAAAGGGACTTCTGTTATCTCAGATGACATGATTAAATCCAAAGTTTCTACAGCTGTAACTACAGAGTAGAGGGGCAAGACCAAAGCAGCTGTCAGCTACTTTAAATGATGCTCAAGAAAGCTAAAAGTCAGCTCTGCACCCTTGCTAAGGTTCCCTGAGGCTGATGGAGGGGAATTTCATCAGCTCAGTATTGAGAGTACTCTTCAGGAATGCTCTTCGTTGCAGACAGGGTAGTCCCACTGCACTATGCAGCCTCCCCGCTTCAATGTTTCTGGTGACTTCAAGGGGAAAAGAGAGCCTAAGATGGTTCCTTGAAGGCTTCTGATGAAGCCTGTGCCGTGGATTGACACAGTCTGGAGATAGCTTGAGAGAGATTAATTAATTCCAGATGTGTAAAGCCTGATGTGTGCCCTGAAGTTCAGAGTCTGCTGGGGAGATATTTACAGGCAGTGTTCAGATCTACTCAAGGACTCAGTTTTCACAGAAGTGCTCTTCAATATGTGGCCTCAAGAATTAATCTATCTATTCACATAAATAAGAAGAAAGTACAACAAAGTATGCTTCACCTTTAAATGTGCTTCTATTTTTCTATTGTGTTAACACAGGCAACATTTACTGAGGTTTCCTCTTTTTAAAGGAGTCATTTAGAAAAGCAAACAGGCATGCTTTATCTCAGAGGAAGAACTGAAAAATAAGGATACAATAAAAAACCTGTATTGGGAGTGTATAAATTAGAATTAATACAAAAGACATTTGTACCAGTATTTTGTATCAGTAGACATATGTTTAACAGTATATATTTCCTGGGAGGTATTGTTATTAAAAAGAAAAATAAAGAGAAAAAGGAAAAAAAAAAAAAAAGGGAAAAAGAAAAAGACTAGATGGAGAGGAATTCTAACAAGAGTGGACCAAGACACAGATTAAAACTATCATCCAGAAGTTTGGCTTCAGCTTTGCCTAAATTTTTTCATCATTTTAACAAGTATGCAACTGCTGCATGAAAATGTATAGGAAATTCAAAGCATTTTTAATATCCTTACATGCTTTTAGTAGCCTCCATCTAGTGAATGATGTATAAGATGTATATTCTTTTTTTTTCTCTTCAAGCTGCTTTATAATTCTTCTATGATTCTTGTACATCATTATTCTAAGAAAATTTAAGTTTTGAACCAATAATACTTAAGTAATAATTTGGCACACTGTTTATAATATGCAAAAGACATGCCTGAAGCTGTGAACATGAAGAGCAGAAAACTCTTTAGGTGTTTTTTTCACTCTAACTGCTCCTACTTGTAGGAGGCCTGCAATTAAGTTTGATAGTGAATTGAATTAGAATGTAGGTGGTGGTTCTGCACTTCTCAGATGAAAATCTTTATTTTATACTTAACTAAAAATGCATTCTTCTCTGTATGCACAAAACTATACATTGTTTTGTTCTTGGGGTGTGTGTGGGGGGGTGGGGATTGTGTTCCCCAGGTTCAAGGCAGGCTTGAAAAAAATGAATAAACTGAAGGGAACTTCCTGTAACTAAGGGTACTTAAAACTAGCACCACAAATGTAGCTGTGGACTGTTTCTGTTAAAGAAAGAAAAAGTAGATGAGTTTGTGAAGCCTTCACACTGGGGAGGAGCATAGCTGAAAGTTTTCCAAATGCCAGTCTTTAGAGGGCAAATCAAAAAGACAATTTTGATTCTTCTCTCCAGCAGGGATAAACACAAGATGATAATGTTCTGAAGAATGGGGAAAGGTTTGAAAAACAGACTGAATAGAAAATGCCCCACTATCACACAGAATTTTTCTACATAAGGATATTGTCCACTATACGAGGATATTGTCCAAGAATATCGTTCTACCAATGTTTAGTGTGACAAGATATAAAAAGACTAAATGGACTCAACTTGCAAGATGGATTCAAAAAGGGAATGTATTCAGGAGGACCCATCTGCTCAGAAGCAGAGACATTGGGAGAACATAGTAGTGGATCAAAACACTTAGGTGTTTTGATATCCTTGGCTTGATGCAACTTACCTATCCACACTTGGGATTATGTATTTCCCTCTTGTGAAATAATAAAACAGGTCCACAGCTCCAGTTTGTCTCAAGAAGACTAAGACTGTTTCTCTGATGTAATGGATGATAAACTACTTTGGTATCTTCTGCCAAGTTTATTTTGTAAATACCACAATGAATCCTGGCTGACACCAGCTCAGATTTTGTCACTGCCAAACTTGGCACAAGTGGCAAGGGTTCTTGCCTCTGGTTTGCAGTGGGATGCTGTGGCAGCCTTGGTCATGATAGGCTTCCTCACATTTCAGGAATGCTGTTGCATGTTATCCCTTATCAATATTGTTGTTGAATAGGAAGGTTTGGAAACTTCCTAAACACTTGTACATTACTTAAATAGTACTGTCCTGTACTATTTCCTGAGCTATCTGACATTGTAGTCCTACTTGCCAGCCTCTACGGCAGGTAATGGAAAGATGTACATTGGGATAAATTCATCATCCGGCAACTGTTAATAGAAGAGATTTTGGTTCTTGCCAATGTAACTATCTCACAGAAGGTGTTGACTGAAATGGAGTTGCTACTAGGAACAAGGTACAAATATTGTGAATATTAGTGGCAGAAAAGGGTCCTAGAGGTAAAGACCTACAAATTGCCACACGGTAGGAATCTGGAAACATGACCTGATGTGAAAGAGTAAAAATTAAACTTAGAGAGACCGTGCTAGCATTTAACTAGTATGTGACACACTTTTTCTAAGGTATGCTAAATTAAAATCTAAAAAGCCACTTGCACCTTTCTGCTACATGTGAATAGTCATCCAATTTTGTATCTTAAAATTCTCATTAAGATCTCAGATTCAGCAGTGAGTAAAATATATAACATCCCGTGCAATACTATGGGCTCTAAATTAAGTCCAATTGCTGCTTTTTAAAGACTTTTAGATAACATTGTAGCAACCTTAGGCAAAGACCAAACCTTCACAGTTTGAATTAATGCAAAATTTTTGATTGAGCCAAACCAATCACCAATACAGCAGTATAATGACACAGAAGTAGAAATAAAAGCCAGAGGAGCAACAAATACAACATTACCAGTGCAAGACTAATTAATTCAAGAACATCCTAAAGTTATATAGACATGAAACTTCCAAATATGGAACTATCAGGTAAAAACTCTGCTAAAAAAAAAAAAAAAAAAAAGCTAATGGGAAAAGACTGTGTTTTTGACTATATATTTATTTATTTATTTTCCATGCAATGTGAAAATCATTAAAAAAGACATTTTGAGTTTTGAGATTCTTAACAAGTACAACAGGAGATTTTTAAGGAAAAAATAGTTTCCTGCTGAAATTTTCCCTGGAGAAGAAAACACAGGTGAAGAGCTGCCTTTGAGACTTCCACTGTTTGCTTTTATCTTTTGCTTTTACCACAAAGTAAAGTTTCTTTATTTTTTAATCTCTCTCCCACATTTGCAGCAATAAAGGCCTATACAAGGGACACTACAAAGCCGTCTCCACAAGACAAAGAATAAGAATGAAATCAGTTATTCCTGCAGTTCTGCCAATCATAACATATGGAGAGTAAAATCCACTTGACCAGTTCTAGTAATCATTTGTATTGTTCATAAATAGAAGAAGGAAGGTGTTTATAGAGCAGGTTATCCATTCCCTGATTGATAAACTGAGCTTTCTTAGTTGCAAGTGACAGGACAATTTCTTAGAGAGAACTGTACTAATAGCTAATTTCAGGCTTCTGCATTTCAGGGCCTCATCCCAGGCCAGCAACAGTTAAAAGTTCCATTAACCTTAGTAGGCTATGGATCAAGCTGTCAATCACTCTCTTCAATAGCTATCTTACATGAGACATTTTTGTTTAAGAAGGGCTACTGCTGGATTTGCAGGGTGATATAAAAGTTTTGATTCTCAAAAGTGTCAGTCAAACTCATAATCAACAAAGAAAAACACTACTGGAATAGAAGTGTTGTTAGTACTCATTCAATTAATTGTTACATTCCCAACCTCAGTGGCTAATGACAAGCTTATCCGAATCTATCATACAAAGTGTACAAACGCATACGAAGTGTACAATTGTTGTAAAGAAAAAATAGTTGAAATTTCACTTAGAAAACCTATGGCTTTTTCAAAATATTCATGCTGATTATCATTTGACATGAATATCTTTTAAAAGTCAATATAGCCACTGTTGATTCTCTCTGCTAAACTGGAATTTGATTTATTGCAAATATTGTATCAGAGATAGAAAAAAAAAAGCAAATGAAAACATTATTGCTAAATCTTCTTATAATCAGTCTAGTTTTCTGTTTTCTTGTGAGTTGGTGTTTACCGTCAAAAAAGAAGTCTTAATATACTCTCATTCCAGAGGCAATTACAGTGGCAAGGACTGGGTTTAATATATTTCATTAAGGACAAGGCTGTGGAGAAAGCTGCAGAAAGAACAGAAAAAATAAGTGAAAACTAAGTTGTGAATGCCAGGATGGTGTGCACCTCAGTGTGTGTGTGTGAAGGTAACAAGCAGAGATATCTTTGGCACTGGAGATGGAGAGATGGACAAGAAGGGCTTCAAAGGGCATGTTTCTGGTACTTACCAGTTGGCAATGCTGGGGCTGCTGTAGATGAGGGCCCGTAAGCACAGAAGACGTGCAAGTCCAAGTCTGTATGTGTGTGCTTGTGTAGATAAGGTGAGAAAGGTGAAAAAGAGGGGAGTATGATACAGAGAAGTGGGCAGCAGAGTTTGGTGAAGCATCATCAAACTCTAAAGCACCTAAAGCATCAGTTCTCTCTTTATGGTTCTATTGCCTTGTGGTAGTTATACCCAGCTGGGCAGCTGAACTCCACCACAACTGTTCTCTCGCTCCCCCTCAGAAGAAGAGGGGGAACAGAAAGTATACTGGAAAGAAGAAGAAAAAAAGAAAAAAAGAAAAAGAAGAAAAAAAAAAAAGGCTTGCAAGTTGAGATAAGGATTATGTAATTAAAGGGAAAAGGAAGAGGAAAAAAATATCAAAGGCTGTGTGGAAGCACAGACATAGAGAAAAAATTCTGTCTCTTTCCCATCAACAAGTGATGTTTGGCCATGTCCTGGTGTCCTGGGAAATGGAGCCTCAATACACATAGTGGTTGTTTGGGAGGACAGACGGTCTTCATAACGAGAGCCCCCCCCTTCCCTTTCCCTTTGTTCACCTTCCACCTTATATTGCTGAGTGTGACAACACAAGGTAAGGAATACCCCTTTGGCTGGTTTAGGTCAGCTGCCCTGGCGATGCCTCCTCCCCATCACTTGCCCACCCCCAGCCTGCTGGCTCTGGGGGGCTTGCAGGGAGTCCTGATGCTGTGCCTGCACTGCTCAGCAATAGACACAACACTGGTGTGATACCAGTGCTGTTCTAGCTATACGTGCACACCATTGTGCTGTATGGACTGCTGCAGGGAAAATTAACTCCATCCCAGTCAGACCCAGTACACAACTGTAAAAAAAAAAACAACTTATATTCGGCTTCAAGACAACAAAGGATTTTAGTTTGAATCCTAATTTCTTAAGAAGCTATGAGTCTAAATGACAGACACAGATTTTAGAAAGCCCAAACCTGATTTAATGAACTTTGGGAACAAATGCAAGCATAGCTTGTAGATTTGCAAGGTCTAAAATTCAGACTCCAAATTTCAAGAGCCCAAGAACAGCTATGAATATAATTACACATACAAGACATAAAGGAAGACCCCAGAACTGTGAGGATGAATACATGAAGTCTCAAAAGGCCAGGGGAGGTGTGTCAGGACTGAAGAGCTGGAGAGAGGAGCATTTTGGTGGGATAATTCTCCCACCAAAAAGCATTTGCTGTTTTACCTCTTTGTGGAGGTGTGACTGACTCTTTCCACACACAGATGCCTGACAGACAGAAGTTTTTGTCTAGCACTGAAAGCAGGTTCACAACTCCTGGAATCCAGCTGCAACTGCACTCATACATTCAGACTTAAAAAACAAAAAGTCCAATTATCTTTCTCCACTTCTGCACTTACATTAGTCAAGCAGGATGGGACAGGGGGAGAAGGGAACACTATTTGGAAGAGGAGAGGACACTATCTGGAATAATGAGAACCCAGAGTAGATGTCCGTTGAGGGCTGGAAACCAAACCCTAACCATTAGAGCATTTGAAATTATGTAATACCCTGGCAGAATGAGGCCAAGCTTCTACAAAGCCATGTATGTTAAAAAAAGTGGTAATATTTTCATGTGGTATGGGACATTTATTTCTCCACTTCTCTTTTGAATGCCATCTGACTAACAACAGCCTATGCAGCATGGCTGGCTGAGGTGAATCCCAGCAAATTTAGTATTTGAGAAAGAAAAAAATATAAACACAAAAAATACAAATACACATTTGTCTTGAGAAGAATATACCAATGACAAGCACTCTCTGGTGTGCCATCAGGGCTCAGTAGGACATTAAAAAAAGTCAATGATGTTTAAAAAACAAAAGAGCTTCATGAATATTCATTAAGTAAATATCCTCAGATTAGTTAGTCTGTACAGGACAAGATGTAGCTGAATCAGTTCATTAAAAACTAGCATACACAGACTCACTGATATTCATCAGTTATGGCATCTGGTGCATCTTTTCTCGCTTACTGTTGTGAGTGAACCAATTGCCCCAATCAGCCTGTGATCACCTTTCTTTGCTATCTCGCTTGAAATCCCTTCCCCATGCTGAGGGGCTCAGGTGCTTACTGTTGCCCCTGGCCTTGCTTCGTCAACCTGATGTCCAGGTTGGGTGGTGGTCCTTCCTCATCAGCTCACACCTATGGGGTAATGGCTGAACCCCAAACTGCCATGGGGCTGCTTGGCTCTTCTCATGTTGACACTTGTGAAACTTCTGCACCTACAACTGATTGACTGGGGGGAAAGTGACAATGAAAAGGTGAGTCAGGTGAATGTTGACCTGATGGGGGCTCCCTCAGTGAAACTTGACCTTCCTATAAAATCATGTTTATTACTCCCTTCTCCTGCTAAAAGCTATTTTTGTAGGTGTTTGCATATTCTTAAAATACAAGCAGTGAAGCAGTGCTTGCTTTCTTATTTTTGTTATAGGATAGCTTTTTACTTGCCACTGAATGTCTCCTTCAACAGAGTGTGTACTTTAAAATGTGTTGTTACTAACATTATCCCACAGAGCTTTACCTGAATGTGTGAAAACAGATACTGACCTTGCTTTGCAGTCCTGTGATGTAGGACTGAGAGCATTGCATAAGCTGAGGTTCTTGCTGAAACAGCAATTTCAAAATATAAAACACAATTTAAAAGTTATTTGACAAGAAGTCTCCACTAGTCATCACCCACCTGTTGTATGCAAAGGTGTACCTTTTTATGGCAGCAGTTATGGCTATTTATTGGGTATGGGTATTACTTGGGGTTATTCAGAATGTATGAAATAATACTTTGTCTGATTCCCTGTATTCCATTTGTAACGATCAGCTATTAAGGATTTAAAACAGGGCACTTTTATAGTGTTTTCTATTTCTGATGCATTAGCTTGAACTTATTTATGCAAAAGCTTCTTCGGACTGCAAGAATCTCTCAAGCTAAAGGCATCTTAGGAAAAAAAAAAAACAACAAAAAACATAAATAGAACTTATATGCTGCAAAGAAGTTTTCACATAAATGAAAATCCAATGCAGTAGCTACAAGGTCTTTGTGTTTATCTAGTAGTGTAAAAAATTGAGTGGTTTAAAAAGAATGAATACGCTTTCCCTGGGGAGGGTGTGTGTGGGAAGCATGAGCAGAAAGCATAAGCTACATCTCACTCCATGAGATTTACTTGTGGATTCCTCATGATTCAGAGTGGTGTAAGGTGGAGGACAGGAGTTTTGTTTTTTCTTTGTTCCCCACTTCCTCCCTGCTCCCTTCCTTCCACCTGGAAAGACTGAGACTGGAAAACCTGATGTTTAACACCTGGCTACCCAGCTATTCTCATCAAGAAGGCTTTGACTTTTGCAATCGTGGAAGGTACTTTGATGAAACAGGTTACTGGGGAGAAACGAGGCCTGGCTATCTAGGATAGATAGGAAGGAGAATCTTCTCTGGCAGGCTGGCTGCCTTAGTGAATTAGGCCCTAAACTAACAAACCTGGGTGATTGGGCCCTAAACCAGGCTATTCACATGTTTGTGAGCAACAGGGTGGAAGAGTGCACCTATCAGAGGTGAGGAATGTCCTCCAGCTGTCCAAAAAAGGCTTGGTCAAAAAGGATGGATAGCTGGTCCAGATTAAGTGCCTCTATACAACCACTCACAGCAAAGGTAACAAACAGGAGGATCTAGTAGACACTGCACAGCTGGAAAACTGATTTGACTGATACTTGGTGGGACAAATCACACAAAGGGAGTGCTGCAACTGATGGCTATAAACTATTCAGGAGGAAAAGTGAGGCAGAAAAGGTGAAGGAGTTGCCCTCTATGAAAAAAAAAAAAAAGGGGGGGGGGGGGGGGGGAAGGAGGTATTGACTGCATGGAGATGTCTTTGAGGAAAAACAACAACATACATATTGACATCTTACGGGTGAAAATTAGAGACCAAGTGCAGGGTCCTGCACCTGGGATGGGTCGGTCACAAAAAAAGACTGGGTGATGACTGGACACAGAACTGTCCTGTGGAGAAGGACCTTGGGATACTGGTGGATGAACATGTCTATATGAGCCAACAATATGCATTTGTAGCCCAGAAAGTCAACTGTTCCCTGGGGTGCAACTAAAGAAGATCAAGGAGATGATTCTCCCCCTCTGCTCTCATGAGACCCCACCTGGATTGCTGTGTTCAGGTCTGGGACCCCCAGCACAAGGACATGGCTGTATTGGAATAAGGCCACAAGAACGATCATAGAGCTGCAGCACCTCTCTTGTTTAAACACAGGCTGAGAGGGTTGGTGTTGTTCAGCTTGGAGAACAGAAGCTCCAGGGAGACATTATAGTGGTCTTCTAGTTCCTAAAGGGGACTACAGGAAAGCCTGGGAGGGATTCTGTCAAGGCATGTCGTGATAAGACAAGGGCTAATGGCTTTAAACTAACAGAGGGTAGATTTAGATTAGATATTAGGAAGAAATTCTTTACTCAGAGGACAGTGAGGAACTGGCACAGGTTGTCCAGAGAAGCTGTGGATACCCCCTGCCTGGAATTGCTCAAGGCCAGGTTGGATAGAGCTTTGGGCAACCTGATCTAGTGGAAGGCATCCGGCCCATGGCAGGGGACCAAGCCAAACCATTCTGTGACTCTATAATTTACTGTGAACACACAGTGATGTCTCTAAATTATGACTCTCTCTCTCTCTCTCAATCTCTCTCTTGTTTTCACGATCACCCTTCCATTGGATGATTTGCAAGTTTAAAATTTCAGGTTTTTCTCCTTATATGCAGTTCCTTTTTTTTTTTTTTTTTTTTTTTTTTTTTTTTCCCACAGCTCAGTGCCAGGTGGTTTAGTATTCCCTCTACTTTAATTATCTTTATAAACCTTATTTGACATTGTAGCATGAGAATTGTTCTTGCTATAGTATTTGAGTATCTTGCCAGATGGCAACAGGGGAATTCTCTCATACTTGTGAATTAGTTTGACATCACCTAACAGTGAGAGCTTGCTTAGGGTGTAAAGGTGCATGGCGACAGCACCAGCACAGTGAGCTCTGCTGTGCATTCCATGTGTTCATCAGATGCAGTAGGTATTAATTGGGTTATATGTGTATCTTAGCATGAAATTCAAAATCATCCTCAAGAAAAAAGATAAGTACCTCTTCCAGATGGCCATGAAAACTTTTCCTAGCTGACAGATTATTGTAAGAAAAGACAGTATTCTTGCAAGAGTAAAGCACATCACTGTTAATGCTTTAACTCACTGCTGGCACAAGGTAAGATATGTCAGCATCATGACAGTATTTCTCATCTTGCTTAGATTTCAGACATAGTCTTTGTTATAGCTGGCTTCCTACCTGTATAACTCCAAAACTGCCAGATTAACATAAGGGTTATTTAAATGTTTGGGGAAAAAAAAAAAAAAAAGGAAGACTGAAATAATATCAACTAGCAAAACTCTGCTGAGTACAAAATCTAGTCATTTGGGGAAAATGAACTGGCTTATACAAATACTGGAAGAAAAGCAACTTGTTGCCATGTGGTCAGTGTGACCTGTCTTCATTATCACTGTAACACTGCTGATAAGGAGCTTAAAAGGTACATCTGAACTGGATACAGGTAGGTGATGCTGTGGCAGCTCCCATATTGTAGATGAACACACACTTTATTGAGAAGTAATAGTGTCATAAAACAGCAGGAGGATGTAAGTTAGAAGTAAAAAAAGATGTTAGGCTTTTGAATCCATCTTCTGTTAGTGCAGGACTGTGGAGGACTGTTGCCTGCAGTACATTTTCTCATACTTTGTCTGATCTACTTTGTCCTGTATAATAGTAGTTTCCGTAATTTCCCTGAGGAGGAACAGATGACAGTTTAGTAGCTCTCATTGTCAGGAAGCTGCTGTTGGTACTCTGCCTGCTTTCCTTTTCCCAACTCCATCTCATAACTCTGAACAATTTCCTGAGTTGCACTCTAAACAATGCTGCTCCTTCTGTCTCCACGCTGCAAAAGGATGGCGACTGGTGGGACATCTACGGGCTCCCAGAGGCTAGTCCATGGCAAGTGGCATCTCCAGGGAGCAGCCCAAAACCAAGGGAGCTCCTGCATCCACATTACTGTAGGGGCAACCCTAACACAGTCTCCCTGTTATGCATATACTTCTGTGCTCACTGCAGGTAGTCAGAGAAATATCTTAAATTTTGCCTCTGAGACATATTCCACAGTCCCAGGCAGGCTTTGTGCCCCACCCTCCTTTTGGAAATCCTTGCATTGTAGCATAAAGCATGCTCAAGGTTTCCCAATGCAACAGTTAATTTTCCATACTCCGGGCCCTGGGTTGATGAGGGCCTCAAAAAGAACATAGGAAATATATTTCCTGTGCCATTAACAGATGTGCCTGCCTTAGTGGCACTAAGAAACATGGTTTAACCATGAGACTCAGTAGGTCAGGCAGGTAGTTGGACTTGATGACCTCGAAGGTTTCTTCCAACCTCAATGATTATATGATTCTATAAATAGATACTTTAATGAGTTGTTATTTCATGCTTTGTTATTACCCAACAGCACCTGGTTCAATTTATTGATTACTCCTCTGATATATTTGCATTCCTAAGAAACTCACAGACTTCAAGGATTTGTATCCATAACATAAAAAACTTTTACATACTTGTAACATTTTGATCTGCTAAATTACCAAAACAAAGTATTCGCTAAAACTTTAGTGACATTTCATTAAAAAATAAAACAAAATAAAAGTTGCTATCCGGTCCTGAGAATACATTAGTAATGTCAGTTGGTAGGCAATCACCCAACAGCAGTAGTTTCAGAGATTAATCATTTTTATTAATTGTTCATTTTTTCCCAAATTGTAACACAACACTGCTTATAATAATAATAATAATAGGATTTTCAAAAATTTACCATCAGTTAAGCAGGTGGTTACTTCTAATCGGTCTCTGGCTGAGAGAAGACTTAACAAATGATAATCATAGAGCTTACTACAGAGTCGGAGTAATCATGAAGCTTACTTCAGTCATGCATAAAGTTTCAATAGTGTTTGAATTTCATAAGAACTTATCCAGCTCAGCTAACATGTGCTATTTAAACACCTTTTTACCCATGTTGCTGTTATTACAAGAAAGAGTAATACTTCTGAAGAAATAAAAGAGGCATTATTAGATTTTAATTACAGTCAGTCAGTAAGGTCATTAGCAAACGCATTTATCAGCTGAGAAATAGAGTGCCTTTGAAATATCAAGAAAAATACTAAGCCTGTGGCTAAATGAAAGAAAGGTTCTAGCATCACTAACCCTACCATTGTGCTTAAAATCTTTAATTTATGGTGAAGATATATGTCTCAATGCAGGAATAGCTTAAATAAACTTAACCGAGAATAATATAAAACTTTAAGTATATAACAAACAGCCATGCCAACGTATCATTTATTCTTTAGTTTGTGAAATTATATAAAGAGTAAAGAAAAAGAAAATGAAGTTAACCAAAAAAAGGAAGTTAACCAAAGCCAACAGTTTTAAAGTCTTCACTTTAGAGGTCTTATGTCAACATAGATACACATGACAATCAACTTATATTTGAATGAAAGCAAACTTGGAATAAATATTTTGAAATATGTAGTTTTCTAAAATAAGCACTGCCATTTGTGTCATTCTTACCTGCAGAGGTTTTCACAATTTCTGAAGTATTTCTGAGACCCATAAAGTCAAACTGATAGAGTCTCCAAGACTTCTGGTCAGCAGCCTCTACTGAGTTTTTTCTCCATCTGTAAATCATTTCTTCTTTAGGGTAGCCATCTAAAAATAAATAAATAAATAAATGCATATATACATTTTATTTCATAAAAAGGATGGTGCCAAAATGTATCTGCCTCATATTTGAGAACAACTCAGTTTCTGATCTGATGCTTTGTCAGTGATCTTGGTGGCAGAATTCAACAAAAGAGTAACAAGACACACAAAAATAGAGCTGTAATTTGAGGAACGCTATGATTCTGCATGATTTTTTTTTTCCCAATGGAGAAAAATTCTGATTTGTTCTATCAGAAGTAGGTTTCTTCAGAGATGCCATTGATTTGAAGTCCAGACATCCAGACATAGTAAATATACTGATTTACATGCATTCTGAATATGTTGTGAAAACTAATAAAAGGAAAAAAAAAATGGTGGTGGAAAAGATGTAAACAATTGAAAAGGACAGATTGTTTTAAATGTGACAATAGTTCTAATGGTATGTGTGCTACTGTACTTACAAGATGAACTCAAAACAATGCAGAAACTTGTGAATTTTTTAATTAGCCTGGGATTTTTAATGTGATTATGCCATCAACATACTTTAAAGGCCACAGTATTTAACAAGGCATCACCTGATCTACACAGCTGAAATAGCTTCTGAAAGTCTTCCTTTATCAATTTAGAACTTAGAAAACAGAATTCTCATGCCAATATTTAATTTCCTTTTTTTTGTAAGAGATTGCATTTTCCAATAGCAGTCCAACAGAAAATTTTCAACCAGCCTTAATCATATAATAGACCATCTAGAAAACAACATGCCTACAACAGTTAAGACTAGATTGTTCTCTAATGCATAATCCAATACATTCCTATTCATCTAATAATTAATACAGTAGGTGTAGATTACAAAGCAAATTAAAAACCTCACAATAGGCAGTTAATATACCTATCTCATCAGTATTTTTTTTTTCCCCATCAGTTACTAATAAGTTTTGATATTTACGTTGCAAAACACCTTCTGTGGTCATGGTGCTATTTCTTTGATGTGTTCCTATCTGCAATTTTGTCATCTTGTTTAAAGTTTCATCCCACTGGGGCATTGTTATAAGGTGTACATGACCTCATTTATCCCTTTTCATAACACAGCATGAAAATTACCCACAAGTCCCTCAATTCTAATCTGTAGAAAATTACTATGTGTTAATTCAAAATGTAACATTCACATATTTTCCATCAATGTAAATAAAGGAACAACACATGAAGAACCCAACTGAATAATAAGCACAAGCCCTGCCACTCTCCACAAGATCTCTTGCTGCCAAGCAATTTTCACTGCCAATTCTGTTGTGCCAGTTTGTGAGACTGATTTAAAGATTAATTTTTTTTTTTTTTGACTGGCAGATTATGGCAGAAGATGCAGAGGTACAGTGAAAGAATAGAGAGCTTTGCAGGGTCTGGTGGCCTTAGCCATGAATACTCTGAAATCTCCTTGAGCCTGACTCCTATTTGACTGAGCACTCTGATCACATTTCTAACCAAACAATGTCTTTGTCTAACTGAAAGGCCTACATTTTACCTCAAAAACCTTCTTAACTCGGTTTAATTTGGATACTTTTTTCCACACAGTTCAGGACAAAAGAGGCATCAGATGGCCTCCTCATCATGCTGTGGCTGCTGTGTTCTCACACCAGGTGGCAGTGGCAGAATTGTCCCCTCCCTTCAAAGCAGAATTGGGATTACAAGGGAGGCTGCCAATGTGTTCTGTACCTCCTAGTATGCATGTGCTTCCCAATACAGAGGAAATGAAACCACTGTCCTCTGGCACTCCCTGCACCAGCTCACACTGCAGAACTTGTTGCCCAAAGCACTAATTTTCAGATTTTGTAGCAGGCAGGACCCCTTTTCTCAGGTGAATTCAAAAATATTCTCTCATAAAAATCACATTGAAGACACCAAAATATTAGGATCTGAAAAATGTGGGATTGTGTCTGCATTATGACAGGAGAAATTTGATCAGCAAGAGATAACTCCAGAGAGTATGGATCTTTCTTTGGTGACACACGGAGTTCACTAATATTTTGGAAGGAAAGAACAGTTTCGGGAGAGTTGGAAGTGTCAACTTATTTCATTTGACATATTCAAAATTAAAGATTTCAGCTCTGAAATATTTCAGTCGAACATTTTAAAAATTAAACCTTTAAAATTTTAACTTCAAAGATATATTTTTATTTTATTTTATTAAGGTTTAACCATAATTATTGCAAGTAAAAATATTTTAAATATCCTGGAAGTAACATTTTCTTAAACATATTATTTTAGATGGATATAAAATGAACATTTTACTTTTCTTTCAAGCTTTACTGAAACAGTTGCGTCAATTAGTCTTTAATTCAACTTCTTTGCCCCTTTGTATGTGCCACTAGTGAGACCACATCTTGAGTACCGTGTTCAGGTTTGAGCCTCTTACTACAAGAAGAATATAGAGTTACTTGAGCATGTGCAGAGAAGAGCAACAAAGCTGGTGAAGGGACTAGAAAGGGACAAGATATAAGGAGCAGCTAAGGGAAATGAGGAGGTTTAATCTGGTGCAGAGGAGGCCTCATCGCTCTCTATTGGTACCTGAAAGGAGGCTGCAGCAAAAAGGATGTTGGTTTCTTTTCTCAAGTGACAAGTGATAGAAAGTAAGGAAATGGTGTCAAGTTTTGCCAGAGGAGGTTTAGATTGGGTATCAGGAAGAAATTTATCATGGAGAGGGCTGTCTAGCACTGGAACGGGCTGCCCAGAGAAGTGATGAAGTCCCCATCCCTGGAGGTATTTAAGAGACATCTTTGTGGTGCTTAGGGACATGGTTTAGTGGTGGACGTGGTACAGTTAGGTTGGATCTGATGACCTTAAGGGTCTTCTTCAACCCAGATGATTCTATGATTCTTCCCGATTTTTGGTCTTTCTACTTCATCCCATGGACAGCCCACCTAAAATTCATTACAGTGTCAGTAACATGTGAAACTTGCTGTCGTATGACGTAAGACATAGCTATTTATCCTGGTACAAGTAGCACATAGTCAGGAGCAAGCTGATGATTCTTGTTGTTCAGTATTTTTCCTGTATTTTTGTCTAAGAGACAGATTCAATTTGAGAATGACTACTTTCAGTATTACTCATTGCCATTAGATAGTAAGCAATTGACTTCAGGAGACCATCATGCCCTTTCAGTAACAGTCCCTTTTATCCACAGATACTGACATCTGCTCTTACAATGGCTGGGTTACTTACATCACAGGAGGCAGGTATGTGTGGTTCAATGGGAGTTTCAACCTGTTAAATAACAGCTGTTATGTTCAGCTCCAGTGCTGGGTGACTTTCTTTTTCAATTTATTTAAAAAATATAATATTTCTTATGGAAAAAATGACACATCTGATTGAACAGTATTTCACACCTAAGATTTACCTAACTTTCAGAGTGGACTATGACTGTTCACAATGGTACTTTCAGTGATAAGTAATATTTCTTGTATATAGCCTAATTACTTCTAGCACTCTAAATGTATCATTTTAGAAAATATCAGACTTGGAGTTTTCAGTGTTTCCAGAAGAAAACACAACCTCTACTATTCAGCCTACAACACAACTATGAATATATTATCTATAGAAATATCTGTTTTCTTTCACTTCATCAGCATACCAAATGGCAGTAAATTACCTTAAATTCTTGACCTTGTGGCATTAAGCCATCCATGCTAATCAAATTTCTATCAAATGTATTTAACCTGACAATTTGCTCTAGGGTATGTGAAAATATCCATTTTGCAGCAGAGCAAGACTCCAAGAGAACAAGGAGGGTTTTCAGTGGGTGCTAGTAAGTCAGCAAGGAAAACAGAATGGGAAAAAGACAACCCCAACAACCAAATGACACTTCTGTGTTACAGCTGTCCAAGCTCTGGTAATACGAAACTCAGGAGCTGTTCAGCCTAAGACCTCCATTCACCCTCCCCCTCCCATTAGTTTATTTGTGTGCCTTTATGTTCTGCCTTTTTTTGGCCTGATAGTTGTTTTGTATGTTCTGTTGTAGCTATTCATATCTTCCAAAGGTTTAAGATTTGTATTCTAATGTATCAAAGAGAGCACCTTGAATATTTTTTTTTTTTCATAAGACTGGCACTTACATGCATTTGTAAAAAGAAATCAAGAAAAAAAATGTTGAATTTATTTCTTTAAGAGCCGTGTAGGAAGTATCCATGTAATACCTCCTGTTTACTTTCACCAAACATATTTAATGGCTATTCCAGTTAATACAAATGATTGGTACCTTGATGTTTTACTCAAAGGCTTAAACATACATATTTACAAAGTGTACCACTGATTTTAACTCCAGTAATGGAAACATGGATAAGTAATAAATGCATTTTTTGCTGTTTGGGAGGTAAATTTACTATAACAGAAAGCCAAATTGTCATGACAACCTGTGAGAGTCTGTGGATTTTGTTTTATTTCCCTTTTATTATTGGAATAATTGAAGTCATGTTACCACATCTTCTCACATCACCGCCATAGCATTTATAACTGACAGGTTGAAAATAGTTAAACTTAATTCTTCATGCTCATACTGCTTCACTTTCTCTGGAGACAAAGTGGTTTGCACAGAAGCCTCTACCAAACTGCTGGAGTAATGGTCAAGGTAAGAAACATCACCAGGCTGGATAGATGTGTGCAGTCACAAGGTAGGAGAGAAAAATGGTGTCAAGTGGCACTTGAAGAACATCTGCTATAGGAATCAGTCCTGATGAAAAATCAGCAACTTCCATAATATGAAAATTGATAATATATTCATGCCTACTAGTGCATACTGACTCTAATCTTGATTTCCCCAGTGCTGTTGCTGTTTTGGGCATCTCTGATCAATGCTTGATTTCTTTGTGTTACCTTCTTTTCTGTGATAATGAACCTATTTTAGCAAGGGTATAGAAGGGAGGAAGACAGCAGAAAAGGGGTCATATCAAAAAGGACACAGACAACTGAAGGAACAAACTTCCATCCAAAAAATCTTTTATTGGAAATGTCCTCCTGAAATTAATAAAAATGAGAGACATGGAAAGATAAAGAAAAAAAAAAAAAAGGAAAAAAAAGTCCTTTGACTTTTCAGACATCGATTTTTTTTTTTTTACTGCTGGTTCTTCTCACTTAGTATTCAAATATAACACAGCCAGACCCTGCTTGTAGCAGAAAGAACAATGAAACAAGGAAACTCATCTCTTCTTCCTAGCCTTAGAAAAATTTATATGCCCAGAGTGAGCAATGAGGAGTTAATGAAAGCAGCAGCAAAGCTGAAAATGTAGGGGGAGCAGGCAAGAAATGAAGAACCAGTTCGGTTAAGTATCTGCCAGGAGGCTGATGCTTGTGACTGGAGTATATATTTGAAAAACATAGCTGGATTCTGGGAATGTTCTGCTTTTCCAGGGGTGGTAGAGATACACTCGAAGTCAGGAGAAAGTGTGATCTGACAGACAAGCTGTCGCCATCAACTACTACTCAGTTTACACCACAGACATGGAGGGTGTGTGGTAGATTGAACTGCTGCTGATTAACATACTCCAGCGAGAGAAGGATACCCTGACACAATTAGATGCAGGCCATTTGAGATAGCCCTTTACACCTTGCAGCCAGCTGCTTCCATACACACTTTGCTTCCTTGGATGCAAAATTCTTCTTCAGGCTAATCAGGAGACCTGTGTCAACACTGCCTTGGACAGACAAAGAGGATAATGAAGTCCAGAAATGCAACTTTCTCTGGTACCATGCTATGGATGGCAAATCAGATGCTGTCTGAGCTTTTTTCTTGCTATCTGTCTTCTAAATGCTTCCTCATTGGAAAGCAAACTGCATTTAAAATCCTAAATTCTCGGTATTTCAGAGGTAGGGGTTTCATAGTGATCTAATCCTGTATCTGTCTGATGTTTGTCCTCAAAAGGTGTATGTGCTTTTAACTAGAAGAAACCTTCAGGTTCCCCCATTAAAAATGACATTACCTTAGATTTCATGACTTCATGCACTTATTAAGCAAAATTGTATCACAGAAAGTGCAAAGTTCTATTTCAACTTGTTTAAGGTAGAATAAAATAAAAATAAGGGGTATAGAAGCTTCATTATGTCTTTTCAGAATGATTATTAGGGTAGGGAGAAGTAGGGTAAGAGAACTGAGACATTTCTTTGTGTTTACTTAGGACCTATAGGAAAAAAAAAAAAAAAACACAGTTTAATGCAGATTGAGTTCTCTGTTCACAAATGAAGGTGATTAGCTTTTTTTTTTTTTTTTTTTTTTTTCTCGCTGATTTAAAAATAAAAAAGAAAAATGATAAGAATGATGAGGCATTTCAAAAGGTAGCTATAATAAAAAAGACAGACAGGGATGCTGTAAAGATGGCTTTAAAACCTGAAGTGATTTATTTCAGCAGTTACAGATAATTGCACTTCAGTGATAACTACAGTAACTATAAATGTTATTCTTTGCTCTATTTTCTTGCATTGGTAATTGACACCTTATTAACTGTACATTAGCTCATGAAAAAATCGACCAACATAATTATAACTGTAGAATAATGGATCTAAAACTGCCCTGATTACATCTCTTAAGAAGAGAGAAAGATTTTATACTAAAAATGTATTTTAATATGATTGTGATATCACTTTGGCAAAGAAATAAAGGATCCAGTCACTATCATCAACAGTAACGCTTAATTACCCTTTTACCCTGGACTAATTCTGTTTTTTGAGAGAAGTGCTAGAACACTAATACAATTTACTGGTATATTACATAGTAGCTTAACTTTTGGGAGGAAGTTGTGGCATCAATGCATCTTTTGGGCCTTCAAAAGAAAAGACAAGTGTTGCTGTCAGCAAAGGAAGTCCCAAAAGAAGGATTTTCTGTTAACTAGATCTTGCAGGAGGTAAACAAACATTTTCCTCATTTCTTGCAACTCATAGACAAATTCTAATCTCACCTCAGAGAAAACAGCAAAGCTAATAAAAGGTGAAAATGAGAAGGGAAAGAAGGAAAAAGAATGAACAAGACTAGACTGAGAAGAGAAACAAGTTTTCCATTGAAGATCTTTTGAGATGTGGCTTTTCTGCTTGCTACTTTCTGAAACAATCACAGTTTTCTTTTAAAATCAAACAGATAGTTCTCATCTATGAGTGCTATGATTTGGTCACAAACAGCCCCAGTAGTGAGAAATCATATTCAATCATATCATAGGTGGAATAGTTTGAGATCATATTTAGAAATTATGGCAATTCTATTTCAACATCACATCTTTGCACGTCTTTATGCCTAACAAACATTTTTCCTTTTAATTCATTTGAAATTGGTACCAAGAGTGATTTGTTTTGGAAAACTTTTTTTTTTCTATTGTCTTGCAAATGACTTCACCACCACCCCCCCAAAAAAAACCACAAACAGTTTCGTCATCATCATCCAGCCAGTTTTGTCATCATCATCCAGCCTATCTTAATGTTTTGTTATACATTTTTATTTATATACTTGTTTTTACTGCTTGTTAACAGTTTTATTTGGAAGGCAATTTTCAGAAGCCTCACATACAGCAAATGCTATTGCCTATCTCTTTGCACTGCTCTGGCTAGCAGATTATCTCACAAATTATTCCACTGATAATTAGTACACCTGCTAAATGTTCAGATTTGTCTAATTTAGCTATATTGCAACTCTGTTCTTATCATTAATGGCAGATGGGATCATCTTGCTCCTGGCTTACTGGATATAAATTGCACCTTTTCTAAGGAGCATTCTTGTATAGATCTATATACTAAGGGCGTATATAGAAATCTTGCTTAGCCATACGCATTTCATGCTTTTTATGGAATAGATGCTTCACCCCAACCTCATGTTCTATAGCGTACAGAACAATGTGAAGATTTTACCTTTAGTTTTCTGCCACTGTCTTGCACAGAAAAATTCAAGTCCTGAAATTGTTTTTCCTAGTCTGAGTTCTCTCCTGATCTGAATTTTTCTGGAATATATATTTGTTCTATTCTCCATGTATTTAGATGCTTTCTGATTATTACAAAGGTGCCAGAAAGAAATGAAATTTCATTTTCTCACCATGTGCACTGATTTTTCCTTACTCACATAGCTATTTCATAGTCTTGCCTTTTCTCCTCTCCTTAATCTGTATTTAACGGGGCCTACAATATTGTCTGAGTGATGCTGAGATTTCAAGAGCTGTATGCTACTACTGAGAGATCAGCCTTATTATTGTACTGCTAAATGTATACATTGAGTTCCATAGTAGAAAACAAACAGTGCAAAATGAATATTCTAGCAGCTACATTTTTGAGATTAGGTGATTACATGAACTCGAATGAGAAAACAAAAAAACAGTTCTCTATAGAGCTTGTAAGTGACTGTCAAATAATATTATGATGTATGCAGGATTTTCTCATGTTTCCAGAGGAGGTTCAGACTAGATATTAGGAAAAGTCTCTTTGCCATGAGGGTGGTCAAACACTGGAACAGGCTTCCTAGCAAGGTGCATTACACATAGCCCATAAATGCTCATTATCAACTTCAACTACTTTGGATATTATAAGCTAGAAGCTTTTATAAGCTACTGTACTATTACTAAGCTACTTGTAGTTATGCATTTTAATGGCAATAGTTAACTTTATCTTCAGTGTAGTACTGCTAAGATTTAGCTAAGACTATCCTAATGAGAAAGACAACATTGTTTACTTCATCCATTGCTTTGTTAGACAAATTGCTGGGAAAACGTGTTTTGTATCATCTGAAATCATATAATGAATAAGCTAAGATTCCATCAGGGAGTCAGAACTCCAGTAATGTAAACAAGATGGTCATAAAGAGCTAAGAAAATTAAAAAATAAAAATGCACCTGTAAAGTTTTCTGTTTTTTACTGCAAATGGGGGAAAAGGAGATAATTTACTTACAGGCTTCTTCCTTTCATTTGCAAGTAAACTATATATATAAACTTTTTATTTCAATATTCGATATGAGGATCTTTTTAACACTGAGCATTCATTTTATGTTTCTCACATGAAGAAGAAAGCGTTCAAAGATCATACTAAACACGCATAATCCTGATATTCCAACTGCTAATCAATTATAAGTAAGTTTATATGAATGCAACCAGACAAAGGGTATCTATTAACAATTTGATAACACAATATTATGATTAGAAGTGTAGTTTATCAACATGTAAATATAAGTGAATAAGCTATTCCTTGTAAAAAGTAAATAGAAATAACTGGCAAGGAATATCCTACATTTCTTAAGAGAGGGAAGAATATTTTGTATTCTCAAACAATATAATAATAATAATTGGGTAAGTATAGTTAAAAACAAATGACATTCACTGTTTGAAAGTAGCTGCTAAGATGAAATAGTAATAGCATCCACAGAAGTAATAACATCCACCTATTTACCAATTCTTGGGGTAGAAATACATGGCAACCTATGCACATTTTCGCCTGTACATAAATTTTCTATTCTATTTCAGTTGCGGTGTCAAGAGTTGGACTTGATGATCCTTAAGGGTCCCTTCCAACTCAGGATATTCTATGATTCTATGATTCTATAATTACAAAAATAATTGTAGTTATATATTAAGTTTAAATAGTCCACAGGGTTTGTGACTAGCCTGTCCAATATATTTCAACACCCATGGAACCAGATATCAATAATGTTTTTATTTATTTATTTATTTATTTTATTTTTATTTTTTTTTTCTGAATTGCCATGAAACCCATTTCAGACTTCACTGGAAAACCACAGGAATACCAGAAAAGCCTATGAGCTTCCAGAAGCCTTCAGAAATGTGCAGTGCTTCATCAATGGAAGCAGGTTATGACTGAAGATTTCCATGCAAGACTATCAAGTCTTCAAGTATTCTCAGAATGTGTCACAAATGGTTAATAAAAGGTAATTAATTTGGGCACCAGAATGCTCAAAACTGAAAATGCAGCATCTTTTTCCAGTGTCATTTCACAGAACAAAATGACAGTTTACAGTATAAACTACAATAAAAAGAAAAAAAAAAAACACAGGCATGAGATTAGGTGAGTTTATCTTTTCAAAGATTTTTGAAGTACTTTTGCAGTTGTTGAAAAAATCCACCACCACCACCAAAAACAAATAATAAAAAACATCCAAATAACCAACAATAACGAAAAGGGGAGAGGAAAAAAAAAAAAAAAAAAAAGAGAGAGGAAAACCAACCATATATTTTTTTTTTTTCACTAAAAGACTCATTATTTCTCTTTCTGTTTTACATCACAATCTAATTTAACACGTGGAACAGTTATTTACATCTAGGTTCTTCCACTCAGATGTTTTCAGTCTAACAGCTCTTTACAAAGAAACAAAGAAAAAAACTTTATTCATGTGGTTGTTATCATTCTATAGGTAGATTTATCAGCATTTACACACTTTTTTTAGTCATTGGCACACATGTCAACTTTCATACAAAATGAAAAAAAAATATATATAGCAGTCTAAAGTAAGGCAACAAAGATTCCTGTTATTTGTAATAGAAATATTATTTGTAGCTTGTTTCATTTTCAGCTCCCTGGAACTTGTCTGCACTTTACTGGCATAGCATGCAAGAGTAGGCAACTAATGATACATGTTAACAAACTTTTGGAATCCCATAGTGCTTACAGAAAGAGTAGTTTCTGTAAAGGCTATGGCTAAGATCTAATAACAGCTCATTAGAAATTATCTGATGAAATGAAGTTTCACACAAACAGGACACTTTGTTGATTCTGATATATTTATATTCACACTCCATTAAATTAGGAAGAGTACTGCACACTGTTTTTCTTTAGACATCAGCAACAGTGTTATGATGAATTAGTATATACATTAATTTTGAATTCACTAAATACAACCTGCATCTTCTCTGGTAATATTTATGGGCGCCTTGGTTTGGAAATTTACTTTCCAAGCGTCTCAGGGTTGTTGCTTCTCCATTTAATGCCTTTCTTTCCCAAAATCTAATATATATCTCATCTCACTCACTGACGGAAATTATATGATACTCCTGTGTAGTGCACCATCCCATGTCCTTTTCTCACATTTTGAGGTACACATTGATCACAGCAACATTACTGTGATGAGTTCGTGTATCACAGTGACTGTAAATCTCATTATATTATACTATACTATAGGATAAATTCTGAGTCTCTTGATAGCTTTTTTCTCAATTTTTGGTCCCAGACACTAATCGATTGATCAGTATGTACTCAATTAGTCAGTGGCATTCCAATACGTAAAGGAGGGCTACAGGAAAGTCAGGGAGGGACTCTATCACGGAGTATAGTGACAGGACAAGGAGCAATGGCTTTAAACTAAAAGAGAGTAGGTTTAGATTAGATATGAGTATAAAATTCTTTATTATGAGGATGGTGAGGCAGTGGAACAGGTTGTCCAGAGAAGCTGTGGATGCCCCATCTCTGGAACTGTTTAAAGCCAGGTTGGATGGGGCTTTGGGCAACCTGATCTGGTGGGAAGTGTCCCTGCCCATGTCGGGGGGTTGAAACTGGGCAATCTTTAAGGTCCCTTCCAACCCAAACCATTTTGTGATTCTATGATTCTATGATTATTGCTCTAAAATTGAAGGACTGTGGTGGAGCTAAGGCTGAAGAAGCCAACTCACCAATACTTTTGCCTAATAAAATGAAGAGATCAGATGTCATCCATGTTTTGGCTGGGATAGAGTTAATTTTCTTCATAGTAGTTGGTATGACGCTGTGTTTTGGATTTAGGATGAGCAATTAAAACTCACTCAAGTTTTAATTGTTTCAGAGCAGTTCTTACACAGAACCAAGCACTTTTCAGCTTCTCGTGATGCCCTGCCAGTGAGATATCAGCCCAAATGGATATCCCATACCATACAGCATCATGTTAAGCGGTAAAACTGGGGTGAGTTGGCCAGAAGAGCTGCCATTGCTCAGGGACTGGCAAGGCATCTCTTGGCTGGTGGTGAGCAATTGTATTACACATCACTTGCTTTGTTTATTCTTTTTTATATTATATATACTTTTTCCTTTTATTTCCTCTTTTTTATTTTTCTTTAGTATTTAACTGTCTTTATCTCAACCCATGAGTTCTTGTACTCTTCTTTTTGATTCTCTCATCCCTCTGCAGGGGACAGGGAGCGAGCGAGTAGCTGTGCAGTGTTTATCTGCCTGCCAGATTAAACCACAATAGCTGTACTTCCTTCATGCTGTTCATTTTTGCATGTGGTGCAGTATTCCTCAGTTCTTAAGTCCATATAAAGCATTGCTCATAGTTAACTCAGAAGTATTGAATTGTTCTTCAGTAACTTCTCTGAGAACAAAATAAATCTAAGTACCATCTACAGGTAGTTTTTTCTGCTTCATTTTCCCCTGAAGCTAAAGTGACCGTGTTGTATAGCAGCACACCACACAACTGACTTCAACAGCTCTGAATCCCCCAGAAGCTGTGGTCCCCCAAGTCCTTCCAGACCACCAGACATCCTTCTCAGCTCATAAAAAAACAAAATGTTGTGACTACAAAGGTGCTCCAAGCTATGCCAGAAAATCCCTTCCTCACCTTTTGTGGCACTGGGAGCCTGGCAGGCCTGCCCCAGGCAAAGGTGCTTTCTGGCCCTAGTTAATTCACATACCTGCCTTTCTTACAGCTGGTAAAAAGGTAAGGATACCACTTTCACAAAGCAGCTGCCAGGTGCTGTCAGAATCATTTGTTTTTGCAAAATATGTGCCCATGTTTCTGAAAGAAAATATTATCTGTATATCCAGCTCATGGGAAACCCTTTTTAAGAAATGTTTGTGTGTGTCTGTGTTTGTATTTAGACCAAAAAATAAATGAATCTCATTACAGAACAATGAGATTCTTTGTGCAAGGTCCTATTTGTGAAAATCCTTTTTTTTTTTTTTTTTTTTTTTTTTTTTTGTAGACATTTGGGATAGGTTGAATCTCTGTTTCTCCCCAGGCTCTCAATTGCTCTGTACTCTTGTTAATCCTCACATCCTAACTCTAACCTGAACACCTATCTTCCGAAAAGTGCACAGCTGCCATTTCATGGCTATTCTAGACCCAGTATAAATCATACTGACAAGTATTAGTAGGAAAAAAAAAAAAAAAAGTCAGAAAATCAAAAGCTCAGCAATTTTTGCTTCATGTGTCTCTGGGCCAAGTTACAGTACTTAAATCTTTTTTAGCATGGTTCACTTAGGAAATGAGGCTTATGTAATTATACTCCTTGTGCATGTTTGTGTCTGCCCTTGCTTCAATAACTTTGGCACCCATTGATGGATTTTAGTGAAATTTGACAGAAGAAGGTAAACCTTACAGTTGATGTATTCTGTAAATAAAAGATCACAAACAGGGAAGACAGTTCTTAATAATGCCCCCAAAGGAGGAAAAGGCTGCAGACTTATTAAGGATCAGAGAAAGGCCACAAACACTCATCCTTAAGTTGCATGCCCTTAAGATACCAGTCTTCATTAGCTTCACTGTTCCTGCAGTCACAAATTTGGCTGATGGGAACACCATGCTACTCCGACGGGTTTAGAGGACTCGTTCTGCAAAGAAGAGGAGGGGGAAAGAGCACCTGCTCTTAGAAATATAAATGTGGACTCATCCAGTCCCAACGCATGTTGCAGAGCTCAACATCTCAATTTTCAGTCTCCACACATCTCCTGACCGTGTCTGTAGCATATCGGTTCCCTTGTGTTGCATTCATCTAAGTTTTTCCAGCAGTGCTACTTGTTTTACCATCCCTCCCAAGGGATCTTCTCCTACTACCACACAGTGATTTGGTAGATGGTGTGTCTAATTCAGATTTAACCTGCTCAAATGGCTTTGGCCAGGGACATGGATAAGTAAGAGACTGCATCCTTCAACCTATCGGCAGGAAGGTGACTTCCTGGACACTGCTTTCTGCTTTTCAGCAAGCATAGGTTTTTCAACTGTAATTGATGACCTTGCCTTGAAGTTCTATTGTTTCATGCCACATGTATTCATGCGCATATTCAAAATGTGCCCCACCCAGATCACCACTGACACCAGATCTTTTCCATTTACATTATCTTCACCCTTTTTAACTTCTGTTTTATCTCAAATTTTAGTCCTGGACTATCTTTCCAGCCTATTGCACTGCCTTTCCTTGAAAGTATTTTGGAAGAGAAATATGTTTTAATTATCTCCTTTCCCCCCAGCTGTTTCCTACTCTTCCTGGTAATTTAAAATGCAGAGCAAGTGATCTTCATTCTGTCTGTCTGCTCATTGAGGACAGATTGCTGAAGATGCTAGAGGCAGCAATCATTCAAAATGTTGCCAGGATGGGAAGCCAAACTCCAAAAAACATGGCATGTCCTATGGCTGAGAGGATTCACTGAAACACGGAATAAAGCAATTCGGATGTAATGGGCTCAGATGGTGGGTCTAAGTCTTTAAACCTTGTACAAGCTTTCCAGGACTCTGGCACAGACAAAAGAGTCATCAGAAACATGCACACTGCTGCCCCAGAAAGCAGACTGTTGCTGACTATGTCTGTCCTAGTGTTACCTCTCTTCACTTGCCAGGAGGAGGCTTTTAAATAAAGGAAATAAAGATAGCAAGAATGAATGCACAAGTGAAGGAGGAGAGCAAGAAGAACCCTATAGCCCAAACTATGCTCCTTGACTTATATTTGCATGCTGGAACACGCAGAAGAATAGCAGGTGAGACAGGCACAGAAGACAACATTTGTTTCATCTTTCAAATTGAATCCCACTGAGAAAGGAACCAGATAACGTTCAAAGTGAAATCTGAATATCTTGAAAACTTGAAATAATCTGTTACAAGATTCCCAGATAAAGAAAGGATACAATTTTGTGAACATGAGAGCTCTATATCTTGAATAATAGACCAGTTATTCAGGCTTGACTCTACGAACAATGAAAACCATGTTTCTCAGTTAAAGGAAGGAGAACCGCCCACTCATTACAGCAGCATATCTATCTGTACGAGTCTCCCTGTCCTAATTGTCAACGGTTTCCTATTTCCTTTGAAAGGGGTCACCTAAGCCCAGGGCTGCTTGTACAGAGTCAAGCAGTCCCCACACCTTTCATAGAAATTAGACTATCTGTAATGAAACCATCTGTCTGTATGTGATAAATCCTGATCTTTTCTGCAAAAAGTTTCCCATGTCTGCTAATTTGGCAACATAAATAAACACATACATAGAATAATAACCATCCAGTCTTCTCAGCTGGTTTGGCAGAAGAAATTTTCAAACAAAACAACAGTAACAGTAAGGCTATCACACTGCAAAGCAGGCAGTGCAGCAGCACTCACAGAATCAAAGGAATCCTCATCATTATTGACAAATAACACTGACAGTGGTCCCATGGACTTCCGTGAACCAAGTTGTGTGATAGGTAAGGAGTGAAAATGTAGCTGAAGTCCAAGAGTCCAAGTCCATCTACTTCAGCACGGTTAGACAATTTGAGCAGCATGCAAAACCAGGTACTGAACCTCAGAATAGACAGAGATTTTCCTACAGTAGGTTAGGATAAGAGAATCATCTCCAGAAAATACTATATCCATCTTCAATTTATTTATTTATTTATTTTATTTTATTTTTAAAGGGATATATAACTTACACTGGATCAATCTTCAGCTTACCACCCCCGTATCTGGATGAAAAGACTCAGAGAAATGGCATAGCGAGGAGAAAAATGAGAGAGAAATCACCTATGCTTTTCAGTGGCAGAGAGAAGATAGGATTCTCTCTATGCTTCACTTACCTTGCTGAGGACATGAGGGTGGCACCCACTATTTAAAGTTTTTACTGGCAAGTAAGTTTTTACTTCAGTATCCTCTTCTGCTGATCACTCTGTACACACTGCCATTTGCTCCACAGAGCTTCCTATTGTGATACTCAACTATTTCGAGCCTCTAAGCCATTGTATTATTAAAAGAAAAGTATATATTTCTCATGTTTCTAGAGGTGCTAATTAGCATGCTGGAGATGTTAATTAGCTGAAGTGCTCCTCACTTCAGAACAACAGGACGGCACATGTGAGAGGACACCATGCAAACATCCTCCCTTTATGTGAAAAACTGGTCATAGCTTTTTTTTTGTTCCTTGTAGCCCAGCCTTCTGATGCATGGAGACCCCTTGATCTGCTTCTCTTTAAAAATGTCATCCAGTTTCTGAGCAATTACTTCAAGCTTATATTTCCCCTTACTTTTTGATGAGATTAAGATATGGGTGAGAGTTATTTTTAGGAGGTTATAATAGCTACAGATGCTTTGAAGAGATCATTTCATGAGGCATGTTTCCTCTACAACTGTACAGAAGTCAAGAGAATTTTAAGAGTGAAAAGTCACTTTTCCAGACTCAGCATCTCATAATGAGATGGCACCTGCTGCTCATCTATATTATAATGAAGCAAAGCCAAGCCCTTTAAAGCTGGCTACATTTTGAAACCATTCTGAGTTATGACATATGGAGAGGTAGATGTTGATGCTGCAGCAAAGGCTGACTAGCAGATTGCTTCAACAATGTGCTATGGGTATCTGAAGTTATTATGAAGTAAATTTTAATGACCAAAGGGGCCTTAAAGTCTCACCTTTAAAGTAGACTGCCATAGCAGAGTTTGTATAAACCATGAGGAGATAAGAGCTGAAGGGAAAAATTCATTTGTCAGTCACACTGCCAGGTGCGTTTTTGTATTAAAAAAGTACTGCTAGATATTTTTTATCAAGAAACAAACAACAACACAAATACAAAGCCAACCAAACAAAAACCCTGATCATTTTAAAAGCAGTGGGTGCCTGTTTTTAACTATCACAGGAAATGTGAACTATCCTGTGTATTTCTTGCATCCTTTCTAAATGTGACAGTGTAATTAGAAAAATTTCAGGGAAGTGCAGCTGCAAAGCTAAACTTGTCCTGTGGCTGAAGTGCACAGACAAAGTTAGAACTCTGGCAGTGATGATGGAGCTCATCCTCAGGAGATTTTTAAGACTTACTTGGGGTTTGACATGTGATACAGAGAAAGAAGCATGTTACTGTGCTGTTACAGAGCAAAGACCAAGAAGTCACCATGATTCTGTTCCCAGACCTTTTTGCCTGAGGAGGCAGTCATATATGCTTCTGGTTGAGACTCTGCTGTTTCTCACACATTAGCTCTGTTGGTGGGTGAGAAGGCAAAGTAGAGCCCTCACCTGCTCCCTGTTCCTGTGGTAGAATGCAGAAACGTTGCCACCCTGAATTTGTTCTCCCTCTCCCTTCTTTCCTAACTGTACAGGCAACTCGCCCAGGGGCACAAGGAGCCTGACATCAATCTCAGTCTGGATTACCATGAAAGTCATATGTTCAGTCTCCATTCCCAGAAGCTGCAATAGGTCTCCTACATACATACAGTTGCCTGATGCACTGGAAGCCCACACACACATCCAAATTACACCATCCTGATCTTTACGGTTGCTGAAAAATGAAAAATGCAGCTGAAGTTAGACACTATGGTAGCTGGTATTTATGACATATACAGCTTGAGCTCAGACCTCAGAAGTCCCTTCCATGGGACTATAAAATGAACATTTGCAAGAAGAGGGAGTTAGTAGAACAGCAGTACTGAAGATATGTATGACACCAAATTAGTATGTCAACAAAGTGCACAGACTACATGTAACAGGCTGCTCTAATAATTTTTCTGTATCCTTATATCCTTCCATTGTGCATAATTCTTTAGTTTGTATCTCACTGCATATCAGTCTGGACTACTATGTTTTAAAAACTAATAAGAATAGCACTTCTGTAAATCTTCAAAAATTAGTGTTTTTCTCAAACAGATAGGAACTTAAAGACTCATAGATTAGTGTTCTGAGTCAAAAAGTTCTTTTCTGCAGTTTTTTTTTTTATTTTATCAATCTTTACTTTTGAGAAAAAAAAAAACATGAGGGGGCAATGCAGAAGCATGGTAATAAATTCAGAAACTCTATCAAATTTGGAAGGATTATCACTGCTTGCATAACAGCTTGTTTCAATAGGATGTCAGATATTGCTTTAAATGAATAGCCTGGCATTGTGGCTAGGTGTGATTCAAGACATTCAAGTTTCTAGGTGATCTGAGAGAGATTTTTTCTATTCTTCTTGCAATGTACTGTCAAATTAACAATTTTTCAAGATAAAAACATATTTCTGTAATGGAGAAGCAGATATTTTATGTCTATGTGGCTGAAGGTCTGATGTTACTCAAGTTTTCTCACATCTGGCAGGACACTGATGCAGTAAATCTGAGCCTAGGAGTCTTGCCATGGTATGCCTGTTAAAGCAGGGCTGGAGATGGTCATCCTTGGGACAGAACAGCTTTTCTCTGAGGAAGTGCCAATCCCATTCACTTCCAATGTGAACACTGTCATTCTGCCACAGGGAATAATGCAGGTACACAAGCTCTTTTCGTCTAGGAGATTCAGGTGTGCAGCAGAAATATAAGATGTTAAAATCCATGTTGCCAAGAATCTTAATTCATTTATCCATCTCATATCTACCCTACTACTCAGGGATGATAATCTGAAACATTTCACCACGAGCTTATTAGGTATCTGCGATCCCCTGCAACAACTCTTAAGAACTGACCGGTGGATCCCTTTCACTTCTTGGGTCTGTACCAGCAAAACACACACCAGGTGGAAGACACTGAGTTACACAGTCAGCTTTCTAGAGTCTAAATTAAAGCTGTAACAGCTTTTGGAAAAGGTCTGGTAAGATCAGTGAAAACCTTGCTCTCCAAAGGGCTGCAGCAGTCAGAAAATAAATACAAATCAAGTGAAATGTAAGAACTAACAAGAATGGGAAAGACAGTCTGAAAATGTAACAATTCCATTGCAAAGTACACTGTCACCTGAAATACGATACTCATCTCCAGCTGTCCTATTAAAAAAAAAAAAAAAAAAGAAGAGGCAGCTAAGAGGTGAATGATGGGAATGGCTGGACTGAGAAACCTTTGTATGAAAAGAGATTGAAAAGTTTGGGACAGTTTACTTTAGGAAAAAATAATAATAAAGGACTAAGAGGTGTTGACAACAGCTTTCAAAATAACGGATGACATCTAGAAGGTGGCACGAGTGCTTCTAGATGTGTCCCCACAGACTACAAAAAGGAGGAAACATGCTATTAAAGTCAGAGTGCAGAAAATTAAAAAGAAATATATAACTATTTTTCAATGAAGTACACAATCGGCCAATAAAGTTTATTGTCCAGTGACAGTTATTATCAAAACTATCATTATAAAACTCCAAAGACACTAAACAAGCCTGCAGTTAATCAAGAGACCAGGATGTATGGAATAGGAATTTAAGAAAAATGAAATAGGCTCAGGAAAGTCATAAACCCTCTTTTCTTTTCAGCACACATCTTGACCTGTACCTGAGAGCATCAGGAAGCTCCCCTCTTGGGAGGAATGATGGGTCCCCCCTGGGGAGAGGAAGGCAGAAGGGTTACCATAGGTGCTGCTAGGAAATCTGCCAGTGTCAATGGAGGGTCTTTTCTTCCTTATCAGATTGCCTGTGTTGGCAGTTCCTCTCAGCTCGAGGTGCATAAAATAGTACAGAAGTGCAGAAATCACCAGTCTTGTCCTCTTGTCACCTGGTTTACCTTGGACAAGTCTCTGGCTGCAGGGTAATTGTCTGGGAAGGCATGGATACCCACCATAGGCCTGACTCAGATCTGTGCAGAATCCACAAGCTTCACATTGGCAGATTCTCATATTAACAAATTATTTAATTCTCTCTCTCAGTTTCTCAAAAACGTCAGGTGTTACCTGTTGCTTGAACATGAGGCTGGACTAGACATAAGAGATGTAATGGTCTGTTTTGATCTAGTAGTTCTTGTGCTTCTGACAGAGTACTTATGTTAATAAAATGCTCTGCTTCTGCTGTCCTTGCACACCCAGGAGGTGTGAGCCAAGATAATTTTCTTCCTTGCAATATTGAGCAGAGCTAAAAGGGTGAGTCCTTTTCCAAAATAGCTTGGAGACACATTCATTATTTTAGTGTTCTTCACACTTTGCTGATAATGCATTTCTTGTTTATGTCTGGGAAGCAAATATACTCCCTTTTGTCATCAGTCTTAGATCCTGCTACACTTCTGCTGAGCTCTCTACCCTGGACACCATTCCACTGGTTATGTTGTAAATCATTTCTTTGCCTCAGGACCTTATATTTGCAAGGTCAATTGCCACTGAAATTATGATTACTATAAAGCTGCTATGCACAAAGAGGCTGACAATCACAGTGCCCTTGAGCAGTGACTGTAGGAGGTGGCTACCATCCCACTTTCTGCACCAGACAAAACTATAGTTAACCATTATAATGTTCACTCTTCGGTAGGGTCCCAGAGAGGGAAAACTGAAGAGCAGTCCTGTGATTTCATTGCTGGTATTAATATTAAACAAAAATATATTCAGAAAGGTCTTCAAAATTTGAGCTTTTACAGACATCATATTGATCCTGGCTCATAAATTTACTTCTTAGATAATCTAAATAAAAGTCCCCTTACTGCACATTTTCATATTTATAGCTGGAACCCAAGACTAAATTCCTGATCTGCTACAGAAGAACAGAGTCTAATTTTTACTTTATGAATATAAATCTAAACAAAGTAGAGGAATAAGACTTCCTTATAGGAAAAATTCATAAGGTAACTCTGTTTCTGAACTGACACTGGATCATATTTGGGTAATGTCTGCTGAACCCTAGGTCTCAGGAGAGCAGAGAGACAAAGCCAACAAGCACCAGTACCCAGTGGCATGGGAGACCTGTGTGGAACCTCCTCCCCATTTCGGACAGAGACCAGCAGGGGAGGCAATTCAGAGGAGAAGTGACAGCTGCATGTCATCCTGGAAGACCAACAGTCATGAGAAGTACTGAGGACTCTGGTGTCTCCAGCTACATCAGCTACACTGCACTGCTCATCCCAGAGGGTCACTGGTTTCCCAGTGTCCTGTTGCACATTTGAGATGATCCTTTGAAATGTTCCAAAGTCCTGTTGTTACACTAAGCATGTTTTCAGGTCCATACACTTTCCTAGTCTCTTGACATTCAAGCATATAACCTCGAATATGTCAATTTGTTTGACTATTATTGAACTTGCCAACAGTTCATCCTATTCTTAAGAAACCAGACATCCAAAACCAGATGTCATATTCCTAGTACTTGAGGTGGGACTATCCAATAAAGGACAAGCATTTCACAACCTCCTCCTAGCTGGTGCTGGGAACACAAAGGGGCAACAGCACTTGTGCAGACACAGGCACCTCCAGTCTCCACCTACATGTTCTTTCTGGGCAATGCCATTTTCCAGACACCTAGCTAAATGGCTCCATTTTCTCCAGAGTGGGTAAATATTTTAGGATAGAGCCCATTTCTAACCATATCAATTCAAAAGGACTGTAAGACATCACCAAAAAGTTAGTAAGATCCCTTAATATGTTCCTCAATCCTGTGTTCCACCACAAACTGCACCAGCACTGGTGTTGTTCACCAATTGGGAGCTGGTGGTTTATAGCATGTTTGCACCTACAGTAATTCAAAGGAGGAGCTATTACTGCTGATGCTTTATTTACAGGGCAGACCTGCAGATCCTTCAACCTGCAAGTTCCCTGGGAAGGCTAAGTAAATTCTACATTTTGGCTCAGAAGGAATTAAAACCAGACAAGGGTTTTGCCAAGGGCCACTCTGCGAACTTCACAAGAGAATTTTGGATGCATGGGACTACATTAAGGAAAGCAAATGACATCTGTCCTGCTTCTCTCTCTGTGTTAATTTCAGAGCAAAAGGATTCTGTAATAATGAAAAAATATTGATAGCCTTTCCTCAGTAATGAATTCAAAGTTTACAGAACACAGCAGGGACTCTGGCATAGCAACATCGCATTCCTTAAGAAACATGGTTATTACAAAAGTATTAAATTATTTTTCAATAAAATATTTCACTTGCATAAACACATAAAGCAGCTGGAAAGAAAAATCAAATTCTATTTCTGTTTTTAAGCCCCAGTGATAACTGGTTTCCTTCAGATTCCAGAAGATAGATAAATTTAAAGACAGGCTTGCACGCAGCCATGCTTTCTGCTATCCTCTCATCGAGAGCTCAGGAATGCCGTATTGAAGATAAAATTTAATTTTCATGAGAGGACAGGATGACTCAGGGAGCTGATAATGGCACGTAGAGCCTTTCGCCTTTGTAAGCTACTGGTTCAAGTAAAGGTCAAACTGTGGCTGATCTTTGCTCCCTTTGATGATAGCTGGGTACATGATCTGTGACAGAGTTGCTCCTCCCCAGTTACTTTTTATGCCTTCACAGCTGGCACAGTACAAATTGTTTTATCTGCCAAATACTGCAGAGATATGGGGATGGTAGTGGTGGTGAGGAGGCCAACAACTTCTTTGTCATTGCTGAATGTTTGGCCTTCTTCCTTCTGATCAAGTTGGAAAATTTATATTTGGCAGCAGAATGAAGATTCACTACTCATCCTGGATGATTTCTGTGACTGGCAGAGAATTTAATTCTCCAGTGTTTTCAGCCCAAGAGCTTTCAGGAGGATTTGAAATCAATTTTAAACCAATTTCTCCTTCCTCCTCCCCCAACACAATGAATATTCATATATACAAAAAGAAAAAAAAAAGACTAAAAATATCTCCACCTTCCTACACGTGAGCTTCCCTTTGAATGACTATTGATCAGTGAATTTATAAGTGAACTGTATATTATTTAGCACTGACCAGATATAAGAGGGGAAAAATAGACATGTTCTTTCAAAATCAAAAGGTTCTTGTCATTCTGGCACACAGTCTGGCACAAAGGGGAAGAAAAGGCACTGAAAAGGTGCATCTCCCAGAAACTGAATGAAACCCAGTGACAGTTCTTCCTCAGAAGCTATTGCTACCTTACCATCCTGGTATGGAAATGAAATATTATCTGGAGTTGTATTTATACATGCTCACAGGGAATACAGGAGAGTAGCTAATGTCTTTCCAAAGGAGAGAAAAGCTTACTCCATCAGTGGAGTCTGCTAATATTTTTATATTATTTTCTGTCTGAAACCTTCAAAAGGAGGATATGATGTTAAGAACACTTTTCTCAACTGTGCTACCTTCAGTCTGAAGAACCCTGACCTTTGTGAACACAATAGGTTTATATTTCTATGCAGTGGAACAACACCATATTAAAAGCACAAGAAGTGCGGAGTGACTGCATATGATCTGATTTTCATGAAGGGAAAATAAAAGGCAATTTAAGTCTTTGAATTTTTTCTGTGTTTCTTCTTATGGAGGCAAAATGAGATTTGACTAAAAGAAAAGGCAGAAGTAGAAGCATGACATGCATCCTCATCTCCCTTTGTGCCTCTGCCTCGAGCTGAATCTGCTATCCTGCAGAGCCTTCTGCTCACAGTTGCCAAATCACTGAGTATATGTGAAGCACCTTGGTGTGGGAGGTTTTTACTATTTCAATTATTTTTCACATCCTACCTACAAGATTACCAAACTGTAGCTCTCTGTGGTACTGTAAGTCTGTACAGATCAACATGAAGTCAAAATCACATTGCTGTGACCTAAACTTAGGGTTGCCAGAAACATTGGCTATATCAATAATCAGCTTTCTGCTTCTTTTGGATCACATCAGAATTTTATTCTGTTTCTGTTACCTTATCAGCAAGATACATCAACTACAACAACAAGATTCAAACTGTAGTTTTGGCAAATGGAATTACTTGAACTACAGCAACATTAGAACTTTCTGTATGTTTTACTATCTACAAATATAAAACACTCACTCTGTTTAGAAGAAAAAAAATTAAAGGGCATTTAGTATCTCTCTGGATAAGCTTAATTTTACATGGAAAACTATACCAAAACATTTAACAAGAACATCTATCACTAATATCACAGACATTAGAGAGATCAAGCAACCTATTTAGTTCCAGGAGGAAAGGGCTATGTTCAATGAAGAATACTTGGATATTTAATACAGTACATAAGAAATTATTTATTATTTTTCATGAAATATGAATTAAAAATGACTTCCACAGCAGCTACATGTAGTCTTAGGGCATTTGTTTATTTTAATGCTAAGGAAACATTAAAACAAACAAACAAACAAACAAAACTAGAAGATTTGGGGAAAATATTTTTTAATTGATTGAAAACTTTCTACATAAAATTAATTTAAACTTGATTGCTTTTCAATTAAATAATTTTTGAACAGACTAATATAAATTTAATTTAAAAGATTAAAAAAAAAGTTTGTGTGCTAAAGTATATGCATTTGTATAGTTCCCAGGAAAGACAAACTTCAGCATATACCTAATTTTTAGCAGATCAGATCCCTGGAATACCTCAAGGTTAATAAGAAGTCAAAAGGGCTTTAGAACACATTTGTCTGGGTCACAACTCAAAATCGAAATGGAAGAGATCTGCAGATATTCAGCTGTGGAATACTTAAAACTGGAACTCTCCCTTGGACAGAGAAAGATTTTGTCTTTTCCCCACTACACAAAGCCCAGTGGAATCACTGATCAGAGGTATCACTGAACTGATACCACTCGCACTTCTTTCTCCGTATCACCACTTGCAAATTCATTTACACATGAATTAATAATGATTATGCAAATCTATAGAAATACTCAAAAACACTTTAACACATTTAAATGTGTTGTGATTAATAAATTATTCTTGATTATCAGCAAATGTTCAGCCTAATGACATGAACCAGTACATTTAACTGGCATTTAAAAGTAATGCACAAAACAGGTTTAGAGATTTACGTCAAAAGATTTGCTGCTGTACTTGTTCTAACAAAATCTGTTTTCTTTCCATAAAACATGAGTTACTTCCCTATATTCAAATACTGTTTATTGAAAATAAAAGCTTAATATGGATGCACATGCAAACTGGAAGGGTTGCAGCTAAGATATTAGATTTCTTAGTTATTATTTGATTTTCAGGAATCCATTCAGAAGGAAAAAGTAATGTTGTGATGGCTACATATAAAACAGGTGTGTACAGTTAATTATTCCAGAGTGAAAGTTTGCTTTTGTGTATGTTAGCACAAAGGATTCATTATCTGTCACAAGAAACATAATGGTAAAATGAAAATGTATTTATTAATTATTTATAAAAGCAAAAGTCATGTTGAAATGCAGAGGATCTATGTTACATTAATCACCATGTGTCCAGTTCTTCAATGACACAGTCAAAAATAAAAAATATTATTTTTAATAATAATAATAATAATAATAAATGATTTCTCCATAACTTCAAGAGGCCAATGTGAAACTTTAGTTCAATGATTTAGTTTTTTTGTTTACCCTATGTTCTTGGTTCCATATTTCCCAACAAATGCTTTAAGCTAATTTTGTTGAGGAATATCCTTTTTCCTGGTCTGCTGCCCAAACAGCAAAAAGCACTTACCATTATTTTCATACTATGCTATCCAAAAATAGAATGAATGTAAATAAATATTCCTGACACAATCACTGGGGCAAATTTGCTGTGTAAATTCAGAGTAGCTTAAATAACAGCAGCAAAATCAGATATGAGCTGATATCAGTTCTGTACCATGTGTGTTAATACTAAATTAGTCAGATTAATATATTTGGGTTAACACTGAATTTTAGTGGGTAAATATATGCCTTCCTTCATTCAGATGGCTAAATTTGGCCCACTCCACATAGGTTTGGATCAAGACAAATATGGACTCTACTTCTCCTGGAGCACTGCCCATTAAAAATGCATGTCCAGTTTCCATCACCTGAAACTGATCCTAGTGATTAATGCTTAACTCTGAAAGTAGCTCCCTTAGTTAGGACCAAGGATGGATCAAGAAGATGTAGCCTGTAGTGCCTTGACAGTCTGAATCATGGTGTTCATTTTGTTCATTTTTCTTTTTATTTCTTTCCTCTTTTTTTTTTTTTTTTTTTTTTTCAATTGCCCTCCCTCCTGTCTTCAATGGAGGGAAGGGCTGTTATCACTATGTTTCCTTGTTCTTTGTGTGTTTCAGCAGCAGGCATTATGTAGTGAATGCAGCACTCTCCAAGAGGTCTGTTATAGCCCAAAAAGGACCAGCAACTCCATCCACTATAAGCAGCAGATGAAAAATGTTCATTATGTTTCTAGTGCAGCCTATGGCTAATTATATAGATTTATCAGTCCATGAATTGCTCGAGGATGTCTCGAACCTTTTAAAGTAAACAACAGACAATTAATTATTCATTGAATAAATTAATGGAATAAATAATTGAATGAATTGAATAAATTGAGTGAATAATCTGGTATTTAAAATGTATATTCATCTTCAAAAGCATCTGGGCTCATGCAAGTGTTCCTTATTGCAGAAGACTTTAAAATAATTACATTTTGGTTGAAGACAAAATGTGTCTATTCTGTCGTACTGGTGGAGATTATAATACCAAGATGGTTGTTTTTTGAAGAAAAACAAAACACATAACACTAGGAATTGATTTTAAAATAACAATAATAAAATATATTCATCTTCTGCAGGAACATATTTTCTAAAAAAAAATAATAAATATATATATGTATAAATAAATCTTTTACCACTTCTTTCTGGGTTTTTGATTTATTTGCTTGCTTCCTTGCTTGCTTGTTTGCTTGTTGTTTTTTTTTTTTTTTTCATGGCTGAACCTCAGAATAACCCATTAGTCCTTTTTCACCATTAGGGAGCAGGTAATGGTATATATTCAAAATCAGATAGAATATTTCTCCTAGTAAACAAGAGCCTCAAAGAATACTTTGCATTTGGAGTTTCCCTAAAGAAGCCAGGATACAGTTAAATTTTCACCTCCTATGAATTTCTTGGCGTTCTTTAGGAATGTGTTAACCATACTATTCATTACTGAAATCTGTAAATAAGCATCACTCAGTCCAACAAGACATTAATTATAAATAAATCTTCTGCCAGATCTAAGTATTGGATGTTTATGGAATTTATTTGTGCATGTAGGGCAAAGACTGTAAAGCATAAAACCAGTCATTAACTTGAAGAGTATGTGCTTTTCTCATGTATTTCCTAACATTTTTCAATTACTTAAAGTTCCATTTTGTGAGGTGAATGATCTCTGTGGAAGCTGATTCCTTCAGCATTCATTTCTCTTCCCTGTCTCCTCAGGGCTTATATACTTCTTTTGCAAATTAAAATCCCATTTTTCTTCCAAATATTTATTTGCTTGTATAAATGCATGCATATAGCTACTCCATCAAATTTAAATGATATAATAGTCTGAATGAATATTATGACTCGAATATTAGGTTTTCTACAGCAGAGCCACTGAAAGTTTGTTTCAGTACAGATAAAGCAAAACTGTGACTAAGATGGAGAGTCAGACCAGTTAGCCAAAGCAAGATTTTCTAAAACTATTGCTCAGAAGTTAAAATAAAATTGAGCCCTTTGGGAGCAAGAAAGTATCATTGTCTGTATCGCCTTATTTTACAGTTTTATGCTTTTTCCCACCTTCTGGTCTCCAGCCAGGATCATAAATGAAAAAAAAAAAAAAAAAAAAAGCAATGAAATAGGCTATTCTAATGCCACCTGCTCAGAAGCAGAATCCAACAATGTTCACAGCTGCTGCTGTAGGAGTTACAGCACAAGTTCATGAGTTGATGAGCATGATGTTTGGGGGACTGCAGATTTATAAAAACTTGAAAAATTCAGTAAAGCTCTCTAGTTGTTCTGTCAAATTATATAATCTGTACCTGGACCCAGCCACATTCTGTCAGAGAATAGAATATGCATCATGTACCTAAGCACTTAAATCAGGAATAATGTGAGCCTGATTAAACCTGGACTCATTAGGCAAGCTAGATATAAATCCAAGGAACAGCTAAACGGAAGCGAGGTAACAAATATGTCCAAGTATTAACATTCTTATGTAGATCTATATGCATCTCCAGATAGGTAGAGTGACTGCTTTTATAATTCCTGTGAAACCTGGGCCTGTCTGCACAAGCTATCATAGAGAGTGAAGCTGTAAAATGATGGGAAAGGGAAAGGGAAAGGGAAAGGGAAAGGGAAAGGGAAAGGGAAAGGGAAAGGGAAAGGGAAAGGGAAAGGGAAAGGGAAAGGGAAAGGGAAAGGGAAAGGGAAAGGGAAAGGGAAAGGGAAAGGGAAGAGTGCTCTGAGGGTTAGATTTTTATTTATTTATTTATTTATTTATTTGTTCATTCATTTTAGCAATGGGGGTGTTGGTATTGGAAGTACTGTAATGGCCCTAGAGCCTTTTCATCTGTTCATGGACTGCAGAGACGGACTATTCCCAGAAGATGGTCCAGAGGTGGTAAGAAAACAGCCAGTACCAGAATCTACTTAGACCAAAGAAAAGTGTAAAAAGCATCTAAGTTCAACATTATTTGACCAAAATGTATGTGTCTGGAGAGTGTCCAAGTGGCTATGCTCCTGCAGAACTCTGTGGTAAAGGATCAAATTGGGTTGAATATTTTTCAGAAGTGAAATGTTTCTGATGACAATGTCACCTCACACCAGACTTATCTTCTTTATTCACTCCCCACCCTAAACATGCACTGGTTCACAGGTGTCCATTCCGGCTCCCAATTGCTCCCATACTCAGACGCATGGTGCTGGAAGTCCTTGAGTACCACCCCCCAAACTAGTGATGTTGCAGGACGTTTCACAGGCAGTGCTGCGAGGAAGTTCAGGGAGCTGTAGTGTTCCAATACAGGTATGTCCTTGCAAAGCTCTGTTTGAAAGACTACAACTCCCAGAATATTCCACTGTTTCATAATTGCTGCAGAGACTTTTGTAAGATGACACCTGCTACAGGAGAAAAAAAGATGCGGGGAATCAATTGTTAGTGTGGAAAAAGTAATCAGGAAATTGTACTTTCAAATTAACACTCCAGACATATTACATATTGAGTTGTTTTTAGATAACTTGAGAGACTCAGGTACAGAAGAGGACTTTATACAAAGATAAAAACAGCAATACAAAAATGATTATTTGTACTTCATGGATTTTCTTTTTCACATTCCAAGGTAGCACTGAAAAAGGGATCCTCTAGATCCCAGGTGCTGAACTCCAAAACAAAACTAGAAGACAACATTTGGGGCAAACATAACTATAGTCTGAATGGGAGAGCTTAGCAGCTGTACGTACTTGGGTACACACTCCTCATTCTGGCAGGCATTCAGTGGCAGGACTATAACCCTGTGTCATAAAGAGACATATATCACCTTTTTCTATTCAAATACACATATAACTTTGTCTCACCAAATCACAGAAGTCACCTAAGCAGTGCAGTGAAGAGTGCACTTGAAAGGGACTTCTCAGGACTTCTCTAAACTTCCAGTCTAGGGTTCCACAAGTCTTCCCAGTCCTGATCCCCAAATATTCCTACAAGATTATTTTTGCAACCGTGAACTTTTTTAAAAAAACAACAACACAAAAACCATCTACAGAAGATCAGATTCTAGCATATGCTAGAAGTTTCTATATCATTCTATTTCTTACCTAAAATTATGTGCTCCCAGACGGAGACATATCTAGAATATTTTTTACTGTGCAACTGCTTCAAATCATTTCCTGGGCTAAACATCCTGAAGACCAATAATAAACTGCACAACAACAAAATGAAATACCTGAGGACTAACACTCTAAAACTTTTCTGATGAGCAACAACATCCCTGAGAGAGGCCTGAAAACAGCAAGTAAAAAAATGGAAACTGACACAGAAACAGATTCCTCCAAATTCTGAACACCTCTAGCTTCATATTTTATTCAGTATTTAATCAAGAACAGAAATACTTTGTCAGTATGTATGCCACACCAAATTTTGAAGTTTTTTAGATTGGCCCCAGTTTCTGTGTGCGTCTTGGACATTAACACTCTTCTGCAGATGAGGTTCCCTTCCCCTCCCTCCCCCGCCCCCCCCATTATTACAGAGCTTCTCCTTTCCAGAATGCTGTAATCTGCAAAGACTAACATCAGCAGTACAGTGATAATGACAGTAGCCAACCCATGAATTGTTTGTTGTACTTGACTTCAATTGACCATGAAAGATACACACAACAGAAGACGAAAAGACTATCATAACTGTAAACATTCAGAGGATAATGTGTTATGTACTCTATTTGCATTTGCAATTTGGAAGAACAGCTGGAAAGTTAGACAGGAAATACTCTATGAATTTACATGCTCCATAAATAAGTCCATTGTACTGCCGGCTATATATCAAGGGCTTTAGTACATGAATCAATTGTACTGTAGATTCCTGGCCTGTCATAAGGGAGCCCTCTAACTGCAGAGAGGGTTTTCCAAACATGTGAATAAATAAGCTTCCTATTGCACATCACCGAAAGCCAACCTCTTTCAACAGACTTCATCTTCAGAGGTCTGCTCTCCTCCCCTCAATCAGGTTTGGTACCTGTACTTTGAGGCAGTGAGTCTCACCTTATATTGAGAAGTGAGAGCTACTGCTTTACCTTGCCCTGGCATTGTCTACTGTAACGTAGCAGGCTCTTGTACCTGCAGAAGATACAAGATATAGCCTTCAGGATCTACGAAAGCTTTTCATTTTCATTTTGTCATCTACTTTTTTCTTTCTTTCTTTTTTTTTTTTTTTAATTTTATTTTCTGGAGCTTATCTGGGATTGATCTGGGTGAAAACTGAAGAGAAAATTCATCTTTTAGTCTTTACAATATTTTAACCTTTTAAAGCTAAGAATCAGTCAAAAAACTGAGGAGGACTAAATTTCATATTTAAGGATTTAAGGATTTCACCTTTTGATCTCACTGGAGATCAAGAGAAATATGTGTGTACATGTATGTTTTCATAGTGTACTAGAGAATGGCATGGATGGTTCATGGTGCATGGATGCATTTCTTCCTGGGAAACCCCAGTATGTTAGAACATCTAACTAAAAGCAAGTAACATAGACTTTAATGTGGATCCTGGGCTCACTTATATGATGGAAAATTACCTTTTAACAATACTATGACTGTTCATGTAATCTGGAATCTTCCTATGCTAAAAATCACCATTGGTGCAGAGTTTACCAAAGTGTCAACAGCTAAAGTGTCAACAGCATCTTCTCTGAGCCCAAAGTGGGGTGTAGTATGAGGTACAGGAGGTCATGTTTCCAGCTTCGATTCTTCTATTCAGCCAGTAATGTGTCAGACAATATGGGAAGTATGGCAGTCTTTTCTTACAACCAGAACTTTTTTCCATTTCATTAAAATACTGCTTTCCAGCAGATTTCAGTTTCACAAGAATATTTTCCACCCAGAATTCCAGTTTTGCATTATTTCACTACATTGTAGGGAAAAAAAAAATAAAAAGACTTTTCTACTTTTTTGTTTGTTTGTTTGTTTACACAACTTTACCAAAACTGGGAACATCTTAACTTTGCTGCTGGTAACCATTTGTTGCAAGCTCATCTTCTCAGAAAAAAATGGAAATGTAGAACATGTAACTCATGTTTAGTACCCATATACATTGCAGAAAGAACAGAAAATAACTTTGAATTTACTAGATGTGTCTGCTTTCAGAATAGGATCTTCAGAAAGGATTTAGCACTAGCTTATACTGAATAAGCTGCTTCTGCCTTAAAGAAAAGAGAGGTAAGAAAATAAATGAAAGTGTAAATTCTAGGATAACCCAATATAATATTCAGATTAATCTCCCCCAGTTTAGGTATCTAAAACTTAGAGCTAGTCATCTGAGACTATCCAGACAATCTTTGTGTGTATGTCCTTAGAAGGTGATTCAGCATATCCTAAGAGTTTTCTTACACATATCAATTGAATCACATTCTGGAGGTACATATTTTCCTTCATTTATGAAAGACCATGGGAACACTCTTCACTAGGTGAGATGGACCCCTTCCTCAAAGGCCAAAAATTCAAAGATGGTTAAAAAATAGTTTAAAATATATTAGTTGATATATTTTCATGCTAGATTTACCTGTGCTGACAACTCATAGGACAGGAGTTAAATGAATAGAATGCAATTCAGATGCATTTATATACATCTATACTGGTATAAAGATCTTGTTTTGGTTTCAAGGAGTGGAGCCTGGTCTACAGGTGTGGACTTCCTCATGTTCAATACAACTGGTAGGGAGAAGAGACCCTAGAGCAAATAATCACTTTGTTGTTGTTCCTGTTGTGCTTCTCCCAACTCTATAGAAACTTTGTGTACTAAGCCCACAGACAAGTCTGATGTCCATAAATATAGGGTGGTGGGGAAATTAGAGCCATGGAGCAAAAAAAAGGAGTAAAAGAAGCTAACAGTATATACACACCTATTAGTTCAGTATTGCATCGTCCCACATCTCTATAGTGATGGGATGAAGGAACTAAAGACCCATTAGATGCTACCTATCATGTGTACTTCTTTGTACAAGATATACATGCCTTGTCTGGTTTCAGAATTCCACACAGAAGAGGCTTGGTATGTTTCCTGGTTCTGTTTTTAATTAGCAAGAAAACAGAAGGGACAGAAGGTGCATGTTCTGTGTCACCTTTACAGTGGGTTTTCTGTTACATTTTTATTCCTTCTGTCCTTCTTCCCTGGTTATTTATTTTGTTAACAGTCTGCCTGCAGCTACTTTTTTTTTTTTTTTTTTTAATTAGCACTATGTCTGATTTTAGTAGAAAAGCCAAAGAACAATCAATGTGTAGAATAAATCCCTTCTGTACTCATCTCTTCAATACCTCATTTAATGCTTTGTTTCAGAAGTCCTGCTTACAATCACTTGTCTTCATATATCACAGCCATTATAGAGAGAGTAGTAGTATTACTGTGCAATAGTTCGGATGAAAAGACATTTGCAATGTGGATGGTGTTACTTCATTTGGGTGACTCGTACATCTATTCTTTCCACCATTCATGTAGCCATCCACATATATACTACTACATAGATATAGATACCTGTTTCCGTACCGAATTATCATTCTTTCTTTAAGTCAATTAGTCTACCTTTTCATTAGATATATCTGTAATTTCTCCCACAGTTAATTAGCTGATGTTTGTACAGTATCTAATCTGTTATGTTTAAATTCTCTGCTACAGTGTGTAGAACTGGAATGCTATGCTAGAGAGACATTCAACACCTTTACTGCTAGAAAGTAGCAGTAAACGGGGGATCTTTAGTCTGCAGAGGAGAAAAAAGAGGTAGAAGTGTTAGGAAAAGAACGTTGTCAGAGGTTTACACTAGTGAAAGACAATTTGATTTTAAATTAGATTTAAACTATGTACAGTGGAATGAATCATTGTTTGGTGGAAGAGGATGACTTTTTGTTCACCAAGTTAAAATCTTAATATTTTCTGCTCTGTGTCAGATCAAGAAATCAACCTGACTTCCATTCATGCTACAGATACATTGCATTCAGAGAAGGTAACTCTGGAGAACCACTGATAAACCTGCCTGTGGTGAATGCTGTGGGATGCATAAACTCATCTGTATGCCAGATATAGGTTTTGACACTTCCTGTTATTGAGTACTATTGAGTTGTTAACTAAGCTGGAGTTTAGAAGTGTCAGATATAAAAAATGCAGATCTATGATATGTTTCTGATGAACATTGCTTCACAGGTCACATTTTATTGGGAAATAGTAATGAGCTGACAAGTAAGAAAGTTAAACTGATCAGAATAATTGCTCTTTGATCAGTATATATATTCACCCAGATTTAGCACAGGAATCAACTGAGCTTATGCTAAACTAGTGATCAGTCACAATCTTACGTGTCACTATTTTGATATACAAGCTGTTAAAGAAAGATTAAAAGTAATAATTTCCTCCTTGCGTTGCCTAACTTGGTGAACACAACCAAGGTTGATGAAATATCAAGCAAAGTGCTTCTTGATCATGTTTTCTCTCTCTCTCTTTTTATATATATATATATATATTATCCAAAATGATGGATAAATGAAAAAGCACATTTAAAACATAAAGATTCATTAAGTTGAATGTGTTAACACTAAATCATCAAGTTGAGTCAAACTCAAGCTAAATCTGAGACGAGTTTTGTGAAATTAGACTTTGTAAAATATTACAGATTTCATATTTGTATTTGCTGAAGATATTACAGTTTCATGACTAAATATGTGTGCCTGCAAAAATGATCTTTTAGTATACCAAATACTACACAGATATGTAGCAAATATGAAGAGTATTTCACTGTCATTGTTTTCATAATTTTTTTTACAGAGTATTAAAAAAAAGATGCAATTAAATCCACCAATGTGGTACACAAAATGTCCTGCAAGATCAATGACTGCATCTTCACTGTTTTGGACTGTTATACTGAGGGAGATAAAAATCTCACAGGTTCATACAAGATCTTTCATACAAGACTTTTTCTCTGACTCCTCTGCTTCCATGAAATTTTTGGATCAATGCACCCAGCAAACTTTCAGTATTTTTCTGTTATTGTCTGCCATCTCTTGCTAACTGTTTCAGGTGACAAGCCACCTCCATTAATGATTTAAATACCAGCTAAGAGTGTACTTTAAGAACACTCAGAAACTCACTGAAATGTGCATGCTTGGTGGGAGAAGGGAAGATCATTGTGTAGAAATGTTGTCATGGCAGTGTTTTTGTGGCAGTCAGATTGAAAACACTCTTTCAGCTGTACTCCGAAAAGAGAATATCTGAGTTGAAAGAAAAGCTTGCTCTTTCACATGAACTGAGCTCCTTCAGTGAAAAAGTGAGTTCAAAGTGGAAAAGGAAGCTTGAACAGCCACTCCAAAGACTGCAGAGGTTTGGATGTGGGTCAGTACACTGATTTTTAGAAGTAATACTCTTTGAAGCATCTGGACTCATTGTATAATAAGCTCCAGAGTGCCTTGTTCATAAATGAACTTCATCTAAGGGTAGACCTGAGTCTCTACTTGCATGAAGTATGCAATTACCTGTTGCAGACAGCACTCTCATATGTTAAAAAAAGAGTGAGTAGTACTTTTCACTAGTTTCAGTGTGTGAGGCTACTGTGTAAAAAGACCAGACAAGGAAAGCCCTTTATTGCTTAACAAGTACAGTCCTCATGAGAATTCAAACTCAATTCCATTGGCTTTACTGACAAATAACTTTTTAATAATGCATGTTCTATGTGAGCACAGTAAAGCTCACACAGAAAGGAAAGATAGAGCGGGGTTTTCTACCATGAGCTGCAAAATAATTTAGCAGTTTCCAGCTCAATTTCTCAATCATACTGCAAAACAGTATTTTTGGAGAAAGCATTTCTGGAGAGAATAAGAAAGGCATAAAATAAATATTTTTCGTTTGATGCCAAGATTATATTGCAAATTTCAAAATGGAAAGAAAATATATCTTAATTTGAAAGTTGTGTGCTTTCGCCATTGTAATACACATGACAGCCTCTTGCACTATATTTTCTTGGACATTTCGCACACCAAAATTTTGCTTTAAACCTTTTATGTTAATGACATGAGGAATTCAGTACTTTGACAAGCTAGCAGCTCTGTCAAAGACTGCTCAACAGTTTTAGAGGCATTCATACCTGTAGAGTTAATAATACTTTTAACCTGCCTTGGGAACAAGAAGACAAGAGTTTTTCTTTGAGCTTTCTACATTTGAGGAGTTATGTCACACTTCCAACATCTCTTTGACAACACAGATGTCATTTTTACAATGGATTACTGTGTTGTTTCACATAATGGTATGCAGTAGTGAAGGGGCACTGCTTATGAATACATTTTTTCTCTTACCCTTGTATTAAAAAGATGCTTAAAAATGGCTGCCAAAAGAAAGAAAACACACAAAACTTCTTGAGATGGTAGAGCTTTATCTGATTATGAGCCTGGGCTGAAATCTCAGAGCAAATGAGTATTCTATTTGTGTTTTGGTTCATGAGCTGTACATGAAACTACTTTGTCCTTTGTCATATCATATCATACTGAAAGACAAACAAGCAAACAAACAAAAATAACATAAATCCTTCACTAAAAAAAAAGAAAAAGATTACAATTTTTATATGGAAAAGTCTTCCATATTGTGGCTAAGATTCCTTACTGAGGGTATCATGAGATTTTCCCTCAGCTCACATTAACTGTAGCAGGATTCTTGAGTGCTAAGAATAGAGACTATCCCCCTTTCGTTTAATTTGTTTAAATATTAATAGAGCAACCTCACTGCAGGCCACACAATGACAAGAGGAAATTGTGACTTCAAAGAAGTTACATTCATAGAAACAGAGCAAAATTAATATTAGAAGGGATCTTAGGAAGTCTTTTTGTTCAAGCCCCTTTTTTGTTCAAAGCTGGGCCAATTTCAAAGCTAGATCAGGCTATGTCCAGATGAATTTTGAAAATCTCCAGGGAAGGTGACTCCACAGCCCCTTTTGGGCATTTTTTCCTATACTTAGCTATTTATAGACATTAAAAAAAAACAAACCAAAAAAAAAAAAAAAACTTATACCTTTCCAGGATTTCCTTTCCTGCAACATGTCAGTCATCATTGTTTTGCATTCTTCTGCTATGTGTTTTTGAGAGTTTGGCCCCAGAAACAACATTTCCCCTTAGCCTTCCCTTTTCCAGGCTGAGTGAACACAGGTCCCTCAGCCTCTTCCCAGCCACCATAGTGGCATTCAGCTCGACTCTGTCCAGTTTGTTGATATCTGCCTTGTATTGAGGTGCACAGAACTGGTCTTACCAGAGAGGAAGAGGAAGGAATAATCACTTTTCAAAAATCTGTTGGCTTTGCTTTTCTCAGTATTTTCCAGTGTACAGTAGTCACAAGAGTGCACTGATAAATCACATTCAACTTTCTATCCACCAGGATAGCCATGCCCTGCAGAGCTGCAATTTAAATCAGTCTATGCCCAGTCTAAATGTTCCTGATCCCTTGATCTTCTACCATACCATCAGCTTCAGAATAGTTTTAACCAATATGCTCTCCATATTCAAAAGCATTCTGTTTAGGACCATATATCTCTTAAGCTATGAGGAAGACCAATCAAGTCATTGACTGGGGAAACTGCTATCTGTCTTGTCAGTGCAAGGCATTGAACTGGAATTAAATTGCAAACAAACCCTGTAGGAAGTGCTGTTGGGACTTACAGTTTAACCCACCAGGAAGCTAAGCACCGCACAGCTATTTGTTCACTCCCCACCTCATGGGATAGGGAAGAGAATCAGAAAAACAGTAAAATTAATGGGCTGAGATAAATATAGTTTAATAGAACTGAAAAGGAAGAAATAATAATAATTAATAATAATAATAAAATACACAAAACAAGTGATGCACAATGCAATTGCTCACCACCAGCCAAACAATGCTCAGCCAACTCCCAAGCAATGTCAGACTCACTGGCCAACTCCTCCCATTTGAATTGTTTATCATGATGCTGTATGTTATGGGATACCCCTTTGGCTAGTTTGGGTCAGCTGTCCTGGTTCTGTCCACTTCCAGTTCCTTGTGTACCTCTACCCTCCTCACTGGCTGGGCAGTGTGAAGAATCAAAAAGTCTTTGACTTAGTGTCAGCCGTGCTCTGCAACAACTGAAACATCAGTGTGTTATCTATCTATCTATCTATCTATCTATCTATCTATCTATCTATCTATCTATCTTTATTTATGTATTTATTTATTTTCTGCTAAATCCAAACATGGTGTCATAACAGCTGCTATGAAGAAAATTAACTCTATCACAGCCACAACCAGAACAGTCCTGAAGCCCACAGAGCCAGGGATAACCAAGGCCACAGGAACGGGGATACAGGGTGAGTAACAGGATTCCTGATAAAATCTCTTAAGGCTTTTTTTCAATGCAAAATTTCTTGCCAACTTGTAAGTCCAATCTTTAAAGATACTCAGAGATATCTAATGGAGAATTACAGTGAAGGAGTTGAAGATTTTTCTCCCCACGTCTGCCCATATCACCTCTCTTCTAGATATAACCATACCAGAAACAGGAAAGTATAAGGAAGTTAGATTAATTAGCCATGTAGCTTAAATATGTAATGTACTCACTTAAACTGTAATTAGTGGGGCAGCCATTAAGATAAAATAAATAAATAAATAAATAAATAATCTCAGCAGTATTCACAAGAAGATATTTGTCTAAGCCTTTGTAATTCTAGGCTGTCTGAATCCTGTTATCTTCTGTAGTTACTTGCCTGTGCTTCCTTAACCATCTCTTAGCTCTGCTTCAAGAAGAACCAGAGCTATGCTGTTTTTGCATCATGACTCATTTTTTCCCCCTAAGTGGTTTGTAAAGGTTCCTTTATGTATGTTGACAGAATCAAGATGCCCTTTTTCAACAGCATCTTCAAGCACTCAGCTATCAGTGAGATTCAGCAAGGTTTCAAAATATTTTCCAAGAGCACCTGGAGTGACTGTTTTCTGATTGTTTATCTGATTGCCATCCCACCTATAGATCTTACACACATACATGTATACAGGGAGGTTTTAAATTAAACTAGCAGTTGACAGTTCTGAAACAAACTGAAGGTGATATTTGTTCCCCAAAACATGGTACAATGATGGAAGTCATCGGCACAAGATGTTGTAGATACCAAAAGATAGTATAAAGTTTAAAAGGCAACAAGAAATATTATGGATGGAAAATGAAAACACAGATGAAAACACAAAGATATCATCTTTAGCTCAAGACTTGTGAGAAGTCATATAGAGGACAGGGGAATGCACAAAAGAGGAAAGACTATAAACTTTCCTGATTTTGTACTCTTTTCTAGGCATCTGCACCTGGCCACTGCTAGGAATTGATACAGAGCTGGAACTCTAGGCTGACTGTGTACAGCTGATCTTATGTTCACAAGTGAGTTGCTAACTATAGTACAGCAGTGATAGGAGGAAAAATAAAGCTGTAATTCTAGAACTCAAACTATTCAGAAAGATATTCGAAGACCTGTGTAAATCATATCTTATGGCCAATCCTGTCTACATAATCTATATATCATAAATAGCATATCTGTGAGATTTAAGATTCTGCACAGAATGCTCTGAATTTTCTTCCACCTCTAGGGAGTCAATCACCTACATCAAACACCCATTTGTTTTGTTGGATAACAGAGTTACCATACAAGAGTCCTGTAGTAACTCTTCCTGTTGAACGGTTCAATCACCACGTTTATTTTAGTATACAATTATTTCTGTCATGAAGCTGTATGAAGAAAAGATTTTTAAGGAATATTTCTGACAAAAATGCAGAATGCACATTATAGAGTTATAAAAGAAAGCAATACTCGATATAGAAACATGAACTGATTTATTTGGCTATAGGGACTCTGGGCTGGAAGTAGCAAAGATTTTCTTAAGCAAGCAAGCAACCAACCCCTCCCCCCCCCAAAAAAAAAAAAAAAAAAAAAAAAAACACAAAACAAACACACAAACAAACAAAACTAAACTTAAATTTATGTATGTTTGCAAAAGTTTACAGGATGACATGGCAATTTTTCCTGGTATAATGTAAGTACTAAGGAATCACAAATTTATTGAGACTTGGTCAGTCTTTCACTTAAAATCAGTCTTATTTTACAAGAGTAACAGAACTTCTGCTGTGCTCCTGGGGAACCAGGTAACCTTGTTTTAGGTCAATTTTTTCGCCTTTCTCTCTACTTTCAAAACTTTGCTTTTAAAAAGCCTCCTAATGACTTTTGAAATCTCTATGCGATATATAACTGCTGATAGACTAACTAGTAATGCATTATTTATTATGTAAATTGTTATTACATGCTAGCCTTGACGTCCAATCTTTGTGGGCATGTGTAGGTACTTTGTAAAGCACTGGCATTTCTTCTGTGGTTTTTTTTTTTTTTTTTTTTTTTTTATGACATATAAAAGTCTGCTTGCTAAAGAGAAAAATCCCGTGGTTCTGTGATGTGAGTACCCAAATTATGCAGCATCAAGAATCTCAATTGAGCGGATTCAACAGTAGACTACTGAAGTACTTCTGAGCTTTTCACTCATTTTGGGTTTTATCTGTTCTTTGCTTGCATTCTGCAAGAAGAGGATGATAACTAAATTCAATTTAGGAACTTGTGTAAGCTCATCCTTCTTTTGTCAGGCAATTCAGAAAAATAACAGCAGCTTTCAGAAGAACTGCAAACATTCTGGAGGACTGGATCAGAGTAAAATGATCTGGATAAATTGGAAGTAGGGTCAATAGGGTCAAAAATCAACAAGATGCAGCTTGTTATAAACATATTAACTGTGTAGCTTAGCAATGGCTGTTCAACAGCTTCGCAGATAAACACACAAACATCATTCAAGGTTCATGTCTACTTACACAGTGTGCCAAGCTTTATGAAAAATGCAGAAAAGCTGCAGAGAATTCTTCAGACAAGATGAATGAAAACAGATACAAGGTGCATGAAGACAGGTTGGAAAAAATCTGATAAATCTAAATGCTTAGTTTTGGGGAAAACAAACAAACAAACAAACAAACACTAAAAGACTAAAGCTTAAGTAAAGGAAAATTTGTTTACACTGTAGAATTCCCTCCTGAGGGTTTTTATTTGTTTATTTATTTGTTTATTTAGAGCTGATAAAATTATCTTTTATTAGGGTTGATATTGGTGTCCTTGACCCTCTCTCAGTGCAAAAGGTATTAGACAACCTCTTGAATTTTTATTTTTTTTTTTTAATTTTTTTTGAAAGCACCACTGCCTTTAAAAAAAGAATGCACTGTGAAAGTCTCCAGGGTATCAGAAGCACTTCTCTCCAGCTACAAGAATGTGGCATTCCTGGTACATAGACATCTGGAACAGGTACAGTACCTGTAGGAGTAGCCACTTTAAAAATGTCACATTTTTGCTTTGCCTCTGAGGTAAGCTCATTCATAGCAATGGTGAGAGGAAAATCTGTATTTTCAGGTGTCCATTTGAGCATAATCAGGCTGATACTGGTTTACTATAGAGAACAAAAAGTTCCTAAATACCAACGCCATTCTAAATCAAAGAAGAATATTTGTTTGGAGGGTTACTGTCAGTGCTCTTCTGCCAGCAGATCTTGGGGATTTGAATCAGCTTCATTACTGGAGTTAAGTAAATAACTCTCTCTCTTTCATAAGTAGCCAGACCACTGCTATTTTATTGTTACTATCTTTTTTATTCTTGGCTAGACATTCACTAATTGAGTATTAAAATGGAAAGAATTTGCAATGGGAAAAAAAAAATTAAGAAAGTTCTGATTCTTTCCTCTCCATCTCTGCAGTGAAACCTTTCTATCACAAAGAAAACATCCCGGGGACAATTCCAGTTTCATAAGAGATGTGGTGTAATTGCACTGAATGCAAGAACTGTTGGTTTGTACCACTCTGGTCACTAATCCCTGAACGGATATTCAGGCTGTGCCTATTCAATGGACTGCCCCCGTGTGCCAGCCCCCGTGTAGCCAGCTGACCAGATTTTGTGTTCACCAGAGTAACAATACCTTATACCGAGCTCACAGTTGGGCAGTGTTGCCGTGGTAACTGAAAAACCTGGTAGCAAAACATCTCCTGCATAAACAAAAGCTCTAATAATAACTAGCGAACTATTTACCTTTTTATCCTCAGTATCCAGCGGTACTGTGGGCTCATTTGTTAAGTATTTCCTGCCTCACAAACACGTTGACATTACTCAGTCTGCAAGGTCTCTAGCTGAGCTTTAGTGTCATTGTTAAGCAGACTTAGCATATTGTCCTGGTTTCAGTTAGGACAGAGTTAATTTTCTTCCTAGCAGCTGGCAGAATGCTATGTTTTGGCTTAGGATGAGAAGAGTGCTGATAACATGCTGATGTTTTAATTGTTGCAGAGCAGTGCTTACACCAAGCCAAGGATGTTTCAGCTTCTCACTGTCCTGCCAACGGGCAGGCTGGGGGTGCAGCAAGAGCTGGGAGGGGACAGACCCAGAGCAGGTTACCCAAACTAGCCAAAGGGGTATTCCATACCATCTGACGTCATGCTAAACAATATATAGGGGTGGCTAGCCAGGGGGAGGAGGGCCGGACTGCTCGGGGTTAGGCTGGGCATCAGTCAGCAGGTGGTGAGCAATTGCACTGTACATCACTTGTTTTGTACACATTATTAGTAGTAGTACCATTATCATTATTATTGTTATTATTATTTTCCTGTCTTAATAAACTGTTTTTATCTCAACTCACAGGCTTCACTTTCCCATTTCTCTCCCCCATCCCAGAGAGGGAAGGGGGAGGGTGAGCAAACGGCTATGTGGTGTTTAGCTGCAGGCCAGGTTAAACCACAACACAAGTATACTTCAGAAAATGTATGTATCAGTACACAAATTTTACTCCTGGAAACCAGTTTGGAGCATCATTCATACATTTATTCTGATATTTTGACTAAAAACAATATAACTTTTTTTGGTATGCTAATTGTAATCACCTTACAGCAGCACAGAAGTAGAATAATATAGAGCAGACAGGCCTCATGTATGATCCATTTTTGATGGTTCTTGCAAAAAGTCTTAATTTACTTGTTGTCAATTTAACTTTGCAGTCGGGTAATAGAAATTACAAAATGAACTTTTATACTCTGTTACTGTTTTGTTAGGAATCAGATTAATTTGTGTTCTTCTGTGTTTGAATTTTTGAAGCACATTTATTTCAGAACATACTTAGTAGATAAACATCTGGGAAGTAAACCATGGGAATGCACCCACTCTGACATATACCCCTTGAAGAGAAGCTTCAATTCTGCAAAACATCCGTACTTATGAGGGACAGGTTTTCATCTTTCCCAAGATGATAAGTTAAAGTCTAGTGAAAATCACTGCAGTTGACTGATAACATCCTTTAAAAACAACTACATGACACAATTACTCTAAATATGCCCTTTGAAAGTTCTTCACATACTGTATGTTCTGGTTTTATCTCTAAGAGCTCTGTAACCCTTTATTAAAAACAGACCTCTGACACACTCTCTAAACAAGAACAGAGAATATTACTTCAGTAAATCAGGTTTGAAAACATTTTGCAAAGCAGTTAGGCATTAATGAAATTGTTCCAAAGGTCACTAGGTTTAGTTCAATTTCCTGTTAAGTGGAGATGAGAATTCAGTGAATAATTAATAGCAAATGAGTGAATGAATTTCACCTTCCCATTGTAGTTACAAGTTCTTTCATCAAGTCACCATACTCTAAAGGATGTTCTGAAAGCACCGCAACATTTCACAATTTCTGCTCTTGCAGTGTTTGAGCTGGTTTGTCTCTAGGCATGACATTGTCAGACCCTACGGCATGTGGGCCTGCTGCATTCCCTCATCTCTCCAAGTTGCGCTCCCTCAGCTCCCCTTGAACTGGACATATAATACAGCAGCAGTACATGTGCCTTGTCAATGGCAGAATATCACAGTTGATCAAACATACTGGAAAGAAATTAACTGTAAAAAAAAGGCTAACAATTGCCAGGAAGCTTTTGGAAGTTTTGAAGTCTAGGATCCACACTAAATGTGGAGTGGAGCCCCAGGATATGATACACATGCACATTGCATTTTTTTTTTTTTCAGGAAAAGGTTAAAGAAAAATCCAGGTATCTGAGGAGAAGATGCCTGCAGCTTTAAAGTCTAAAAAAGAATGCTCTGTCACTGCATAGCAGTAACGCTGGTAATCACTGTAATCAATTTTTTTAAAGCTAAGAGAGCAATTCAGCTGAATGATAAAACTGCTTACCACAGTGATTAAACACAGAGCATGCAGCATCGTAAGAGCACCAACCCATCAAAATCAACAACTCCAGGCTCAAAAGAGGTTACAAATGTCATATAATAAACTGGATAACTATATACACAGTAAAAAAGCTTCTTGAGAATGAAATCAGGAGCAGCCTGTCTCTAAAAACCTTCCGCAAGTCATCAGAAACTTCTAACACATGGAGTCTGAGGGATGTCATAGTAATATAAAGAGAGCATAGATCTTTTTGGTTATGCAGTTCATTTACAACTGCAGTTTTGTGTATGATTTAACTGGACTTCTTCCCATAACATGAAACTCAGTGACCGATTTTAGTGTTTCATCACATTTTTTTTCATTGCAGGTTATAAAAAATGAACTGAATTCAGTGGTTGCCAACAATAAAATGAATACTTTTGATAGGCTTATTATCAAAATGAAGAACATTGTTGTCTTCCATATGTCACTGCATGTTCAGCTCTCTACCTAGCATTTTCAGCTTCTTGTATATTTGTATTTGAAGCATGTCCAAGAGCAAATATAGACATACAATGGAAATGCTTAGGTTTCTCCACTGAACACTACTAACCCTCTTAATCCATATCTGTATCTAAAAATATAGCATAGGGACCTGTCGCAGAATGACAGAAAAATCAAGTAATAGCGATTGGAGAACCACTGAGGTCAAACAACATGAGATCCTGAAGAGAAGACAGATTTTCAGTCCTCCCCTTCTGAAAACAACAACCAACAAATCAACCAAACAACAACAACAAAACCCACCTCCCTCTTCACTTAGTTTCCTCTGAAGGACTGAGAGTACCCATACATTTTTCCTTAGAATCTAAGATAAACAATTATTTTATCAAAAGCTTTCTCAAAGGAAGCTTCTGCTCAGTAGTTGCTGTGGGGATATTATTCCACAAAGATGTAGGTAATGTAGGTTCTTGTACCTTGCTGAATAGATAGATCCAAGTTAACTTACCCACGGTAGGCTGACAAACTTTTTCTCTGTTCTTTAGACCAAGAACTGTTCGCTATGGAACAAAGCCTGAACAAATGTTGGAACTGACTTTGCTTTAACTTTTCTATTGGAACTTTTGGAAATGGAAGTTTACGTCTATGGTATTAAGTTTCTTTTGTTGCACTTACAAGAAATTCATTGGAACAGGCTGCCCAGGGAAGTGGTGGAGTCCTTAAAAGATGTTTAGATGTAGAGCTTAGGAATATACTTTAGTGGGGACTGTTAGTGTTAGGTTAGAGGTTGGACTCGATGATCTTGAGATCTCTTCCAACCTAGAAATTCTGTGATTCTGTGATTCTGTGAAATGTTGAATTAACAACAGGGAAAATATCACAATGCCAACCAAGATACTGAAAGTCCCTGGAATAGTCCAGGGACACCCCCTAGTAGGTAGTGTCTAGAGAACTCCCCTTAAATTGAAAAGGGATTTGATTTCAGGGCTCTTCTATTCTCTCGACAACCAACATAGTGACTAAGGATGCTACACTGCTTCTTGCTGGTACACTCTTTGAAGTCCAGGGAGGTGGATCCAGCAGACAACATAGTGGAATACAAAATCAGTATTCCCTAATTAGTGTCATAAGTGCAAAAGGTGCAGAACTCAGTCACCACAGTACAAAGATGCTACTCTGTCTAAGGGCTGCTGTCTTATAATAACTGGGAGAAGCAAATTTCTAAGCAAAGAAATTTCTACAAACTTAGATAGCCTGTGACAGTGACCTTTTCCAAAACTGTTTGCTAGCGTATTTAACAGAAACTGTGTGATGTTCCCTACAAAAGTGAATGCCATCTTATTCAGAAAGGTGGGAACACAACACTTCCCCACCTTGTGGTGGTTTTACTCGAGTGGGCAGTTGAGCTCCACCACAGCCACTCTCTCTCACTTCCCCTCCTCAGAGGGAAAGGGGGAGAAAATACGATGCAAGGGGCTCAAGGGTTGAGATAAGGACAGGGACATCGCTCAACAATTATCATCATGTGCAAAACACAATCAGAGTAGGGAGACAGTAAAACTTACTGTGTATTACTAACAAGCTAGAGAAGTGAGAAACCAAGGAAAGGAACCAAAAACACCATCTCCACATCCACCCTCTTCCACCTCCTCCCCCTCAAGCAGTACAGAGGAATGGGGGTAATGAAGGCTGTGGTCAGTCCCTAATGCTTTGTCTCCACTGCTCCTTCACGGTCTCTCTCTGCCCTTACTACACGTGGGGTCCCTCCCACAGGATGCCGTCCTTCCTGAACTGAGCCTGCGGGGGCTTCCCACAGGCAGCAGTTCTTCAAGAACGGCTCCCACATGGCTCGGTACCACGGGGTCCATCCCCCAGGAGCAAAGTGCTCCAGCACAGGTCCCCCATGAGCGGCAACTCCCCCCAGACCCACTGCTCCTGCATGGGCTCCTCTCTACGGGCTGCAGCTCCAGCCCAGGGCCTGCTCCTGTGGCAGATGCCTCCTTGCTCTGGCTCCTCTGGTTTGGCTGTCAGTTGAAAGATCATCACATTGTGGTCAATGGTAACAAGATTCACCTCTCACCACCTAATGGTGAGAGGTAGAGCTATTTCAGTTGTGAAGTTGCCTAGAATTTCAGCCCAGCACAGACCTAGGTCCCAATGGCAAGACTCCCTGTTTAGAATAACAGTGGAACAACCGAAAGAAAAATAAATATAAAACATGGAGGCTTTATCAGTAATGGCGGTGGAGTTTGGAGCTCAAACTGGCAAAAGATGATGAAGAAACAAGAATAATCTGTAAAAAGAATGCCAAGCTCCCTTCCTCCTCCTAAAATAGGTTTCTTCTCTCTTTTAGACTTTAACTCTTTTGAATTCTGGGGAAGTGTCTTCTGCTTCCCTGCTACCATATTCACCTTGGCTAGCTATTTTTATATCTTTATTTTGATGTTTAATATCTCTTGATGTATTTTTTTTCATCGTCTAGAAGCTTGGCTAAGTGCTTTTTGAACCATTTATATTTTTAGTCTCCGTAGCTCTGTGACAAAGAGTTTAAATATTAAATTGCATGGCATATAAGGGAAAGTAAATCTATCTGTTTATAGAAAACCTGCCTTCCAACCTCTTCACTTGATGCTCCCCTGTTCTCAAGTTACTAAGAAACACAAAATAATCTTTTTTTTTTTTTTTTCATTCTTTGTGTCACTGATAATTTAATACACTCTATGTAATCCATTCAACATTGTCATGACAACTTTCCAGAGCATTTGGCAATCTGGCAATCTTTTAGTTTTTAAAGCTTGAATACTTTGGTGGCATACACAAATTCTTTCTCCTCATTTCATCTCTTTTTTTCTGGTCATTTATAAATATGGTGAACAGCAGAGCTCCTTCTGAGACCCACATCTCTGCTGCTGCATGCATCACAAAATGTTTTTTTTTTTGCTTCCTACTTCTCAGCCTCCAGTAATGGCCACATTTCTGTTTGCATCTAGCTTGTCTTCCATACTTTGATTTAATCCTGAAATGATTTCTGGGAAATACTATTAGAATTTTTTACCTAAAAAAATCCATAAAGTTTTCTGTTAGTATATCTTATGACCGGAACAGAAAATTAGAGTGGGAACCTGAAATGGAGTACTATTTTATGTTTAATTTACTTAAGTCTGTTGTTTCCCCTCTAACCGTAGATGTCAAAGTGCTGCACTGACAAGATCCAAAAGTTACCTAACTAAGAGAATAAGGACTGAGAGATACTGAGGGAAACAGTAGCAGGAATATCTCTGTTTAAGATTTGTGCCTGTTTTTGTGTTTGAAAAACAACTTTGAAAGAAGTGGGCTGGTTTGGAGTCCAGGTATTTTTGTGCCTTTGTTTGCATTTGGAATATATTAAAAGGCATGAGAGCAGCAGCTGGGAGGTAGATGATTAATCACAGAAGGAGCTAAGTTTAACTCCCTTGTAGGACCAGCTTTCTCTTCACACATAACCTTGTTCATGCTGAGTAGTATTTTGCTGCTGTGAATCATTCCTCTGAGATTAATGTTGCTGTTAGTTTCAAAAAGGAAGCCCCACTGAAGACAGTGAGGTTTGCCAAGCACTTAATCTAAAGACAATTGGATTATATATTTAGCAGTGAAAGTACATTTTACCCTAGACTATGAGTGGCAATAATCAATTATAAGATATAAAATAAAATTCATATTTTTCAGTCATTCTGATGTTCCTTGTTGCTGCTTCCATTCTATCCCTGATTTAGACTCATCTTCGTATACCTAGATGAAAAGTTCATTGGTGCATTATTCCTAATATAATAATAATTATTCCCTAATTCAGCTAATTATTCCCTGATGCCTTCACTGCAAAACTTTCCTTTTCAGTACACCCAGATCTTTTTTTTTTTTTTCTTCTTCTTTTTATTCTTTATATGTCTCAGCTCATCCTTTCTTTCACTTCAGGAAAGCACGAAATCTTTATCCACATATTCAAGAAGCTCCTCATCAAGGTCCTTAAGTGTGTGTGACTGGAGTCAGCAGGGCTACTGAGCTGCTTAATACAAGCACAAACTTTTGGAAACAAAAAAACCACAAAAGTTTCCAAATATGTAGATAAACAATCTATAGATGTTCAGAACTTCAATTAAGCTGGAATCAGAATGAGCAGAAGAACAGAATCTGCATTATAACAACAAAAAAATGTGGGGCAGAACATATTTGAGAACTTAGTCTTTCTACTTCAAAATTGTGGATGAGCTGTATGGTAGTACTGAGCCATAAAATATGTGAGACTTTTATGGGGTTAATTTTAGTCTGATTTCCAAGGAAATCAGCTATCCTCTTGTCTGTCTGCATGTCATCTCCTTCTGCACTGATTTATGAACCAACAGGCCAGCTTCAATCAAATATTAAAAAACAAAAACCACAAAAAAAAAAAAAAATCTCAAAGATTTGAAGTTTTCACAGGTTTCCTGAGCCAGTAACAGCTACAGCTCCTTGGCTATCTGAACCCTGTGTGCACAAAGTAAGTCTGTGTCCCCTGTCTGATGAGCATGCCCTAGAATTTGGGGCACAAGCTGAGGATACTGTAGGTATTGGGGACAAAGTGTGTTGGAAATGGGGTTTTATTATCTCCATGTCTCATTGGAACAACAGGCTGCACTTAAACAACACAGGCAGTTGCTAAAATATGACTAGTATCCCAAGTACACTTGTTATGGGGAGCAAAAAATTGCTATTTAAAGCACTCCTTTTTTTTTTTTTTTTTTTTTCCTCCATCATGGACTTAATGGACTACAATAAAATTTCTCCAAGAGTAGAAGCTACTTTAGGGATTTAGATACACATTTTCTGTTCCAGCTAAAAGAAACCTGGTATAAAATTGGCATTCACTAGGTTTTGTCAGTGAGTTAGTCATGCTGGAAGAGTGGCTTAGAAAAGACATGCTCATTTGACATTGTAAAATTCTGTAACTCTCCTGACTGCCTGTAATTCTTTCTGGTGGAAGGTTGAGCAGTACCATTCTATAGTGTAGTCTGTGCTGGTAGTGAATCAGAGTATTTTAATGCTTTATCTAATTTAGTAATAAGTGCTCTCTGCTTCCAGTGCAGTCATTCACAGCTATTCTATATCACAAATACATGTACTAAGTCAGCTTCACACTTCAAAAGCAAATGCAAAATCAGACAGCTGAAGTTCTAGTTCAGAAAAACAAACAAACAAACAAATAAAACTACCACCTTAAGCTATTTTAACGTTCAGTTACATACTACTATTCTGGCTACTTTGGTTCCTCAGCAGGAATATCTTACTTGGAAATCACCTCTTGTGGTATTACTCTGTGGAACACTAATACCAGACATTAAAAAATATTTGCTCATTATCACACTGTAGATTTACATCCTTGAGGGGATTCTATAGAGAGAAACAGCAAGCAAGCAATTGCCTTTCATTAAATTATACCTAAAAGATTAATGTATTATGAAGGAGACAGAGACTACATGCATTCACTAACTTCAGAATCACCCAGAGGATGCCTGTTGAGCTGAGGTATGAACATAATAATAGACATTATTTTACCCCCCGCCCCAAAAAAAAAAAAAAAAAAAATTATTCCGCTTTTCCCAAAATGTAAACTATAATGTGGGCAGATGGTATCACCAAAGTAGACATATTTATATATATATGCTATTATATTTGTATTTACAAGTGGTTTTATTATTAAAAATTACTCTAATCTTCAAATTCTACCTCTGCAAAATTTGAATTGAGGATTGCATGATTTCCAAGTACCTCTAAATGAAGAAAGCACTACAGAGAAAGCTTTACAGTTATTATTTATGCTTGCAGTTCGGGAGGATGGAAAAAATGAGGAATTCCTTGACAATCCATTTATAACACTCAATATCCGTTAGGCAGCTTCTCTTGTAACTGAATTTGAGACCAGTCAGGCTGTCAAGACTGTATTGAAAAATCTGTGCTAGTCATCAGTGACAGTCCTGCTACTGATATTCTGTCAAGGAAAAGGCAGAACGCATGGCTCCATCAAATGCAATCCAGTGGTCTTATTATAGAAAGATATCCACTCATAATAATGTAGCAGTTATTAGAACAAATATGGAGAAAGAAAAAAACAAACAAACAAACAAAAAACAAAAAAATACACACAGACAAAAAAAAGAAAACAAGATTGGTCTCTTTTAAAAGCCAATGGTCTCTTTCTTGGTAGGTTCTTCTTCCCTTTTTTTTTCCCTCTTTTTTTTTTTTTTTTTTTTTGAATAAAACACACATGCATTCACACACTTGTACAGAGAGGAAAAAATGGCAAAAACAGAACAGGGTGGAACTGAATACAAAGTGAAGGGTGTCTTCTCTTGCACCTACAAGGCAGAGCTTGCTCTAAAGTTTTCATCTGAAATGTCATTTATCAATGACATTTGTACTTATACAATACAAACAGGACTGTAAAAAGATAAAGGGATATCCCAGTTCACATATATGTCATGCTGATAATCAGAGTAATGAATATATTTCCTGGAAACAACAGTTCAGTATATATGGTAGTAATCATAAAGTACATAAGGTCCAGAAACAAACAAACGAACAACAACAACAAAAGATTACGTAAATTTGCCAAAATGATGGGAATTATCTTCTCAACTTACATTCATCTCAAAGTGGCTCAAGACATCTACTTAGCTATATAGTGTAACAAATGAGCAGTCATACATTCACCAGGCTGATGCAACAATTTAATAATCACTGAGTAGTTAGACTGGCTTTACGAAATATGACCAGTATCTCCAATAATGAAATGTGACAGACAAAATGTCAGTAAGATATCTTCAGATAACACTCCTTGCACAGTTGATATGTGAATGAAGATTGAATTTAGTCTTGTTCTTTACAGCAAAAACAGAAAACACAGTACAAAGGTTTTTTTGTTTGTTTGTTTTTGTTTTTTCCAATGTTAACTTTCTCTAAGAGATGTTGCTTTCAGTTTCAGGAGTCAACAAATGATTCAGTTTTGTTAAAGGGAATGTGAAGGGGAAAAAAATCTCTCTCCCTCATTTCTGTTAAAAACAACTTGAAGTCTTTAATATAGTAGGAAGACTACTGTATTAGTTTTCCATGGCAATCTCTCTATCAAGTCAACAAGAACCATCATCAGCTAATAAATCATCCAAGGATGGTAACCGTATTCTTCGGTGGAAAAATAAATACTCGGTTAGAACAGTCCTTTGGGAGGTAACAGTAAATAACTGAAAACAGAACATCTCCACTTAAAATAAATTAAACTGTAATTCCTGGATGATTCAAAGTGGATGAACCTGGGGGAGAGTGAGAAATCCAAGCAATCAAAACCTATCGGTCATATTTAGTAACAGCACATAAGAAGAATTATAACTGTACTCATTTATTCTGCCTAACAAATAAAATATACATAGCTCTTCAAATAAAAGACAGATCAGGTGAGGAATTCTCAAACTAGACTGATGATTTCCAGCAGTTGTTGCATATCTAAAAGGAGCTGAACTCTCCCAGGAGAATGCAGGTGCACAGCACAGCAAGAAACCAGACTATGTGTTGTGCTTGCTTATGTGGCAAGGTTTTTGTAGCATGGGGATGGGAGGGCTGCAGAGCCCAGCATCTGCCCCATGTCAGATCAGAGTCAGCTCCAGCTGACTCCAAAAGGGACCTGCTGCTGGCCAGAGCTGAGCCAGGGAGCGATGCTGGGTGGGCCTCTGGGACAGCAGATTTAGGGAAAACCAAACCAAACAAACCATCCAAATAAACAAACAACAAAACAAAAACAAAACACCACCAACAAAACACCTGCTGCACAACAGCGGCTTACAGAGTGAGGAATGAGGAACTTTTGCAGCCCCCAAGGTGAGTGCAGCAGGAGGGCAGGAGGTGCTCCAGGCACACAGCAGCAGTTCCCTCATGGCCTGTGGAGAGGCCCCTGATGGAGCAGGGGCAGGGAGTGACCATGAAGATGCAGTGGAGACAAAATGTGAGGGACTGACCACAGCCCCCATTCCCCAATGCCACTTGGGGGAAAGATATAGAAGAAAGGGGGAGGGGTGGGGAAGGGGGAGGTGTTCTTAGTTTGCTTTTAGTTCTCATTGCTCTACTCTGGTATCAGTAGGCAATAAATTATATTAATCTCCCTATGCTGAATCTGTTTTTCCCCTGAGAGTACCTGGTGAGTGATCTCCCTGTCCTCATCTCAACCCTTGAGACCTTTTTTCATTATATTTTCTCCCTCAGTTCCTTTGAGGATTGGAAGTGAGAGAGCAGTGTGGGGGAGTTGAACTAGCCATCACTGTGAAATCACCACAGGAAAATGGGATGCAAGTTCCCATGCAGAAAAGAAAAATAATACATAATTTCTTACACCCCCTTGAAAGCTAATTGACTAGATCCTTAGATATCTCTGTTTCTGCAGTGCAGCGGTACAGAACAAAGCCCTCAGCTGAAAATCCAGAGTTAATCTGAGTAGCAGCACAAGACACAAGCTCCAAATACACATATGGAAGTATTCTATCCCCCTGTGCTAGTACTGACTCAATGGTTATGTTCTTTGCCTGCCCTCTGTTTCTCTCACCTCTACCAGTCAGTGAATGATTGTGCCCTAGAAGCCACTTCTTATCCTTCTTATCCACTTACAAGGGAAATAGCCTCAACTGTATCTCTGACCTTATGTTGCAATCGGTATCAGTGGTGGTTCACCTTAAAGTGCAATTGACTTTAAAGGCTGAGAGACAGTGATTGTTCTCTCCCAACTGTAAATACAAGGGAATAAAATGTGTTTTCTGTGTTTTAGCTATTTCTCTGCAAGTAAAGACATTCACTGAAACTGTACTAGTGTTTCTGTTTATTCTCATTGCCCATCAAGTTTGGACATGCATAGTAATGGCAGTTTTCTTGTTCTAATTTGGTTCCTGTCACTATTGTGACTCTTAATGAATGTTTTGTGCACGGTGTTCCTGCAATTTGCTTTCAGGAAGAAGTTTTGCATTTGTTTGGGATGCAAATCAGCCAAGAAAAGATGAGAAATATAATACTACTGGAACTGTTCATTTATTTCTCTTAGAATTCAATATAAGAAACCCTTTAGATATTTAGAAGAGAAACAAAACACTATAAACAATAGTATGAGTTGAAACTGTGACTTTATACTTACAGGGTTCTAAGTGAAAACTGCAAGTCATTGTAAGAATAAGTGAAAGACCAATTTCATTAGTTCAAGTTATTAGACTAAATCATTGTATTTCTTTTTATTTGTTCAAAAACAAGTCAGGTATAATAAACAAATGAACCATATATTTTTAGCATTCTTTATACATATTCTATTCAAAGCATACAGTTCCTCTGGGAGTGTTCCTCACTTGAGAGAAATTCAGATTTTGCACATTCTATTTCTTCACATTATTTACTCATCTGTATCCCAGACTTTACAACAAATAGCAGAGTAAGAGAATCTACTGTAGAAACACTAAAGAACTTCATGAAATCACAATTGCCAACTTACTTCAGTCAGCTGTTCTTCACCTGATAAACTTCTGAAAACATCTGGCAGTCTTTAAACCTTTGTGAAATACCAGAAAAAAAGATAATTTCATCTGAAAAATAATGACCTCTTTCCACATGGACAAGATCTTTGTTTTCCAGGAACAAAAGGGGAAAATAATATACTTTGCCTATTAGTCAAAGGATGCAAAGGATGCATAATTCAGTTAGATGTAAAAATGAGTCAAAAGAGAGCATATTCATTGTTTACAAAAAGCACAGAAACGTATGCTTCCATCTTTGCCCAAATTCCATATACAGATGAGTCTCACAGTGTTCCTGGAGATTCAGAAGGGGAGATGAGTCTTGTAACTGTAAAGGTAGAGTACTTCCATAGATGTTGGAATTATTAAAGTTTCAAATATTCATATATTTTACCCAGCAGAAGTGCTATACAGGTAGTTCAGTCTACGCATACAGCAGGTACTTCATTTGGATAGATGGTTCTAATAAGGAGAACACCTACAACAGCCATCCCAGAAAAATAAACCACTCATTTTCAAGGAAAAGCACAAATGGTGTCAAAAGAAATCATCTAGGAGACAAACAAAACAAGCAAGTCTTAAGAAATCAAGGTTCCCTAAACAGAGTATCTAAACCCTCAAGTTCATAATGAGCCACTATCTTGATTGTCATGCAGCTGGTCTGTTTGCAGGGCATCCATTGGTGAGTTGCAGCTGTGGAAATGGGAAACTGAAACCAACATCTAGTAACAAGCTGTCACAATTAACAGAAGCCTCAGACAATTTCAATGTATATTTACTAGCAGTTAACTAAGTTCTCTGGTTAGCTCCCATTCCCTGGATCCCTGATTGTCCCTATTGCATGTATTTATTTCAAAACACTCATTTGAAGTAAAACTGTTAACTTCCCAGATGAAGATACAGTACTCTTTTGGATTTGATTCACTCCAGGGACCAATCCTAAAAGACAGCATGGATAAATGTAAGCCAGGTTTGTTCCTTTCCTCCTTACATGGTGGAAATGTGTATCCATCCTGGCACATTACATCCTCAGATATTCCCCACACATTCCCATGCAAATCCAGATCGTGGACCTGGACATGGACAATAAATGCTCTATTGCAATCTCAATAAATATCATTTTGGTGGTCTGCAGCACAGACCCATTCAATGCTGATATCAAAGAAAAAGACCCTTCAGAAAATATTACTTGTGTTTACAGACACAGCACCACAGTACAGAAAATTAGAAAGATCAAAAAGAAATGCAAAATATTACGCAACTCTGAAGTGACTGAAATTTGTACAGTACCTTTCATATGTACAATGCCTTGCTCACAAGTACTTAATCCGGACTCCCAACTTCTGGGAGAGGTGTGTGACTACCTTTGAAGTCCAGCAGTGAAATTGTCATAGCTGAGTGAAGTTATAATCCACAAACATGAGAGAGAGAGACAAAGGTGTAAAGCAGCACAAGCCTTAAATAACTGTAGGTAAAGCTCAAGCTCACCCTCCTAGAATGCTTCTTTGCTTCACATGGGAGGAAAGAACTCATATGCAAAGAAAATGATAGTTCTGTGTTTAATGGCAGATTGTCCCTGGAAGAATGGTGGTGGAGAAGTGGTTTTCCATCTAGACCAAAATAACTTATGCATAGCTAATGTTATCTTAATTAAACACAGTAATTTATTAAACACAATGATTAGATGCAGCAATTAAACCCATTAATTAAATACTGTAGCTTACCCCATTTTCAATGGTGAGTTGTACCTCTTTACACAGTCATTATAGCTGAGATGATTTGTTTCACTTTAATCATAAATAACAAAATCCACCAAAGCAATAAAACAGAATGGAAGCGCATCCGTTTCCATTTCTAACCCCCACAAAGCCTTCTCTTATCTCTCTGTGATAAACAAAGATTTGGAATTCATGAGGTGCTTCTCAACTTGACTTTAATTCTTATTAGAAGGCAGTATGTGACCAGAAGGTGGTTCAGGCTGAGAAGACCTGATCAGAGGTCAAAACCTCTGCAGGGGAACACCTCCACTCTCAGAGCTCATTTTGGTGGACTTTTTCATATCACACCTAAAAGACAAAACCTGAAACTGTCAGATTCACACTACATTCAAGTGAGACAACAGAGAAGTGATTCACTGAATATTAACCTAGAAGATATGAAAAAATGTAAAAAAAAAAAAAATAATCCTCTCTCAGTCTCTGGGGTTTCAAATCTACATGATCTACTGAATACAGGAGTGTCTCATGTTGTATAGAAGGTTGGGTGGATTAGGATTCCATACTGTCTGATAAGGACAGGCCAAGTATAATCCAAGATTCACTGGGTTAATTAATCAATGGCATGACCTATGGTTAGGACAGACTTGGTCCATGTTCCCACATCTATTTTTGTATTTTTCCACTGTCAGCATTATATAGTGTGAAGAGATTTAAAGCCCTTGGAGATTAAAAAGAGAATGAAAACAATTCTCTTATATGTAGGGCAAAAGCTGCTACTTGATAAGGATGAAAATACCACTCTATACCATTTTCATAAAAAATAAAAAAAAATAAAAAATAATAATAAAAAAAAAGATTTTATAAACCTAACCCAAAAGAGACTCTGGGGCAACAGTAGCAGACAGTTTTCTGAAGCCCTTACTAGATGTCTAAGGGCTGGAAAGAGAAAAGGTCATTAAACATCCCTCTCCTTACTTTGTCTAACACCTATCTCTAAGCAGCTTCAGTCTCTGAGTACCAGCCTTTGGGAATCCAAGCAGCCTGTGCTGAACTTCCCCTGCCATGGCAGGGGCAGGCTGCCTGGCTGTGCTCTGAATTCCTCTGTGGGGATAAACTGCCTCATTTCAAACTCGTGAGCATGCCACTGGATCTAATGGAGACTCTCTGCTTGATTTAACTAATTTAACTAATTTAACTCATTAACTAATGGGGAGATACCTATATAACAGAACATAGAGTCGATACCCGGACAGGGAATGCTTCTCTGTCAAAAACAAAAGTGTTCACAAAGCAAAAAGGAATTAATGAAACTGTCCCTGAGTCTTTCTCTCCCTGAACTCTCCAAACATAGCAGCTTAACCTTCCTTAGAGACTCCTGCTTCACAGACTGAGATTTCCTAACAACTTCCCAATAGGCAAACTGTGTTCCTTTTCCTTAAAACATGAAGCACATATTTCAATTTCACCAAATAATCTCCATTCATCAAAAAAGGAGATTCCTGGTTGCATGTTTGAGGGCTACCTCTGTGCAGGGAGAAATACTTGGCCAATTCCCTTCTTCTTGGTTAATACTTTTCAGGCCACCAGAAGCCATGTAGTAAATAAAGCTTTAAATTCCACAACAATTCCACAAACTTTGTAAAATAGAGATTCTCCTTATTCTGGAATGGTTCCATGTAATACCATCATCCATGGCAAATAGGATACCAACTGTGAAACAAGAGCTAGGATGTAATTACAGTAGTCATGAAAGGAAAAGGAGCAACAATCAGAGAAGCAATCACAACCTTGATGAAGAATGTAAAAACTCCTGAGAAGAATGCAAATATCAAACAAATCAAAACCATACCACCACCTCAAAGCAGCTCCGCTCCCCTTGCCCACTCCCCCTCAAAAAAAAACCACACAAACATAAAACAAACAAACAAACAAAACAAAAACAAGCAGATAACTGGGACCATAAAAGAAAGACAAAACAAAGAGTTTTGTGCAGTATGTTCATTGCACTGTGGCATATGTAAAACCACAATCAAGCCGTTATCTGGAATAACATGTTAAAAAATGTAATTATGCCTAAATAAAGTTAATGGGCTAGAAAAATGGCTCAACAGCTTAAAATATCTAATGACTTTGAGAGCAGCTTAATTATAAGTACATTAATTCTAGTCTTAGCTCATGAATATTTTCATCTATAGTAACAGTCATGAAAAAATGTTCAAGTTTTTGTTTAAAAAAAAATTATTGCAAAATAGTATTTTCCTATTTCTTTCTGATCTACTTTCTATTACAAAATCCTGTGCCTGAACACAGTAAACAAATAACAGTTTGAGCTGATGTTGCAAGTTAACCGGGCAGTCAGCTAAGCACCACACAGTTGTTTGCTCACTCCTCTCCTTCACCCCCAGTCCTTTCCTGCCCAGTGGGATGGGGAAGAGAATTGGGAAAAAAGCAAAATTCAGGCATTGAGATAGGGACAGTTTAATGGGAAAGAAAATTGTGTGTGGCTGGCAGAAGAGGAATATACAAAGCAAGTGATACACAACACAATTGCTCACCACCAGAAAGATGATGCCCAGACAGTCCCTGAGCAGCAGTAGCACCCCCTGGCCAATTCCACCCGTTTTATTGTTCAGCACAATGCCATATGGCATGCAATATCCCTTTGGCTAGTTTGGGTCAGCTGTTCTGGTTCTGTTCCCTCCCAGTTTCTTGTGTACCCCCAGCCTCCATGCTGGCAGGGCTGCATGAGAGGCTGAAAAGTCATTGACTTAGTGTATGCACCATTCAAGTGTGTTGTCAGCATTATTTTCCTCTTAAATCCAAAACACAGCACCACACAAGCTACTAGGAAAAAAAATAAAAATAACTCTATCCCAGAGAAAAACAGGACAGCTGGTATGATAGCAGACAGTGCAATATGATAAGATACATGCTTGTGAAAAGCTCTGAGACTGAAATAGTTTTAGCCCAATATTGTGCTAATGTGCTGATTCTCCAAAAGAAAAACAAATGCAAGGTTAGTACACACTTTATCTTTCAATGGCACTTAGCAGTGCTTTGATGCCAAAACAGAAGGTACCGTTCCACAGAAGTCTGTCCTGGTTTCTCAATATTTTTACTAGTAGCAATAAAATAAACCAAAATTAAACTTTCCAATGACATCAAGTTCAAAATAAACTGGGCAAACTAGGGAAATGCCTTGAGGATAACAGGATATATAGTTCAATAGGAAGAAACACAGATATTGAATTTGTGATGTAAGTTTTCCATTCCATTTAATTTAACTTAAAAAAAAATGTGAAAAGTAATTAGAGAGAGGGAAATAACTATTTATCATTGATCTAAATACCTGAACTAAAACCGTCTGTTTAGACTAGAGAAGATTATAACAGGCATAAGAAACCTAGGTAATTTTTTCAGCTTCATAAAAGGACATCTCCTATATGAGAAGAACAAAGAGTAATGGCTTTAAATTGCATGAGATGAATTCATTCAGGTAAAAAAAAAAAAAAAAAGAAAAGAAAAAAGAAAAAAAGCCCAGACAAGACAAAACGGACAAAACATAGTGGTAAGGACAGTGAAATGCAAGTACAGACTGCCTGGGCAGGCTGGTTCCAGCCTTCACAGCTGGCAGGCTGGCAGCTCTGAAGGACAGGCATGAGGTGTATTCATGGGGACACCATACATACACCTGGCTAGTCTTTGCTTTGGACCTCCCAGGCTTCCTCCACCTCTATTTTCTACTGCAACTCAGAGCTGTGGTTAGTTTACACCTGTCATGTTGTTTCTTGTCTAGAAGGAAATGTAGCCTCCCCATGGAGGCTCCTGAGAGTTGCCAGTTCCCTGCTCAGTGCTGTGGTGAGTAATTTACTGAAAACGGGCTGCTTCTTTATTGTTTTTTAAAAGTTTAAGAAATAAATACTTGAAAAAAACAAAACAAACAAACTAACAAAAACTTGTTATAATGTAAAGGGGGAGGGGAATGAACTGATGGATCGTTCTTGTCATTTCTTTGCTGAAAGGCATAAGTTTAAGACAGCAACTAACAGAAAATGAATTGGGACTTCACACTCCACTATACTGTGAAGTCTTCACAGTGCTATTCTTATTATTCTTCAGATGTTACCACTCCTTACACATCAGAGAGAGAAACACTCCCTTTCTGAGGCCTACATGTCAGTTGAGGCCTAGATAAGGTGCTAATGAAGATGGCAGTATCTGAATGTTGGATAGGTGTGAGGTGGACAGGTGTCACCCATTCTCTAGACATGCAGATCTACTCTGCATGGCATGGCTTCTCTCCAGTCTCAAGGCCTGGTTTTCTTTCCTTCAAAATGAAGGCTAAAAAAAGCTAATTTTTTCCCCTCTGCCCCCAAAAGTAATAGGGTAATGTTGGGGACCATACTCATACCCTCTGCTGTCACTAACTTACTTCTAAACCTGGACTCTGTAGGGAGCAACAGACCAATATTTGAAGTATAAACACTATCATTTTGTTAGCCTCATCTTTACAAAACACGAGGGAGACTGAATTGTGAAAGAACCTAACCCTTGCACAGACATAAGAAGCATCCTTGAAGTTGAGATGTGATGCTGAAAACATCAAGGCACAAGAGCTCATACACGATTTAGTGCTAACATTGATTTCAGATCAATATTTGGGAAAATGAACATTGCTTTACAAATAAATATTAAGGCTAAGGACTTTAAAACAAAAAAAAAAACAAAAAAAAAAAAAAAAAGGAAACCTGAGCATTCAGTCTTTCAGCTTTGTATGTTTTATATTTGATTGCAGTGTTTAAGTTCAGGATAACCACAAGCATTGTTTCAATGGAAATGAAATTTGTAAAGTGCCCTAATATTCTGTGAATGAAATGCCATATTGTCTTTTGGTCCCAGGAGACCATGGTTCAAAAATGAAGACTTTTATGGAATTTCCAGAGATTAGTAAAGCTAAAAGTCACCAAATAAATATCAGTATGATCACTTCTTTTTCTTACTTACATCCAGACCAAGAGGTGTCCCTGCTGCTATGCAACTGTGTGCACTGCGGCTTTTATCAGAGCCATTAGAGTAATGTACCTAGGTGGGTGACGGAGTCTGGCTGAAGGCAGGGCACTTCAAACAGACTGAGACCAGCAATCACTCTTCAGGATGTATGATGTCTGGGTGTGGATGCGTTTTGTTTTGTTTTGTTTTCAGCAGATATGGGACAAATAAGAAAAGACCTCTCCTCCCTGTTTACAGAAGCCAGATCAAATCTGACTGAGCTGCTGACTTCAAAGGTCCAAATACATTGGCAGGGATTCACTTTTGCTGTGGGCTATGATATTGTATACTAAATATAAAGCTTGAGTAAACAGTCTGCTGGGCACACTTTGTATTTTACTTGTGATTCGTATCAAGCTGTATTTAAAGGGAAATTCGGTTCAATTTTAAGTAAACAAAACTGGCATTTAGAATTGTTTCAATAAAAATACCTCAAATATGTTGTACATAGAACAAGAAAGCTTTATCAAAACATATTCTAAATCTGAACATAAGCTTTTTATTGAAGAAATTAAATATTATTTGTACTTAGTTAATTGAAAAAATTATGTCAGATCATCCTAGCCAAGATTTTAGTGAAACTAATTCTGATCTGCTTGCATCTCAGATTAAAATATTGCATTATTAGATTAAAAACACTCTTTTTTTTTTTTTTTTTTTTTTTTTTTTTTTTTTTTCCCAGCTTCTAATCAGTTTGACTAGAAATGAAGCATGTATTGAATTGAACATGATGGATAATCTGGAGAGAAGATAATCATTTTTCTGAGGTTATGGGATCAGTTTTACCTGATGAGGGTTCAGTTTTGCATTGCTGTAAAACTTCAACAAAATAAAAGTTCCTCATTAGTGAAACTAATGCCAAAATGATTTGGTCTTTTTCAAAACTCCTCTTCTCTGCTTAACTGGTAAAGCATTTTTCTGCCTTCCAGTACAGATAATATTGGCTGATGCAAATATGATTTAAATATCTTCAGAACCAGAATAAACAGAATAGTACTTTAAAATAATAAAATCAACATTTAAATCCAGCATACACTATTTATTTAGGCTGCTTCCATAGACTAATCTACAGTGGAGTACCAGAGATATAGTCACAGAAAATGTATGTGCTTTGATTTCTCCAGGACAGGCAAAGCCTGTTTCTTGCCTCTTCACGGTGAGGGTGACGGAGCACTGGGACAGGCTGCCCAGGGAGGTTGTGGAGTCTCCTTCTCTGGAGACATTCAAGGCCTGTCTGGACGCCTACCTGGGCAGCCTGCTCTGAGGAACCTGCCTTGGTAGGGGGGTTGGACCTGATGATCTTTCGAGGTCCCTTCCAACCCCTACAGTTCTGTGATTCTGTGATTCTGTGATTCTTTCACTTTGTCCTCAACTTTTACTCCTCCTTAGCTGTGCAGAAGCAATTGCTGGTGCTGCACTCTGGACCTGACCAGTGAAATGAGCCAGCACCTGTGCACCAACAGAGAGGTCAGCATGTTGTGTTGGAGACAAGAAGAAATTACAAGCACCTTAGAAGTGGAAGCGTGCGGAAATTCTTACTCTGGTTTTGTTTGCCCTTGGTCTCACAGTGTGAAAGTGTCACCTATCTCACCTTCAGGATATGTGCAGGCATGTGGTCTGCATGGTATTGCAGGCACCATGGTATTACAGGAAATCTGCACTATCATCAGCAGATATACATGTATATGCACATGTATTTTACCTGCATCTGATGCCCACTTCAGAGGGCTTTCCATTTTGCCTGATGTGAGATGAGGAATTTTTCACTGAGTTATTAGCCCCAGTGGATGCCCCCTCCATGGAAGAGTTTAAGACTAGGTTGGATGGGGCTTTGAGCAACCTGGTCTAGTGAAAGGTGTCCCTAGCAGGGGAGGTTGGAACTGGATGGCATTTAAGGTCTCTTCCTATCCAAAGCATTCTGTGATTCTATGGTTCTCTATGATAACATGGCTTTCACTGAGGTCAAGAGGAGCCATACGAACATAGAAGGGCAGAATTTGACCCTTTTGATTCTTTATTTTCTTGGGAGAAAATGAGAACAGAAATGTCATCATTGAAGGAATAAAAAAGTTATATTCACAGATCTGTATTTTTTTAGTATCTCAGCTTTGTATTTTTTGCTTCTTCAGTCTTCCTTCGACAAAGTTCTCAGAGAGAAGGTCCCTGAAAACCAGGACATGGAGGACACTGCCCTTTCACAGTACTTTCCTATATAAATGCATGAATAAAGCACAAGTCACATTTGTCAGATGGAGGGTCATATTGAAGTCATGTGCATGCTTTTCATTATTTCCAGTGAATAAAAGCCCTTCTGATGATATGCCACCTTTCACTCTTCCTTAACCATCATGTAGCTATTCTGACAACTCCATGACAGCTGAATCCAGGAACTTTTCATTTATGTAATCTCCAAAATTCACTATAAACAATCCTGTGCAAGGATCTAAACCTTCTGTCTTCTGTCATAAGATATGGTTTAGTTATAGCTGATGAAGACTTGACACATGCATTGTAGTTATTAAGAAATGGTCATATTTCCACCAGTTTGCCCAATATTCTAATATGTTGTTCAATATTTTATATATGTATGTATAAACTGTTTGTTTTTTAATTATTTTTTCCCAACCTCTGAAATGTAGCATTTTCACATTTGTCAGTTACTCTGAGTAGTTGATTTTGCATTTATGGAACACCTTTATATATTCTGCAGAACACATCCCCCACCCATTAAAATTTAGGTTATGAAACACTGAAAAAGAGAAGGGAGTTCTTGGTTACAGTTACGAAAATAGCATCATATTAGTATCATTACTGTCCCTGAACACTGCAAAATAAATACAGTAAATGCACTTAAAATCATTATGACACATTGGGATAAAATACCATATTGTTCTTTTTGTACTATTTATATGCCAATAAGCTTTGTTTTTAGAAGTTCAAAACACTATGTTGTGTTGTGTTTCAAAGATATACTACAATATCATAGAACCATTAAGTTTGGAAAAGATCTCCAAGATCGTCTGGTCCAACCATTCCCTTACCATCAATTTCACCCGCTAAACCAGGTCCAACTCTTACTTAAACACCCCCCCCACAAGGGATGGTGATGCCGCCACCCCCCCAGCAACGTGTTCCAATGTCTGACTGCTCTTTCTGGGAAGAAATGTCTCCTAATGTCCAACCTGAACTTCCTGTGGTGCAACTTGAGGCCATTCTCTCTAGTCCTATCACCAGTTATCTGGGAGAAGAGGCCAACGCCCAGTTCCCCACACCTTTCTTTCAGGTAGTTGTAGAGAGCAATAAGGTCTCCCCTGAGCTTCCTCTTCTCCAGACTAAACAACCAGAGTTCCCCCAGCTGCTCCTCACAGGCCTTGTGTTCCAGGCCTTCACCAGCTTTATAGCCATGCTCTGGACATGCTCCAGGGCCTCGATGTCCTTCTTGTAGTGAGAGTCCCAAAGCTGAACACAGTACTCGAGGTGAGGCCTTACCAGAGCCGAGTACAGGGTGACGATCACCTCCCTGGTCCTTCTGGCTACACTATTCCTGATACAAGGCAAGATGCTGTTGGCCTTCTTGGTCCTCTGGACACACTGCTGGCTTATGTTCTGGCAAGCATCCGCTGACCCCCAGATCCTTTTCCTCTGCACAGCTTTCCAGCCACCCTGCCTCAAGCCTGTAGTGTTGCATGGGATTATTGTGCCCCAAGTGCAGGACTCTGCACTTAGTCATGTTGAACCTCATCCCATTGGTCTCTGCCCATCTATCCAACCTGTCCAGATCCCTCCAGCCAGTTTTTAACCCAGCAAAGAGTGCACCTGTCCAAGCCATGGGCTGCCAGCTTCTCCAGGAGAATGCTGTGGGAGACTGTCAAAGGTTTTGCTGAAGACTAGGTATACTACATCAGCTGCCTTTCCCTCATCCACCAGGTGAATCACCCGGTCATAGAAGGAGATGAGGTTGGTCAGGTATATGAGTGCCCTGCAACCAACATTTGAATTAGGGAGTTCCCAGCCCATGTACAAGGGATACTTCCACTTCAGGACATAAGATAAACCAAGGCATTAGAAGGCAATCTTATCCTCATTTTACCACCTTGTCACAGTATTGACATACTTTGGGGTAAATGATTAGACTACTGGTATAAATTCAACAGTCTTAGAGGGAGTTTTAATTGCTTAAGGCTTAGCTTCATGAAATGTTAATCTTTTCCACTTAATATTTACTTAAAGCTTATTATAGTTCATCCTTTTGCACAGGAATTGAAATTAGTTATCTAATTGTCTTTCTGCAAATTTGTATATTAAGCATGGATTGGTGATTAGAGTACTCAAAGAGCTGTGATTAATGCATTTTGCTGTATGCTTCGGGAACTTACAGTTTATCTAGTGAAAAGATGTAAAGCTCAAAAAGATTATTTTAAAAACACACATTAGAACTGACATTCCAGTTGTGTGAAAGATCTTTCTCTGAGGCAGCTGATAAAATATCAAAGGATGTTTGAATTACTCTAGTATTACATTCAGTAGGAAAATCTACTAAGGTGGTTATTAAATTCCTATCAGATACTACTCAAAATACATAAAAAAGAAATAAAGATAAATCTAGGGACACATTCCATATGATGGGGAACTAAAATGCTCTATCCTTTCAAACAGAAATATATTTATTCAAATAAACACTAACTCAACCTTCATAACCATGCATTTTTTGACTGCATAAATGAAACTATATGGGAAAATAAAATTTATGGTTAGATTGATCTACTCTTATTTGTTCTTGCTGGTTTCTTAGTTCATTAAAAATGGAATTGATTGAAGTGAGGTTAAAAGAACACTAGCTAAGGAAGCACATAGCTAAATACATGATTCTATTCTACATGTAAAAATCACAAATTACATTTTTTTTGTTCTAAGATTAGACATGCTCAGAACAGTTCCATAATACTGAATCATGAGCTCTGTGGTACTATAATTCTGCAGTTAAGAAACCTACTGACAGCACTCATTACTACTGTAATTCCAGAATCATGATAGTTAATTCAACAAAGAAAAAAAGCTTTTAAAGGCTACCTAAAAATAATTTGGCTGAAGTATATATTTTTGAAACCTCTGTTTGAAAAGACAAACAAATAATACATTGTGTCCCTTCCTTGGAATTTTCAAACTGCTGCAGTGGAGGCATTATTTTAGATTTATTTAAACAATACATAAACTCTTATCCAAGCATTTCAATTGTATTTCATAGACAGCTTAAAATCATACCTGGCATAATCTTATGTTTTTTTGATTATTTTTTTTTAATTATACAGTAATTAATGACACTGGGTTTCACATAAATCTAATGTTCTGAGTTACATCACCTTTGTCTACAAAATCCTCAGTTAGAAAAGCAGTTAGATTTATCCTTCTTTATTCTATATGCTCACTGTCCTTTCCTAATCTTTGAAGTATGAAGCTATGAGTTGGCACAGTTTCAATGAAATTTGACAAAGAGAAAATCCTTATTTACCTGTCTGCAAATATACATGCATTAATATTCTCTTAATTAGCTTAATGGTGTGTAATATATGGGCGGACAATGGGTGGACAATGTTCCAAACATTTTCTTATGAAATATTCTGCTTTATTTACAACCTCTTAAAATCTGATCTCCACAAAATTTCCAGAAACCTTACTATAAGAAAACATTTTTCTTTAAATACATGTATGCGGAGAGTGTGCTACTTTTAACTAGACTACGTCTAACTCCTGGCTAAAAAAAAATGTCTACAGAGGAAATGCCTACTGCTGTGATGTTCTTGTTCTAGAAATATTATTAAATAAGCTTTATTTATTTATTTATTTATTTATTTAAGAGCTAAAAATTATTGTATACTACAAATAATTCAGTTTTGCTGGATTACTCCACTGTTAACAAGTGTTGATTACACATATATGATTGGGTTGTGGTACAGCAAAGTTGATCAAACTCCCAGACTCCCAAGCCAGAAATCAAAATTGAAAGAAAATAGTGTCTGCACCTGATTCACTTTAGCTCACCTCATCATTCTTGCTAAGAAACTTCCCTCAGTAATAATTGTCCCTCATTGCAGTGAAGTTAATCCATAAGAGCAGGTAAATATCTACCTATAGAATCATAAAATCATCTAGATTGGAAAAGACCTTCAACGTCATCAAGTCCAACCATCAACCTGGCCTACCGAGTCCCATCCCTAAACCATGTTCCTTAGTGACACATCCACGCATCTCTAAAATACCCGCAGGGATGAGAACTCCATCACTTCCCTGGGCAGCCTGTTCCAATGCTTGACAACCCTCTCTGTGAAGAAATTCTTCTTAATGTCCAATCTAAACCTCCCCATGTGCAACTTGAGGTTGTTCACATACTATCATTTTTTCATCTGAGAAAATAGACCAGCTTCTGTCACTAAATGTATCACTGTGGTTAACTTCTCTAACACATTCCTATTAACAAGTTTTTACTTTGGTTGGTTGGTTTGTTTTGTTTGCAAATACTGCAACATATTGTTATCGGTTATTGCATTTTATGATTATAACCTGATGAGAAATCAATGAAGATATTTATTAAAATATTCTTCAAACATTGAACTTGCCAAAAAAATACTTTATCTTTTTTTTATTTGATAGTATAGTATATGATGTTTGCTTACATAATCTTCTCTAGAACACACAGTGAAATATACCTCTCTTAATATACATGTAACCTCTTGCTATTGCCCCTCTTTTTCTTCTAACCAGTGAGAGGACCACCACTTGTTTTATCTGAAATTTCTTCTTAAACATTTCAGACACAAGTTGTGCTCCCGTGAAAATAATGGGTATATAACAACAGTGTAAAACTGAATTACTATGTTATACTGAACTGAAGAGAATATTCAGATCAAGGCTTATTATAGGTTGCTCTTACTTAAGATCATTTAGCCACAGCTCCAAAGTTTTCATGATTCTGCATACTGGAGAATACACAGACTTTGGTCCACAGCCCTGTGTGAGTAAACTTTGGGAAAATGACTAGACTAAAACTAATCCTACATGTTCTGCAGAACTATAACATTTGAGGCTTTCATAACAGCAAGGTATGCTGAAGCAATGATGATAATTTATATCTGAACTAATGATAAATCCATCAGAACTTATTACATGTCCTTAGAAGCATTCATCTTGCAAGATAACTGCTTTCTCATACAGACAAGTATTTCAGGCAAAGAGAGAACATTCAACTTTCTCAGTTATATAACAAATCTTATCCCTAATTTGATTATTATATTGTATTGGATTACTTAGAAGTAAACAGAATATGATGACTTAATATATTTCTGTTTTGAAAAGTACATTGCTACTTTACTTTTCAAATAGCAAATTTTACATTTTGAAAGTAGTACCTTGTGACACAAGTGATCAAGGATGTTCCTCAAATTTGGCTTTTTTTTTCCAAAATATTCTAACAAATGAAGAGAAAATATCATTCAAATATTACAGACTGTTTATATACATGTATTTATACAAGAGCTTGAAAGAAAGTTCCAATGCAATATAACAAAGTGCATCATTTTTTTAGATCACAGTTCATGCACTGAGAATTTTTTTATGGAAGAACTGCAGCATGTCCAAAATTCAAATACAATTACACTAGTACCTTTTGGACAAATTTAATGTAATGTCTCAGATGCTTATATTAGCAGATGGAATAGTGTTGTAGAAATAATCCTTTAAACCATGTATTCTGATGTTCAAATAAGCAGAAAAATAGAAAATTCAGACTACCACTATATACTGAAAATTAGCAGCAATTTTGTGACCTCTCTCTGTTATTATGTTTTCAAATTAGCCAAGCTTGCAAGGTTATCTGAACAGTATTTGAATCTCTATAGTTATGTTACTCAAAGTATGATCTGTCCTTTACTAAATCTTCCATACACCTGTAGTAGGCTTACATCTACTGAATGCAATATTATTTTATTTATTATACTCCATTGCATTAGTCTAAATTGAATTATTCTGTAACAGTCTTTGAATTCATTTAACATGGCTTTCCACTGTAAATGATTTAACAAACAGACCAATACTTCTTGTTAGACATTTTATTGAATGCTTTGAATAGACAGAATTTCATGTCATGACTATCAATCTCTACAGCAACATGTGCTTAATTCTTAGTTAGCCTCCAGTTAGTTGAGACCCCTGTCCACATCCACGAGTATATTTGGATAATATGAGCAATATGAAGCCTGAACCAACAAAACAGCATACTAAGTTTGAAGCTGTAAAGAAACAAAATTGATATATTTGACCCAGAATTTTACAGTGGCCTATATACTTCTGTTTGAATATAAACTCAAGGCCCTGATTAATGTAGTGATAATTATTTTGCTTCTGCAGTGAGTGTCTGTGTACTCCACCACACCCAAGAACCTTAGCAGAAAAATGGAGTTTCTTTGTTTCTAGCAGATTTTTTTTGATTGTTCATTAAAGCAGATGCACAATTGTAACAAACAGGAAATAAAGACAACTACCACCAAAAGTATCAAGACTGAATTCTGTTGAGAACTGCACATTGAAAAACAAGGAAAAAATGATACTAAGGGCAGAACATGGCTACACAGCAGTACCTTCTGTAGCTCTCCACCAGTTCAATTTCATAATATCCCAATGGGAGGTTCCACTTTTTAAGTAAAAGACAGAAATTCTAATTTTTTCTTATTTATTTTTTATTTTTTTTTAGTAATAACTCTGCCTGTTTGCATTTTGTGAGACAAAAGGGTAAAAAGATAATTATATTTGGGTGGAGGTTACCAGATGACTAATAACTATTTGAGTTGCCATCTCAACGATACTTAATCAGTAGATTATGATAGAATTTTAGTTTACAACTATCCAGACATGAATCTACATTTGGACATATGGGAAATTTAACACATGGAGGTGGAAGAATGATTATTTATACCATCTAACTTAAAATGTCTGACTTGTAAGCTCTCAAAGCAGCTGTATAGCTCAGTGCTCTGAATCATCCTGTTAAAAGCCAAACCTTCTTCACTGACTACCTTGAAAGTCTTCACTCAGAACTTTAGTAGCTCAGTTAGATGATGGAAATCTCCCTATTCTCCTCCTTCATCTTTCCTACATATCAATATAGCATATACCTCATACCTGCAAACATTTAGAAAGGGTGTAGTAATGAAAGAACAGAAGAGTAATGCTGTGTAGAGATCATAGGACATATTCAATATGTACTTCACCTAGGTTGTCATTACTAATAAAAGACACCATATAATTTAATAACTGAAGGGGGCTTTCTAATAATTCCTCTCTATATAAGCAATCTTTGTAAATAATTCACTCTGTATATGTGCCATGACCTAACCTTATTGTTAGTTTCCCAAAGAAGGCAAGCTACTGATATCTTCACATACTCAGTATCACAGCTTTAAGTACCAGTTTCCACTGGAAACTTTAGCATTTCAAACATACCAATGAATAATATTGAAAATATTCAACTATAAAAAAATTGTTAGACATTTGTTATACATAAAATAAAATAGTTTCAATCTTAAAATGCAATTCACAATCATCACATGATGCTTCTAGTTCCAGTGAACAATGCATTATTTCCTTAGGAAGTAGAAGTAATCGTAGAAGTAGAAGTAGTAGAAATAGAAGTAGAAGTAGAAGCAGAAGTAGAAGTAGGTAGAAGTAGAAGTAGAAGTAGAAGTAGAAGTAGAAGTAGAAGTAGAAGTAGAAGTAGAAGTAGAAGTAGAAGTAGAAGTAGAAGTAAGTAGAAGTAGAACACATGGATGTGCCACCTGTCAAATTGCCTGATTTTCCTTGGAAGAGGTTGAAATGCAATAAGATAATTCAAATACTGGTGAGTCTTAAAAGTAAACTAGGGAATGACTTACACTTCTCCATTCCCTCATGCACAGCCTAGCCAAGGTGATAATATCTACCTCTGTGCCTTTCAGAAGTAATGTGCTTTTGTGCACAAAGAAGCAAATAAGTACTCTCAGACTGGATGCAATTAGGGGTCAAATTACAGAAAGCACCTACCCTGAAATCTAGACACAGCTAAAATATTGATTCAAGTTAAAATAAGATTTATCTTGCTTGTAAAGATACTTTCTAGAAGTGGTAATACTTGAGTTAACTGAAAATTTTCCACCTGAATCTTTTTCTGTTAAAAAAGACACTGTCAGTGAACTGAATTTCTCTGCAGAAACACACCGATTTCCACAGCAACAAAACCTGCAAAGTCAGTCATGAATTTCCTTCAGAGGAAAAATGTCTCTTGCACACTTGCACAGTTCTACTGATGGCTGCAATTGACCTGTTAACATACATGTATATATTTGGATTCAGACTGACAACACAAAAATGTATTTTATTTGTGAAACGTTACATAGTATAATACCTTAAGGCTATTAGAGTTTGAAAATCTGAACACAATTTGCATATGATTGCATATTTTGTGCTATTCCAATAATGGACAAAGCTAGAGATACAATGTGATTTTGTTTGGTTGGTTGTTTTTTGTTTGTTTGTTTGTTTCTTCTCCAAATTCACTGAATGTCAGAGAACTTCAGAAGAAATATTTATTTATTTATTTTTAACTCTGTTGCCAAAGGGAGTTTGTCATTGCCTTCAGAAGAGCAAGTATTTTTCTTCAGATACTTCATGAATAAGGAAAAAAAAAAAAAACTTGTTTCCTCTGTTAGAGCCTCTAGTACTCCCTACAAGAGTTAGTTGCTCTCTACTGTCCAAGGCACATCTTCATAGATACTAATGTGATTCCTGCATAATTGTTCTAACCATGTAGTACATCCTTCTCTAATTTGAGAGATGACAAATCTTTTACAATCTTTTTTGACATCTATTCTTGTCAACCTACACCCCAGAGAGGGTGGTTAATGAGGGAAGCAAATAACTTGACTGAACGTTTTCTGAACTTTGCTTCCCGGTTCTATCAACCTTTGTCCTTGTTCCAAGTGAATCCAGGAAGAAATGATGAGCTTAGCACATTTGACAGGGAAGACTGGTGGTCTGAGTCACCTGCGTACTATAAAATGATGGACAGTACATGATCTGGGAGAAGGCTTTGCTGAATGAATTTCTCTTCCTTCTCCTTACTTTGTTAATACATTGCTAGAAGCTGAATGGTAACAACTATTTTTACATTATTAGTGCAGCTACAACAACATGTTATTTTCAAGCATGAACAGAGACACTCTTTAAACAATGGCACTCTGGGGGTTCATGGGACATTCAGAGATGTCCTTCTGTACCTTCCTGCATCCATATAATGTATGCCATTGCAATGGCAGCTATCCAAATGTACAACATCAGTAGACCTAAAGGCAACATCCCTGCTCCCAGGGCTCCATTTTAGGACCAGTCCTCTTCAACATTTTCATAAAAGATTTGGATGAAGGACTTAAATGTTCAGGCTGGATATCAAGAAGAGGTTCTTCACTGGGAGGATGGTTTTGGCATTGGAACAGGCTCCCTAGAGAAGTGGTCATGGCACTAAGCCTGACCTAAGGCACTAAGCCTGAGTTCAAGAAGCACTTGGATAAGGCACATGCACTGATTTTATTTATTTAATTATTTGTTTGATGGAAGGGGTGGGGATTTGGGGGGAGGGATCCACTTGGGGCCCAGGATTTGGACATTTGGACTCAGTGACCCTTTTGCATCCCTTCCAACTCAGATATTGTATGATTCTATAATCCTCTTTGCAGTCTTCCATCAAGTATTTATACATGTTGATTAATTTCTGTCCACATAAATCACCAGATTTCTAATGTATGAGGAGAGATTGAGAGAGCTGGGACTGTTCAAATTGCAGAAGACAAGGTTCAGGGGAGCCTAACCTTGTGTCCGGATGCAGGAGTAAAGAAAGTGTAGCCAGGCTCTTCTCAACAGTGCCCAGTGAATGAACAAGAGGCAACAGGCACGAACTAAAATACATTGAAGTTCAACATAAACATAAGAAAACACTGTTTTCACTGTGGGCATGGTTGAACACTGGAGCAAGTTTTCCAGAGAAACTATGGAGTCTCTATCCATGGAGATATTCAAGACCTAGCTGGACATGGAATGGAGCAACCTGCTGTAGCTGACCCAACTCTGAGTAGGTGGGACTGGAAAATCCCCAGAGGCTCTTTCCAACCTCAGCCATCCCATGACTCCATGATTCCTCTTGCCCACTAAAAGCACACAGCCTATGCAAAGAAATAAAATGCCACAGTAACAATTAGCTCCTTTGTGGATGCTGGGATGAAAGTAAATTAAACAGAAATATAGCCTTCTTAGAGATTTGAGAATGGCTTACGTTACAGTTGGTTACATTTGTAGTAGATGACCTTTTGTTACTAGTGGTAATAGTCAGGATGTGATGCCCAGGGCACTGCTCTGAATGTACTTTATGTTTCTCAGGTTCTTATGGCCAATGTTTTCATTGCACCACACGTCTACTATGCAGTGGGAATTTCTTCATTTTACTTCAAATTGCATTCACACAGTTCATTCCTCCAAAGCAGTGAAAACTATCCTCTACTCATTTATTTTTTAACTTTGAAATTAACCGTCTCTGACTTTTCATACATTCAATTCACAGGGAAAATGTCATGCCTTAAACTAATCAGACCACCTTTAATTCAGGAAGCCACTGTCCCCTTTTACCCTAGATATCATCCAATATTAGACACTCAATGCAGCACTGAACCACAGGAGAGAAAGCTATAATTTAATTATAGGTTTGTTATAGTATTTTAACAGACACAAAATTGTTCCATCACGCTTGTGATTTGAAACAATCAGTCAGTCCACCATTTGACTCTTTGTGGCTGAGCTTAAGAACAGAAATAGCTAGGTGCACTTACATTATTGTAACTGGTTTAACAGTAAGTATAGGGGACATTGTAAAAAGGAAATGATAATTGTGAATAACAGAAACATTGCTATTTTAAAGTTTAAGAATTAAAATTACATTTAAAATAGCTTTTAGTGGTTCTTTCCATCTGCAATAAATAGTAAAAATATTCATCTTTGCTCCTTGTTTCCAATTGAAATGTCTATTTATGCAACTAATACAGCAGATAGTGTACACTACTTGTGTAAGACAAGCTTTGTGCTGGGAAATAAAGAGGACTTAAGAAGGTGCATCCATAGTCTACAGTAGACACAACAGAGACAGTAGAGACAATGCCGGAAGGAATAACTGGTAGACTCATGAGTTGAGAACAAGTGGCCCAGGATTCCTGAACTCTTGGTTTTCATGAGAATGAAAATACAGGTGATTTTCCTACCTGAAACAATTTCTCTAAATTGCAGGCTAGCTGATGCTGCTCTGGAGTTTATTTTCCAGTTTGCAGAGTGATCAGGTAAGCAACTTTCCATAAATTCACATTGTGGTGGCACTTCCACAAACTCTTTCAGTCCCAAGTACCTCTGAGAGCTATAATAAAACCCAGCTGGTAGATTTGGATGTTAGAGTGTTCTGTTGACCAAAGTCTGGAAAAGACCTGTTCTTTCTTTAAGCATTCTCTGCCCATGGTCTTCAGTTTTATATGGTTTAAATGGTTTACACCTTTGGTGCCCCCCACCACCTCCACCACCCCTCTCCACCCAACTAAAAAAAAATTACCTTTGAGCAAGCAGGGAATATCCCAATGACCTATTCTAACTAAACACTTGTTTTTCTTCCTGGAATTGAAATTGTGATTTGGGTTTGAAAAAAAAAATAAAATCTCTCTGTTCAAAAGCCATGTTTGGAATAGTATAAGGAAAGATAGCCTTATCATATCATTTGTATGTTTTTGATTATCTTTTTGAACCATGTGGGTCATTTGAGGAATCACTGCCACTGTGATACTTGTCATGGATTGTACCTGACTTGAGAACAAGAAGACATCATTATTCCCATACACAGGGCATAAAATGAGCAAAATGGAGTTAGGGGGGAGATGGCGTCATTAGAAAATGTATGCCTCGCAAATAACATCAGTAGCACGCAACAATATTGAGTTAGTATTTCAGAAGAAACTGAAAGCAGGAGGCAGCCTTGGAAGAGAATCTTTTAGAAGATATGGCCAGGTACATATTGGGGAAAAGTATTAAAATATTACTCTCTGACAGAGTTTGGAAAGCAGACAACGTTCTCTCACAGACAGTTCACAAAATGCTGGTGGTTTTTGTTTGTTTGTTTGTTTTTTCCAAATTTTAAAATCCAATTATAAATATTTAAATGCAAAATGAGATTTCCCACTCTGAATCTGAAATTGCAAGGGGTTTAATCAGAATAATAGGAAAATGAATCACCAATAAAAGGAAAAAAAAGTCACAAAATTCAGATGATATAAATTTGCTTAAGATGTAGCAAATACCATTTCTATTTGCTTCTTTGCCTCTAATCCAGAGGTGATATCAAACTGAGAGACATGGACAAAAAAAAAAAAAAGATAAATGTCTAAATGGGAATAGGCTGATGGCATTTTGCTTTACAAAAGTACTACTTTTCCTTCATCTACTAGGTTATTAAAATCGACATGCTGATGTATTGAAATAACCTTTTAAAGAAGAACGTGGCCTTGTGCCTGGCAAAGATTGACCTTACTGTGACTGTTTCAGTAGCTTGACACAAAAAGTCCAGTGACACAAGAGTGAGGACAAAACGGAGCTTGAAATCCCTTTTCATTCTTTTTTCCATTCTGTAAGTCTGCCTGATCTCTGTATCAAACACAGAGAGGGCCATTCCAGCCATTAAAAGGTATGTGGCTTTCAGGCAAAAAGTGAAGTTCCCAGTCCGAAGCATGTAGGTATAGGTTAAACATGGAAAAGAATAAATTCCCAGTTCAATCCAGAAAATTACAACTGTCAAAATTGAACAAAGCTTTAACAGACATGCTTACTCCTGAGGTTTCCTCCTTTTGCTCAAGAAAGTCAGGAATTCTCCAAACTCTCTATGAATGCAGAATAGAGTAAATCAGATGGAAAGGGACATTGCAGTAAGAAACCAAAAAAAAGTTAAAAATAATCTCAAATAATCTAAAAAACAACAACAACAACAACAACAAAAAAAAACAACTATAATTTAATCTGGTAAATCTGTAAAAGGTAGAGTTCAAAAAATGAGCAAAGCCACAGGAGAAAAAACCCTGATGGTTCTGTGAATTATTTTTCATACCAGTGTATAATTTTCTGTACATTAAATAGAAACACATTCATTACCTGATAAATCCTTTTTGTCTGAATTAGAACACAGCAGGACAAAAAATTTCCTGATTTCCCCCATCCTGATATCTGTACAGATTAATGCTGAGTAGGATGATATTATAAAGGTTAAGAACATCCTCTGCCCACAAGCATATTTAAAAAATACATTTTCTATATACAAAATTTAAAAAATTAATGTAAGATGATTCACTTTAGCCCTGAAGAATTTTATCCTATTTTTCAATGAACTGCATCTGGAAACAGTGAGTCTAAAGTGACTAGTTTACTAAGTCCCACCAAGTTTTAGACAGTTATGCCATCTTCACTGTCCTTCTGTAAATGTGGAATTTAATGCTGTGATTAGCTAGCTAATGTCTAAGAAATACAAAACTAGAATCCTTGTCTAATTTTAACAGGAAATAAAAAGCCAGAATTCTGTTGAGAAAGATTAATTAATATAAAATTCAATACTGTTCAAATACCTCTAATGGAATTCAAACAAATAAGTTTGTTTGCTTGTTTGTTTTTACAAAAAAATACTGATTTACAGGGAAAGTAGTCTCCATTAGTAACCTAAATACACAGCCAGTTTCCTGAGATTCATACAGCCTGATCAATGGCTGCCTTACTTTAATTTCTTCACCAACAAACTACCACAAAGTGATGTTTATGAGACTTGGGCTGAGTTGTCCCTGTTAGTCATAAGTGGTCATCACCAGATCACAGCTAGCTATAGCCAAATAGGCATTATTTTTCACTCCTCACAGTTCCCTGAAGATCTGCTACCTCTTCTATGCTTGCTGGTGTGTGTGGGAGGGAAAGGTGCTCTTCTAAAAGCGACACCTCTACATCAGTTGAGGACATAATATTCTCCAAGGCAAGATTAATCCACAACATATGGTTGGTACAAAACAATGTGCACAAAACACAACTACTAAAATGTTCAATTACTGCATCCAATTAAACTAAATAAAATGCCAGTGATGTGCCACCCAAACCCAAAATAATAATACAATTAGATTGAAGAATTTAGTTTACTGCAATAAGATTTGACCAAAAAAAGGAAAAAATGAAAAAAATAATTGCAATAATAATAATTAGGAAAACAAAAATAAAAACACAACAACAAGAAAATAAATCTTTACAATTTATTTGTAAACTCCTATGGTCAAACATTTTAGGAGATAATATTTCTAAAATATTTGCCAAGCTTAGTAATACTGCCATAGGTTTATTGCCACAGATAAAAGAAGAAGCAAGTGTAAACAGAATTGAAAACCAAGGAGGCTATTTTCAGTGTTCAAGTGGCAGAAATGCAAAGAGATGAAGATCAGCATTATCGGTGAAGAACAGATATGGTTTCTTTCCCACTTGCTATTCAGAAGAATACTATACAAACGGAAGTACATATCTGCTGAGAAGAATTATTGCCTATCTCATCCTCTTAGCGTGAAGACAGACTACATCAAAGCCTGTACCTGCCATCAGTTTTTACTCATGGTTCTTGGTTGAAGCTGATTCAGAAAATTTATTGATTAATAAAAATATTTTTTTCTGCCACTCAACTTGGGAGATGACTGACAGAAAGTCAAGAACTACATCAGGCAATATGGTGCTTGAATGACTTGTACTACCTGGTCATCTGCTTCTTGATCTGTTGTTGACTTTTGTCTTAGAGAAGATGAAATAACCTTTACTGTTATTTGACTTCTGCAAAATCAGAAGCACTGACAGAACCAGGAGCACTACATTAGGAGTTAGCGAGTCCTCTTTCTAAAATTAACTCAGGCACAAATATTGTTTTGGAAAATGCTCAAAAAAAAAAACAAAAAACAAAAAAAAACCCACAGTCTAGAGCAAAATCTATGTAAGATACCCAAGAATTTCATTATGGGAAATACAAGTAGCAGCTGTAGAGCACTGTAAGCCTATATTTAACACACACATAGACAGCCACAAGTCTCTGGTGTGCATTCATCACAGAAAGGCACTGACACCATATTCAGAATGGGAAGGCAGCAGATGCTTCCTCCATGGTAACAGGTGGCAATTACTATGGAGACCAATGGACCTCTGATACCAAATTTGCTTGCTATGCTGACTATGATTTTGTATGCAGAGTGTTTCTCTTGTGACATAGGAAAACAGCAGAGGTGGTGTAGCCAGAAACATTCCAGCAGTAGTCTGAAGGCAGTATCTTACAACATCAGACTGACCAGTGACCAGGGGTAACTGAGAAAATAAAGAGGAAGGGGACAGCAGGAAGTAAATAAACTAAGACCCATGAAAAATGAGAAAGAGGGAAAAATAGATTTTCCTGTAGTCCTAAAGAGTAGACAATAATGGTAGAAAGTGGAAAATAATGACAGAATGGGTACACTTCCTAGGGAATGAACTGGGGAGAAATTTCCACCTGACTTTTCCAGGGACATCATTTTTTTTTGCAAGTTTATCTTGGGTATTGTTTCCTTTTTATTTTATTTTATTTTATTTTATTTTATTTTATTTTATTTTATTTTATTTTATTTTATTTTATTTTATTTTATTTTATTTTATTTTATTTTATTTTATTTTATTTTATTTTTATTTTATTATATAATTTTTATTTTTATCTTCTAGATAATTATCTGGGTTGTGTGCCTTTGTGGAATGTTCTTTTCAGAAAAGAGGAAAGAATATATTATATAGAATACCCATTAAATTTGAAGCAGAGACATTCGTGCATCTTGACAGTCTCCATTTCATTTGCTAGCCATCAGGTATTTTCATCAATTTCCCTTTCGATAATATCACTATTGAAATTGTGAAAATTGAAGAATATTTTTTGCTGTAGAAATAACAGAAGAAATTTTATAGGTTTTCTTTACTAATTCTTCCTTTTTTCTCTTGCTTGGTTAACAAGATGAAGGAAAACACAACTAATGAAGACTGAATAGCTGAATGAATTTGTAGAACACATATAGGGAATCTAATTTGAATAGAGACCATACAAATAATAGTTGATGCAAGCTTTTAATGTACGTTATTCAAGCCAGCCAAAAAGAAATCAAAATGTTATTTCCAGTTTTCAAAACCTCCTTTGAATATCGTGTGCCTTCATGGGGAGTATTTGATTTGCAAATGAACTTAAATCTGGATACCAAGTTACATTTACTTTTGCCTCTTTCAAAAAAAAAAAAAAAATAAATAAATAAAAGGAAAAAATATATATTGCATTGCCCACCCCTACCTGTTTCACTGGTATTGTTTGTCAAATATTCCATTCATATGCTGGCGATTGAAATAGCAGTGCTTGATTTTAGTTTATTAATAAATGTTTCCTACAAAAAGATCTATGGCTTGTCCCACCCCCCTTCACCCCCCGCTATATTTTGAAAATTATTTCATATCTATGTTCCCACTGACACATGGTGTTTTCAAAGTTGTTCCTTCTCTGTAGAAAGTCCTCCAGGACAGCTAGGTACTATTTTTTTCAACTCTGCCAGTGAACCTACAGCCAGCAACACCCTCTCAAATTGGATTAGTCCATCTGAGATACAAAAATTTGCATTTCTCTGTGTTAAGCTTTATAAGATTCCTGTCATTCCATTTTTCCAGATTTTTTAGGGTCCCTATGTGGGGCAGCCTTGGACTCCAGCGTACTGCCACCAACTGCCCTACTCCTTCCACCCTTCCAGTTTGGCATCACCCTCAAGCTTGCTGAGAGGTCAATGCTGTCCCATCATCTAGATCATTTTAAAAAGATATTAAACAGCATTGATGCCTGAGGGATGCCACTAGTAAGTGTTCATCAGGTAGATTTTGTACAACTGATCCTTTGAGCTAGCAGCTTGGATAATTTTCCATATAACTTGCAATTAATTTATCTGATCCATAGATCACTAATTTGGCTACAAGAATGCTATGGGAGACCATGCAAATGCTTCATACAACATCCACCATTCTCCCTTTATCCACAAAACCAATCATCTCATCACAGAGGGCAATCAGGTTGGTCTGATTTGATCATGATAAATCCACGCTGGTTATCTCATGGATAAATAAAAGGTTTAATTTCTTTCCTGTGCTTGAAAACAGCTTCAAGGAGAACTTGCTTCATAACCTTCCAAGGGACTGAGGTTATGTTTCTCCTTCTTCAAGATAGCTGTGATATTGCTTTTTAACAGTCATCAGTAATCTACCTTAATCAACATGATCTCTCAAAGGTGATACAAAGTGTCTTTGCAATGGCATTGTCCATCTATCTCAGCTCTTCTGGATGCACTTCACCTAGTCTAATGGAATTGTGTATGTCCAGCTAGTGTAAGTGCTTTCTACTTCTGTCTTTCACAGTTCACTTTGCAGACTCTGCCAATAAGCTCAGGGACCTAGAAACAGCTTGTACTAGAAACAAATGAGGAAAAAAGGCATTAAGTACCTCAATTTTTGTCAATGTCCTTTGTCACTAGGAACATTATCCTCTGGAGCATCAGGCCCACATTTGCCTTAGCCTCCCTTTTGCTGCCAATGTTCTTGTACAAACTCCTCCTGTTGCTATTGCATCACTTGCTAGTTTCATGTTTAGCTACTCTTTGGCTTTCCTAACTCCATTTCTGCACGCTTCAACATTATATTCCTTTCAAGGTAACTTCTTCCTGCTTCTACCTCTGTGTACTTTCTTTCTGCATTTGAGATCAGTCAGGAGTTTCCTTTCATCCATGCAGGCCTTCTGTCCCATTTATTTGACTTCCTGAAGACTGGAGCAGGCTGTTCTTTTGCCCTGGTGTCAGAGTACATTACTCTCTGACCAGATTCTTTTTGATCCTCCACATGATGAGGGATTAATGTTTCATATTAAGCTTACTTATTAGTAGGTATTTGACATTACACACGATTTTGATTTAGTAGAGTGCAATGCCAATGCACTGAAGTGACAAGACAATATAGCAATTGCAATACACAGTTGAATTGCTATACAAATGTGATTTCCATTACCAATCTCTGTACACTCTACCATCATGACACTGAGCTTCCCCAGACACTGGGAAAGAATAACTGGGTTAAAGACAGCTCAAGCACTTTGCTCTCCTAAAAGCACATTTTTTTACTTGTTCAGTGTTTATGTTGGGCTGAATAACAAAAGCACTTCTTCCCCCTCCCCCACGCCCCCACCCCCGTACTGGTCTGGCTAGCTCAGGAAAACAATGCTTTCTACTAATTATCTCACAGAAGGCTGTTTACAAAACCACATCCTGATGATCCACTAATACAGCTGTATACCTAAAACAAAGGTCATTCTCCAATCCCTTTTGTGCCAAGATAATTTCATCTTTCTTTACAATAATTGGAGTCATCCATTCCTCCTCATTCTCACCCATCTCCTCTGAGCCTACTTCTCTTGTAGGGGTTTGTGGACTCATCATAGCTGAAAAGGCTGTCCTTGAAGGTCAGTGAACTATCTTAAGCTCTGAACACTTCTCCAACCCCCATCCCACCTCTCCCTTCTTTACCCCAGATTTTATTGCTGAGCATGATGTCATATGGGATGGGACGTCCCTTTGGTCATCTTGGGCCAGCTGTCCTGGATGTGTCTCCCCAGCTCCCTACAAACCCACAGCCTCCCCACTGGCAGGGCAGCACGAGAAGTAGAAAAGTTCTTGAATCCATGCAAGCACTGCCCTGCAACAACTGAAAACATCAGTGTGTTATCACCACTACCTTCAGCAAAAATCCAAAACACAGTAATATTTAAGCCTCTGTGAAGAAAACCAACTCTAGCACAGCCAAAATCAGACAGTTCCTCATTGAATAGGCCAGTAGTTTATATCAAGTTATATACTGTTATACTCAAGAATGAATTGATAGTCTATGTAGCATGTGGGCAGAAGTGAAATTTAGAGGAATCCTAGGCTGGGACAACACAGAAGAAAAATGGTAATTGTATGAGAGATTTTTCTCTGACTAAAATACTAAATCCCTCTCTTAAAAGCAAGAAAACCCAACAAATTAAGGAAATAAAAACACCAAAGCCAGAGATTTAAGATGTCCTGCGCTTTTCCTTTGTTATCCAGCTCCATGCTATATAAAAAGCGTCTTGGTAGATCTGCTGTTTCACTTAAAGACCCAATGCCTATAAACAACAAAAACATATACATTCCTAAGCTGGCATTTTAAAACAAATTTTTCAAGTCTCACAGTTGCAAACTGATAACTGAAAATAAGACTCAGTGAGTACAGAAATCCTCTGGAATGTCCCCTCTCTGATAATTTGGTCACCTGGCACCATTAAAATTCTTACATTTAATGTTGGCCATGCACAGCAAACTAATCAGTCAATGACTACAACATGAAGCATTACAAGCACTATGTGTTCAGTGATGCCCCTGCACATATTCGTGGACCAGCAAGTTTTGCATTCAAAGATCTTTAGCGGATCTCCTATGCCATATAGCCAAAAGGTTATCCACAGCTCTAAACTTCTTCAGATCTATCTCTATTCCATCAGGGCATGTGAATTTTGTGTCTCTATGCTATCACAGCACATAAGTTTGGGGTTGGTTTGCAACATGCCATGACACAAAAGTCTCTCCTCCTCCAAGCCAATAACCTGAAGTCTTTCTGGAATCAGTCTATTGGCATTACTGACACCCATAGATTTCTTACAGTATCAAAGTGCAATACAGCAGTCCAAACTGAAACATTGACATCTTATAAATCCATCAAAGACAGCAGGGGCTTATTTACTTTTGCACAAACACTGAACACGTTTAACCTGGGATAATATGAAATATACCTGAGGCTACTCAAGGTATATTATATATTATTATATATTATATATTATATATATATAATACTCAAGTAGTTATCCTTACCAAAAATAAAAATGCAGATAATACCACTTACAGCATTTTAATTAATTCCTGTACATTTGCTAGATCTCAGCCTTTGTAAGTGGGTCTGTTGCTCTTTTCATTTATAAGATCATATCCCATTCACAGTGGTATAAGAACAAAAGAACAGACAATCTGTAAGATAGTAAAAATAAATAAATAAATAAATAAAAGACACAGACCCAGAAAGCTATGGTCTCTGTCAAAAGCTTTTCTATATAAAACATCACTTGAAAGGTTTAACAGCTAAATGAAGAAAGTCACACCAACTGTTCAATTTCTGGCTTTGCATATAACATAAATAAGTCTCTCTTTAAATGTATTTATCCATTAAAAATTAAAGATAAGGAACTGTGAGAAGCAACTTCTATTACTTCTCTCTTGAGACAGATCAGCAATATTCATTTCATATGTTACAGTTCTATAAATGTGACTGCAGTATTATCTTATGCAGTCACTAGTACTTGTAAGGTGTAAGTTCATTCTTGCAACTGTAATAAGTTTGGTAGGTATAAAATTGCTCTAAGTTTGAAACTGAGAGCTTTAAAATCCTTCAGGACTGAAAATGAAAGTTATACAAAGAGAGGATGGTTATTGAAAAAAAGAGCTTGAAAATAATGACACTTGATAGGTTAGATAAATATTTTAGGTCAGTTCTTGAAAGCCTCTTTAGTTTCTAATGGCCTTTTATAGTTGGGAAAGTAGCAATTAATTCACCTGACTTGAGAGGTAAAGGATAAACTAAATACTATTTCAAAGAACTTACAAAAACCACTCTGAAAGATACCTGAAACCTTGTTTCTCTAATTTTAAGGAGATACAAACTTTCTGACTATTGCAGGCATTGGGTTTTCTTATGGTTTCAAAAGTTCTTTAATCCTGTGATGGATATTGGTTTAAAGCTGAAGTTAAGATGAAAATGATGAAGCAGATTTGGAAGTGCAGTCATTCATGACAGTATTAGTATTATGAGTTCTTTCCAGAACTTCAAAAGGTTTTGTTTTGATAATCACAGAGAAGTGTATGTCTATCTGAACAATATTTCAGTCTCACATTCAGTTATCACAATTGTCCAGAAATCCTACAGAGGTAAAACCGCTAGTGAGGGATTTCTGATATGTCTTTCCTTTTCATCTGAGAAATACTTAGAGAACATTTTTACAGTATTTTATCACTTCTGATCCAAGTTCTGATTAAAATGAAAAAAAAATATATAAGAAAACTATGGAACAGAGAATTGTTGATTTTGTTGTTGTTGTTGTTGTTTGTTTGTTTGTTTTGTTTTGTTTTGTTTGTTTTTAAGTGAAATGCAAAAGCTGGCCAGTTTGTTTCAGTAAATGACAAAAATTTCAGCTCAGTTGAACTGTTTTGAACTGATTTTTATGAAATAGAATTTAGAAAAACAAGACCAAAGAAACTATGTGAATTCTGCAATAAGCATGTTTTCTCTCTTTTTATGTTTAAGCCCTAATCAGTAATATAATTATACATTTTATTTTTCTGTTGGTCTTTGCCTAGTTTGTGTACTAGCTTTCTGCCTTTTCTCTCTACTTCCCAATTCCAAACTTCTTGTTACTGTGAATACTTTACCCAGATATTTACTCATAATCACTCCACTTCTTTCTAGATTTTTTCCTTATCTCCTTGATTTTCTGGACCTGTCCCTTTAAACACGCATACAATTATCCATTTTCCCCTCTGTCAACATCTGTATCATGAGAAGACTTAAGGAAAGTCTCTAGTCCTTAAATCTTCTTGTTCCTGGTTTTCTTCCTTCAACTTTTCATTCTTCCTCCTTTTCTGTCCAGCTGAATGTCACTTGAGACTTGCCATGCAGAGGCCACCCTGACCTTTCAAGCAGGGAGACTTTCTATGGTTTACCACTGTGGTTTCGCAGGTGCATCTCAGCCTCTCAACTCCTTGCTGTTCCTTGCCAAAGAAGGAAGAAGCTGGAAGGAACATCTTTCCTCACCAGACCAGATAAAGGGAGGGAATTCTGGCCACAGCCAGTCCACGCAGGAATGCAAAGTAACAGGGTAGGTGTAATGAGGTAATAGCCATGAGGAGAAGACAATGGAATGAATGGAAAAAAGCAGGGATGGAGAGGAAAAAGGCAAAAGAGAAGAAAGTACATGGGGTGTGTGTGGAGGGTGTAAGGAAAAATAAGAAGAAAAAAAAAAAAAAAGGGAGAAAATGAAAGGGTTGTAGAAAATAGAAACACCTAGAAGACATCTGAAAACCATTGTGAAAGGTAAGAAGTGATTCTGTGAGAACTGACTAGATGCCAGAAAAGAGAGTGAACAGATCTCATGTACCTGACCTGTGACAAGAACTGGAATTAATGTCTAATGTGAGTGGAGTGGAAACAACTGCTGGAGTCAGTGTCAGAGTCAGTGCGTACTGGTGTGGTGTGAAATGTTGATAGCCATTGGGTGGAAAAATTAGCTCTCACAGCAGTATGCTGTGATGTAAAAATCAATTCCCAGAATCTGCAGAGAGTGGGAAGAGCTCTAGGGAAATCAAAGGATAAATTCTATATCCTCCCTGACTTTTGAACATATTACCTGATTATATTAGTCTTTGGAAGAGTTGAAGGCTTTGATCAACAAAAGTTTACCTTGCTTGCTAATAATATACCCATGACTGCTGGTGGTAATAACCATCATAAAATAAAAACATACAGAAACAGCATTACCATTTCTAATAGGACATACACTCAGTAATCCAGAAAAATAAACTGACTACAGGAAGCTGCAACAACTTTTAATTCTTTGCACTCCCTCATTCATTCCCCTTTTTTTGGTTCCTTATGAAAGCCAACATTGAAAATTGATTCTCTTAAAAAATTGACAAGGAAAGATGGTTTTCACAAACACAGATTTATAACTCTGAATATGATCAAATTAATTTATAAGGAAGATTTAATATTTAAAATATATATATATATCTTGTTTTGAATGTAAAGAAAAAATGTATCATAGAGTCTCACAGGTTGGAAGGCACTTCAGTAAGTCTCTTATTCAACCTCCTGCTCAAAATAGGGTTGACACTGAATTCAGGTCAGGTGTTTCAAGGCTTTATCCACTTGTGTCTTTAAAACCTCTAATAACAGACATTGCTCATGTGCTCCGGGAGCACATTGCTCCCAGACAACCTGCTCCAATGCTTGACTGACATTTCTGGCTTGACTGCCAGAAGATTTTTTTTCTTCTACCAAGTCAGAACCTCCTTTGCTTCAATTAATGACCATTATCTTATTATACTGCTGTTCATGTTGGTGTAGTGTCTAAACGTTAAAGATTACTACATCATCCACTGGTTTGTGTTTTCTTTTGGTATATACGGTTAAGTAAAATACTTGCTGGAAAACACCTTTTTGTGGGTGTAATGAATCGCAATAAAAAGGATTATAAATAAATGCGCAACTGTCATTCTGGAATCAAAGAAACACCTGAATTTTCCTTCTGAAACTCCCGTATGAGTAGTGGTTAGTCTCAGCTTGCTTAACTTTTGAAATCTGATAGTATCACAGACAAGGATTTTTGGCTGTCAATTTTGCTAAGCCTTGACATAATAAATACTGCTATATTTTGCACATAAATCAATAGAAGCCTGCAGTACAAATCCCCCAAACAACTTTGAGGTTTGCAAGTTTCTGGGAGCAGCCTTTTATCTTCCTCTCTGCAGTCTTGTGTAGGTTAGACAAGAAAACCTTTAAAGATTTCAACTCTGGACTTTAGGGAAAGGTTTTGGGGACAAAAAGAAAGAAAGGAGAAACCATGTTATGAAACACTTGGGTATCACAGTTTCCTTTTAATCATAAGAGACATTTATCCAAGAGTTTGCGGTTGCCTTCTCCGGCTGCCAGAGGCAAGCAATGTTGTCTTATTGAAATGTTGATTTTCAGACAACTGCTGTGAACAAATACACTGTTCAGATCACAAAGTTCCCTTCTGTTTAAAGTCATCACTATCAGGCAAACTTCTCCATGCTCATGTGGTCTAGTAGCTTCATTTAAAGTCAATCAATACAGGAAGAAAGTACCCGTAAGATACAAACATGCACCTCTTGCTTCTTTCTTTCCTCTTTAACTTGAAAATGGCAACAGAGCTTACAGAATTTAAAAGTGGACAACACTGACTGTTTGCTCTAAATGATTACCTTTCTTTTTTTCTTTTCTTTTTTTCTTCCATAAATTAGGTGGCATTTCTGTTTTGTTTCAGACAAATGCATAGGAAGTACAGTAAGTGTAAAATAGCTATTATTTTTCCCTTATGTCTTATATTTTGAAATACATTAAGCACATGTTCATCACATAAAACCTTTTGCAGTGAGAAAATCAGAGTCAGAGATGATTTAAAAAAATGTAAAACAGCCAGTATGTGATCAAGCAAAATTTAGAAGTAAATAGAGAATCTCTCCATTGTCCTTTTCAGAAAAGATTTGAAACTAAGCATTATGTATTCAGTATTAAAGTGTTTCAGGATATCACAGGGTGCATCCCTCATTCTGTTCAGGACAAAATATTCCTAAAATATTTCAGAAAGATAAAATCGTCATAAATGAATCATAAATTCATCAAAAAGTTATGTTTATATCTCACTTCCTTCCCCCCTCCCCCCCCCCAAAAAAAAAAAAAAGTGAAAATTCCTCCTCAGTTCTGACATTGTCTTCACCTGTTCAAATGGCATGATCAATGCAGAGTATACTATTGCAATTTACCTAGAAAATAATATTCCCCCCCCTTTTCTTTTTTTTTTTTTTTTTAAGCACCATTATAGGAAATGTGCTTTCAAGTGTCAAATCAGTAAGTAAAGATAAGAGAGAGAGTTATAAGCATAGCAGCATCACAGTGTCTCAAGGCTACAAGTGAATATTTATTTCATAGTCCCTTAAGAACAGCTAAAGTGCACTCAGTTTGTGTGTTTCAGGGGATTTACAATAGGATTTGTTCCTCTTTTTGCTTCATTCTGTTTTACTCCAGGCAGCTTCTTGCATATTGCTTATTGCCTTATTAGATTATTACCTGCCAGTAATAAAAAGATTGAAAGCTTTTTATTCTTATCAATCTATTTTCTCATCCTCTTTCATTCTTCTGGGTTTGTGTACGTGAGAGTAATTGTGCAGAAGTATGCATACCCCTGAGAGAGAGAGATTAAAAGAGATTCTTTATGCAGGTTTGTAGTTGTTATATTCCTTGACTTTTTACTGAGGACAAAACTGGAGCAGATGGAGACATCAGGATGGATGTTCTTTTCTAAGATACTCATCTACAAATAAGGACTACCTTCATATCAACCTTCATATCAACATTTATGCTTATCATCTACTCCAGTGCAGTAATACCTTTAATTAGGAATTTTGTAGACTTCAATATATCATGGGACATGGTATAGAATGACTTGAACTTAGTGACCCAGGCCAGAAACTTTGTTAATCTTTTCTTTCTCTGAGAGGGCTATATCAGCCATGGAGTAACTCTAATGTAGTTTACTAGTAACCTGTGTTGCTAAAGACAAAAATAGAAATATATTGATGACAGCACCTAAATACTGTGAATTTCAATTCACTCCACTTCCTGATAATCAAATTTATTTTTAATGAGGTTTGTATTTTTTTCACTGGTGGTGGTTTTCCAAAAGAAATAAACACAGACGTCCAATCCGGCTGCCAGAGTGAAAAAAATAAAGGGCATTAATTGGGATGTTCCTAAACTGATGCAGTCAGGACTGACCAAGAAGAAGTTCAGCTAACTTTGTTTACCGGTGCCCAACAAAGGACATCAATGCAAGTGGCAGCAAAGCAATGGATGAATTAAACCAGTCTACTTAAGGTTATGTAGCAGCTGGTGGAGCTGGGAGAACTTACAAACTCCTTGATGCAAAATCACACCTTAGACAGCTCTTAACTCCCATCAGGACAAAACAAAGTGACACAACAGCCCTCCCCATAGTCACTTGGTTTCCCTGGGAAGGAAACTCAGGTAGAAGATGATGGAATGGATGGGACCTCAATGTTTTCTGCATAAGCTCTGTGATTTGTCCAATTGTACAATAAGAGCATGTACCTTTAGTTCAATCTACATGCCTCCCTATGTAATACAGGGAGGTAATATACCTCCCTATACCTATATATATGTATATATATATACATATATATATAAAGGTAATATATATACATATATACATAAAGGTAATATAACTTTCTTATAATTGATGTAAAGATTTTGTGAGAAAGTCAACTGTTCCTGAACCATAACATTAACAGCAAGACTGACAGAAGCCACGATATGAAAACTTAGGGAGAAGATAAACTATAATATTCATGACTAATGCAAACATTACATCATAACAATTTCCATTAAACAGTTAATGGGTGACATCAGTAGTAAGTTGATGGTTGGACCAGATGATCTTGAAGGTCTTTTCCAACCTTAATGATTCTATGATTCTATTTAGATATACAAAAGTACAGTGTTTTGTGAAAAAAAAACAGAGGAATCAAACAAAAATCTAAAGCATATGGGAGAATATAAAAATATTTAAGAATAAAGTTAAATTTGATGTCTCAATTTATGTTACTGCTTTTCTCCCATCTTAATCTTATTTCATGTTTGTCTGAGGGGTTCTCTGATATTAAGAGAATAAAATGCCCATGCATTTTATTTTGACAGATATATATGCTACACAACAAAAAAAAAAAAAAAAAAAAAAAAAAAAGGATTAAAGTTTTAGTATTTGTCCTGTAGCTTGCACATTACAAAAAATTTAATTGCCTTTTAAGGAGACAGACCTGTCCTTCATAGCAAGGGATTCAGCTGGACAGACCTCAGAAACATCTTTCTAATGGGAGTAAATACAAAAGACATTTCTATGACTGTTTCTAGCACTGACGACAAAACCTCTTTCAGAGCTGCACTACTGCATTAATTCCTTCTCTTTCTTAGTTCTGTGGACCCTGGTGATATGTTTTTATTTCTCCGTTAATTTTGAAGAAGCAGAATCAATACACAAGAAAAGGAAGTTTTCTCATGGAAGTTTCATCTTTCCAGGCTGACTTGTTTTGCCAGGCACTGGCAAAGGTAAACACAACTGACAAGACTATCAGGCTGAGGACTTGATGTTTTCACCCTATTTATTGAATCTGCTAGACACTTTTGATGGTTTCTACTAATTTCATCATCATTAGTCAGTCAAACTGAGCGAAAGTAACAACCATTGAACAACAACCATTGACTGGATTCTAGCTAAAACACATCTAATCTGAGAGTCAATAGTTGTTTTTTGTTTTGTTTTGTTTTGTTTTGTTTTGTTTTTAATTTCTGTAGCGTTGTGAAGGTTATCCGACCTTGCCCATTCGTGTTTCTCCTTTATCTTCTTTTCTTACCTCCCCAGTGATTTTTCTTGGCATTTAGCCTGCTTCTAACATTGATGCAGTATTTGGTTCTCAATGTGCTAAATGGCTTCTCTACCCTTAGAGGCAATTCTCCAGTATTCTTCACTTCTCATAAGATACCAGTGAATTCAAGTACACAGTTGTCATTGTTTAGAGATGCATCACTAAACAATCCTCAGTGTGGTTTCTGAGGCCTTTCTTCTTTCCAGAAGAAAGCATTGGATCCAATTAAAAAACAATAAAATAAAATAAAAAATCCACCCATTACAACAACTAAAGTAATTAGAAAATTATGTGCTCTGCATATGGGGTAACACCAGTGTATATACAATGGAGCATGAATCTTGGAAGGTGCCTTAGGAAGTTTCATCAAGAATCAAGTTCACCACTAAAGAACAAAATCTGTCATAACCCAAACAGGAGTGAAATGTGCACAGCATCAGAGTTTGGGCACTGCTCACTATTGATCCATCTCTGATTATTGCCTGTAAGAGCAGCATGATGCTTGCCATTCAGTTTGCTTTCTCATGTTGAAATAAAACACCCACAAAGGGGCACTTCTATCTTACAGAAAATGTTATTGCTATGACTCTACAACTGAGACAGAGCAGATTTCTGTTCCAGAATTTCCCCACATTGTCCTCATCCTGTGATGCAACTGTTTCTTACAGAGTGCCAAAACCAGTCATTCTTTCTTATGGTAAAAAAAAATAGGATGCCAAGGAATGTGACTGTCTCCTGATGCTCTGTATATATTACAAAGATGATCTCTATAAGTTAAGGTACAAATGCAGTGTTGCTAGGAGTTTGAGTGATGGATCAGTCTCGCCATAGAGATCAGATTTATTTGCAAACCAGATATCACATACCTAAATAAGCAAATAGCAATATGTACAATAAACATGTAGAATATAGTAGCTGTTATATTACATTTCCAGGTGAAAGTTATTTTCTTTCTTTCTGTGGAACTTTTCACATTGTCAAAAAAAAAAAAAAAGCTCACACTGGCACATGAAAAGATGCTTAAAGGATGCTTAAGGCGGTTTTGGCTTCAAGTAAATAATGGATATAATGAGGCATGTGATAAAATCTTTGGAATGAACAATAACTGTCACATGACAGAGGCTCTTATGCCTTCTGCTGATACCTTCAGCTGCCAGACAAGTGAAGAGCCACCTGCCTTCCTTCAGAGTTTTTCTCTTATTTTCCCCTGACGCTGTAGATATGAATTAGTTGTCTATTTATATTCTTGATCAAAATTGCTCACTGGCATTTTTTTTTCCAAACTTATTTTGGTACTGATTAAAAATAAATAAATAAATAAATAAATAAATAAAATATCATCATTTCTTATTTATAAAAAAAAAATAACAGAGAAAGAAGACTAGATTCTCTGGGAAACTAGATTGCCCCTGTTTTCGTGCTAGACTTGCTGTTTTCGTATTTGAAAGTAAGTCAGAGCTGGGAATCACAGCTATGAAATCCAGTTGCCTACCTTCAACATTGGATCCTGGAATGCTAACACTGTTCTTGCTCTGCAGCAGATTGCCTAGAGAGTTTGTGACTGTGACACAGTTCTCCTATCTTCCTCTGACAGCTGTGCAGGGCAAATGGAGATATCACGGATCCTCAGAAGACTGATTCAAAAATGGGGTAGGTATGAGCTTCCTGGAATAGCCTACCATCAATCCAGTCTCAGCAAGAGTTTGCTGGAGCTAGGATATAATGAGTCAAGCATTTTAGGCTTTGCTAATCAGCACTTGCTGTAATTTTACACTAGGGTTTCATTTTTTACTGGAAGTAATGGCAGCTGCTGCCTCTCCAGAGGAGCCCTCAATCTCATGGAGAAAAGTCTCAAGAGTCACTATAAAACAAGAGAGAGATTTGGTCTGCTATTAGCCCCAAACCTTAGCCCTCTGTGAGGAACAGAAATCCCCAGAAGAGCAATGGATAATATATTAATTAACCACCACCATCAACTATCCCTGATCTAGGAGACCTAGGCATCCTTAACCTCAGCAAAGTTTCACTGCCTTTTCTGTTAAACAGAAATTGTGTGTGTATTAGTGGCTATGTACAGAGATAATATCAGATGGCTTTAACTCTGATACACTTGTATCACAATGTAGGGCTTAAATTTGGAATCGGGATAAAACCATAGAACTGTAAATGTTTAGAAAGATATCTCTGGTATACCTTATACAATATGCACTAGTTTGACATAAATCTACCAGAAATTAGATTTAGAAAGTATAACTTTACAATGAATGCACTTATATAATGGATGAATTTGGCCAATTTCATAGGTATATAGCACATCTTATTGGAGTAATTAGCAGAATGAAAATTATCAGAAATTCCAATTCAAATATCTTGTAAAATTTTATGAATCTTGGCTTGAGTAGGAGATGGAGGGTCATAAAAATCTAAAAACCACTTAACACAATGTCTGTTATGTATTGAGAAATGTATTGAGTCCTCCTAGAAGAGGAAAAAGCTGCAATAGCTTAAAATATGCTCATCACAAAAGCTTAATCAAGAATTCCATTGATGCCCCATGATCTGGTTCAGCCCATTACAGAGAGCACATATGGGAAGTTCAGATTTGGATTAAAGTTCTTTCTGTGCATTGCAAAGTCTTCCTAGCATCTTTAATGCTGCTCCCCTTGAGACGTGAACATTAAACAGTGTTCCTTCTGGCCTGTTCTTCATCAGGAGTAAAATTCTGCCCTCAAACTTTATTAATGATTCTACTGGTGATACATGAGATGAAATAAAGCACAACTCATTCCACAAAACCAGCATTTCCTTTTCTAGGCTAGAAGGAATAATAAAGAAACATATTAAAATTGGTGATGACAGCTACTTCTGTTGGAAAATTAATATGTGGCTCAAAGTACAGACCATCTAAATTGCATATCCATAAGTGGTTTCATGTTCAAAGGGGTAACATTTGATTGAACTATGTTTATATTTAGAAAATGGGCATCTTCCTTTTCAAGCACTGTGTTAGATTTCGATGGATTCTTTTTAAATGCATTTCACATTTCCATACTTTTTTGCTGCAGTACTTTACATGCTTTTGTAAGTCACTTTTAAAAAATACTTGAACTTTTTAGAAGGCTAAAAGTACATGCCTTAAGGCCTGTCTGAGCAAACTAACCATCTACAGCTGGCAAATTTGCTTGCCCTATTTTCAGCCGAACTGAAAACATTTGGGTCGTTCATAGGCATATTTTAGTGTTTGCAGTAGGAATGGCATTCCAGGGACGCCCATCCTTTCCTGCCTTGCATCAATCCTCCAATAATGGTCCACTCAGGACTCTGTAGACCTTCTCACTTGGTAAAAGATAAAATTGGCTACAAAAATACCATCAATTCTATAAGCTAAATCTAAGGGGCTTTTTAAAATGAACAGTATTGTTGGGTTTTTATCAGAACAGCAGAAAGAAAAATAAAGCAACAAAACCCCATTACTCAACTCAGAGTGATAATTTTTATTCTGTCATCTTGCAGCTCAACATTACTGCATCTGGTAAGGCTTCGTTTTGGTGTGGCTGTCATATTGTCTCCTGAAGGAGTGTCACAAATCTAGGATAATCTTGAGCACTCTGTACAGAGTGATCTCTTTATGCTTAATAGCTACCAATGCATTTCTCTTCCAATGATTTGTCCAAACAGTTTTGGATCTTAGTCAATTTTAGCATCCAGAGTATCCTATGGCACACATTTCACAACAAATTGCACTTCTCATTTCCAGTCTGCATTTCTCTGCTTGTGTTTTATTTGTTTATTGTTGTTCTTACATTGTCCTTTAGACAGAATGCCTCTTCTTCCTTACTGATATTTATGTAAATCCTAACTACCTTAATAAACTAGCTTTTCTGGCAGTATCCTGAAACGAGGATGAACAATCTACAATGTTCAAACCAGCATAGAATATATATAACCAAGGCAGTAACAGCATACTTGAGTACCAGAAGTATCACAGCAGACTCCCTCAGCTCAGAAAGATAAATTAACCCACATGAAGAACCACACTTATAGAATATTTTTATGCACCAGTAGATAGTACTTTAAAAGCATGTGAAGAATATGTGATCACCTAGAGCAAAATCTAACACGCCTGCTACATAGGGATCAAGTCACAGTATTCACTTTTTCTACCCATTCACAAGCAAACACACATCAATAGAATTCATTGGCATTTACACCAGTGTTGCAGCATCTCTGTATGAAGGAAACCTGCCTGTGATGTGGTTATTCTGACCAGACTGGCTTTCAGACTGGGAAAGATCTGCCGCATCGCAACACTGATCAGACTGCTCCAGTAACGGTTCTTGAACAAGACTAGCTGCTCAGGCCAGCTGTTACTGTGGAAATGTTCCCCAGTCAGTGTCCATCTCCAAATTGTTTTTATGAGGTGTTCCTTAGATGTAACCAAAAAATAGGCACTCAAAAATCACTTTGGAGGATAAATAATATGTTCCAAACAACAGGAAGGGGTAGATAGGTTTTAGTAAGCCCTGTTAGCACGCTTAGCACGCTCTTTTTAATAAACTGTTGTTCTTCTTATTCTGGCAAGTGGATCAAGTATGGTTTAGTATTCCCACCCAAGGAATATTAGCTGTCCCCAGAGCAATGAAAGGGTTAGGGTGTAAGTTTGTTGGCACTAGAGGAAAATCCTCTAGAAATAATTCTAGTTTAGTTTCACATTTCTGAACTATCAAGGGAAATGTATATAAAGGGTAAAAAACAAGCAACCAGAAAAAAACAAAAAAGGAAAAACAAAAAAGGAAAAAAAAAAAAAAGGCACCACAAATATCAACCTTGTTTGTGTTTGTGTAGGGAGTATTTTCCAGAATTTGTGCTTTTTTGTGCTTGCTTACAGTGGAAGCTGCAAAGATTTGTCTGCATGCAGGAGAACAAACAAAAGGGATTCAGAGGGAAGGGGTGCTACGCTGTGCATTCTACAACCATTTCTATTTTATCCAAGGATATATGTCTTGGAATCAGTAATAATCTTGTCTCCTCAGAAACTTATCATAGCAGGCAGTAATAAATCATTCAGGCATTCACTCAGTCATTCCCTTTCTAAGTCCCACTGTGTATCATGCATCTTGGGACCGCTATGAATGCGCATAACACTGAAAATACAACAGATTAAGAAAACAAACCAGTCACACAGGAGATTGTCCTACGACAATTGTAGTGCTAAAAGAGTTCATGGAAATGAACAAATCTTGGTATGAAACTAAAGACATAGGCTCTTGTAATCAACATGAGCAAGGAGGATAACAAAGCTATAAAACATTATTTTAATATTCTTCCACGTGTTATTCCATCTGACAAGAAATTATAAGGAATACATACAGAAAAAATGGGGACACAGATTCTGTTTAATCCTATGGAACCTTCATCTCCTAGATTGTAACACATGCATGTTTTCAAGGGTAGAATTAGGGGGCGTATCTTCAAATCAAGATGTAATTTGAAACTTTGCCAAGGAGTCTTCTGAAGTTGGCACTGATAGCCTGTCTCTTTTATTTTATTTTATTTTATTTTATTTTATTTTATTTTATTTTATTTTATTTTATTTTATTTTATTTTATTTTATTTTATTTTATTTTATTTTATTTTATTATTTTATTTTATTTTATTTTATTTTATTTTATTTTATTTTATTTTATTTTAATTTTAATAAAATCTCAGAGCATAACTTACTTCTTACTTGCATTCAGTACTGCCTAGCTACTAGTGAAGGTGAGGTTTGAAGTGGTTTCCTTATCTATTAGTGTTCACCTTCTTCTTTGGATATTGCTAATGCAGGACCTATCAAATTTGTGATACATTTAATTAGTATCTCTGGACTGGGACTCCTTTGCCAGTACTGGAACAAAAAAGCAGTAGTTTGCCACAAGGCAAGGGCAGCTTTATGCAATAACTAAATGTAGCCGAGGTGCATATAGTTCAGTGACAAGTATTCATTAGCAGGAAAGCTCATTCAGGAGGTACTTGCTTCCTGTCCATTTATATATACATGTATTGCACATATCCAAATTAAGCACATAACTGTGTATTTTTGCCCAGGCTCACTTATCTATGTAGATCATAAAACCCAGCAAAATAGTGTTAATATGTTTTGGGGAATTCAGATGTTTACATTGGCATATGTTTTGTAAACACTTTCCTGGGTAAAAAGAAGAAAACCTGGATCAGCTGAAACCCAGATCCAGTTTCTAATTGAGTTTCATTGTTTGCATAATATTCATAAATGGAAATCAATACACTTCCATCACAGCAGTATATCTGTTACGAAGGTATTAAAATAGTTTTCTATCACTTCTTAATAGATAGTGAAAAAAATACTATTTTCTAAGTAGAAAGACAATACAATGCATTTCCCATTCACTTTTGGAGAACATAGATATTAAGACCTGTAGTTTATCAAAGGAAAAACCTTTAGTAGAGACTCTTTTAAAATTGTTTGTAAAACATTTGTGTTGTATAACTTTGGATTACATGACTGTGCAGCTGTAACTATGAACAGACAACTCTCAATTTTTTTCAAATGAATCAGTATGAAATGAACTTTCTCTCACAGTAACATTAGATCTCAAGATAAACTTGCTTGACTTTTGTTTTCCATCCATTTCAATAATGCATTTGTTTTACCTGCTACATAGATTTAAAACAAACCAACAATACATACAATACAACATTAGGATTACTGGACAAGCTAAGAAATAAAAGGGAAATAAGTTTCTAAGTATCTACTCCATTTACTTTAGATTATGGAACAGAGGCTACTCTTTGCTACTTGCTATACTGTGCTACTTGCTATAGACTCACACATTCAGAGATTACTGGGTTTATCCCTAAACTGTGCACCTTCACAAGAAAACTGCAATTTATTTTCTCATTTACATGTGATATGATTTTATAGATTAACACAGCAAGGAATGGCATGAGTATCTGCTTGTGCTGAAAGTGACTATAGGATCAAATAAAAAGGCCGGTTCTAGCAAAAATGAAAGAATAACTCTATGGAAAACTTCATGGCATAAATCCCTCAACCAGGAATGCTAGAGAGGAAACAAAAAAATCCTCTGAATATATAAGCAACCCTAAATTTCCTATTACTGTTGTGGAATGTTTTAGAAACCTAACAGAAATCAGAAACAAATTCATGCCTCTACATGCCACTCGTACAACAATAAAGTGTCAAAATAGTACTTACAGCTAGAGAATATCAGTGGACACGAGTGTTCATCCATTGGGAAATTGTGTAGCTGCAGCTGGCACTCAGCATTGATGGTAAGCCTGTGGAGAAACCAAGTGACTGTCACTAAACACCAGCAGAATGAACAGCTAGAGGAAGAAACTGGGCAACCTTAAGTGGTCATACCAGAGAGCTTTGATATTTGTAAATTGTCCATTGGATATTTAGGCCTACTCCAAAACAAATATCACTTAAAAAACATAAATAATTTCAATAACATCATTAAGACTTTCCTGATCCCAATAAATTTGTGCATATGTTTTTCTTGACAAACACCAATCAATTCACCATTAAAGAACATGGGATAGAGACAACTATCCATTAAAAAAATAACAGAAAACTGGCTGATGTGGTTTTATGCAATTCCACAAAATTAAAATATCATAAAGAATCTGATGAGATTGGGAATAGTCTCTTCATTAATTTATATTATAGTGTGAATTTAAAATTCATTCAGTCATTTTGGGATGTCTCTTAAAAATGTATAAAAACTCTGTATACCAGTCTCAGCTGTACAGATGTTGCAAACACAAATCAGCAGAAAGGTCTTCAGCCCCATTTGAAAAGGTTTTTTTTGTGATATCCTAGCCCAAAGGACATTATGAATGGACTTGATATAAAAACAACTATTATAAACAGGTAAATTTTATTATGAAAGATTACAAAGTGAATTAATAGTAGATTACCTTAAATTCTAGTTTATTGTCTAGTGTTTTTCAGTAAACAGATGCTACATTAACTGCATGTCTGAATTTATGTAGCAAGTGTGAGGCATGGTTTTTGTTGTTGGTGGTGGTTTTGTTTTGTTTTTAATACTCAAAATCTAACAAAATGAATTGGCTAAGGTCTGCGTATCTAATTTAGGACGGGATGGAGAAAACCTCCGTGTCCTGGAGAAGGTCATTTATAAGGAACTTTGTGTTGATGTTAGAAGAGGATCTGGGGTGTTACAGCAGGAGTAGGCAGGCAAGAAGAGAGAGAGGCAAGGAGCAAGACTGAACCTTGTGCACAGAATTGTACTTTCTCCTGAATACAGAATGTTTATCAACACATCACAGAAGCTAGATATGCAATAATTATCACTCCCATGCCATACTGATTCTGTGTGGTCACCTAAGTCAAAAAAATTAGTTGTTTCTGAATAAAAGAGTGTTATCTGTGAGCAATGGTCATTCTAACAGCCTCTCCCATGAGAAAAAGGAGGCTGACATGAGTGTAGAGAAGGATTCAGAACAGCTTTCACAGCCCATTCAAACTTGGTCAAATAGTAATCCATTTTTAGATGGTTTGGCTAAATTTTGCAGTCCATGTGTCAAATAGTTTTTTTACATAAGTATGTAAGTCTAACAGTCATTAGGGAGATATGCAACTTGCCCTGAAAACTGAAATAAGACTACAAAACAAACAGACAAACAAACCAAACAAGCAAAAACACAATAGGTGATTACAGCTGTCAATTTAATCACCAAGGTCTTTAGCTAAAGGCTACTGAAATAAGCAAGAGTTCTGTCACTGAGAAGCAAGCCTAAGAAGGGAAGTGCACTAAAAATGTCAATAGCATTTTCAATTGTTTAATTCATTATTTGACATTTCACTGACATAAATTTCACTATTTGACAAAGACTTGCCATTGGAGCCCAACTGCAGTTGCAGGTATGACCAGAATATGCTGTTGCTCTGAGAAGGCTAAACACAATCAGTGCAGAAAACGTAGCATGAAAGATGCTTCTGAAAAAGTTTGCCTTGTGGAGTCTGGCTCATGGCAGAACTCCCTTCTGAACAATTCATCTCTTCTGTAAGTAAACATTTTGATTTCCACAGGCTCTTTTCATGCAAATATATACAGTATTTCTAATACCATACAGTCGATGGTATCACGAAGATTAGAAAAATTCTAAAAGCCTTTCCTCCAGCAATTCACCCTTGTGATGAGATGTGACAGACTATCTTTCAGCGTGACTTATTTGAAGAATCAAGTATTGGCATTAGCATGAATTTAGAAATATTTTATCCAGTCCTGCATCTAACTCTGATCAGAAAGGTTTCTGGCAGATTTTATGGACTGCATGCTCCTGATTTTTTTACAAACCCTGAAAAAAATTACTTCTATAATTTACACAGACCTGTTTCCAGTACTTAGAGTCTCATTTTTAAGAGACAAGACTTTGCTTCTAAACTGCAGTGCTTACACCTGAATATTTCACTGTTTTATCAAGAAAGGTCAGGTAAGCATCAGGAAGAAAAAAGCAGAGCAGAACAGGAAGAATGCTGAAAATTACTTTGGAGCTAAAAGTGTGAGAAGCTTTCACCCAGTGCTCTGACTGCTCACCTGAGGGTGTACAGGATCTTGCCATCGTTCCATATCCGGAGGAGCTGGTTGGGGGTGGTGATCCAGTGAGCTTCTGCCGTCTTGGAGTTCCGAAATATCGTGTCTGGAATCCAGATCAACCCAACCATGTTGCTGTTCAGAGTCAGTATTTTCATGGTGCTGTTGAAGCGAAGACGACTGTCTGTCCACGTCTGGGCAAAAAATATATCAATTTGATATTCCTGCAATGAAAGCATGATATGCAAATTGAAATCATTTCCACACTTCTCATTACTGTTTGACCTAGAGTAAAGGTTTATCTGGACATAAAGTAGCAAGGCACATTCAGGCTAAGGGAGCTGTGTTTTCTTATTTATTGTGAGCTTTTTTTTTTTTTTTTTTTCTTTAGAAAACAAGCAAAACAACCTTTCTTACTTTTGTCTTATGCTGTAGTAATTTCTGCACTAGCTCATTCTTTTCCATTTTCTCTAAAAATTTATAGCTACAAGATACAATTTGTAGAGACTTCTTTGTCATAGGGCAGAATGATGAAAGAGGTGTGAAAAATGAACAAGAACAGCACAGGTAAACTGGGGAATTATAAATTCCTCTGACTTTTGCAATGCCTTTTGTGTGTATGTGTGTGTGTTGTGTGTGTGTGTGTGTGTAAATTCAATAAATTAATTATTCTGTTTGTTACCAACTGTTTAACTACTCTTGCAGCAGAATTGAAAAGGCATGTTTGTGCTTCCTTAAAGACCCTCAAATGCTAAGAGATGTTCAGTCACTAACTTTCTGCCCTGAACAGATGAATATCATAGCTTAAATGAATCTCATTCTTTCTTTCAGTCCCCTTTTAATTTTTTGTTACTGTAGGTAAGCAGTCATAGTAGGTATAACAATGCAGAAATTAAAATACACACAGACATACAGATAGAACTATATAGCTGAATACATCAACACACTGATATATGCATTTAATACTCCGTGGAAGAAACTGTGTTAAAAACAGTTTTGCATTGTGACCTGCAGTCATTTGAAGACAGAACAGCTCACATTTGCATTAGTCCCATTTCCTCACCATCCTTCCAGACTGCTTTATCTGCAAATCCTGTGAAGACATCTGATCACGTTAAGACCCTCTCAGTGCTGCAGTATGGGTTGCATCCACAACAGTGGTGGCATTTGCTCATATGACGCAAAGTGTGTGCCCTACAACACAGGCTAATGCAGGGGCTGAGCTACACCAGAGGAAGCAAGCTCCTTAAATCACCTGGTACATGCACTCTTGGTATATCTAAACAAAGGAGAATTTAGGCTCTGGAGAATTTAGGCTCTCTGGTATGCCTTTGCTTTTGACTGCTCTGAACTTGCTTTTATTGCATTTCTTTTTCTCTTTGTCTCTTCCTAAACTTCTCTTTTAAAAGGGAGTGTGTAAAAAGAAACGCTATTATACCAACAGTATTCTATATTGTTTTATTTATAGATTGTTAGAGGAGCTTGTAGTCTGAACTGAGGACAGCATTTTTGTTAAGAGCCATCTGGTTCTCCTGCACTATTAAATTTTTAGCAGGCCATCCTTTTAGAGATGATGCTGTAACACCAGTAAACCTAACTCACTGATACTGTAATACTAATCCAAAACATGCTCTCGGCCTCTCATCTCTAAATGGCAAATGATCAATAGGTGATCAATACTAGCGGTGCTAGCATGTATCCAAGTATTAAATAATAGATCACCTTAGGAATAAAAGCCAAGCCACCAAATGGATTAAGGACCATGTTTCTTTGTAGCCTATCTCACTGCTGTTTTTCATTGTATTAACCTGATTTTCTTAGGGAAGTGGACAGATTTGAATCTGAAGAGACTCTTCTTTCATCTTGATGATCACAGTTACACATCTTCAGACACTTAAAGGCTGCAATGTATTGTACACAACACACTGTTATTGCTACCCAGAGAGCTGATCTTGTTTTATTACAATGAACTCTATTATTTTATCCTTGAAAGTCCAGTGACAAGAGTTAGTTTGGCATATTCTGCTTCTATAGAAAAGCATATGCCAGACATGTCTATAGGTTTCTCCAAATGCTGAGTGAGTAGAGTTGCTTTTTTTAGTTCACATGTGAGAATCAGTATTTATAGAACCAAAGACCATTTGTATACAGCTGGCTAATGACAGTTCTGTCTTTTCACAGGACAAGATTTTGCATGATATTCATATTTGAGGTTATTTTATATGAATGCTTTATTTTGGCTCTCAAATGTTTACTAAATATAGGGTTAGTCATAATTCCCTTCTGGTAGATTGAACATATGTGATGATATTTAGGATTTTAGGATTTATAATATTTAGCATTTCTCCCATACCAAAGGAAAAAAGCTCCTGAGCTATGTAGTACTATGTCTTGAAAGGTACTGCAGCTAGATCTGAGCACAGTGGGCACCAGAAACAGCGTAGATGCATCAGTGTGGTTTCTAGCCAAGTAGACTACTCTGGCTGAGAAACAGATTACATTAGCAGGACCATGCTAACACCACTGTCCAACTCCCACTCTGCTTTTCCTTCACTTATTATTGCAATTAAAACACCTCAGAAATGATCATTCATCAAAATATCTCTCCCATGGGATACTGCAGCTCTGTACATTAATAAAAATGTTTTGGCTCTGATTAAATGGTTCACAGATTTTCTGAAGTATTTAGGCATTTGTTTTGTTAGCAATACACTTTTCTTCTTACAAACCTTGGTCATAAAAAGCAAAATAATAATTCAAAAAGGAAAACTGATGAAAACTTGAAATCAGATGCATTTATTTTGTCGACATTTTATCCCTATTTTTTATTTAAAATATTTACAATGCTTAGTTCAGAATGTACAAAAATTTGCCCCTACAAGACAAATTTTCTCAGTACAAAAAAGCACACATTTCCATTTAATATCTGAATTTCAGTTTCATGTTTTATATTCTCTACATTAATCCTTTTTAGGAGCAGATGTTAGATCAGTACATCCTTTACATTACTCTTTGTAATTGCTTCAGTTTTCAACCAAGCAGATAATGGGGTGATATTGACTCTACAAGGAAGAGACCGAGGTCAGTTTCTAGACACTGGCACTCAGTTCTTCACTTCTAATGGAGCTAGTTGCTGGGCACACTTCAGCAAAATTACCTTTATCTTCACTGAAAACAGATACTCAGTTCCTAGTGAAGTCAAAAGCTTGCATACACTGCTTTGCACAAAGCTAGTACAGTGATCTCCAACACACAGCATCCAACAAGAATCAGCCAGAAGAAAGGTTTCTATGTTGTTCCCACATACAGGCCAATACAATATAATACAACAAAAGAATGCTCTTCCTTTGCTAGCTAATAGCTGCCATTTAGATGAATGCCTATATTCAAAGAAAAACCTTTAGGAAAGGTGATGGTTGCTTTTAAGAATGTTCAGGCAAGTCTGGGTTTCAGTGGAAGGATGCTTCAGATGAAGCAACATCCTACAGCTCTAATAATGGTCTTTATGTGCTTGTCTGCCACCACACCAGAAGTGTTGCTAATACCCTTCTGCTTCTTTCTTTTCCTGTTTAATCTTTGGCAGCAACCACTGATTATTACAATGAACACTGGAAGAAATTGATAATAATAATACATTTTCAATAGGGCTTCTCAACTGCAGAAAGGTGAAACAGCATTCTCAAAAATGTTTCCTTATTCTACAAGCATCTATCTTGCCATGCTACCAGTACCAACTTAAGATTTTTTTTGTTATTATTATTTTTTTGCTTATACCATGTATACACTGTATCTGGATATGTTAATTATAGCTATGCTTCACCGCAGACACACTTCTGAAAAGATCTTGTTGTTGAGAAGACATAAGGGACAACTGTATGGGGAAAAATAAGTCTACTTGTTAACAGGAAGGGAAATTCTAGGGAAATATTGTTTTCTTCAGTATAGCACGTATTTCTGAAATAATATAAAAGTTCTCTGATACCAAATTCAATTATAAACTTGAAGGCATTGATAGAAAAATACTTTATCAACTTTATTAGATGTCATTATGTTTGGCTTTTAAAAATAATTTCACAGAGCATGTTACATTTATAATTTAAATTTCTTATGCTTGTAAAGTCCATCAAAATGGAATCTGTTTGCAGCAGGGTTTTACAATCTTCCCAAATCTGATTACATAAGGGAAACATTTTTTCCCTCTGTGTTGTGTTCACAACATGGTAAATGAAATGAATTTAAGAAATTGAAAGAGCAAGTAGGTGAAACTAAAACATGAGAATGTTTCCCAAAAGAAGCCTACTGATACACACGAATACTCAGTTGAATCTCTACATTCACATCATCAGACCTTTTTAAAGAAATTTTATATTTTCAATAATTTTTATTGCTTCTGGAAAGTCTAACAATTTTCAGTAAAATTAAATCCATTAATTTTGTTAGATCATCTCAAAATACAAAGTTTCATATCTAGCAGCTAATGCGTAGCTGAGTAAAATATCTGTTTTTTTATTTTTATTTTTTTATTTTCCCCCATGATGACTAGCTTATGACCAAAGAAACTGTAATCAATTGTTTTTCTTTTTCTTTTTTTTTTTTTTTTCAGTTTAACCTTAGGTGACTACATTATCTTATACTTGTCATGATGTAAAAAGTCAGTTCTACTTTTAAGACTTATTTAGAAATATTCAGTACAATCTGAAAGCAATGTAAGTAACGTTCTGTCACTGAGAAACTCTAGCACCTCCAGCAAATTATCTTTATAAAGAAAACTTTAGAATTGGTGTTTTACAACACTCACTTAACTTCCAGAAGTAACACCCAAATCCAGGAAAACATATTATGAGCCTTGCACCTATACTGCAGCAAGTAATAGTCTCATGGAGAACATTTATTTCCATTCAAATTTTATAAGCACTCCTTTAGATCTGAAACTTTTGCTGAGAAAAGTGTCTTCAGATAATGAGAAAAAGTGACTGATTTTTTTAATTTTTTTTTTCCCCAAATCAAATGATGATTTAATTAGAGTTTTTGTTTGTTTGTTTGTTTGTTTGCTTGCTTGCTTTATAATTATGAACAGAACAGTAAGTTAGATAAGCTAGAGACAATTTTTATTTCTTTCTATTGATTTATGGGCAGAAGGACATAACCAAGAGGTAACACCAGTATCATCACCTGCAAATAATGACTCATAGGGTTCATTCTACTTGATTTTAGCATATTTTTCACATTTTTAAATATTCTTAGTATGGTTTCATTAGTACCTTAAAAATCAAGCCAGCAGTGAATTATCTGCCCTCCAACTGTGCATAATGACTAATGATTGGAAACACCTTGAAAGTGCTGTGCCTTGAGGCATCTGTAGTCACAGAGAAAAATACACTGTTTACAACCAGGTCTTCAATTGTTTTCTCAGTCAAAAGAGGAGTTAACATGTGTTGGCAATACAGGAAGCTTTTCTCCAACCATGATATATCATTTTAGCTGTGGGTTAATCCTGGAAAATACTATTTAATTGACTGTCACAGTTGGGTGATCTATTTGAATGACTATAGATAATAGTATGGTATGCCTTTGTTGCTTCTGCTGCAGCCTTCTCATTTTCTGTGTTTTCACAATTCCTTACAACAACAATAACAGCAATGACAACATCGAGAGTCCTGTTCTTGGAAGACATGCAAGAATTTCCTGCATGATGCTTTCCAGATTCTTATTATTGCCTATCAGACAAAACAGCACCACCACAAGACACTATTTGCCCACATTATATGACACCTCTAGGCTTCACAGCTATTGCTATTTTCCTGATCTTTTCAGAGTATTTTCTCCAATTCTTCCACATTTTTTTTTTCATTGTTGAGACTGTTTATTTTGTTGATGGAGTAAGACTACCTGATTAAAGCTGTTACTGGGATTTCTATGAGGCTGGTACACAATCAACTAAAAATACCTAAATAATTAGAGTCCAATGTAGATTATGACCATTCCGTGCCGTCCGCATCCCTTATGTAATAATTCAAACCACTGCAGATGTTGCTCCCATAAACTTGAAATTAGACCAATAAACTGTGTAAAGGATAAAATCACCTTTAATTACAAAAAAAAAGGTTGACTGCACCAAAGTGGGTGATCCTGATTAAGTGGGTGATCCTGATTGTAAGTCTTTAACTGTTCTGGAAATAAATAAGTTCCCTTTTACATTTCATTACAAACCATTTTGTTGAAGTATGCCAAAAAAAAAAAAAAAAAAAAAAAGTAGCGTCCTTAAAATTCAAACAATATAAATAATATTACAGAAAATTACAGACAGGTTTGTTCAGGGAAGCAGGAGAGAAATGAGAGGAAACTTCACAGCTCAAACAGAAGAAACTTTGTAGTTTGCCCTTTAGAAGCGGAAGACAAACCAGTCTAAATTCAGTCTCCTATGACAGTAACTGCCTGTAACTTTTGTCTGTCGTTTCTACTTATTTACATCAGCCTGGTCAGATCCTTCACAACTGTAGCCCGGGTTTATGATTCAAGGTCATTTTCAGCCTCAGTTCTCTGAACACCTCACTGAGTCCTTGTCTTCATCAGAAATTTGTTTTTTTCTCATTCAACAACATGGCTCTCTTGTCCTCCCAACACATTACACCACCCTCTCAGTAGAGGAAAATCTTCGAAGGGCGGGAGTTTCCCTCTTCTTATATTCAGCCACAGCACACACTAAACACTCCCAGAAATGTTATTTCTACATGCCCTTGCCACACTCAGACTAAAAGTACAAAAATAAGGTTTTGAGATACTTTGTTTTATAAGAAATGTCCCAGAAATTGAAGAGACATTTATAATATCTGCTTGTTTAGTCTGCAATATGGTGCACTTGAAGAAGTCCATTTTCAATGAAAGAATATTTTTTTTCCAGCCAAGCTCACTGCTGAAAGGTATAAGTTTAATCAACAACTGAATTGCCAAAGATTACCCTGCAAAGGGCTGTCTGAATGATTCAGTCTCCTCTTGAGTTGTGTGACAAATAAAAGAAAGAAGAAATGCTCCCTGAAATAAGGAAAGAGTGGTTTCTTTTTCCTGAACCAGAAGATTCACACACCTGATTTCAAAATACCAAGAGTAATTACAAGGTGCACAGCCCACCTTCAACTTCCCTGATTTGTGATATCTTACCCTGGATAAACAGACCACAAGAAGGAGAGAATTGTCATCTGTTTGGGTGGAAAGCCTTTGGAATCGGCTTTTGATCATTTGAAAGGGAACAGGCTGTGCTCATGGCTAGATTTTATCTTGGTGGAAATAAATACTCCCACAGCAATTGCTGCATGATGTATGCTGTTTGTTTCCCAGATTGCACTGTACAGACATTATAAAAAGCCAGGAATCATGGCAACTCCAGGAGAGACCTGTAAGGCTTAAAATGTTACCTCAGTATTTGTTTTTGAATCACGAGTGCAACTTGCATTCTACTTTCAAAAAATTTGTAACAAACTCTCAGATATGCTGTGGAAAGGAACTGAAGGTGTTGGGAGAGCCTAACACTTTCCAGTGAAGTCATTTTGAACCATAAACCCTTTTTTTTTTTTTTTTTTTTTCTATTTTAATGTATAATGCAGGAAGAAATAAATCTGCTGGAGAAAACATGGTAAAATAAATAGCGCATTTCATTGGCAGTGTGTAAGCAAAACCCTTTTTGTATCAACAGGACCCACACAAGACTTCTGTGAGGACAACCTTTATCAGATACATCCTGAAAGTTCACCTAGCGTTCTGCATGGCTTAGGGGGAGTGGAGCCCACCATAACGGCTGCCACAAACTTGCCCGAAGTAGCTCTGCCAGTGCAGAGTTATCATGTTCTCAGAGGTTGTTCAGGAGCTGAATTTCAGGGATTTGCTTCACATGACCCACAATAATGGATTTCAGGGCCTCAGGGATGGGACTTTATGGCTCATCTTCTCATTCTTCTGCAATCTGCTCTGTTTCAATTCTCCATGCTCCTGCTCCACCTCCCACTTCTGCTGCTATTATTTGTAGGCTCCGAGAGGTGGAAGAGCTCAAGAAACATTTCCCTACTTCTGAGCTTTTTTCTTCTCTTGATGAGTTTATCTTCCTTAGCATCATTGAGGCAGTACCTTTAAAACACCTCCAAAATAAATATACAGACAAAAATACTGGATGATTAAATTTTCAGTGGCATTAAAATATGTATTTCCAAGAACTTTCCAAACTGTTTTTTGTTTAGAAATACTTTTAATAACTTGCTCCTTCGGGAGAATTTGGTTTAACACTTTCATAAAGCTACAAGCATGATTGTTACATGGAGAAAATACAAAGGAAAGAAAAAGTCAACTTTGAGATTGCCACTAGTGCTATTTAGGTTAACACTGGCAAAAAATTTCTAGAACCAGATACAATCATCAGCTGAACACTTTGAGTCAATAAATAAATAAATAAAAGCTCTTCTCATTGTAACTTCAACAGGCATCTTAGAGCAGGGAGGACGGAAGCTCATCTTCTTCACTGTAGTTCTGCCTTCTGGCTGTGTTAGGAGATTATTTCATTGATTTTTTTGCTGTTCTGAGGCAACAGACAGCTAACCTCACGCTAAAAACAAAACATGCAATTAAGAAAAATCATGTCGCATTTCCTCTCCCTGAGGAAACATTTATCCGTGTCACTGAACCTATTTTGGCTCCTTGGAGGCTAGCACCAGTCTTCTTTATTCCAGACAACTTTTGACACTTGGTAGAAGGAAGGCCAGGAGATGTTTGCCATAGCATATTCCCATAGATACCCCCATGCTTCCTCTTTATTCTGCACTGATGAATTATCTCTTCTCGTTCAATCAACCATGCCACAATCAGAAACAAAGCATGAAATTAGAACAAATACTGCTTATTTTAGAAAACCAAATGTAGATCTGCTATTCTTTACCCATTCCTTTTGATGGAAGACCAGCCATTCTTGTTGAATATTGCTGCCTACCATTTCTTTTGGGACTTGTCTGTTGAATACGTTTTCTTTTAGAACACCGCCAAAGACATCCTGATTGCTATCACCACTTCACAACTGCACTTAACACAGGGTGTGTGAAGAGGGATAGAGTTCATAACCTGATTCAGGCAGGGCCTGATGATAAACTCTGCCTTGATAATCCGTAACTATCTGTACATAAACTTGGCCCCTTTAGAAAAAGGGATGCCCAAAATATGCAAAGAAGGCACAGGGGAAATAGAGGTGGGGGGATATGTGGCAAAGGGCAGAGTTTTTGTCACTGTATGTTGTCAATATAATTCAAAATGGCAATCAGAATAGTCACTCCTAAAGAGACTGTTGCTTGAAGAAAAAATGTTGTTGGCATTGACAAAGAAAGTACAGTGGCCATTCTGACCTGTAATTTAAGTTTTACAAAGACAGCAAACAGTTCGGGATTTACTTAGAGGAGAGAGGGGGGAGGGTCTCTGGAAGTTTCATTCCATGTGGTAAGAAACCAAGGTTTCTTGTGAACTAACTTGTGATTTTAGTAAGATAGATGCACGAGGACAAGCTTAACTTCTGTAGAAATAGTAAAGAAATAAAAATGAATAATCACTGAACAGAAAAAAAAAAAAAAAGAAAAAAAAAAAGAAAGAAAACATGAATTCTGTGAACGTATGTTAATGACTGTACTTAATATAATAAAGTACACTATTAAGGTCTCCTAAGAATATTTGATATCTGAAAAAAAAAAATCATAAAACAAATTATAATGATACTCAGTATTTTTCATCTATTATAAAAGACTAATCAACTTTATAAGCATACCTTTTGGAGTGTTAGCTTATTCAAAACAGAAGCTAAACTTCCCTCTTCCTGAAAATAAATGCACTTTCAGAGATTGCAGATAATAATACCTTATGCAAATAATCTCTGTATTAAAAAAAAAGAGTTTGTTTTAAAGACGGCGAGAAAGCCTGTTGGCCAAAAAAGTGGAAGAGCATTTTGAAACATCTTTTATGCCATTGGCAAAATAGAAAAGAGGAGGTTACCCTAATACATGTATTTGTATGCATATTGTCACTCAGCACAAGAACAGCTGTAACGAAACAGAAGACAGGGTAGGGGTGAAAAGACATCCATCTCAGCCTGAAGGATCAGGTACAGTGAAGGTCTCATGCAGAATTGGGAGTGAGAGAAGAGATGGTAAGAAGCACTTTGTAAGGAGGAAGGTGGCATAAACAGTTGGAGAAATTCCTGTTCGAACTGTCCCCCTTCACTGTCATTTTTAGGGTATCTCCTGAGGCTTGAGAACCCACACACTGCTCTACTACAGTAGCCATGTTTCACAGAATGGTACTCACTCATCCTTATGACACCCTCACTAGGTAAATAAAATTATAAACTTCATTTTCTTTTTCAGAAGCTGAGATAGTGAGGACATCAGTATTTCCTCCAGGGCTGTGCAGGAAAGCTAGAGCTCAACAAGGATTTAAAAATCCAGTCCTTCAAAACCCCTCCTGCTGGAAATACCATTTACCAAACATTTTCAAGGGTAAAAATAAATAAATACATACAGTTCTGCATTTGTTGGACTTTCCTCAAAGACAGCACTAACACAGTGATTACACCCACACAGCTGAACACAGGGGGACTGCAGACATAGCTCAAGCATTGTGCTCCTTGTCATTCACCAGCTTCATTGCCAGCTGACTTTCTTGCCTTATTCCTTCCCAGGCAAATCTCCCACAGGTTCAGCTCACACTAAAAATCTAGACATACTCCAGCCAGAGCCACTGAGTCCTGGGGACAAGTATTAATCCCTGGCCATCTTATATTCACACAAATAGACATACCCTGGGCACAAAGCCTAAATTAATTGCAACATAGATAGAATCTAAAAGGATGACAGAAATCAGGAAAATAAGCTAAATAATAGTGACAGAGGGAGTTATATCCTACATCCCCAGCAATATTTGAATAGGTACTATTGGCATCCAACAAAAAGATGCACAAAAAAGCCAACAGCACTCAATATACTAGAGAAAGCACATTTGTAAAAGCTCTCATTGGGATTTGAGGGAAATGCACTTGTATAACCACTTTAAAACTGAGAACAAGACTGTTTTGCCACAGAGACATGGAGAGACACTCTGCAATGTGCCTCAGCTGAGCTAAAGTGCTTTGTGCTTGCTCTCAGCCTCCTAAGGAGCTGGCACAAGTCTTCACTCCTTTGCACTGTTGGCTTTGGCAGAACCAGACCCCTCTGCTTCTGCCTTGCTGGGGGGCATGCTCAGAGCTGAGGCTCCACAGCCAAAATACATAGCCTGTGAGACTATGCTGGCTACCTTTAGCAGGCTGAGCCTAGCCTTCCCACGTCTCCAAACAGAGGGCACTCCAGTTATCAGAGCTTAGATCTTCAGTCAAATAAGGAAGGGAAATGGCTTCAGGCTTCACCTTCATAACACAGCAGGCATGGAGACATTTCATTGTCTCCATGTCTCTTCAGTGTCTCCACCTTTGGGGCTCTTTTTTTTTTTTTTTTTTTTTTTGATTCATGTCCAAAATGTCCTTGCATGCTGTTCCAAGGTAATCCCTGTGCTCCCCTCAGCCAGGTCTCAGCCAGGATTCCTTCCATGCCCTATCGTGTTAGGTGGCTTGATACACAGAATAGCTTTGTCTCCCTTTAAGACCCTACATTCCAAGCTAAATTTGATCAAATTCCAGCTCCCCCTAGATTTCAGTCCATTCTTTTTTTGATATGAGACTCATATTAAATCAGCTATTGACATTGGTAATTCTTCATTGTCCCTAGTCCAGGGGGAGAAAAGTGACAACAGATGAAATAGCAGATGGCTGATTGCCATTCACTGGGCCATTCAATGACAGCAATTTCAGGAGTCTGGGCTGTTCAGTTTCATATGAGCACATTCCCCTTATAGTCACTAACTCCATCACTCCCCAGCTGGGGAAATTCAAAAGGAGTTTACCAGAAATTTTCAATACCTGATATTATCAGAAAAAAAAAAAAAAAAAAAGGAGCACCTAAAGAAAAAATAGTAAGATCTATCTTTCAAAGATCATTAGGAAAATTGAAGTATCATCAAGTAATGATGTGTATCATAAACACACTCCCTACCACAGTTTAAACTCGCTTCCTATCTCAGCATCTGTGCTAGCACTGCAGGATTAATAACTGATACTGGATTGTAATTTTACAACATATTTGAAAGAATAAGCAGTGATTCTGCTACTACTTGTGAACTGGTTATACTCTCATTAATAAAAAGAGATTCAAATGAGTGCACCTTGTGTGATAAAAAAGCTTAATCTCTAGTACTATCCCAGTGCCTAACTAGAAATGAAGTCAGTAACACACACAGGCAATAGCGTAGGTGCACCTTACACGTTGTAGCTAACCCCCTGGCACCACCAGGGAAACAGAAGTAAGAGCAGCAGCACCTCCAGCCCAAGTGGCACTCCATCCTTTGCTGTAGAAACACTTCCATCTGTGCCCCCCTTCTGCTGGTCCCCTCCCCATTGCTATAGTAACCTCTTGACACCAGCCCCACTTCTGCAACCCCTGTGTTTCTCCGTAGCTCTGCTGGACACCCACCCAACCCTACCTGGGTTAACCTTCCCTCAGCACTGCACTGCTGGAAATGTAATGCAGGGAGGTGTAGGGAGAGCACCGGTGTACCTCAGACAGAAGAGGCTGCAGGGGTGTTGCTTGTTTTATTTGGATGCACTTCTTCAGGGAAATGCTACAGGGGAAAGGCATAGGGTCAACATAATGCTCATATGTCACTTTCTGTGGTGTACAGACTCAGGCCGATCCTTTGCACAGCAGTAAGTGTCACTGGTAATTAATTTTAGTGCAGCCTCTTTGCCTGTATAATTTTGCCTGTATTATTTTAACAGCAGAAGAGAAGCAATAATATTGACCCAGCCACATTTATCTAACTCTATGTATTTTGGCTTTGATCTGCCTTTCCTTCATTTCTGAGCACTCTTCTTATACTGATAAGAGTGTTACTTTTATTTCTGTTTTGTTTTGCTTTTTCCTGATTTTAACAAAAGGAATATGAAAATAAAGCTCAGTATCTTACGGTATTTATTGCTGAATCCTGCTAAAGGTTCTCCATCCTTGAACATTTTCCACTGCAACTTCATAAGCTGTCAAACACAAAGTTTTCTGATTTTTTCTTAACTGCTTCAAACATTCCCAGCTTATTAAAGCTCCTTTCACCAGAGGAATATGATAAATTTTTGATGACCAATCCCACAGCTGAACTGTAAGAGGCATACATGTATAACCTGCTGTCCAGCAAGAAGGCAACTGGAAGTTTAAGGGCTAACAATAGCTTCCACTTTTACTATCAATCCACATTCATGTTGTTTTCTTCACTTAAGCAGTTCCAGACTTGATGCTGATGTGACAGGAGTTAAAAACTCAGCTCTAATTCAACAACTTGTCCCAGTATGGAAAAAGTGATCTATTTTCTATGGCAATTTGCTATCTCACTGTTATTCTCTAAAACATATTTTATAATGCCCAGCTGTGAAGTTTTGCTTTAAAAGTGTTTCATGAAACAATTCATAATACACATTCCAATTGCCTACGAAAGGGAAAAGTTATTATAGCAGTTTCAATACCAAAACTAGTTCATTGTGAACAACATGAAAGAAGTGGACATGTTTTTTTGCTAATGGAACCCTGCATGAATCCTTACTTTTTAATTTACTAGGATAGCAGCAAGAATGAAAACAAAGGACCCAAAGCACAGATTGTTCTAAGCAGATATTTCTCATTCTTAAAATGTGGAATGAAAGCCATGAGAAAGATGGTTGAAATTGTTCTGGAGGCTATAATTGCATGAAAAAAAAAAATGAACTAAGGAATGTAAGAACTCTTGAAAACAGCTATTGAACTACTGAATTTTTAATTATGCATTTCTTAAAAAGCAACCTTCTGTCCTAGTAGATAAATACATACATATAAGCCAGCTGTCATTGGAATGAGCAAAACTTAATGCAGTTTATGTCTTTCTGTAAATCCATAAGAACAGTCATCAGGATTGCATAATGACCACCTGCTGCAACTTTGCTCATTTTAGTTTAGTGACCTTCATAATAAAAGTGGCATTACCAGGCTGGGAGAAATGAGTGATCAAATAGTAAACCAAAGATTCTGAACCTTCATTTGTGGTTCATTTAATCTTGTTTTTATTACAACACAGAGGTTTAGAAATTCTTCAGAGATTAACGAGATTGAACAATCACAACAGCAAAGATGGGAATGGTTCTACCTGATTCAAACTCTGGACAGTTTTCAGTGCAATACAACTAAATGCATCTAAAATTGAAGACAATTGATCTGGAGACTAACAATGGCATGACAGCTGAAGACAAAAATGTAAACTTCTTCAAAAACATGGCAATATTTATCTAGATGAGAGTGAATATTCATCAAAATATTTAAGTACCTAAATCATGCTTCTAAGTTTAGAAGCAGAAGTTCAGGAGAATAACCCCGGACAGTTCTTATGAAATTTGCTGAGATGCTTCAGACTTCCTAAATGTCTTCCTAAATTCCTTAAAAATATGCCATGGAGCAAAGTCAGTACAATGTCAGTAGAGTCCTTGTTAGTGATGTGACAGGTAAGCTGGCCATAGCCAAAGGGGTTTTAATCCTGAGCTCCCACATCCCAGAATGGAATATTGTTGGGGACAGGCTGAAGAAGAAGGATGTTCTAGATGGTAACTAGAACACCCCTATGGTAACTAGATGGTAACTAGTAAACAGGAGATGAGCACTTCATATTAGGCCAATACTGGGTCTAAAAGAAAAAATAACACGATAAAGCTTTGTCCTCCTGCGTCCCGCAACCCAGCCTAAGAAAGCGCCGTCTGGCCCTGTCTTTCACAGTTTCACAGGAGCACTACTGGTTATGCAAAAGACAGTGATTCAAAGCATGTCTTCTCAAATAAAATGTACTTTTAGTTAATTTAGGTACCCCAGAACTCAGATTAGTGCCATTATAAATGTAGAAATGGGAACAAATCTCAGAACTTGCCCAGTGTTCGAGTACACAGGGAGGCAGTCAAGCATATGGATTATAGTACAAGAGACTGGTGATAAATGCTTAAGCCTGGGATGAATGCCACAACTCTTAAGACCTCTTATTTTAGTTTGACAAGTGTTGCAATGGACCAAGAAATGTAGCAGAAAAACCAGTACTTTTCCACCACCCCTTGAAAGTTTCCATAATACATAAAAATCTATTTTTCATAACAAAGATTGAAATAAAAAGTCATTCTAGCCAGTTGAGTAAGCCTTGATATTTGATGTGGTTCAGTCAGCTTTCTTACATAGAAAAGTAAAGACAATAGAAATAAAGACACAAAGCTGATGTGACATTCAAATGCATTTAAGCAGGTGAGAATTCTTAAGTAGATCAAAGATAAAGTAATCAAATGGCAAACAGCCTAAACTGATCAAGATGAATAGCAAGCAAATGGAAGTAAATGATCAAAGCATTGCACCTGCTGCCCAAATGATATCTACGTTGGAAGTACATTAATACCCTGAAGAACCATCTCCATTCTTATTAGGGACCTAAATATTGAATCTGTTAATCACAAGCAAGCCCTCACTCCTGCCAGAAATAGTTTCATATATACACCCAAGTGACTTGTACTCAACACATTAATGGATCAGGAAAGGATTATAACAAACAGTAGGAACAGTAGTATATAACACCAAAAATTCCAAATCTTACAGTAAAACAAGGTTCGTGTTAGAGAAATTTAATAGGAAATATAGTTCTATTATGTGACTAGGAGTTTATACATCAAAATCATTTTAGTATTTGCAAGTGAGGTTTATAATGACACTAGTCAGTATGGGTATCTGACTTGTCCCATTATAGAAATTTATTTTCAGTACATATTACAAATGCAGTATCAATATCAAGTAAATGACTCAGAATGACTCCATAATTATTGTTTTTATTTCAGTAAAAAGTACAGCCATTTCTGAGTATTAAGTTATAATAGCAACATCATCTTATTTAAAATTACAAAGTTCCTGAAAACTCTTTAGAAACATTCTTGTGACTTGGATCAAGAACACAGAAGTTGCATAGAAGGGTAGCTTTGTGTTAGAAAACATACTTCATTTTGTATGCTGAGAATCTGCCCCAAATGTGATCTAAAGAAAACTAAACTAAATTAAACTAAACTAAAATAATAAGAATAATAACACCCCACTCATAAACTGTGGTTTGTGCATTCTTGCTAGAAATTTTCTAGATTCTTGCGGCTAAATTTCCCAGAAAATCTGTAGATATTTTTCTCAGTAGGCAGTAAACAGGACTTTGTAATCATTGCTCTGAAGTGCCAAAGCCTAAGCTACTGGGCAAAAGTAAATATCTCATCTTTTCTGATCTGCACATTCTATTACAGAGTGAAAAAAAAAAATACCCCATCTTTTCTGACCAGTCCATTATTTTCTTCACATGTACTGTGGCTGGAGGACTTTTCTTTCAGAATTATACTTCAGCAGAACCCAGAAAGACTTCAGCACAACATTCCTAGCCACGTGGCAGAGATAAAGGAAAAAAAGAACTTGACCAAATAAATTTCCATCAATTTAAGAGTTACACAATTTCACAAAGAGCACCGCATCACATCAGGTATTTCAGAGGTTATTCAATCTGCGCTGTTTACAGTGGGATATGGGCATGAAGAGAGAAATGACTGTGACTATGCATACAAATAGTTCAAAATGTATGTAAACTGCTGTATTGTTGCAGGTAAATGCTGACTTATATAGCAATGAACTGATAGATCTGATAAATCAATCTCAGTAAAGTATTGACTTTGGTTGGACAAATTGGTTTGGACAGATGCTAGAAAATGAAGGATAAAGATTGGACATGAGATTTCTGAGAAAAACTGTAGCAAATTTGGATTTATAATGATAAGAACTTCCTACAGAAAATATACAATTAAATTGTTTGGGGTTTACTAAAATATCAGTAACAACTGAAGACATTCACAAAGCTATCTTGCTCCTGCAAAACCTATGGAGATTTCATTTTCCACATAAGTAAGTTGTATTGAAGGTCCCACTACACATAAAAGAGCTGAATTCAATCAGGTTTTCTTCCTTACCTCTCTCCCCCCACCTGCATATGATAAGTGTTACTTTTCTTTTTCTAATATACAAATGGGACGATAATGCACAGAATTTAAGATACCTATTTAGAATTTTCATTATGTACACAATTGTATTGGTTTTAAATGGCAAGGTTTAGGTAGCAGGGGGCTGCAGGGGTGACCTCTGTGAGCAGTGCCCAGCAGATGCCCCATGTCAGAGCCAAGCCACGAAACAACACTGGATGGGCCTCTGGGACAGCAGATTTAAGGAAGGGGGAAAAAAAGCTGTGCTACAGCAGCTGGGAGGGTGAGGAGTGTGAAGCAGCCCTGTAGCCCCCAAGGTGAGTGCAGCAGGAGAGCAGGAGTTGTTCCAGGCACACAGCAGCAGTTCCCCTGCAGCCCGTGGAGAAGCCCCCAGTGGAGCAGGTGGATGTGGCCTGGAGGAGGCTGCGGCCCATGGAGAGCCTCCGCAGGAGCAGACCCTGAGCTGGAGCTGCAGCCCATGGAGAGGAGCCCACACAGGAGCAGGCATCTTGGGGGAGCTGCCGCCCACCCGTGGGGGACCCGTGCTGGAGCAATTTGCTCCTGGGGGATGGACCCCATGGTACGGAGCTGTGTGGGAGCAGTGCTTGAAGAGCTGCTGCCTGTGGGCAGCCCCCGCAGGCTCAGTTGGGGAAGGACAGCATCCATGGGAGGGATCCCACATGGAGCAGGTGCAGAGAGAGACTGAAGAAGGAGTGGAGACAAAGTGTTAGGGACTGACTGCAGCCCCCATTCCCCATTTCCTTGCGCTGCTCTGGGGGAGAAGGCACAAGAGGGGGGATGTGGACAAGGTGTTTTTAGTTTCATTTTAGTCATTCACTGTTCTACATGTAAACTGCTAGTGATAGGCAACAAATTACATTAATCTTCCTATATGAAGTCTGTTTTCCACCAATGATAATTGCTGAGTGATCACCCTTTCCTTATCTCTACGCTTAAGCCCCCTCCATTGCATTTTCTTCACCTTTCCCTTGAGGAGGGGGAGGGAGAGAGAGGTTGTGGTGGAGTTCAGCTGCCCATGAAGGTAAAATCACAAAAACAATTTAGTTATGACAACACAGCTTCACTTAAGGGCACATTGTGCCTGACAGATCTGGTGGTCTTGTACAACATGGTTAAAGCATTGGTGGATGGGGTAGAGACACTGACATCATCTGCCTGGATTTGTGCAAAGTATTTGATAATATCCTGCATGACATCCTTGTCTCTAAATTACAGAGACATGGATTTGACAGATAGACCACTCAGTGGGTAAGGAATCAGCTGGATGGTCACACTCAAAATGTTGCGGTCAATGGCTCAAAGTCTAGGGGGAAGTCAATGATAAGTCACATTCCTCAGGGTTTTGTATTGGGACCAGCACTGTTTAACATCTTTGTTGGTAACATGGACAGTGGGACTGAGTGCACCCTCAGCAAGTTTGCCAATGACACCCAGCTGTGTGGTGTGGTCCATATGCTGGAAGGAAGGGCTGCCATCCAGAGGGACATGAACAAGGCTGAGAGATGGGCTTGTGTGAACCTCATGAAGTTCAACAAGACCAAGTACAAAGTTCTGCATCTGGGCTGGGACAATCCCAAGCACAAATACAGGCTGGGTGGAGAACGCATTGAGGGCAGCTCTGATGAGAAGCGACACGGGGGTGTTGGTTGATGAGAAGCTCAACATGAATCGGTAATGTGCACTTGCAGCCCAGAAAGCCAACCTGGGCTGAATGAAAAGCAGTGTGGCCAGCAGGGTGAGAGAGGTGATTCTCTCTCTCTACTCTGCTCTCATGAGACCCCACCCGGAGCACTACATTCAGCTACTACATTGTGAGGAGCCTCCGCACAAGAAGGGTGTGGAAGTATTTGAACAAGTCCAGAGGAGGACCATGAAGATGATAAAGGGGCCAGAGCACCTCTCCTGTGAAGACAGGATGAAGGAATTGGGGTTGTTCAGCCTGGAGAAGAGAAGGCTTCAAGGAGATCTTATACTGGCCTTCCAATAACTAAAGAGACCTATATAAAAGCTGGGAAGGGACTCTTTGTCAAGGAGTAATGGCTTTAAACTAAAAGAGAGTAGATTTAGGTTAGATATAAGAAGGAAATTCTTTACTCAGAGGACAGTGAGGCACTGGCACAGGCTGCCCAGAGAAGCTGTGGATGCCCCGTCCCTGGAGGTGTTCAAAGCCAGGCTGTGTGGGGATTTGAGCAACCTGGTCTAGTAGAAGAACGGGATGATCGTTAAGGTACTCTCCAACCCAAACCATTCTATGATTCTCTGAAATCCAAGTTTCATTCTGAACCCCTTATTTTGATTCCTATTTTTATTAGGCTATTGCTCCATTCTATACATTCAATGGATGTATCCATATTCTGCCTCTGGACTACTGCAAAAAAAAAATCTATTTAATATCTAAAGCTGTTTAAAATTCATCATCCTCACGTTCTCAAAGAGTGGTGATATTCTTCTTTGCCTTCTACACACTGTGTGGAAGGTAAGCTTGTCTTACCTGCTTTCCATAACCTAAAAAAGAACTAGTAAAATTAAAAAATAAAATAAAATAAAAATCAGCCCAAGCTAAAGCTAGAGATCTTCCCTTTTAATATATCAGCTGAAGTAAAACAAGTTAGTGTGTCAATATACACTAACAAAGAATCCAAATTTTTAACTTTGGTGGTTGTACCACTGTGCTAGGATAAAGCTTTGATCAAGCAAAATAGTTCTGTTTTAGTGGCCTATCTGTGAAAAGGGTTTGTGTACCTTCCAACCCCTCTATATTTGGAGAGAGCACAGGACACCTTCAGGTGTCCTCAAATTCTATTAACACTCAGAACTTCAATCTATCATGAAACCACATAGGCTGGTTTTCAATACTTGCTGTAGAGAGGTGGATGTGGAGAAAAGCAGAGATTGCCTGAGCAGGTGTACAATATAATAGCAGGGTAAGGAGGAACAGCCCAAGTGGCTGCTTGACAGGATGCTTGACTGAGCCAAAAGGAGAAAGATTCAAGGATTTGTGCTCTGACTTACATCAAAGTTAATGTTATGCTTTCATAAATATTATTATCACAAATATGAAAAAAATAAAATAAAAATAAAGCAAATGATGTTCAGTTTAGGAACACGGATAAAAATCACAAGAAATCACGTGAAGCTTCAGCAGAGGGACCTTGACACCAGAAGCCACCTGAACCAAGTGGTGAATCATGGAGCTTTTTAAGTTTGGAAAGCATTTGCAGCTGGTCAGAGGAATTGTCAAGAACACTCTGGTATGATTTACAGTAACATAACTGTCATTAGCTCTTCTGTCATTTCTTGATTCTCAGGTAAGATTTATACCTCCATGTGTTTGCAACAACAGTGCATCTTCCATTATCCCTCTGTTCTTTCATTTGTTATTGACTTAAGCTCCTAAAGGTTAAAGGGAATACCCAGAGTGCTATATTTCTCTGTGTCTTTAATAAGAAAAGGCAGGACTATTTTTTGTTTTGTTAAACATTAACAACATGCTGAACAATGCTGGCTGTGTATTGTGCTAATTGATTTGCTCTCCCTAAAGTGCTATCATAAGGCAGGGATCTGTCAATCTCAAACTATTTAATTTCCTTACAACAGCTACCTTATCTGTACTCTCTATTTTAAACAGTCTCTTGCAGTAGGGCTCTGAAAAAAACAACACAGTACATCTCAGATTTAACATACTTTGCATGCTCAGTGTGACCCTTTGCTTTGGGTGATATGACCATACAAATTAGAGAGACATTTTATATGACAGAATATTATTATTGGTACTCTATAAGTTGCTGAAAAGGATTTAAAACATCAGTTCTACTACTATGGCAGCTTGGTACAAAATAAGAGAGAAATTAATTGTCTGATTTTCTTTATGTACATGCAATTTTGATGCAACAAGTAAAATGATTTCAAGTATTACTTCCTAATGACTTCTGACATTAAAATCTTCAAATCAATTAGTGCACTTGAAAAAAAATACTTGCTATACTAGGCACTAAATAACTATATAAAGTACAAAATACATAGCTCATAATCAAACAGAATCACAGAATCACAGAACTGTAGGGGTTGGAAGGGACCTCGAAAGAGCATCGGGTCCAACCCCCCCGACAAAGCAGGTTCCTCAGAGCAGGCTGCCCAGGTAGGCGTCCAGAAAGGCCTTGAATATCTCCAGAGAAGGAAACTCCACAACCTCCCTAGGCTGCCTGTTCCAATGCTCCGTCACCCTCACCATGAAGTTCTTTCACATGTCAGTGCAGAACTTCCTGTGCTCTATCTTGCAGCCATTGCCCCTTGTCCTATCCCCACAAACCACCAAGAAGAGGTTGGCTACATCCTTCTGTCCGCCACTCCTCAGATACTTATATACACTGAGGAGATCCCCTCTCAGCCTTCTCTTCTCCAGGCTGAACAGACCCAGGTCTCTCAGCATTTCTTCATAGGGAAGATGCTCCAGGCCCCATATCATCTTTGTGGCCCTCCGCTGGACTCTTTCCAGGAGATCCCTGTCTTTCTTCTCCCGGGGAGCCCAGAACTGGACACAGTACTCCAGGTGAGACCTGACCAGGGCAGAGTAGAGGGGGAGGATCACCTCTCTTGACCTGCTGGCCATGCTCCTTTTAATGCACGCCAGGATCCCATTAGCCCTCTTGGCCACAAGGGCACAGTGCTGGCTCATGGTCAGCTTGTCATCCAACAGGACCCCCAGGTCCTTCTCCTCAGAGCTCCTCTCCAGCAGGTCGTCCCCCAGCCTGGACTGATACTTTGGGTTGTTCCTTCCCAGGTGCAGGACTCTACACTTGCTCTTATTAAATCTCATTTGGTTTCTCCCTGCCCATCTCTCCAGCCGGTCCAGGTCTCGCTGAATGGCAGCACATCCTTCTGGCGTGTCAGCCATTCCTCCCAGCTTTGTGTCATTGGCATACTTGCTGAGGGCAGACACTATTCCCTCATCAAGGTCGTCGATGAAGACGTTGAACAAGACCGGACCCAGCACCGACCCCTGGGGAACACCGCTAGTCACAGGCCTCCAGCCAGACTGCTCCTCTGATCACCACCCTCTGAGCTCGGCCTGTCAGCCAGTTCTCAACCCACCTTGTCGTCCACTCATCTATCCCACATTTTCTCAGCCAGCTTTGCTAGTAGGATGTCATGGGAGACAGTATTGAAAGCCTTGCTAAAGTCAAGGTAGATGACATCCACCGCTCTCCCCCCATCTACCCAGCTGGTGATGCCATCATAGAAGGTAATGAGGTTGGTCAAGCATGATTTCCCCTTGGTGAATCCATGCTGACTACTCCTCATAACATTCTTCTCTTTCAATTGCTTGGAGATGGCATCCAGAACAAGCTGCTCCAATACCTTTCCAGGGACAGAGGTGAGACTGACTGGCCTGTAGTTTCCTGGATCCTCCTTCCTGCCCTTCTTGAAGACTGGAGTGACATTGGCTATCCTCCAGTCTGCAGGCACCTCACCCGTTCTCCAGGACCTTTCAAAGATGATAGAGAGTGGTTCGGCGATCACATCTGCCAGCTCCCTTAGCACACGCAGATACATCCCATTGGGACCCATGGATTTGTGTGCGTTGAGCCCACTCAGATGCTCCCACGTCCACCAGGGGGGGAGCCCTCCATTTCCCAGACCCTTTCTCCTATTGCCAGGGGTGAGGAGTCCCAGGGGATTGTCCTTGAAGCAAAGACTGAAGCAAAGAAAGCATTCAGTATCTCTGCCTTCTCAGTGTCTCCCATGACCAGGACACCCCCCTCATTCAGCAAGGGACCCACATTATCCCTAGTCTTCCTCTTGCTATTTACATACTTGAAAAAACCCTTCTTATTATCCTTTATCTCTTTCGCAAGCCTCATCTCTAGGTGGGCTTTAGCCTTCCTCGTTGCGTCCCTGCAGGCCCTGACAACACATCTATACTCTTCCCAAGTGGACAGGCCCTTTTTCCACATTGCACAAACCCTCCTCTTCCTTTTGATCTTATTAATGAGCTCCTTGCTCATCCACGCGGGTTTCCTGCCCGCCTTCCCCGATTTCCTATTCTTCAGGATGCACCAATCCTGAGCATGGAAGAAGTGATGCTTAAATGTAGCCCAGCTCTCACAAGCACCCTTGCCTTCTAGCAACCTATCCCATAAGATACTCCCAAGCAGGTCCCGGAAGAGGTTGAAGTTGGCTCTTTGAAAGTCCAGGGTAGCAATCCTGCTTTTAGCCTTACCTCCTTTGCCTAGTTCCATCTGGAACTCCACCGTTTCCTGGTCTCTGCATCCCAAGCTGCCCCCAACCTTCACATCCCTAACAGGGCTATCCCTGTTGGTAAGAACGAGGTCCAGGAACACCCCGTCTCATCGGCTCCTCCACCACCTGCATCAGAAAATTGTCCTCAACGCATTGTAGGAACCGTTTGGACTGCTCGTGCCTGGCCGAGTTGCTTACCCAGCAGATGTCCCCCATGAGGACCAGCGCTCGTGATCGTGAGGCTACTAGCAGCTGCTCCTAGAAGGCCTCATCGACTTCCTCCTCCTGATCTGGAGACCTGTAGTAGACCCCCACCACCGTGTCTCCCATACCAGTCTGCCCCTTAATTCTTACCCACAAGCTCTCCACTTGTCCTTCACCCTCCCTTAGCTGGAGCTGGGTACACTCTAATTGCTCCCTCACATAAAGGACAACCCCACCCCCTCGCTTCCCCAACCTGTCTTTCCTAAAGAGGACATAACCCTCAATGACAGCATTCCAGTCATGCGAGCTGTCCCACCACGTCTCAGTGATCACAATGAGATCATGGCCCTGTGACCGAACACAGATCTCAAGCTCATCCTGTTTATTTCCCATGCTCTGTGCATTGGTGTACAGGCACTTTAGGGAAGCAGCAGGTGCAGTTACCCCTGGGGGGATGCAAGAAGAAGATAATGGACAGGGGATCAGGAACGCTACTTTCTCTGAGGAGCCCTCAGACAATCCTATGGGAGAGCTCAGAAGTTTTTCTCCGTCTTCAACAGTGACAGTAGTGACAACTTCCCCCAGCCCTTCTCTGTCACCTTTAGCTCCCCTCCCTTCCCCCATCAAACCTGGTTTAAAGCCCTGGTAATCAGCCCAGAGAGCTTGCTCCCCAACACTCTTGCACCCCACTTGCTCAGTTGGTGTCTGTCTGTAGCCCACATACCTGGCTTCTCAAAGGACAGCCCAAGATCAAAATACCCAAATCCCTGGTCCAGACACCGTTTGGGTTGCCGCCTCAGACCGACCTCTGCGACGGGTGCCCACTATGGCAAGGTCTAGGTTCTCCTCCCTGCCCCGCTTGAACTGCCCTACTCAAACTGCCTATGCTAACTGCCAAGCTGGTCCTGTTAGCACATCCTCTTTGCGGCTCTCCAATCGTTTTTCCTTCACCCAGGACTCAATTTACCTTGTGAAAAATTTGCCACATTCTTGAAGCAGTGCCTACCTCTGCATTTGCATAAGCAGTTAGCTCTAAAGCAGTTCATGCTGGATATATTTTTGTGATGCTGCTTGTTAGGTTTACTCCAAGCATTCACTCCAGTGCCACAAAATGGAACTTGAACTGCTCTGTTGCAAAAGTGCCAGCTCAGACCAAAAAAAAAAAAAAAAAAAGTTATCAGATTGATCAATTAATTGCATAAAAAGGCTGCTTATCCTGCAAAAGGCAGTCTCCAGAATGCCCTTCCAAAGTAGCAGCTATGGGTCCTCTGTGGATTTAAAGAAGGACAGAGTTTTTATTACTGGTCTCTCCAGAATGATTTCGGAAGACATTATAATAAACTCCCTTCAAACAATTCACACAATGGATAAGGCTGACCCAGTGGAAATTAGTTCTCCTTTTTCAATTATAAGCCCTTGAAAAATTACCTTGTACATGATTACTTTAGCAGCACCAAGCTTGTTAAGTTTGCAGTTTAAGAACACATTGCTGTGGAGTGCCTGAGCACCCCAATTGTCAGCTGTGCAGGGAAGAGGAAGCTAAGACCTAGCCAGAGTGTTACAAGATGCTAATAATACTAATAATATATTACTCCATTTTTTTCCTCACTTTTTTTTTTTTTTGTGAAAAAATTAGTACACATCTCCTGACCAGTGTGTTAGAATCCCCACAGAAGATTTATGTAAAGATCCATCCATAAAGATATAGAAATTCTACTGATATAATATGAATTGAAAAGTTAGGAAACCTACTCATACTGCAAAGCTAATTGACATTTTGTATTGTCTAGAAATGGCATCAAAGTCACATGAAGAGGTAATTGTAATACTATGGTGAAACTATATAGGAGAGGATTATTACTGACATTGCAATTCTAATATTGACATTTACTTACACAAGTGCTTAACTAAATCTATGTATATATTCCCTTGATATACTTGTAGAATAAGACACTGCTGTTTGATGTAAACATATTTTTCCCTATAAGCTTCTAGGAAAATATTTAAGTATAAATTTGTGATCAGTGTTTCAAGTTTTGTTGCTTGTGTGTAGTTTCTGCAGCAACATCTATGCCATCTAAATGCTTGATTGGCAGAGTTGTAAGGCTGATAGATGGCAGGACAAGCAATTACTGACAGCTGACAGGTAGGTGGTGCATACTTTTCAAGACAGGACTATGCATCTGAATGCATATATATGGTATCAAGCCAAAATTTGGGCACCCAAGTTCACATCTTTTACTCCATTTAACAATTACTTAACATAGTCATTTCAGTTTTTATATGGAGCAAGTATTCCAGGGTGGATTTACACCATTTGAATTATGGGCAGAAAGAGAAGTTTAGAAAACATCCAGCCACTTCACTATTTGTGTTACAGGTCTTAGCTGGACCAATAAATAGCAACGAACTCTATATGCTTCACAGATGGCAATATATTACATTAAAAAAGCCAGATAATAGAATACTGTCTTTTGCCAGGGAGAACCCTACTGAAGAAAATAAAACTGAACCAGAAAGCAGCTCCCCTGCTCTCCAAGGAGCTGCAGTACTGCACTGAAAGCTAGTGGCAAGTGGAGAAATCCCCAGAAGACTTTCTAGTGGCAGGAAAATTCCTCCTCACTGTGATAAATGTCTGTGACTCTTACCGGTCATTGGAAACAGCTGAATTCACAGTAGGAGATTTACTGCAGAAGGAAACCCATGAAAGCTTCTGGCTGCAGGACAACAGCAGGGAGAAAACTATCAGAAGCTCATACTTGTGTTACCTGAATTGTCCATTACAGAAAGGCAATGGTCTGCGTGAAGAAATCTGTGTCTGCAAACCTGTGACAAGTCCCCACTGTATGTCCTTCCAAACAAGAAAAGACTCAGCCAAAGAGGTCAGTTGTATATTGGTGGCTAGTCCAACAATTTTCCAGCCTCAAATTAGTCCCCAAGGCAAAGGAGCAAACACCAACATCAAATCTTCCCCTAGAATGTAAAACAACATTTCACTATACATGCTGGAACTGCAGCAATATGCAGCAGTACAGGTCTGAATTGCTCAGGTTGTATGTCATATTTTGAATGCCACCAGCATCTTCCTAGAGCAATATCCTGTCAATAGAAGTGCACAGTCTAAAATTTTTTCATTATATTCCTTCACCATAACTTGCTTATAAAAAAAAAAAAAAAAAAAAAAGTCAGTCCTGTTCTCCGATTAGCCTAAGGTAAAGACTTATCTGATAGACTTATCTGATTCTGAGTTATGATGGAAACAACATATTTTTGTGTACATTTTGTGTACAAATCATCACTTCATGAAGCTTGTTAACAGAACACTACTCACAGTCTAAACACTCTCCATGGGACCGTTTCATGGAGACTTCCGTCTTGGAACAGTTTATTTCCATGAAGGAAATGCACTGAGTTAGGAAATCAGATCAGGACTAGCCTCAACTTTTTCATTCAGAACTATATTTGCTATGGGTGTATGTCATTGCCTCTGCTATCAAATATCATTGCACAATTAACCAGGGTTAGCCAAAAATTCTGCCCATGTTTTTGAAAGTTTTAAGGTACCAAGTCACTTTTTTCACTGTGACTCAGTAAGAAACACTAAAATATCAGAATTGCTCACAGAGTAAATCATTCAAGACTATTTTTTCAACCTTCTAGAACTTGTTTATCCATAAACATCTTATCTTGATACATTATAAATCTGTCAAGAAATGAGAATCTCAATAATATTCTGCCAAAACCCCTTTTCAATGAAAGTTATATTCTCTCCTAAGGTCTTAATTTAGTTGAATCAACATTTCCTAGTATATTACTATGAGAATTTTTTCTCCCTGGCCTCAGGAAGCAATAGCATTAAATTATTTGTTCAGTAAATGAAAAGAAAACTTACAAGGTTACTCAGAGTGAAACTGGGAACAGAATAAGATTGATATCTTCCATATAATAGAGCAAAATATCACCCATTTATCCATATGTCCTACTAAAATGACTATGCCAAATCTTACAGTCTTGGCTATTGATATAAGGTGATACTAGTGTTTGATGGCAGATAACATCTCCACACCATTCAGCTGCAGCTTGGTGGAAAAAGCAGTAATTCCAAACCTTGGTGCTTTAGGGTTGAATTATCAGTTTTGTAATTCTTACAGGAAAACATGAATTATTACCTTTTACTAACTAGGGAAATTATTTGCCTTTATTCTTACTCCTCTAATAGCAGAGAAGCACTTTGAGGCACTAATTGAACTAGCTTCTAAGACTGCACAAGACAGTTCCTTCCAGCTGAGCAGTGTAGAAGTGCTATGTGCTGTTTCCAGCTCTCCCCGAAATAAAACTATTTATTTAATTTACATAATAGGAAAACCAAATGCATAACAATTTTTAAGATCATAGAAGCATCATAGCGTGCTGTAGAATATAATTATTAGTAAGCAACTGCTAACCAGCAGATAGTTATTATTTCTGCTAGATTAAACAATATTAATTTATTTAACACCTGAAAAGATCTGGGCTTGGTCCCTTTTAGTCACCTCTCTCACCTTACCTCCTCAGATATGCCTCTCCTTCAAGCTCAGATATATGTGCAACTGCAGAGCAAGGCAAATCAACTTTTAAACAAGGCAAAATATTAATTTTTACTACACTGACAACTGAATAAAGGGAATCCACTGAGTCTGGATTGTATAACAAAAAAACATTTTCTGCTTCTGCAATGTCTTGTGTTTCTACAAAGGAGCAATGAAGATCCCTTTCACTCTAGGCCACCACATATTGGTTGAGTCTCAGACACAATGCATGAGTCTTGCAAGGCCTGAGCACAGCAGCTAGTGGGAAGGCACAGCAGCAGTGCCAGATCCAGCTCAGGTGGCTGAAGCTGATGTCTCTCCATTTCCATTGCTCCCCCTTCACCAAAGAAGATGCTCCAAAGTCAGCTTGGGCAGGTCTGTACTCACATCAGAACATAACAGCCAATCTCTCTCTGGTGTATATGGTGAACATATACACCACCCATCTCCACTGTTAAATCTGTATACACTGTTTACTTATCCTATGGTCATTCACCGCTGCCTCTCACAGCAGGCTTCTGGGGTTCAAAGATAAATTGACACCAAGTTCATTTTATGTGTCTATCTAATTTTAACCATCATTTACTTAGAACGGCTTCTGAGAGGTGCTCAGTTATTAAAAATTCAAATCAAATTGTATCATTGGTGCTTTAAAGAATATCATGCTGACATAACAGGTACACAAAGCAGTAGTATATAGATGCAGTTAATAACCTATAACCAGAGAAGGCCATCAATAAAAATAAAAAATAAAAAAAAAGAAAAAAAGAAAAAAAAAGAAAACAGCAACACAACTATATTCAAAAATAATGAAAGCTACACATTAGCTTATGCTCTCTGAACTAACTTGAATGGGCTGTGGCTTATGACCAATTTAGAATAATTTACCATCCAGATAGTCAGCACTGGAACAATAAAAATCCCATTTGTTTAGATTTATTTTAACAGCAAGATAATCATAGACTAATCACATATGCATCTTTTTCCCTACTGCATAATATAAGTTTTCATTTAGGCAAAATTATAGAATTTTAAATTCACTGGCCTTAGAAGAACGGAAAGGTAAAACCAATTATTTAAATGAATAAAAAAAAGCCTTTGGGTTATTGATAATTCAGACCTCTAACAGAGAAAAGGCAATAATATTACATCATAGATTGCAATATTAAAAGCAAGAAAACTGTCTGGTTTATTTTTATACTACTGACTTATCTCTGATTTGAAGATACACCAGTGTCATGCTAGGCACCTTTCTTAAAAATAAACAAGATAAACAAAAGTAAGTTGGTAAAACTTAAACAAAACAACCTGAGCAGCCAAACTCAAACTGTCTTAGCTGTTTTCAGAACGTATCTTCACTTAAATAATGTTAACCCAAGATTTAGGTCTGGATGCAAGTGGTTAAATTTCATGCTAATTCGTGAAAATAGCAGGAATGATTTTATGGGTATTTTCTTCCATATCAGTGTTTCTTAAGTTGTTTTTCATAGCTCCGAATGGCTCCCTCAACAAATGTAATGTGTCCAAGGACAATGATGGGCCAGAGGGTGGCAGCTATTTGAAGGGCAACCCAGGAGACTGGCATTTTGCTAGCAGGTGAAAAGCCAGGGTAATATTCACTGTTCACCTCCAACAAAAGGTGGGGAAGCGTCCTGCAGAAACTTCACCAGAAGTAAATCAATGCTTTCAAAGCAGCAGTGCACAAGCAAAATATTTATTTGCAGTGACTTTTTTTTAAGCTTTCAGCCAGGAATCATATTCCTCTATACAGTCCTGCATGTGTAAGTGGAATGCAGTCCCAGAGGCAGGAGCGCAGGGATGAAGCACCACTCCTTGTCTCTCCACTTATGGGCTCCAGCCACAGAGGAGAGCACACCTGGACAACAGGCCTCCCAGAACTGGTTATGCATCAAAGGTCTCTTTGCTGCACATAACCCTTGAACAGCTGGTAGCACCTTATACATTTTGAGCAATGGACATATGTTGCCTGGCAGGCTTTCAGTGCTCCGGCTCTTCTCTCTGATTTTCTAGGAACAGAACTACTCAATGATCACTTCCCCTCTGATCTTGTGGGTGACCTGCGTTATTCATAGTTATTTCTCGACTCGTATGTTTGCAAACAAAGAGCTGTAATCGTGAAGAATAATGAAGCCTGATATGCAAGAGGACATTAACATAGATATACATGAAAAATAATGGTGTCATTCTTTTTAATTAGACTTTGTGAACTATTCCTCCAACAGTACCTTATGGCTCTGAGGGTAAAATTGGTTAAGCAGCTAAATAAGCATGCTGTTGGGATGGTTACATCATGACAGACTTGTCTCAAAAAAACAATCCTAAGAAGAAGCTGATCTTCTTTTTTTTACTGCTACTATTCATCAGTAACTGAAGCATAATCAGCTGTGACTGGCTGAGGAACCTGCCTGCATGTAATTTAGGAATTCTGGTTAATTATGTAAAATTGCTCAATATTTAATGTCTCAGTGTGTAATGAATCAGCCGTGAACTAGCTAAGTCCTTTGCAAATTACTGCCCACTCTGTCTGGAAGATGAGCCCACAGATAATGAAAGACAGAAGTTAACTGAAATATTTAGGGTTTGGATGAACCCCACAGTCAAACCAAAAAAAAAAAAAAAAAAAAATAATTTGTGGGCAAGGCAGTGAGAAAAGGGAAAATGCTTTCACTTTTGATTTGAGAGCAGCTGAGGAAAGAGACACCAACTGCAGAGAAGAGAAAGAAAGGGGTGATGACTGTGGTGACTGGCAGGAGATGCCAGTTGCAGAAAGGGCTGTGGGTGTCCTGGACCACCTGATAATGGACCTGGACCACCAAAGAATGAGGGAATTCAGGCACAAAAAATCATCCTGACTTGCTATTGTTTTGCTGAGATTTAGCTCTCTCTTGGACTTTCAAGGACAGAGAAAACTTCTCAAATTCCGTGTTTCAACCAGCATTTGTCCTTGAAGAACAAAATCTTTTATCTAAGCACTAACACAATTAATTTCTAGAACAAGTGTCCTTTAGTTTCTGCTGTTTCAGTCACTATGCCCCTGCCAGCCACTGAGGAATGATCTGTGCCAGTCCTGAAGGCTTCTCCTGGAACCAGAGGGAAAAGAAAAGGTGGGGGGAAAGGGAAGCTAAGTAGTTCATCTGACCTCATCAAGAGGATTCAGCAGGGTAGGCGTGGACAGAGGACTGGGTTGGACCTCCTGGGTGTTAATATGAAGGTCAGTTCATGTGACCAGATGGAATCTGTGCTGCTCCTAGTCCATCACAGAAACAGGTTCAGATGTCTAGTGTCTGTGCTGAGAAGAAATGTCACAGACCCCACAGAAAACAAGAAAACTCACACCTGGAAGAATGAAGGAATAAGTAGATGTAACACTGTGGGCCCAAACACAAAAGCATGGTGAGCCCTGGGGACCTTGACTGAGGTTCTGAGGCTGGGTAGAATGGCCTTTCTTTGCAACCTCTCACTTCACTAGTAGGAATAAACAAATGTTCAGTTACTCACCTAGAAGAATTTTATGTTCTATGCAATTTAAATTCTCATTTTCAATATCATTAACTGTTTTGTTTTTGCAGGATAGAAAACTGATTAAGCTCCATTTCTACACTGTACTATCAAGTTATTTTTGATCACACAAAGATGATTTTGAGGATACTGTCACTATAGAAACTAGTGTGAAAGGAAGTTCTTTTGCTCTATTTTCCCATTACACAAAGCACAGAAAATACTCTCTTTTTTAGCAGGTAGAAATGGATAGAGTTGCATTTAAATATTTTCCTCTTGCTCCTCTTTAACCACTTCTGTATTTGACAATATTGCCTTTTTAAAAGCTTTTATCTTCTTTGTTTAAGACAGGGGTTTTCCCTTTTTCCCCTGCAGGTTGTTCTGTTTGTATGTGCGTGTGCCTCTGCTTGAGTGTGTCACAAACAGCAGAGTACCAGACACCACGAACAAAATACAACAGAAAATCCTTTTAGATTGAAACTGATGTTGTTTAAACACATTATTAAAGAACATACATTTTTGGATATGGGAAATCTCAAACTAACATTTTTTCCACAAAGCCTAAGTTTGTCTTCATGCATAATACACAATGCAGTCAGGATGAGTAATGGCTTAGGAGTGGAATAAATCTGAAAAAATCATTTCTTAAATTATGATATTACTACGCATAGGATAGTAATATCTAGATGCTCTGAGACACACAGTCCCCATTTGTGCCCCAAATTGTGCTAGAATGTCTATACCTACACATTATAAATCAAATTTTCACTTCTAAACATTTATGATTTCAGTATACAAGGGCTTTGGAATGATCCTGTGGTTTTGGCACCTCATCATTACTCTGCCTACAATGTGAGCATAGCCATCGTTTCTCCTCGCTGCCTGTCCTGTGAGGAAAACCTGCCTCTTTTGTGAAGAAAGGGCTTTAGACCATTCTCACAAAGTTAGAGAATACCATCAGAAGGCAGGCACAAGAGCAATCAGAGCTGCACAGAGAACCTCAGCTGCAGCAGGTATGCAGGCTGTGTGGTCAGCCATGGGGGAGCAGTGACGGTCACAGATGGAAGGTGATACATGACCACTTCTGCAACCGACTGTCAGCTGCGTCTGACTAAGCAAGTGCTCCTGACTCACTCTCCAGCAAAGCCAAACAGCTTAAATCACCAGTGCTCTGCACTAAGCATCCCAACACCAGAAACTACAAGATCACAGTACTGCTGAGACAGGGAAAAGATTTTCCATGTCATGGTCTCACACGAGGTAAAATGCTTACCTAGGCATTAGGCTGGGCACAGGAACAGCTGTGGGTCATATCCCTGGGTAAAACATACCCCAAACATACATGTAACTGTTGCTCCATGCTCAGATCCCCTTCCAACCTGCCAGTAACAGAACATATGGGTCCCTTGTGACTTGCCTCATGGACATGTGGGCAACATCAGCAAGGATTTTAATCCAAAAGCCGTCGTGAAAGAGACACCAATTGAAAAGGCATATAGATCATCTTTGGGAGACATCTCTGAATGAATGAAGACCGACTGGAAGTGAACACAATTTCAATAACTCGGACTTCAAAGACCAACAGCCCCATTTTTTTTATACCAACCGTAAATCTTTTAAGACAAAGAAGTTCAACAAATATAAAGCCACTTTAGCACTATTCAAACATCAAGTGATGTCAAAGCCAATAGGAAGGAACTGACAAGCAGCAGAGAAAATGCTTGACTCCTTCCAAAAGCCAGTCTGGTATGATATTATCAAGACAGTTCAGGGTTGACTTGTTTAATGCCACAGACTGAAGTCATCATCTTGGCTTTGGTTTCCAAAATGCTTAGGTCAATAAAATTCTCCTATCCCTCAGTTTTCCTTATGTCTTCCTGGGAACACGTGTAGCATTCACAACTTAATTATGCTTTCTGCTTTTTAGATTATTTTACAGGGTTCTTTACCCATTTATTTTCATATTTATGGAGGACCAAGAGTGCACGAGGCAATAGTGTGGACCACTTTCTGCCAAAGTAGTAGGTTGCTACTTACAGATACATCTGCTTTGAGTGAAGGACGCTGACTTAAGGTGACCAGAAGAAAGGAAGAGAATGTTGTGGAAGGTCGTGATTTAACTGAGCCGGCAGCTAAACACCACACAGCTGTTCGCTCACCCTCCCCCCTCCCCCCTCCCTCTCTGGGATGGGGGAGAGAAATGGGAAAGAGAAGCCCATGAGTTGAGATAAAGACAGTTTATTAAGACAGGAAAATAATAATAATAATAATAATAATAATAATAATAATAATGTGTACAAAACAAGTGATGCACAATGCAATTGCTCACCACCCGCTGACTGATGCCCAGCCTAACCCTGAACAATTCAGCCCTCCTCCCCCAGCTAGCCACCCCTATATAAGGAATCATCCAATTACACCATTAAATCCAGTATAGAAAATTGCATTGCACCAGTTATACATAGAAAAATTCTTTGTCTGCAGTGCTTTGCAGCAGATCTGTACCCGTCTGTAAATGAAATGAAATGGTCTAACAAAATTCAATAGAAATCTATGCTTTATTCACTACTAATACCCTGCCAATAAAGTATTTAGAGTAAGAAAATGCTATCCTGAGAATTACTAGTGCAAACCGTTGATGAAACATACTGATTTGGTCTTCATAGATTATTATTTTTTAAATAATGTTTTGGAATCAGAGAATAGTCTGAATTGGAAGGGACCCATAAGGATCATCAAGTCCAATTTCTGGTACCACACAGGTCTATCCAAAAGTTTAGGCCATGTGACTAAGTGCACAGTCCAATCGCTTTTTAAATTCAGTCAGGCCTGGTGCAGTGACTACGTCCCTGGGGAGCCTGTTCCAGTGTACAACCATCCTCTCGGTGAACCTCTTCCTGATGTCAAGCCTACATTTCCCCTGCCTCGCTTTAACACCATTCCTGTGGATCCTATCACTGGTATCATGGATAGGTCACCTGCCTCTCCACTCCCTCTCGTGAGGAAGTTGTAGACCACAATGAGGTCCCCCCCCTCAGCCTCCTTTTCTCCAGACTGAACAGGCCCAGTGCCCTCAGCTGCTCCTCATATGCCTTCCCCTCTAGGCCCTTCACCATCTTTGTCGCCCTCCTCTGGACACTCTCCTTTTTGTAGTGTGGTGCCCAATGGATTTTTCCAATTGAATGGATTTCCAATGGAACGGGTTTTTCAAAAGAGGTTTTGGAGCTGAAAATACCTATCACTTCACTAAAATTTTCTTTTTTAAAGAAAATTTAACCTACATTGTCACAGAGAATTATCTGAGCTCTCTCTATGGTTTTCATCTATAGTGCTCCCACTGAAGCTAGATGAATATCTTGCACTTTGTATAGAATTTATGCAGATGCAAAAGGAAGGCAAAGTAAGGCTAAGTACATAAAATTTTGCCTATTTGCAGTAGTATAAATGACTTCAGAGTTGACAAGACATCAAGATATAGCTATGTAGTCTATACATTTTGTCAGAATTTGTCAGAAAGATTTCTTGTGACTCCAGGATAAAAATATTTTATGATTATAGGATGATGAATATTGAGTATTTTACCACTCACAGACACAACTATACTACCATAACCTGAACATGTGTGGAATAAATAAAGTCTTTTATGCTGAAAAATAATAAATATTCATAAATTAATGGGAACTACAGTCCTGAGATTAATGGATGACTACCTGGAATTTCTCACTTTGGTGTACCACAACTCCTGCAGATCATTTGTTCTTGCATAAATGGATATGTTAACAACCCTTATACAGCTACCCAAGCCAATGACAATTTATCATGATTAACATTTGTACTAAATAAAAAAATATAAAAAATAAAAAACATAACAACACTAATGCTGAGCTTTTAAACAAAAGCTAAGGAAATCTGCAGGAAAACTGTATTTGTTCCTAGGCACTGCTATTTTCAATTACCTGTTTGTGCACACTGACATTTTATTTTTTAAAATTGTTTTAATAGAGCCCAAAGTAGCAATTTAAAACCGCAATGCCCAAATCTAAATAGAGCTGAAAATACCCCGAGGTGTTCACCAAGGAGGCGGCTTTTTAAAATCAAATGATGCGCCTTTGGCACTCAGAACATCAACAGGTTGAACTCAGTGAAAGAAGACAATAGCAAATGATGGGCAGGGGATGGCAGAGCTCCCTCCAACTGAAATTGAATTTGACTGAGGAGAGATGGAGTGATGTAGTTGGAAACACACTTCCATCATAATCAGAGATCATAACAGGCAATCACATCAAACTGTGTACTGCTCTTGGAAGGTGCTGTGGTGCTGCACTTAGAAGGCACAATTACAGGAATACCTGGAAATGAAAGCAATGTGTTGTTCAGTGTGAAAGGATACATAGAGAAAATATAGATACCAGCTTTTCAGAGCTGAAAAGTAGTGTTATGTTGTTGAACAGAAAGAATCTAACACTGATCCTTCTGGGGTCAGGTACTCCAAACATTTACCAGCTCTCAGATTTTGCCTTGTAAAATTTATTAAGAACTGCACTTGCAAAACAGCTCAGCATTGAAAGAATGGAGGACAATGAATAATTTAACTGTACTCAGTCTTCTGTGAAAATATATAGAACATCAAGAGATAAAAATATGTAAGGAAGATTTTAATATTATTACACTTTACACCTCCAAGATTATTCTTAGAAATATTCTGAAACAGAAAATGTATTTTTAAGATGCAAATATTTACATTTAAAGCTCTTCTCTCAAATATGCTTTCATACTTCCAACTTAGTACTCTTTTTAACAAAATCCACAAGTTCTGAAGCTTAGTTTTGTTTCAAAGTTTATACTAGCTGTTCATTACTCACTCATTTATGGTTCACAACACACACACATTCTTTTTATCCCAAGGCATGCAGAAAAGAAAAAGTTCTTCTAGAAAGTGGGGAGAAAACTTTCAATTTTTGATTTCTTTTTTTATTTTTATTTATTTTAATCAAAATATTTTCTCCAAGGTGTTTCAGTCTTTTTTGTCTTTACTGAATGGGAGGGCATAGAGAAAATGGAGCCAGATTCTCCTCAGAGGAGTACAATGACAGAACAAGAAGAAACAGACACAAGGCATAGCAAGGGAGTTTCTGATCTCATGTTATGAAAATAAAAAAATAGATAAAAAATACCATAACAGTGTCAAATATTGGAATAGTCTGCAAAGAGAGGTTTGTTGGAGATATTCAAAATCTGAATGAACAAAAGCTTGAGCAACCTGATCTGAGTCATCTGTGCTTAGTCATCTGTGAGTAGGACCAAATGACAACCAGAGGTCCCTTTAAGTCCATGTCATTTCATGATTTTAAAATGTAAGGTTATCAGATATAAGCTAGAGACAGCTAGTTGGCTTCATACCAAATGAATTAAAAATGTTATCTTTAAAGCAAATAATAGGAAAAAAAAGTAAATAAATAAATAAATGACATTTCTACATAGCATGGAACTCATATTTTAGTTTCTTTTTATACCAAATTCTGAATAAATTTACCATTAGTTATTGCAACAAAGATATGTAATTCCATGGAATACCGTTTCTTCAAAACTAATTTAACTATCTCTGCTCTTTTGATTGCTATTCATTTGGAACAATAATTAATTTTGTATAAAAGCTAGTTTTTCAAAGCAACTAGTGAGTTGTGGTGTCTCCATGTTGTAGTTCTTATGAGATACCCAAAGAGGCCTTGATTTTCAGAAAAGATGAAGAAAGTCACCACCTAAAAATTAGCTCCATTTATAGAGCTTCTTTTTTGGATTCAGTGGTCTTTTTTGTTTGTTTATTTTAATAATTCTGGCCAAGCAGACTATGAAAAAAAAACACACATGATTATCCTTCCTCCTGCCTTGTCTCTGTGTTCTTTGCCTCTGCCATTAAATATGTTATTTGGAGTTCTAGTTGGCAAAATATCCACTGTGGTAATGAATGATTTGTATAAATTCACTATCTCTGTTATGTTCACTACAAGTCAGAAAATTCAAGCAACAAATAAGGTTTGACTGGCCTTCTTCAGGCTTTAGATAAGCATTTTCTTCAAGCATGTCTTAAGCTTCAGGGTAACGTAATTAGAATGAGTCACCATGATTTTGAGATTGAGGTCTTTTATTTTATTTTATTTTTTATTTTTTGGTTTAACCCTCTGTTCAGTGCAGATCCATGTAAATCAGGTAGAACAGGATTTTATGTAAAGGACCTCTTAATACCTCCAAGGAAGGAAATTTCACAGCCTCTCTGGGCAGCCTTGTCCAATGTCTGATAAAGCTCATGGTATTTTTTTTCCTTATATCAAATATGAGTGTCTTCTGTTGCAGATTTTGTTTGTTGCACTTTTTTTTTTTTTTTTCTCTCCCCACTAAGCACCAGACAAATCTGGCTCCATTATGTTATCTACAGTTGAGCTAAATCTAAGCTAAGGTAACCAATACAGAAAGCAGGCAGATCCTGGGGAGAGACAAAATGCCTTAGTCCACATTTAAGCCTGCTCTTAATCACATTATCTAGACATAACTTCAGGCACAGCAAAACTGGAAGAAAGAGAACTTCTTGAGGAGTAGGCCCTGTCTCAAAGATTTCAGCAAAGACAGTCAATTTGTTGCAGATTCAGAGGGAAAAAAAAAAAAAAAAAAAAGTGTATGAGTGTATGTAAACTAATGCTAAGTATGGACTAAATTTAAAACGAAGTTTATCTCAAAGTTCTTGTGAACCTAACAAACTTCAGGCTTTGGAAATTGAAAAGATATGGCAAGAAATGAGTTAGTAGCAGCTAAAAGATAAGTGGATGGTGCATCTCTAAATAAAATTAAACTTGTGCGTTGAGACCGTTGTAGGCAAAACAAAACAAATGACAACAACAACAACAAAAACAACTTAAATTGTGAATGCTTGTGGCAGATAATTAGATGTAAGAGGAGCAGGTGAATGTCCCAAACTGAACTTTTCAACTCTCATATACAAGTGCGCAGCTTGCTATCTGCAGACTGTATGGATTAGTTGGAGATTTTGATAACACCAGGCCTGAAGAGGAGTGCTGTATCCTGAATCCTCCAATTAAAAACAAACATGAAACAGTACCACCGATTAGGATGATCATGCCTTGTGATTCTGGAAAAACTGTGTGCTAGCAGGTTAGAGTAAGGGTCCCATGAAGTAAAGATCCTCAATGAAAGAAAGACCCTTGAAGTATGGGAAAACTCTGGAGATAAGGGAGGTTCATGGGAACAAACACTGGGGACACTGAGGGACCTTGGTTGCAAACAGATGAGACAGGAAAGCAGCTGCACAGCACAAACAGACACGACTTTCTGTTCCACCCTCCTAGAACAACAGCGATCTCCCTGATGGGAAGGGAAGCTGAGCCCTGTTGAATGCACTGCTGAGGGGTGAACAAGTGACTGTATGAGACCATCAAATATAATCTTAATTGTTCCTAAATAAAGCCAAGTATCCAGATGCACTATGGGTAGTTGTTCACTCTATCTCAACCATGGCAGAGACAAAAAAATAATAATTCATATAGCAACACTACCTGCCAAATGGAAAGTCTCTATCTTATCCTCAGTTATCTCAGTCTTCACAGCACTATACCCCTCAGGTTATGTAGGTATGCAGCAATGTAGCAAGACACAATGCTCCTTAATGCACATGACAGCACAGACAACATTTCCTTGCGTGCAACATAATGTGCAAAGCAATTCTCCAATTTTTGTAGCTGATCTGCAGTCAACAATGAGGATGTTTCCATTTATGAAAGGAGAAATCACAGCCACAGGTAATCAGCTGCACATTTTATTTGAGATACATAGCAGTTATCAATTTCAGATAATAGTTTTCTTACAAAATGAGTGCAATTGGCATGTTCAGCAGTGGCAATGCTTTACAATATGCAGAAAAAGCAGCAACACAAACCAAGAGTCAATAGAAAAAATTAAGAAGAAAGGGAGAAAAGAAAAATGTTAAGTCTTCAGAGGACTAATGAGAGGTGGCTTGCACTAAGTCTGTCTTCCCATTTTCATAAATGCAAGTGAGTCAAATACATTTGTTCAACCATTATCTCATCTAGAGAGGAAGTAGCCAATAAAAGCACCACCTATAAAGGGCAATAAAGGCCAGGTGAAGGCCAGCAACACAGAAAAATGAGACTAGTACATAGAAGAGAAAGAACTAATGAGGCTTTAGGAATAATTGAACCTGGTCCCTGTACTGGGAGGTCATGATTTTTCAAGTACTAAACCCAAATAATTTTAATCACACTATACAGAAAAGAGCATTTACATGCAAACACCATCACCTACATTAATTAATGTGACTCTGACAAGTTATTGTTCCTTTTTTTTTTTTTCTTCTCCCCATTTATAACAGAGTTTAGCTGGCCCATGAACGAATCCACTGGCAAGCCAAGTTGCATGCCTACTGTTGACCTTTCCGATTACCTCGAAGAGAGAACCAGCCATTTAGATATGTTGCAATTTCATGACTTGTAAACTCCAATGCAAACACAAGCTACACTCCTGAAGGCATAGTTCTGGCAGTTGCCACTAAGTGTCACTGTTCACATAGACTCAAAATCCCCATTAGGATGCAAATAAAACCTGGGCTTGGAGAGGACACAGTGGGGTTGGGTAGTTTTGAGTGTAGAAACCTCTTGAGTTTTCACCACTCATGTCACCACAGTCAGCTACTGGATAACTATTGGGCTACTTCACCTCCCAGGTCACAGACTGGGATCTGCTGGGAGACAATGGTGAGAAGGGATCATAATTACTGAGGGCAAGCATAAACACTGACTAGGGAGTGGTGAGCTAGAAGAGTAACATGCAGTGCAAAGAACTTGAGGTGAAATATTTGAGATTCAGTAAGAACAGCTCCTCACACCACCTCTGTTGCAATGACTGTGAAAACCTTTCTAGCCTATTTCACAGAAGTCAAACAGGTTAGCTGAAAACACTAGTCAGTTGTTATTCTGCATTGTAGTAGGGCCCACCTGTGCACTTATTTGGATTTTAAACAAACAAACAAAAAAAAAAAAAAAAAACACAAAATAAACAAAACAAACACAAAACAAACAAAACACAGTAGCTTGCTGAGGCAAATGTAGAACAAAGGCTAAGCTTTTCTTGGGAAGAGAGTTCAATAGCATTAGTAGGTTTTGTTCCTAGAGTTGAATTACTTCCTATAAACCAGATATAAACTAGAAAAAATTCTATTAATGGTGTTTGACCATCTATTTTCAGAACCAGTCTATATGTGAACACAAATCATATTTAGAACGTACCAAAGACAGATACCACCAGCATCTCCACTAGAGTCATTCTATCCATCTTTCCTCACTCTGAAACACAGCACCAGTGTCCAAATGACCAACAGACTCAATAATAATGGTGGAGAAGATAATACTACCTCTAATATGGACAATGGACTAGATACTTTATGTAGACCAATTTTCAGCGCAGCTTGGATGAGCAGAACCTGCTGAGCAGTACTGGCTGTACTTATAAAAACCTGAGTCAAGAGTGAGTGAGAAAGAAACATGTATAACCCAGGTACAGATACTTCTTTCTCAGTCTGATAACAGCACAATTTTTTCTAGAAATTCAGCTGCAACTTTCTTCAACATGGGATGGGTTTCAATGATGCTAGCACTTTTCCACTCATCTAATTCCACTGTGAGTTTGCTCAGACTCAGTTGAGTTATTTTTAATTAGCTCAGTCATTGCAATTATTTAGATAATACTTTATTCAATGTATCTATAGATGTGCAATCTACCTCACCTATCTTATTCATACAGCATTTCCTTTGCAGATTCTCTCTCTAAAATACCTTTTGCCTTACTTTAATAGTCTTTGCATCTGACCTTTCTTTACATTCATTTATACATTGTTTACACCAGGACAACATTTGATAAGGACAAGTGAGATGCAAAAATAATCAGTCATACTGGGGTTACCTATAACACTGGAATAGGTTGATCTTGAGCTATCTTAATGTCTTTCTTCTTTATACATTAGTAATGTAATAAACAGAAGAAAAAAAAAAAGCAAAACAAAACAAACAACAACAAAATAAAAACAGTAATAATATAAAACCATTGCCATTTTAGCTGCCAGATAATATATTTCTTCTGCAGAAACTAAGATTCAGTGAATATTTCTATGACCAATATAGAAATATCTGTCAAGGACTAGGAGCCCTCTCAATCTCTTTCAGCTTCCTCATTTCTCATAGTTTAGTCTCCATATTAATATTTATAAAAGCCTTACTTTTGGAAGATAGTGAACTCCCATTTTGTGCTATGAAACCAAGTAATTCTGGGTCATTTAATACATCTATTGCTAATGAAATACAATACTAGGCACTCTATAACACTTTCCAAATATTAATTCAGCTTTAATACAGCATGTCTCTTGTCTCTGAAATATTTTCTAACCCCATAGTTCCATTGTTCTATTTAGATGCAGTTCATGAGTCCAAATAAACATGTCTTGGTAAGATTTCCCAGCTTCTTATGCTCTAGTCAGATGCTGTTCTGGCTTACACTAGTTTGGGGTCTCATAGAATGTTAGCATTGTTGATGAGCCACAGTCATGTGAGGAAAGAAAATATGCAGAACATGACAAAATGTGGAAGAAGGGTAGGGCCTGAAAGAGCTCCCGTGTAGGAAGAACAAGATATGGTACATCACAGTCTTCTCATACCTGATATTGAAGAAAGTCCAGGTGTCACCTGGATGACACAAGAAGAGATGTTTAGGTCTCTTTGGGTATATTTTCCTTGGCTATGAATTTCCTTGATCCCAGTAAATAAAAGTCTTTCTGCAGTATATTTCCTCATCATCTCTTATGTGCATTATTCCTCACATGTACACTAGCCTTTAATCAAATAATTAAATATATTAATTGCCAGGATGAACTGCAGGAACACAACAGTCTCCTCACCCAGCAGCCATGTCTTAAACCCACTTTCAATTAACTCTCCTGTTTATCAACTCCTCCCATTTGCTGCTTTTGAGTCTCTTGATAACATCATTAGAAGCGATATTTACATAAAATCTATTATTTGTTTATCTCTCTTGTATTAAAACATTTACTGAACTCATAAGAAAATAATGAAAGTGGTTGAAGATAATTCCGGTTCACTTGTTTAGTTAATAAAAAAAGGGGAAAAAAGATGACGGAGGTGGATTTGTAAAAGGCCTCTTTTCAAGTGCTCTGGTAAGCCTACTGAGGATGATTGTGGATATCTTTCTAGTCAGCTGCTCTTTTGATGTTTCTTTCACCTTTAAATGAGAATAGAAAATATTGTTTTTTGTTATTGTTGTGTTCTCCTGCTCCTTTGCTTTTGGTGAGTAATTCTTTTCATTGCTTGTGTCTTTTCTATAAGATGGCAAATTTATGTTTTGTTGCTGTTGTTAATGTGTTATTCTTTTACAAGGTTCCCTGGGCAAAGAAATAATCAGCCCCCTGTAACTTCCGGCCTGCACCCTTTGATCTTTCCCATCAGCAAGAATTTGACTGACAGACATTTGAGAAATAAAACCTATAGTCTGGGAAAGGAACACTGAAAAATAGTTTGGAATGTTGATCCTATTGGCCTATTTCTTTACCACTGCCTTCATAATTATTATAGATCACAGAACACCAGAGGGCTTTCTGGAGACCTCTAGACAAAATCATAAGAGTCTAATTGAGTTATGAGATAAGAGATAAGCAGATAAGAGTTTAACCTCCTCAGTAATGAACAGCGGAAAAGGGGAAAAGTGGATATTTATTTATTTTAGTGAATCCTATCCTACCTCCCTCTCTCTCTCCAAGAAACACTTGGTGCTTCTGAAATGCCTGCGGGGCAATACTAGAATTGGAGCCAGTCTTTTTGCTGGTGTGAGAGAGTGGGCTGCCAACAGACCCAATTCAGATATGAGCAGAAGTCCAAAAGCCAAGATAGAATCCAGAAATAACCAGGGTTGGGTTTAAGAGTCAGACTGAGCCCCAAATTAACACACATTCTACAAAGGAAAACAAAAAACTTCAATAGTTAAAAACAGCCTTTGAACTTTGATGATAAAGTCCTTTATCTTATGTTACTTCCACATTAGGAATAAGCTTTCTCTATTCCAACAGAAACCAGAAGCTTTCCTATTTCCGAATCTGCAAATGCATAAAAAGTTTCAGAGCTTGCCTAAGGTCCAGAGTAAAAAATAATGACAGGCACAATACATGTATTTATTGCCCTAGGAAAAGTACCAAACTGGAATATGGGAAAACTACATTCAAAACCCAACTCATGAAGTACTCTTATCGGTAGAACATTTATATTATTTGGTGTCTCTCCTTTCCTTCGCCTCTCTTGAAGCTTTGTACAGTGAATAAAAGAAGAATTAAATCCTTACTGAAAAGATCTAAGCTCTCATACAATCCTATTGCAGCTTTCTTTCATATTTTCAGTACATCTAAACAGACTTTTGCAGGCAATGATAGCACACTGAACTCCATGCCAAGTTTCTTAGCCAAAACATTGCAAGACAAGCTACATGGCTGCAGAGTTTCTGATTCAAATCCATCTGGCAGGTATGAGGTATATGCAGGCTTCTTTTGAATGCACTTTTAAAACTATCTATAAACCTATAAACACAGTGAAACTAAGCCCTAGAACAACAGATTTACAGGCATTTCAGAATACATGACTGCCTGAACTTCAGAAAATCATCTAGGATACCTACCTTTTCATCTGAATGAGCTGAGTGCTTTGTATGTGTGAATCTATGATGCCTTTCTTGAGCACAAAATTAATTTTCAAATACCTTGCATTTCAGTCTAAATCACATGATTTTATTACACATGGAAGCACACTTACAGGGCAGTTGTTTCCTGATGTGAACTAAGATCTTGTCCCTTTGGAGCACACAAGGACCTATATTGTGCTCAGCTGTTCACTGATGTCTCCATCAATTAAGCTCCTTAATTAGGAAGTGTTCTCACCACTATAATCTCTCTCCTAAGGGCATGTAGATATTGAAGGACATTCTCTGCTTCAAGAAGTAGCAGCTTCTCAGACCATTCTGAGCAGCATGGTCCCAGGCTCCTGTCATCCTCGATGGACTTACATATGAGGGCAATTCTAATATAGGACAAACTGCTACCAGCTTTCAAAGTTTGAGTGGGTTCATCAGTAGAAATAAGATAGGAAACAGATCGATCTCCTTTGCCTTTTGAAAATTTGCTTTGAATGGCTGAAGCCATCTGAAGCTAATGACAGGCAAGGCACACTTTCAGCAAGGTTCAGGAAAATCTTGGGTAGCAAAACTAGGAATTTGGATTACTTCTGAGGATGGAAAGGCAGAGAGAAGACTCGGTCTTAGTTTCATTACATAAATTTGGCTGTCACAAATGATTGCAAAACAATCTGGCTTGAGCTTTGAGATAAGGATAACTATTAAAAGCAAACAACAACTGCATGTTGAAGAGCTTCAGGAAGCTGAAGAGATTAGGAAGAGTATACGAACACAGTTCAAGTCTTCTCCTGTCAGTGCCACAAAACAACATTGTTAGTTTAGTCTAGGACTGACTTTGAGCACCATTCTGCTATCAAAATGAAGTTAAGAAGCACAGAGAGGAAGAGAAGCATAATACTAACTTTGAAAGACTTCATATCTCTCACCCTACCAACTCTGAGCAAATGTCAGCTCTTGGTTCTTTTAACCCCTTTTCTTTGTAATTCTTCCCTAAGCAACCCAGGTGGCTTCCCCTCAGATTGAGCCATCTCTTCCTGTCCATTTTGTAAGGAGCCTATCCACCCAGCTCAGAGTAGGTAACAAGCAGGTGGCAAGTTGTGAGGGTTTCGCTGACAAAGGGGACAACAGTTTTGCTACTGCCAAGGACAGTGGTATAACGCATAATGATTTCATTTTTACACTAAAAAGCCATAAACTCATATTAGAACAAACAAAAAACCTCTCTCCCTTACCTTTGTGCTTTGCTGCCCTTCTTATCAGATACAGTTAAAAAAAAAATCCTATTAAATGGAAAAGCAAACACTTGCCATTTGCTTAGCAAACAGATTTATTTTCATTAAATACACTGGAGAACAAGATAAGCAAGGCATCTAACCTGCTTCCAGCAATCCGAGCAAGAGCTTAAAAAAAACATGTCTATACCCAGCTTGTGTTCAGGCAACTTACAGAACATTCTCCAGCTTGAACAATCAGAGGTGCAGGCTGAGACATTATTCTATAAAGATTTGAATGCCTCTCAAGTCATTTCCCTCTGCTCTGTCAGTAGACGACTTTGATTTATAGACTTGTCACACCTTCATCAGCTATCACTGTTGAAAAGAAAATGACTTGAAAAGAAGGAGAAAAACTGTAGCAAGTGATTTCTGTAGTTACTTATACGGGTGAGGAGTAAACTGACTGCAAGTGTTATAGAATGAGGATAGATAATTGGAAGGCAAGAGGTTTTTCTAAAGCCTGGCTCCATCTGATTATCTCACACAACAATGAGAACAATGAGAAAGGACTGAAGAGCAGCAGTCATGGCATTCCCTCAGAAAACAAGAAGTGGGAAGTCTCCTGCTTCTCCCACTTGTCCTGATAAGCAGGCCCATCTTGCTTCAGCATAGTATCAGTAACATATCCTTTCTATCTGTCATTGGGATTGACACAAGCATTTCTGCTGCATTACAAGAAGGATGCAAACAAATAAGCAAAAACAGGCCCTTTGCAACATATAGGACTCTTGTTTGTTTGTTTGTTTGTTTGTTTGTTTGTTTGTTTTGAGGAAAAACGGGGATCTAGATCAGCTGCTTACAAAGACTTGACATCATTACTTATTTTCCTCACAGTTCCAAATAGCCATAGTCAGTTTATAGTCAGGGATCTGGAGTACTGTAAAACTGTGCTTTGCAGTACTATGATACTGTTGATACAGCAGAAGATAAGGCAGAAGGCAAACACAGTGGTATAGAATCATATCATAGAATCATAGAACAGCTTGGGTTGGAAAGGACATTAAAGACCATCCAGTTCCAACCCCCCTGCCGTGGGCAGGGATGCCACCCACTAAATCATGTTGCCTAGGGTCTTGTTCAGCCTGGCCTTGAGCACCTCCAGGGATGGGGCATCCACAGCTTCTCTGGGCAGCCTGTGCCAGGGCCTCACCATCCTCTGAGTGAAGTTCCTCCTACACTTCTCTGGGCTCATTAATAAAGGCATGCCAGATCTTTCACACAGAGGTAACCATATGTTAGAATAAACAGGAATGTGGTGCACAGACATCAACATGACCCCAAAAAAGCATTCAGTCCAACAGATATTACTATTAGCCCTGAAAAGGGTGAGATCTCATCTCCTCGAGATAGAAACACCCCTTCAGAACCATGGGCACATCTTCCTCACTAACTTTAAATGCAGGCAAGCATCAGTTTCAAGAAGAATTTTAGATCCAGATTACTTGCTTACTCTGGTGGTTGGCTGCTTTGGAAGGTTCATGCCAGAACTGCTAGATGGGTACAGTGTCACAGTGTACACCAACTAAGAGGCCCATCATTTTGATTAAAGGAGTAATTGTTCATGTCTCAAGTCTTCTAGAGGATTATTCTGTCCACTGTTTGTTGAGCTTTCTAGTTGTGTGCTCTTCGTAGTTGTTGGTTTTGTTTGTTTGTTTGATTGATTTTTGTTTTTTGTTTGTTTGGTTGGTTGGTTTGGTTTTATTTTATTTCTTCCCCAATTTTAAGCTTGTGTTTTTTTTCTCTTTCTTATCTCCAAGGCTTGTCCTTTTTCTTATTTTTGAATTTAAGCCTGACCTTTCCTATTCTGTCACAGTGTTAGATGAGTTCTTTGTCTTTATTTTGTTAGATTTACTTTCCTGGGCTTTTCACATTTTACAGCTCAAGATTTCTCTCAGCAAATTAATACCTTGTCTTTAACAGACCATCTTTTTATCTGCATCATTAAAACTGCTCAGTGGCAGCTTTAAAGTTTTCTTTGTATTTTGAATGAAACCTAGCTATGTGGAAAAGAAATTATCCCTTTAAGCATGCTGTCCACTCAGCCCACATGCACCTTGTTGTCCTAGGTTAGTTTTAACACATTTCAGAGTTTCAGATTTTAGAAAAACACAAGATGAAGGATCAGACAACACTTGTAAGGTAAGATGCATCTGGATGGTATATATATATGTTACTTCATAGGTTAAGTGAAATAATATCTCTTAAGACTACATGGATAGCACACAGACTCAAAAAATGCTCTGCAGTTTGTGAATATTATTTCTATAATCACAATACAGACAGTGTTATCCCAGCCATTCCAAAATCAGCTGGGTTTACAGGCATGCTAGCTAGACTCGCTAAACCTAGTTTGCTTCACTCAAAACAGTGATTCACAGTCATGCTTTTCATTCTTTATATATTTTTAGTAGTGCCAATGCTAATACTTTGCACTGACTCAGAACAGCTTGCTGGAGCCACTAAATTCTCCAGTCTCTCTAGAACTGAGATAAGCTTTTTGTATTCTGGATAGATATTGGCTGTCTTCAAAACTACTGCAGTTTTAAATTTCTCCAACCCTCCTTGGTTTTATTCTTGTACACATGGTTTTATTTGTATTGCTCGTTTGTTTGTTTGTTTTTTGCTTGTTTTTGTTTTGTTTTTGTTTTTGTTGGTTGCTTGCCTTTTGTGTTTTTTTTGGTTTGGTTTGGTTTTAAAGTGCCATCATATGCTTTTGTCTAGTCATAAAATTAATTGCAATTAAATGCTAAGGGAAGTGGTTTTTTTTTGTTGTTTTTTTTTTTTTGTTGTTGTTGTTTTTTTTTTGTTGTTTTTTTTTTACCACAGAGAGTAAGACAGAGGGGAAAAAAAAAAAAAAGGGAATAGACAAAGTTTAGCATACCAAAAGAACTGTGGAAATTGGTGGAGATTGATGGAAGACATGCTTCTCAAGCAGACGAATTTCAGTATTTCACAGTGAATCTGGAATCAGAAAAAGCTTTTGGGGTATGGGATTATTTTGCTTATATGGAATGTTGGGTAACTTGCTACGGCAAAGGAAATCAGTGAATGTGCTGATGAAACCAGGAAGGAGTCAAGTTTATGTTATATAAAAGTATCTGAAATAACATTTGTATTCCTAAATCAGTCAGTTTATTAGAAGAATTTGACATAATCTAAAATTAAAATCATGTTTCTTTTTATGAGTCCTTTGTAGAGAAAAAAATTCAAAGATATTTTGGTGCACTAACACCCTTTCATGAACACAGAGTTTCTTCTACCTACAATCTATCACCTTTTAAGAGGTTGAAGAAACATGACATTGAAAAAAAATAGAATCATTCTTAAACCAGTTGAGCTACAGGCTTTCTGCTCAAGTGTCCACACAGCAACCAGTACCTTAAAAGCAATCATATCAGATGTTCTGGAACAAACTTGCCTGAATGACCAGGCTTCAATCCAAATCGTTGCTTTCACAGTGGTAAGCAGTCAGCACTGTGAATAGGTATCCCAGTCCTGTTCTGATGGGCACTCTATTTTGCATGATGTGCAGTTTTGCTCCATAGCATTTTGCCAGATAAATATCAGAAGCCACACACAGCCAACAAAAACAGTAAACTCAGGAGTTTAACTTCCAAAATAGGCTAACCATCTTGGCTAACCATCAGAGGTAGCAACATTTTAGGATTACAACTGGTCTTTGTTTGGAGTTACCCATGGATATCATCCATCTGCTCTGTTAGCTGTACCTGATACGAAAGCTTTCCTAACCATCTGGGAAAACGGTTTTTAATTGGCAATGGACACACCTCCTTCGCTGCTAGCCAAAAGATAACAAGTTTGTTCTTGGCAGACAGATTACTGCAAAACTCTTGATGGAGACATGAAAAGGCATACTTGGTATAGACTAAAAGAAGTTTCTGACTTGACTCAGAAAATGTATGGAACAGTATTCCTGATTTTCATTCCCTGTGCCAGGCTGGGATGGAAAAGGGCACTTTTCTGAATTGAACCTGTACTAATCACATGAATTAATTCAGAGTGAATTATTACATACCAGATGAACTACTATGCGAGGTCAGTTTATTCCAGGACTATGATAAATACTAATGATGTTTATATTCTGCATCTCTCCAGAGTGCTTTCATGCTGGCTGATGAGGCCATTTCCCAGCCAACCAGACTGTATGAAAGAACTACCTAAATATCATGGAAGAGCATACATTCAGGAGACAGCAGTGTCTCATGACAGGAACAGGAGGCTTGTGAGTAATCTCTGTCATGTTATGACAGATGCTGTGCAACACAGCATTTAGTTAAAATAAATGAGAAAACCTCACCCAGTGTGAGCGAACTAGATTGTTATAACCCATGATGCCCTTAGTAGACTAGTCCCTAGCAGAGCACATTGGCCATATTGTAATTAAACAATGAGATGAGATTTAGTTACACATCATACCTTAATTGCTCCCAGTTTATTTGGAAAGAAACCCAGGTGTGAGGTAGGATAACAGTTGTGGGAAGCTTCTGTAGGTCTCCCACTTGACAAGAGGAGAAGGGGGGCGTCTGTGGAAACTGGTGCAATGTATACCTCTCCCACCACACAAACTCAGTTTATGGGGAATAGGTAGAAATCCTGCAGGTGTGTTCCAAGTGTTATGACACAGCTAATGACATAACCTCTTTTAACTTTAAATGTGACAGTCAGCAGGGGAAAGGAAATGCATCTGGGACTTCTTGGTCTGCTCCCCAGTTGCAAGATTTTTGGGAACATGGGAACTGCTCAGATTCTGTGTTATTACAGCGGAGGAGGTTTGCAAAGGCAAGGTTGTCTCTGATCAGACTCTGTTATTGAACTGTCTTCACTCATTTGGCCAGAGGGAGAAAAGTTCTCCAAATATCTAGCTTTTGTCTTTTGCCTCCCTTCAGATTTTCCAGGAATCAGGGATCTGATCAAATTTCTCTCCTTGAGACTCTGGTAAAAAGGAACAAGTAACAAGCAATAGCTGGTTTTGTTTGTTTGTTTATTTATTTCACTATTTCTAGTACAGAAAAAATATTTCAACTGAATTCTGAGTTGGCACAACTGCAAGTCTTCTCCCAGAACTGAATATCTACACAAATGGCATAGTCAAGCTTTCTTCTCCATGAAGTGCTGCTACAGCGTTATGGTGTACAGAATCTTGAAGAGGCTAAAAGAGTGACCGAGTAAGGAAAATACAGATGTTGGTGATAGGAATTTACTTTGCTGCTTATGTTGTGGTTTTGTTTGTTTGTTTTTGTTTTATTTATTTATTTATTTATTTATTTATTTATTTATTTTGGGGGGGTGGGGAAGGGGAAACAAAGGCAGATTTAGAAACAGGAGGGTGGATAGAATGAAGGTTAAGAACTGCACATGCATTTAATGTCTTTCTTTCCTTTGGTGACATATGATCCTTGTGACCAAGAAACAGGAAGTACCCATTTAGGAAACCAAAGGAAAGCTCAATAGGAGGTGAATTAGTACTACTCACCAGAATAGTCCCCACCAGCAGAAGTGGAAAGATTAAAGGACAAACTGAAATAAAATAACAAAGCAGCTCTGTCTAGTCCCTTTCATCCAAAAGAGAGCACTCACTGTACCTTGAAATCTATTTTGTGTCTCCTGCAGAAAGTCTGCTGTGAAAGAAATGGAGTTTTATAATGATTATTTGGAGCCTTAGGGGTTAAGAGCATCCTCTGGTTCACATTACTGCTGCCTTACTACCCCCAGCACATTTTCATGTGTATCCTAATCAGTTTATTTACTTTTTGGATGCTATTTTTGATACCAGGAAGAAATGTCTGGGTAGAACACTGTAAAATCTCTCTCTTCATAGGGAATGATGAAAATGCTTCAAAATACATTTCAGACTGCATTATAAACTGTATCTGATAATGTGAAAGCTCTGTCTTCAAGCAGAGCATTGGACAAATTAGTTTTAGGCTCTGACTGCTCATCACAGCTTTAATATGTGGGTTTATTTTTTTAATCTGACATGTCAAAAGAGAGATGGCGGGTAGCGCAAGGCTGCCCCTCAGATGTAAGGCATGAGGAGAGTTTCTCACAGCAGGCAATTGAAAGAAACAGCATCTAGAAATGAAAAGAAGGGGAGAAAGAAATATGTGAATGTCTCAGGAACAGCAGCAAAGCACCATGATTAGAAGCATGAGAAGCAAGAAAGGGAATTATGGCAGATGTCAGATGGGAAAGAAGAAAGATTTGTCTTGCCAAGAAATTTGATTATGAATGCAGTCAGAAAAAGAGCAACTAGGTAATGTTCAAACACTATGGTGGCATTTAGTAGACACTCATGCAAAGCACTTGATATAACTTCTGTGTGATAAAGTTTCACAGAATCACAGAATCACAGAATCACAGAACTGTAGGGGTTGGAAGGGACCTCGAAAGAGCATCGGGTCCAACCCCCCTGACAAAGCAGGTTCCTCAGAGCAGGCTGCCCAGGTAGGCGTCCAGACAGGACTTGAATATCTCCAGAGAAGGAAACTCCACAACCTCCCTAGGCTGCCTGTTCCAATGCTCCGTCACCCTCACCATAAAGTTCTTTCACATGTCAGTGCACAACTTCCTGTGCTCTAACTTGCAGCCATTGCCCCTTGTCCTATCCCCACAAACCACCGAGAAGAGGTTGGCTACATCCTTCTGTCCACCACCCCTCAGATACTTATATACACTGAGGACATCCCCTCTCAGTCTTCTCTTCTCCAGGCTGAACAGACCCAGGTCTCTCAGCATTTCTTCATAGGGAAGATGCTCCAGGCCCCATATCATCTTTGTGGCCCTCCGCTGGACTCTTTCCAGGAGATCCCTGTCTTTCTTGTACCGGGGAGCCCAGAACTGGACACAGTACTCCAGGTGAGGCCTGACCAGGGCAGAGTAGAGGGGGAGGATCACCTCCCTTGACCTGCTGGCCATGCTCCTTTTAATGCACGCCAGGATCCCATTAGCCCTCTTGGCCACAAGGGCACACTGGTGGCTCATGGTCAACCTGCCATCCAACAGGACTCCCAGGTCCTTCTCCTCAGAGCTCCTCTCCAGCAGGTCGTCCCCCAGCCTGGACTGATACTTTGGGTTGTTCCTTCCCAGGTGCAGGACTCTACACTTGCTCTTATTAAATCTCATTTGGTTTCTCCCTGCCCATCTCTCCAGCCGGTCCAGGTCTCGCTGAATGGCAGCACAGCCTTCTGGTGTGTCAGCCACTCCTCCCAGCTTTGTGTCATTGGCATACTTGTTGGGGGAAGACACTATTTCCTCATCAAGGTCGTCGATGAAGATGTTGAACAAGATCGGACCCAGCACCGACCCCTGCAGAACACCGCTAGTCACAGGCCTACAGACAGACTCTGCTCCACCGATCACCACCCTCTGAGCCTAGCCAGTCAGCCAGTTTGTCGTCCACTCATCTATCCCACACTTTCTCAGCTTTGCTAGTAGGATGTCATGGGAGACAGTATCAAAAGCCTTGCTAAAGTTTAAAGTTTTTTTTAACTTTTTTGGAAGTTTAATTTAGAGTATGTAAACATTTTGTACTGGGTGTAGATGGTTTTCTTTCAGGAGGTCTTCGTGTCTTTTGTCGAAAAGGTTGTTATTGCTCACCAACACCCTGGCCACCATCAAAGTCCTTAGTGTCTGTATTCCTCTTGTGTTATGCCCAGTAAAATGAAAATTGATGTTATTTCTGAAGGTCATACCCTGTTCTCTGGAATAAGAGAAAGTGAAGTACCATCTCTAGTGTTCTTTTAAGCCAATACATACTTCTTCACCTCCATCTGGAACTGCATCTTTGTAGCACTGAGATTAAATATATCCTTGTTGTGATAACTATACTCAAAGACTTCCTGACCCTTTGCTTCAAAGCTCAGGAGACATCAGCAATGAACAGTTTCCCAACCCCAGGCAAATACACAGGCACTCTGCAGATCCATAAGTGTAGTAATGCAAATTACAAGATGACACTTCTAAGGCCAGGAGCCAAGAACTGGAAAGGATTCAACCACAGAAGCCCACCAGCCTTTAAAACGGGGTGCTGGAGGATAAGCAGTCTATATGAAGCCAAGGAATATCAATGGACTTTTTTTCACCGAAGGTGTGAAAAGTGGTTTAGAACAGCAGCTAGTTAAACCACAATCTAGGGAGCACAATAACATAACAGCCTGTTAAACCCATAATTATTTCCAAAAGGTATCTATGACATCTTCTAATTTCAGCATTTAATATACCCTTAGCTCATTCTCATGTGTAAAGGTCATTTCCATATGCAAGTCATTTACAAATTTAATGTAATAACCCTCCTTATAACTTAATACAAAAGTTATAACAGAACTTCTTGTTAAGTTTGAATGGGGTTAAAATATCTGAGAAAGAAAGCATAAGATACTGCTGGTATTTTCCTTGATTTATGGACTATGAACACTAAAAACAGAGCAGTTCTAGTATTCATTTTTTATATATCTCTTTAATGGAAATGCACCACCTAGTTGTGCTTTTTTTTTTTTTTTTTTTTTTTTTTTTTTTTTTTCCTAGAACAAAGGCAGTGCCAGAAGATAACTATCTGATATTCTATCTGATATTTTACTGTGCTCTTCAAGTTCTATTGCACTTTCTTTTCTTAGGAGACACAAACCTGTCAATGACTGGTTAGTACTTCACTGAATGCTTGATTTTCTAATGGACTCAGTGAAAAGATGGAAAATGGCCTCCTAAAAAATACTGGCGCCTTTCTCCAAAAAGAAAAAAAAAAAAAAAGTCATTATAGAGAGGAATTTCATTTACAGTGAATTAAAGAAAATTTGTGAGTTCATCATGGATATGGGATTTCTTACTATTTCATTTCATATGAATTATATGAAATATTAGAATATTCCTGAAGTTATACCTGGAACAGTTTAAAGGGATAGCTGTGGAGACAGGCATTGGTTAAAGCACACAGCCCTTCAAGAGGATCACTTTTTTGTACTCTGCTCATTCCAACACAACAAACCAAATTTTAAGTGAAAATGCTTGCAGAGAGCAAAATATCTACATTAATTAAAGTAATATGAAAAGTCTATATTTTGTTTCTTCTCTGTGTCTTCCTCTGGGAAGACTATATTTGTTTGAATCTTATGTGTTAAATGTAGCAGGAGGAGGCTGGAAGGTACTTAAGATGTTCACCTCATGTTTTTCGTGCCCAGAAAAGAAAAATAACATAAATGTAGACACAGCAATGGACAAATGGATAAATGGGTATCTATTGGTAGAATGCTGGGCTTTATTTCTGGAAGAGGGAGTAAAGTACTAATCTGGAATATGTTGATTATATCAGTAGAATGAAATGCAGTTTAAATGCAGAACTATGTGCCTAGCCTAAGCTAGGTAACATAGGTTACCTCTATAGTCACTGGACCTCATTGTAACAAGCAGCCATGCTTATGTATGTAAGCCAATTCACTTTAATGTAAGTGAAAGGATGATACTTCAAGCTTCCAGATTTTGAAAAGGGTAGACGCTGACTTAGTTGAACTGGAGAGCTTAAGGAATGTGATGCAGAGGCAGTTTTGAATTTCTGTAAGCCAAAGAGATCATTACTGGTTCTTGACTAAGATAAGTGTTTGGTAGTAACCGAGAATCTACAAAACTTTCTCTGAGGAATATCATGGGCACAGTGTGGATAACATTTGGTCTAAAAGCTCAAAGTTGTTCCTACTGCAAGAAGTCTTGCAAGACAGCTTTTCATCTATGCTCCTCAGATGTTCTATGTTTCAGTTTCTTTGAAGAGGAGAAAGGAGGCTTCGGCATTCCTGCCTTATGGCAGAAGGAAACCTGATATAAATTAAAGACATCTGGGTGTCCTGAATGTTCAGTCAAAAAAGAATGGAGTCAGTATATTTCTTAGATAGGGACAATACCATAAAAAGTGATCAGAACAAAAGGGTAATTTCAACAAACGTTAGTAATGGAAAAGCAAATAATGTTTAGAACAACAAATAATGGACATCACTGAAGAACAATTAAAATTTGAATGCCATGTTTTTAAAAACATAGAAGTTGAAACATAGAAGTTGTAAGACCCAGTCCAATTGCTGAGTAGTTGCACTAAACTCTAAGAGTATCAGCTAAGTTTAATAGCAAAAGTTAAATCCACAACTTGGGGTATTATAATACCCCAATCAAGAAAGACTGTATGTATACAAAAGCATCAATATTTTCTTGCAGATGTTCCAGCAATTATAAGACTGCTTTGGTAACTCAGTGTGTAGCTGTAGCCTGACACGGTTGCATGGTTTAACTACCATTCATAATTATTAGCCTGCAATGCATGTTTAAAAAACTGATTTATTGTTCAACTGGTTTGAAAATGCTTCTGTGTCCACAGACTTTATGACCAGGAAAGGTTTGGAAACAGAGTACCAGTAGGACTTAGAGGAGAAAAACATTTAACTACTTTTAAGACTGAGATATATCAGTTTATGAAGTGTATTGAGACATATCAGGATACCAGGAGTTGCTTTTACCTTTTATTTTAAATAAAGGTATCAGGCATGCCTACATTAAGAAAAACAAACAAACAAACAAACAAACAAACAAAAAAACTAAACTTTCAAAAAGCAGTGTTCTTTGACAGTACTACTAATGCTTACTTTGTATTGTATACATTTTGCAGCCAGAATCAGCTCTGATTCTAAAAGACGCCAATAATTCAACTTACTTAAATAAATTTTCAGAAAAATATCTTGGAAAGAGAAGGAAAGAGAATTGCCATGTAGTTTGGTCATGTTATCTTTTGAAGTCAGAAGAGACTGTAACTCAGTAAAAAAATTTCACCTCTTATGGACAAATATTCTACATCAGTGAAGAATGATATATTATTTTCATTTACACGATGCATCCACCTTTATTTCCGAATTGGTTCCAATAAATTCACATAGTTTTAAAGTATATACATTTATTTTTGAAACAGAGGAATTTCTTTTGGTTCTTTTTCCTCCACAGCCATAGTTTAAGAAAATGCTGAAATGATGGCTGAGTGCCCATCATAATAGATATATACTTTTTTATGATATTATAATTTATGAGATATCTTTGAAATAGACTATGCGAATATATGAAAGAAAACTCACATGACGGAAGTGAATTATCAACCACACTTCTTACAGATGGAATTATTCAGTCTTTAAATATTTATATATATATATATATATACTTTAAATTGCTTAAATTCACTGATGCTACAGTGGAAAATGAATAGGATTATAAAGAGAACAGCATAATCATCAGGTACACTGTATCCCAAATTACACAGTATCAAAACCGATGGGAGCTTTAGGGATCTGAAGGCTGAATGAAAAGAAGGAATCACCCTTAGAATTAGGGCAACAATACAATAATAAAAGAAGTATACTTGGTGTTCTTCAGGATGATCCAGAACAGATTTAACAAGAAGCCATAGCACTCTTCTCACCATCTACACTATCTGGTATGCCTCATCTTCCAGGTCAGATGATAAGCCATCCACTGTACCACCATACAGTCATTACTCAATTCACATTCTGGCTGCACCCAACCCTGGATAAATCTCATGCTTCTATACCATTTGCAACCTGAGAGCATTTGTATACATACCGATCAGGGAAAGTGTTATATGGCTGTGAAGACTTATACAAAACTTCACATTAGTATTCAGACAAAATAATTCATATTGCTAATTTAGAAGCTCTTGGTGGGTTTAGGAGTCATCCAGTTAGGAAACTAAATAACTTAGCTGAGCAATCTCAGCATGAATAACAAATTAAGAACAGTCACAGAGAATAGTTTGAGAGTAAGCTGTAAGGTGAAAAGGCTCATATCAGAGTTTATGCTGAAGGATTCAAAGTAATCAACAACTCCATGAAAAAAGCAATGCCTGACAGTAGATTATTCACACATAGCAAATAAAGTTAGCTTCATTCACAGTGTTTGCTGTGAATAGCTGGTCTTTTGCTGCTCTGCTGTGTGAGGAAGAACTATAGCCATGCCAAAAGCTGCTACAGCAACTGGAGCACCAGCATGCTCCCTGGGGATAAAACTGGCTTGACCAGTGCATCTGTGATGTTGTTTAATCTTAAAAACTCCTAAAGCTTTTAGAAATTATTTTTTGACATTCAAAATCTATATTTTGAATCTATTTTGAATCTATTTTTAAATCTTTTTTTTTTTTTTTTTTTTTTTTCTAGACAGAACTTATTTCAGTGCACTTGGAAGAGCCCACTGAAACAAATATTTTTCTCAGTCAGTATATAAAAGAAATACATTCTGAAATTACTCTCATCACACAATGATAACAGAGAGCATGACACCATATGCAAGTATGCTTTGGACAATCAGGTAACTATTTAAAGTCACACACTGCACTTTCACAGAACAAAACCACTTTGACCACAACACACTGGGCATTAACATATTCTCCATAATTTTTCATTTGCTGATACAACCATGCAAATGTGAGATCAAATAACTTTAACCAGATCTGATGTAGAGTCAAATGTGGGTTGGTTTGTTTGATTTTTTTTCTGAGTGCATGGATGAGCAGCCAAGATAGATGCTAGCCACCAAGATGCCCCAGAAAATTCTCCAGTCTACCACTTTTTCCATTGAACTGTAGTCACTTCACAGAAATAAATATAGCTGGTTAGCTAGATAAACAGATATTAGTAATGTATAACAGTGTTAGTACTACTGTAGCTAGCAGGCCCAGGGACATTCCTTCCTCTTGATTCAGCTCTTGCGGGACCACATCTATAGAACTGTGTCCAGTTTGGGGCTCTCCACTGCAAGGAAGATAGTGGAACACTGAATTAAATCCTGTGGTGTTCCCAAGATGGTCAGAGACTAGAGCATATGACATGCGGGCAGAGGCTGAGAGAGCTGGGTCTGTTCAATCTTAAAGAAGTGAGGGTTTGGGGGGAGACCTTTGCACCGTTTACAACTACCTTATCAGAAGACAGAACAAGATTCATCTTAGTGGTGCACAACATCAGGGTGAAAGGTAAAGGACCCAAGGTGGAACATATGAAAATATGATTAGATAAAGAGAAAAGAATATTTTACCTTTTAGGTGGTCAACTACTAGAAAAGGAACCCAGAGAGGTTGAGGAATCACCACCCCTGGCAATGTTAAGATCTGAATGGACATGGCCCTCAGTAACCTGATCAGACTTGCCTGCTTTAAGCATAGGATTGGACTAGGTGACCTTTGGTGTTACCTTCCAGCCTAAACTATTCTATGACTTTGTGATTTTAAATATATATACAGATCTATAAAACAAAAAGTTAAACATTAGAGTACAGAAGTTACTCAAAAATCAGACCTCATGTCTGGTGCTTGCAAGTAGGGAGAAGGAAAGAGAGAATATCAGATGTTATTATATGAGGTTATACACTCTGCCATGCATACAACCAAGTGACTATTAGAATTTTCAGATGCACTGCAAATCATGAAAACAAGGAGAAATTAACATGAGTTTTCAAAGAAGAGGAGAAGCTTTCTAAGTATCACAGTCATTTTACAGGGCTTTCTGCTTTTGAACCTACAGTCTCCCACAAAGACGGTTAAGAAAGTTTTTAATGGGATTTGAGAAATCTGCACTCTACATGTATAATTCATCTCAGTTCGTCCCATGTGATGGATGGAAAAGGAAGAATTCAAAGCCACTTAAAATCACACCAACAAGTTTGAGAACAGTTAACATTTTGTTTAGCCAGAAATTTAGGTGGGTAGCAATGTAATTTTTACTCATGACACGAAAAAATAAAAATCTCAAGTTCTCATGTGCATGATTTCAGTAATTTTACTGTTAAAATTACTTGGACAGGGCAGGGAAGTGGTTGTATTAATATGCAATACCAGACAGCTAAAACTATTGAAATGAGAACTAAGTTTAATACTGACTGCTTTAGTGGGTGAAAATAAATCATAAGTTCCCATTTCCCCATCCTGTAAAATACTATCTGCCTACATCCTTTGTAATGTGAAGGAAATGAAAATACTCAAATAACATTGTAAGGAAAGGAAATTACTAAATTATAGTTTTGTTATTAGCAACAATAAAACCACCACCCGTTGTTCAGAAAAGTCAAAAATTACATTTAGTAAAGGTTATTCCAAATGTCATAGTATTCAAACATAATTAAAATCAATATAAAAATATGCAGATAAACAACATTATCCTGCATTTCTTTCATTTTGCCTGCTAAAAAACAAAATGAATTCCCCAAACAGCTGTTGTTGGACTGGAAATATTTTGGCAATTTTTACTATCAATAGATTAATATTTATAGGAAAATATTTTGTATTTTGAGGGGGCAGTCTCTTGGGCTATCACTGTGCTTTTAGCACTGCAGATGTCTCTCAATATTTCCTTATAGCTAGCTGCTGTGAAAATAAGTACATACAGACGGAAGTACAGCAAGGCGATACAGATTTATAGTACCCCAGGCACTAATGTTTTATGCACTTTTTAATGTTACATTTAAAAATTTATGAGCATCTACTCTGCTAACCAAGACCATCTCGATTCCTGGCAGTTAAAGTGGGGCTTTATATATAACCAGGTGAGCTGATCTAGGAATCTAGCAATGAAGCCTGTTTTCAGAATCCCAGTAGTGTCTATATAACATAGTGTCTAATTAACATAGTAGGGTCTACATTAATTCCTTAAATTAAGTACTGGAAGAATAAGCATTGATTCTGTGGTCATTGAGATATCTGAGGTCATCTGAATGATCTAAAAATCCTTCTACCATTGTAATCTATGAATGTAGGCATGATTTGATTGAGAGTATCCAACCAGGAAAACAAATAAAACATAAAAACAAACAGAAAACAAAAGCAGCTTAATGAGAAAAGAGCAGCTTTCAAATGCTAATTAAAAAAAAAAAAAAAGTGAAAACAGACTAAACACAGACTAATAGCATTACTAAAAACAAAACAAACAAACAAAAACAAACAAACAAACCTCCCGTAAGTATTCTCTCTTATGTAAGTCCCATATTTGGCATTAAGCCTTTCCTTATTTATGGAGTCGTTCCAAATTTGATTACTCAGCCATTTATACAGAATTTTTAATGTACAGAACATACAGCACTGCTTTCCTGTTATCTTTGAGACGGGAAAACTGAGGGCAGAAGAGTGGTGTGAAACTGTGTTAGCTTTGAAATATATTCCAGTTCCCTGTTACTGCTTAACTACTTCCTTCTTCTTCAGAATACTTTCTAAGGTATTATGTGGTGTAGCTACAAAATGCAGAGGTGATAGCATGGGCAGAATGATTTCTGAACATACTTCCCCAAACATCAATTTAACCTTTCTTAGCAATTATGAATTGGTTGATAGATGTAATTCAGTAAAGCATCTGATGGAACACAGTTTCAAAACATTATCAGTGGGTGATTTGCATTTAACATTTACTGTACAACTCAGTCGCTGCTATTATATTAAAGGTGTGGTGATTTATCACAACATAATTAGCTGAAAAGCCTGGCAATATAAATTAGTCCCACTTCAAGACACTAAGAAAATTCAACCTCCTACTGCGATTTTTAGTTTATTTATTAAAGCTATGTAAATTTTTGTAAAAGAAAAATTCACACGTAACATCTCTTGACTCCCTAACTCTTTTCTAGGAAGACAGCAGATACAAGACATGACCATGGGAAGCCTAATACAACATCTCAGTTTCTTACAAAATCTTACATCCACACAAGCAAGGATCGCTAGTCAGACTAAACCAGGACAGTCTACAATACTCATTTTAAAATAATGTCTAAAACTTCTAAGATGAGGCAAATGCAATCATCATCTGCAGTGTTTTTTCATCACACTGTATTCCATGCAATACATTTTATGGTTAATAAAATGGTTAGGACCTGCAAGGCATGATTGTGTACTTGATATGCCAAGGAACATCAAATGAGAGTCCAAGTGCTTCCAAAGCACAAATTACTGGTTAAGCAAATGTCGTCATGACATTTAGATAAAAGTCCATATTGCTGTAACTGGAAAGGAAAATGTGGAATATATAATGAACTGCAAAGATATACATATTGGTTATCCTGTTGTAGTGCACCAGTTTATGCTGAAGAAGTTGGTCTTGCTCTACCATAACACCAATTTTCATATGGAAATGTCTTCCTTGGTCTCAATACCCACATAAGTGAATACCAATCTGAACATCTCAAACACAAGTGGGGATAGCATGCTATCGCAAATTGATTAGTAGATCCAGAGGTGATAGCTCTTCCTAGAATCTTATAAAAAGAAAGAAACCTAATATATATATATATACAACAATGGTATTTGCTTGTGGCTTAAAATTCACTGCAAAAATGGTTGGCAACCTCATTGAACTATATATACTAGGAAGCTAATTAGATACAACCCATTTTGTTAATTTACAAAAGGTCCTACAGACATAAATAAGCCCCATTACAACATATAATGAGTACAAAAAGAAAAATGAATCTTTGATGGTATTATAATACTAAATAGGGACACATAGATCATATCTAGTTATTCTGATTTCATAAAAGTAACAGAAAAACCTGGTGAAGTAAGTCAGGGAAAGTGCCTGCTGACACAGGCAACATATTGTAACATATTGTATTTATGTATGCTACATATTGTAACAATACAATATTTTGTATTGTTATAGAAAATAGTAAAATGGAAGTTTCTAATTACTATTAACAATAGAACAGTAGGTTCTATTGTGTCTTCATATCTGCCTACCAATCATCTTAAATAGCTGAAGCCACTTAGATCATACCCAGGTGATTTTTTTTTTAAGTCTCTTAAAATCCAGTCATTCTCTTCCACAAGAATAACTACAAATCTGTAGAGGGCACATCCTCTTCCGTTCCAAAAATATTCATGAAAGCAAGATGTAATTTATGACTGAACATCATTGTATTACAGGGTAAGTTATTTCATCATTTCCATGTAACACTGACAAAATATAAAATCCTTAGGAGCATTAGGTATAAAGTTAAACAAAACAATAGGACAGGTCCTGCTTAAAATTACTTTGATGTGAAGGAATATTTTTAGACAATTCAGAAGGTCTTGTCAATCTCCAACAAAAGCAAGTAGTTGGCTGATTTAGATTCAGAGTGTTAAAGCCTGTACAACTGAAAACCTCTTTAGGAGAGATATGCCTTTAAAGGACAATTTAAAAATTCTCCTCAGACAAGAATTTTATACTGGGAAAGTGTATCTGATGTCTCTTTGATAGCTGATAAGCTATTAACTGTCCACTGGAAAGCTCATTGAGCACCACCCTCCTTTCACTTCTCAGCAATGAAGGCAGATATTTGATTGCAGTTTAGTGCACATTTGCAGTCAAAGTAGTACTTAATCACAGGTAACAGCTGAAAGCCACAATCTGGATGTAACCACACTGAGAAAGATTTAAAATTGCCTCTGAATAAACCCCTGGCACAGGTGGGACAGAACCTTACCCCACACAAATACGTCTCATCTAGGTATAATGCATTACCAAGTATTCATGTATATCCAGTTGTTTGAAAGATGTTCCATGTATCAAACTCTATTCTGAGATACTAATCCTTAGAAATACTCTACAAGGGTGTCTGATTTGGCCTATGATTTAGCAATACACTTTCTTACATAAAATAGATAAACGTCAAAACAGCACAAAGTTTGTTAGTCGAGGGAATCCAAAAAAGATTGTGTAAAGGTATGTGTTGCATAGATTACTTCTCATCTTACATTGTCAGACCTATCTGATGCTATCTGCCTTTACAAACTGGTCTGCTGTTCTCCTTTCCTATGGCTGACAGTGGTGCAGATGGCCACAGAAGCAATTTAGATAGGTGGGTGCCTTCCAACTAAGGGAGGAGAACATGCTGAAGAGGCCACTTGCTCCCAGAGAACAGCAAATTAGTCAGAAATAATGGAGAAAGAGGGGATGAGTAGGAAAGGACAAAGAAATAAAGACTGACAAAAATTACGAAAGAGAGAAGGTTCTGGAATACCTTCTGAGTGGTGATTTAAAATAGAATTGATTGGTAGATTTAAAGTAGAAGTAAAATAAGAAGAATGCTGCCTCTTTAAAGGTAAATATTTCAGGTAGGATCTATCTTACTCAACATTAGATATGTACAAAATAGCTGTCTACATGCCAACGACTCACTTTAGGATTCCCAGGAGAAAAACAGGTTATTTAAACCATTTATACTCTAGAAGTGTCTGGTTTTATTCCTCCTTGGAATATCCAGAGAGGATAAATGCCTTTTTCAGAATTAGAAATCTACATTTGAAACCTGTGGGGAAGAATCATACCCATAACTGATTTGAATGCATACCATATTCTTAATGGGATGAAAAATACAGGATTATATGAAGAAACATGTTGAATTTATGCACAGGTTTACCAAATGTTTTTACAATCTTACATTTAGAAAGGGAAATTGTTTTTGTATTGTTTTGTTTTGCTTTGTTTTTGTTAAATTTTCATTTTTGCTGCACATATATCTTAGGACAGGTACGCTGCATAACTTTGAGACATTAAAAAAACCTACTTTAGTAACTCCACATACTGGAGCTATGCAGGCATTTGTATTGTTTGGTTAATAACCAATTACGTTTAAGCTTTGCTGCATCTGGCTTGTAGATTCTGATAATTGGTTTGGTCATCTCCACATTCCAAATAAGCCATTTTCTTTAATGTATTTTGAGACTTCTCATTTATTTTAATATTATATCCGTCAGGGAATAGTGTAGAAAATTTCAGGGTAGCTTTGTCTGCTACATTCAAGGTAACCTACATACTCACTACAGTAGCCAAATGACTGTCAAGCACTTGATTTACAGACATTTTATTTTTTTAAGGTCATGCTAAACTTGCAGAGATTGAACCTTCTGCCAATATAACTACAGAAATTAAAAAAATAAAATAAAAAACTTTTGTCTAACGAAATGGTCTACCCTTGCAACATTTAACAGTGGTAAATATGACCCTTAAGGTCATATTTCTCCCAATTCAATGAGGTCAGAATTTTATCTCTGAGAAAAAGTATTGTCCTTTAGTTGAATTGAAAAAAAAAATAGGTCATGCCTCAGATATCTTGTATGTGAAATGGACAAGCATCAGCAGGAAATATTCACAATACTATGTATATCACATGAATCGTCCTTTATCCATCCTTCAAGATTTGAGGCAGAAATGGACAAAAGAATGGGAAAGGAAATTAAATTTGCATCAGTGAAGAGAGAGGGGAAAAATATGCATGTATCTAGTTGGTTGAAATTATTCTCTCTGCATGAAAAAAACAGCACTGACATTTTTGCAATATGAAGGATCCAAAAAGTCTGGCTGAGAGTGAGACTGAACCATTCCTATGGTTCATACATTGTCTGAATCAGGTTTTTTTGCTTATATAAGAGGCAGCAATTATATGTTAGCATGTCTAGTCAGTTACTGTTGTAATACATGTACCTGTTATTCTAGTCTTAGAATGGTAACTAAGAGTTCTTAATGACTTATAGAGTATGCATGTGCACTCTTTTTACAAATATTTTTTGTCCCATAACTTACACTCTGATATGTTCCATAAATTCAACTTTTTAAGTTGGACTGCAAGTACACATAACACAGATATATTTCTCAAGTCAGTTCTAGCTTATACAGCAGGTTCACTTCATTTCCTGTGAAGAGAAGTTCTAAATGGTTTGAACTCCACATGCTCTTTGAATTATCGACAAATTGTTTCACACCCCTTGCAGCATTTCTGAGAAAAGTTACATATTTACATTTCAAGTACAGTTTTGCAGTGCCTTACTATTGGTATATGTATGTTTGTGAATAAAATATGTATCTTTTCCACTTCCTCAAAGCACTGTTAGATATTCCAGCATTCTGAGACTTTTTTCACTTTTCTTTAAAAAAAAAGACTGAAACATTTAAAAACGACTATATACTGATAATCTTAGTCAGATTAAAACTGTGTGTTGACTATTTGCAGCACTTGAACAGTATTAAAATTTTAACTCAGTGAAGGAAAAGGCTTTTTCTCTTCTTTTATATTTATTTGTACACTTCTTGGGATTTTGTGCCCACCTATTTTCCACCTAGAGTTAGCTAAGAGCACGGTCAATAGGATCTTAATTCATATGCAAAACAGAACCACTCTGGTAGAAGCAGAGAATAATAGCATAACATTTATATTTATAAAAGTGCTCAATAGTTTATACAAAGCATGCTAGGAAACTGAATTAGAGGATGCTGTTCCATCCCCATGCAGAGGAGAAAATAACCACAGAGGTGTACAATTCACCTACTTTTGACAAGAAATTTGTGTCGCAGCTAAGGTAACTTTACTTTTCTGTCCGACTAATCACTAAGACAGAAACACACTTTGTTGTTTTACTTGAAACAATTTGAACAAATTGACCCTAAAAATCTGTGTGCAACTGGCATTTATTGGAACAAAGCTTAAACAAAATAACTGGTATAGCAAATAAAATGAAAGTGTATGAAATGAAAACCAGAGCACCATTTTATGTTAACAAAGTGTCTGGGACAAATTTCCCCTTCTGGTACCTGTAATACAATATGAAGTGCTATAACACAGCACAGTTTGTGAATTTTTTATGTTTTGTTCTTGATCGGAAGCTAAAGCAAAGGAAAAAAAAAAAAGTATTTTATTATATACGAAAGTTGCGTTGACATGAAAGAGGTGAAATTGCTGCAGGACTATAGAACTAGGCAGGATAGATTTGTAAAGTCATCTACCATTGTAGCAGAGAGATCAGCATAATGCTGAGAAAAGCAGCATGCATTTGCCATGGATTATTACAGAGAGATGGTTGTGTACTTTCAACTGGTCTTTGTGGGCATTCTCAAAAGAAAGTTATATTTGTGAAGAGGAGAAAGGGGGAAAAAATGCATTAACCCCCAAGGCTCCCATTTGACTACCTAATATACTCAATCATACAATAGGAACAGTTTCTACAGATAAAAAGAAACCTAAAACAGATCAGTTGAAGGCTTATAGACACTGATCTAGTCATACCAAGCATGCTACAAGACAATGTGTACTGCTATGCAAAGTAGTTGGGAATACTTGCATTAAGTTTGTAAAAAGTTGTAAAGTTGTTGTAAAAAGTGATAATCTCCATTCTTCTAGTTAGAGAGTAAGGGAATGATGTGAGAGTAGACAGACAGCAAAAAGGTGGAGGTACTCTTTCCACAGGCTCAGATCTGCCTTTCCCAGGCTTTAGAGCACAGCAAATGTTGAAAGACTGAAAAGGGAGTCTCATGCTCTGAATTTGTTAGTGTTAAAAAATAAAAACAAATCTAACCATCAGAGAAAAGCTTGTGACATACCAGGGTGGCTAGAGAAGCTGACAAAGAAGAAGTTCGGAAGCATGCATTCATCCATTCCTCAGGCAATAGACAAAATTGATGTTCATGAAGGGAAAAAAAAAGGAGTTTTTTCATACCCCTTCTTGCACTAGAGAATTTTTAAGAAGTAATTGACAATGTATCTAAACACATCAGACTCAACAAGATTTTCAGACACACACCTATCTATATGCACATTCCACAGATCTGAATTATTCAAGATGCTTGAGTCTTAGAAAAACAAGGTTGAACAGACTTCCTTAATAAACTTATGCCACTTGCATTTGTGTTCATTGCCAAAAATATTAAACAACTATGTCAACTGGATATAGAGGAAGGGAAAAAATAAACAACAGGATAAAAAAAAAAAAAAAAGACCCTTTCTGAAATATTGCAGAACTTCAAGATTTGTTTTTCCTCTATTCTATTTTCTTCTATTCTTCTAGTCTTCTATTTTTGCAACCCCTTCGTGAAGGAATAACCATAGAATTGCTGTAGGTACCGTTGATGTGATTAACTTTATTCTTCTAAATATTAGCTGAACTGGTTGAAACTGAAGTACACATTTAAGAATTAATAATAATAAAAATAATAAAAAAATGTAAAGTTAAAAAAAAAAAAAAAAAAAAAAAACACTTCTAATTATATAGGAAGATGAAGCTTTCCCTTGTTTTTAATGAACAGAAACTAACATAGCTTATGTTTACCTGCTTTTGGAAATAATTTTTCAGAGATCTTGAAAATATTTAGTATAGAATATTGAATGAAGAAATGTTTAGAAATGACCATGGAGTACTTTGATTCCATAAACAAAATCCCAGCATAACTCCCTCAGCAGTTTTTGATGAGAATAGGGCTATATTATATCACAGTAAAAACAATAATTGCTATTTTTATTTCTGATACCCCTTGCAGATTTTTAAACTGCTACATCTATACAAAGAGGGAAAAAAAAAAGAAAGGGAAGATGAGAAAGGAAAAGGGAGAGGGAAAAGGAAAATGAGAAGAAGAGAAGAGAAGAGAAGAGAAGAGAAGAGAAGAGAAGAGAAGAGAAGAGAAGAGAAGAGAAGAGAAGAGAAGAGAAGAGAAGAGAAGAGAAGAGAAGAGAAGAGAAGAGAAGAGAAGAGAAGAGAAGAGAAGAGAAGAGAAGAGAAGAGAAGAGAAGAGAAGAGAAGAGAAGAGAAGAGAAGAGAAGAGAAGAGAAGAGAAGAGAAGAGAAGAGAAGAGAAGAGAAGAGAAAAGAAAAGAAAAGAAAAGAAAAGAAAAGAAAAGAAAAGAAAAGAAAAGAAAAGAAAAGAAAAGAAAAGAAAAGAAAAGAAAAGAAAAGAAAAGAAAAGAAAAGAAAAGAAAAGAAAAGAAAAGAAAAGAAAAAAATAAAAATGAACAAGAGAGAAAGAGAGTGAAAGAGAAATAAAGAAGGCAGGAAGGCAGGAAGAAAGAAAGAAAAGAAAGAAAGAAAGAAAGAAAGAAAGAAAGAAAGAAAGAAAGAAAGAAAGAAAGAAAGAAAGAAAGAAAGAAAGAAAGAAAGAAAGAAAGAAAGAGAAGGAAGGAAGGAAGGAAGGAAGGAAGGAAGGAAGGAAGGAAGGAAGGAAGGAAGGAAGGAAGGAAGGAAGGAAGGAAGGAAGGAAGGAAGGAAGGAAGGAAGGAAGGAAGGAAGGAAAAAGAGAAAAGGAAGAAGAAAAAAGAAGGAAAAGGAAAAAAGAAAGAAGAAAAGAGAATTAAAGGAAAAATGGGAAAATAGAAAAAAAAAAAAAAAAACGAGAAAAAAAAAAACTCCACATCACTATAAGTGGAGAAACTGAAATCAAAGGACCAAAATTGGTTCATTTGTCAAAAATCATTCTTTAGAAGAAAATACACAAAAAGATTTTTCTTCTTTGGAAGAAAATACACAAAATAGGTACTAAGGTCTGGATTTCTACTTCAGATCTCACCTATGAGATCACATTTTCTTAAATGTGAATTGCATAGCTAAAATGACAGCCAGAGTCATGAAAGAGAAATCAATGAACACAGCATATGCATGTATGCACCTATATGAGTATCTGCAGACCTATGTATTTATATACAAATTCTGTGAAGTCAAGTTGGCACACGTAACTTTAGCCTTCAGTTCTAGGAGAAATCTGCAATCACCATTACTTTGTTCATGAGGAGTATTCGTTCTTTTTACTACACAGAAGGTACTGATGAGGGAAAGGGGTCCCTAGGCCTTGTAAGTCTCTTAAGTGGAGGAGCTTTTTTGTCAACCATTCATCCCAAAAACAAAACTACACCAAAAGCAGTTGCAATAGCATGTCTCATATATTCACAATTTGCAGCATTTGCTCAGCTCATAAAAGCTGTATTATGGGTCACTGTGGATGAGGCTCTTCCCACGTTGACACGTTAATGACAGCTGCTGCCTCTCAGGTGAACTTCTCTTTGGTATCTACTCGGTCAAAATAATTATCAACAGTTTTTCTTCTGGCAATTCAAACTTCAGCCTCCTTTCATTAATGCATACCTGTGTGCAACTTCACTGCCATGAGTAATTCAGTTGATTTAAATGGAGATATTCAAACATTCAACTTCAGCAGCATACAGACAGCATTTGTGGGATTGGATCTTTGTATTAACATCAGTATCTTTCAATTTCTGGCAAACAAAAGATCTAAAGACCTGAATAACCATGAAGGAAAGTTGAGAGCTGCCGGCTGTCATGGCACAACTCATCAACAGCCTCCTCATTTAACTGTCCTGTTAGCATATTTATTTCCTTCTTTTATCCAGACAGCCATAAGTGAAAAAGCTCCCATAGGAATATACTGCTATAGGAATATTGCTTGCTCTGAACTTCTAAACTTACCTTGCACCTGAAATATTATACCAAAAAAAAAAAAAAAAAATGAAAATTTGCTTCTGAGATTTCCACAACTTTGAGTTTCTAACTTAAGAATTCTTTGCCAGAAGTGCATTGGTGCAATGACCATTCTGAATACATAGGACAAATGGAAGAAACCTTGCACAAAAAAAAAAAAAAAAATAATAATAATAATAATAATAAATTAATAGTTTTCAAGATTTTAAAAGGTCTGCTGATGTTACATGTATCTGAGGTGCTGAGAAGGAGCTATATGGTCTTTGATTTCCTTGGATAGCTTGGGCATGACTTAAGATCCATTACATGGACCTGGCCTCCAAATGTAACCTGCAGTCATGCCCTTTACTATACTTGAGATGAAGAACATGATGCTTCCAGGACATCTGTAAAAACAAACTTTTACCCATGTAATCTAAAAGCTTGAAGAACTACAAAGAAAGAGAAAGGGGACTGAGCTAATCCCTTGCCTTAGTTTGTCTTTACTATAAAAGTTGTTTGGCTGCTTTGCTGGAAAAGAAAGAATGGAAAAAGAGTAGTGCACAAACTATCTGAAGATATCACCAACAGTATATCATCAGTGGTAAGCTAGTTTTAAAATTAAGTATAATAAAATAAGGAGGTAGTACATTTCTCTCCTGTAAAATGAGCTCAGAAATGCATAAGGATGCATCATATTACAAATATTGTTCACCTTGAACAGTTTCCTCTGTAATGAAGGGAAATTTTAAAGGTCAGACATACATTAGTTGGAAAAGAAATTATCACCATAACATTGTTCTTGTTGAGAGGACTAATAGATTGTCATTGATAAATTTATTTCTGTAACTACAGTAAGCACGCTTTGTTTAAATTGGACAGAGATAAATTATATTTTTAAAGCTATCAGTTCTAGAAAATTAAATCCATGAGCTTTGAAGACCGCTTATAATTTTACACTCTCTGGTACAACAATGCTGTGTAATACTGTGAAAAGACTATCAAAGTTTTTACTTCATCCTAGCATAGATTTTATTTTCTATGCTATTAACGGTTTGCAGAAACACTTTTCCAGCAAAAAATCCTTCTAGAAGCAAAGGCAAAATGACAGTCCAGAAAATGATCATTTGTGTGCAGGAAAGCACTCTGTCCACGTTTTAAAAAATTCACATCACTGAAACTTTTTGCACATCACTACATAAATCGTGTTGTTAGTTGAGCATATAATTCAAATGCTGTATAATAGGTATTTATGTACCCAGTTATACTTCTAGGGCTTACTCTAAACCCTTGCAAAAAAATCTTGCTGTCTTCAAAGGGATTTAGATAGACTTGCTAGCTATCTGCCTATAAAAGTTTCTGGCTCACCTGCTGCCCAAACAGAGATGCATTAAAGCAGGATAAAGAAAGGCAGAAAAAGAACCGAGCTCATTTTAAAGTGGCACAGAGTGAAATGGTCCTCTGCAGGCACATAAGGCTGCTACAAATTAATACATGGAGCCATTCCTACCTTCCCAAATTATTGAGACAAGCTAACCTGCTGCTTATACCTCTAGAAAAGTACAAGTATAACCACAATTAAAATTAACAATTACCATATTTCAGTGAGTAGCTCTGAACAGTATTCCAGATAAGCTGAAGAATAAACATTTGCTGGAAAATCTTCAATAACAGTTTGAACGAGAAGGTATCACACAGTTACACATGCAAATAGTGAGGCTTTGCCCTGTGCATTTTTTTTTTCCTCCCGTTACATAAATGTATGCTTAAGGTGAGTAGACACTGTATTATTTTGTCCCATAGGCAAGACTAAGAAAGCTTTGAAATAATCACCTGTTCAGCATTCATCTGATACCCAATAAATTTAGTGAGGAATATGTCAGAATTCTGGTTTCATATCCAGCATTGCCACAATCCTGTGCATTTAGGACAGAATACTAATCATTTAATGCAGAAGAACTCATGCACAACCTGAAAATACCCATTATAATTCCTTATTAATGGACAAAACAGGCAACATAGGGAAGGCATGTAGAAACACAAGGGAGACCAGAATAGATGAAGGACATGAGAACTAAGAAAAATAGTTATTAACAGAGTTAAATAAAGAGAAATATTATTTTTTTTTTAATGGCGTAGCAAAAATATAAAGAAAGGTAGTCCATAATCTGCAAGAATATAAGACTTTCCCAGTCTTTCCCCTCACCCCCCTGAAACATCACTTTAAAATTTTGCAGTGTAGAAAGGAAGGAAACATTAATATGTAACCTGTCTATCATGTTAATTGTGAACTGATGCTTCAAACTTGGAAAACCAAGCGTTTACAGATATTGTAGCAAGAGTCAGAATGCAAAAGCAAACAAAGATTTTGGGAAGAAAAAAAAAAACATACATTTGGAAAAAAAAAAAAAAATTATACATGCTCTGTTGCATTCAGAAGCCTGCTAACTTATAATTTCTACTAGTATGTGTCTAACCTTGTCAGGTAGCCCTGCTGAATTCCATGCTCCTGTGGGTGCTGTGCATGCTTCTGCACCCTGTTGAAATGAATTCTTCTATGCTGGAGTGAAATTAATGCCTTTCTAACTCAAAAAAAAAAAAAAAAAGAAAAGTAGAACCAGAACAAGGCCGAAGTTTGGAGTCTCACAGAGGCTTCACATTTATTTACTTTATTATTATTATTATTATTACTATTTTAAGGCTAGGAAGATTTGCCAGGTTTTTCTCCAGGATTTTCCTCACAGGAATATGATACATGCGTACATGTATGTATTGTATCATGTATGGGTGATGGGGACTTCAAGAGCAACAACCCTACCATGACAGGAAAGGCTGGACATGTTTTAGTAGGTGATATTGGTAGTAGGGTGATGGTTGGACCAGATGATCTTGAAGGTCTTTTCCAAACTTAATGATTCTATGATTCTGTGACATATTAACACAAGCTGTGCATTGCAAGAAAAGCCTCTAATGGGGAGTATATGTCTATCCTCAAGTGGATGGTGAAGACTTACTGAACACTTGACTTATTGAACTTCAGCAAAATACTAGGAACCTTGGCTTTTATCCTATATTATCTTTGCACAACTTCTCTGGTCTAGCCACCTACAGCATTGCAACTCCAGCTGTGCTTCACAAACCACACATGTAAGAGAGTAGAAAGACTTTCTGTGTTCAGTTGCAAGTCCTTTCTTTCCTCCAGGAAAAATCTTTAGTCTAAGTCTTAATGAATTTCATGCAAAGAGCATAGAGAGAAACATTCTGAAAAAAAAAAAAAAAAAAAAAAAAAAGTAATATGCTGCACTGTTGTTTTTTTGTTGTTGTTGGTTGGTTGGTTGGTTGGTTGGTTGGTTTTGTTTATTTTTTTTTTTTTGTTAAACCAGAGATAATTTCAGATAATGTCCTACAGGGTCAGGACACCTGAGTTTTAGATAATTCTTACTTGTTTGTCTTTATAGATGTGATTAATACTTAGAGTTGAAAAAGAGCGTATCTATTTATAATTGAGACATAATTTGAAGAATACCCTTTGTGAATTTGGTGACACCTTGCTATATGCAAAATATGAGCAAAGTTTTTCAGGCTCTGTAAATTGCATTTTCTACTCTAAAACACTCAATTAATAGATATTTGAAGCTTCACAATTTCTATTTTTTCCAACTACTATATTAAACTTATTGCAGTGATTGACTGATAAGAGTATCAATTCTCTTCACAAATCAAACTTTAAATTTTAATTTAGAAGGCTAAGTGGTGCTTAATATGTTAGATGGATCAAATTACTTTGTTCACATTCTGAAATTACTGTAAAACTAGTCATCAACATTCAGATATCTTTTCAGTCTAATCAGAAATGTACTCAAGCCATCTTTCCTATTGCAATGTTTTCTTTGAAGTTTACTAATTATTTCATAGTGTCAAATTTCCTACTATCTGCCAAGAATCATTCTCATTAGAGAGAAGTAAATATTTAATTTATTGATTCACTGGAATAAAAATATTATGTTAAGAGATGCTAATTCAAATTAAATTACTTCTTGTACCATAATACTCATTGCGACTTAAATATTTTGGTGTTTTAGTTACAGAATTAGAAAGCATCCATTTCCCTTAGATGTTCGCCACCTGAAACATAGCTAATTGAATCACATAATTGTTACATTCAAAAAGCACATGATCGTTCTACATATATCAGTTTTATTATTTCAATACAACCCTATGTGGCAACTAAGTATCTATACAGAACCGTATTTATATATGCAGGTAGATATGAATCTACCTCTATTCAAACAAACAAAATTACTGCAATTGGAATGCAACGTTAATAAAAGTCATAATTAAAAACAAAAAAGCAATATATTCCTAAGTCAAATTCTGAAACTAGATTAAGCTTTACATAGCTAGCATGTAAACCTACTGATTACAGTTGTGGTCATTCCAAAAGAAAAGTGGTTGCTTTTGGGGGGGGGGGGGGGGATTACAATGAAAAATAGTGATACGGTTCAAGAAGCAGTATCAGTGAATACTTCTCTCCAGTTTTCATCATTAGGTGCTATTTCTAAACAATTCTATTTTCAGGATTGTAGAATAACACATTGATAAAGTACAAAAGTCTATTTCATAGAGTCCTCTTGAAATAAGGCTACTTTGAAATCTCTTGAGGAAAATAGTTTGTCTAATTTTTGATATATTACGGAATTTTATCACTCACTCCCTATATGCCTTAGAAGCAAGGATTCATTCAAAATCCAATAAATAATAATTACTCATTAAACAATAATTTTGTGATTCAGCAAAAGTGAGTTTTAAAAGCCTAAATTAGAGTTTACATTTTCAAATCCATCACTATTTGCATTCACTTTTCTACAGTCTCTGACTGATTAAAGACTGAAGCTTGATCTATGAAGGGACTTCGGCACCAAAATATTGAATGTTGAAGCTCTCTGGCCAGGCAGTGACATTTGACACACATATTTCCTATAAGACAGGAAGAGTCTTACCAGCTGTCTGACCATTGCCTATGGAAAAGGTAAGAAGAAGGGCTAGTTTTAAAAACTCTCTCTTTTCAAAATATAAAGCTTTTTGTATCATAATAGCACATGTATTTATTCGGGATTCAAAATTCCAAAATTGCTTCTGAAAGCAGGCATTTAAAAAGCCCTTAATTTAAAAAAACAAACAAATAAAAGAGCTAGTGAGGAGGTTATGAACATCATAACCTTTCTTTTCAAATATGGTAGAAAAGGAAAAAGAAATCACTCATAAAGGAAATCACTCAAAATATACACTACAGGTCTACAGTTAATGTTATGGTTTTATAATAGAGACTTGAGCTTAAATGCCTCATCTTCCTTGGACAGCTTGAACCCCATCTCAGGAGAACAATCAGATCCAGAATACAAGGAAAATCAGTACTTGATGCAACTGAATCTATTAGGTCTTATATGCAATAAATAAATATTAAAAATAAATAAATAAACAAACAAACAAATAAATAAATTATTGCAGGGAAAGATAGCCTACTAGCTTAGCAGTAAAGGCAGTCACTTGGGTAGGGGGACTGGGTCTCCTTGGAAGGCCATATATTTTCAATAAATGAGATGATTTGTAGAAGCAAAAAAAAGTGCACACACGCTCCTTCACCTTACCATAGTGGCAAATGGAATTTGCAGCAACTGAATGGCAGTTTGGGGGATCTAGGTTTTCGATTTAGGTATCTAAGATCTAATGCTTCATTTCTTCGCCCTTTAGTAAATACTGAAAGTTATCTTGTCCTCTCCTTCTGTTTTCTTCAGTTCAAGATCCTGGAGAATTACTAGAGCTTCAGAAGCATAAAATTTAACTCACAGGAAAAAGAAATTTCAGCTTAAAAAGACAATGTACAAATCGTACACTGAGAGAGATTAGGCATGCAAGCCGTAGAACTTAATGTGAGTAGAGAATAGTCTTAGTGTTAAGAGAGAATAGTGTTAATATAATGCCCAATTTTGCTGGTCACTACAATCAGCAATGTATAACCATCTGCCCTTGTATCCCCTGATAGGCCTTGGCAAGTGGCAGCAGATGGGATGTAAAAGCAACAGATCTCTGAGTCTGTGAAATCTAAGTAAAAAACAGGGTGTGTTCACAGTCATGTAAATCTTGGGAATGATCTTGAATTCAAAGGGCTCCTATGGATGGCTCCTATTACTACTCTGAAACCACATGTTGAACCATCCAACATCAGTTCCCTAGCACTTGATTAGCTCATGAAGTTGACAGCCAAAGAGGACCAGGTGATCTTAATCTCCAGCTACAGAGCAATTTGAAAAAGTCATCTTTATCTGGATGTAACCAACAACACCTTGTCAAGTACACACAAACATTTACTTAGATAAGCAACATTGGCCAAGACAGACAACTTCACAGAAATGTCTTGAAAAGTAGCCTACATACAACTGGCATATGATTAGCAGTAGAGTGGGAAAAATAAGTACACACAGAAAAACACTTTTCCGATCTGTTTCCTAGGTGTGCATCACTCCATCCTGGATTTCAGAGCATGGGGCACAGCGGATAACACACCACTGTTATGCTACTCTGTGAATGAAGCCGAGCACTAAATCTCAGCAGGCACAAGATCCCAAAACTCCACTGAAATTATAATCAGAGCATGTTCTGAAAATTATTCATCCTCTAAGTTATATATTCCTTGGAAAATAATGGGAGTGATAGACAGGAAACTGCAGAATTAATTGCTGACAAAAACCCAGCACCTTCCACTAACACCTAAGTACTTTTTAAACAATTAGTTAAAATATACCGTGTCTAGGAGAGCTGGAAGAGAACAATACACTTCTATGGACTTGAGCTACCTCATGGCTTGCAGCTCCAGTGGCTTTTGAAGACTGTTTGTTAATGACAGTTTGCAACATTGTAGCAAACCGAGGCCTGTAATTTGCAGATTTTATTTTTAGAAATAGTTATTGGAGCACTGTGGCATTGATGGCTATGAAAGAAGAAATAAAAGAAAGTGGGGGAAAAAAAGCCCATGCAGAATTAAAGGCTTTTCAAGTTTCCTGAAGAGAGTTTTTCAGAACAAGAGGTGGATTGTGGGTTTATTTTTTTTTCTGTTCCTCAGGGGAAGGGCAGAAACTTAAGTTCAAGGGCATAACATATGTAAAGCACAGTCAGTGTGAAATGCCTGCCATTGTATCACATTCATAAAAAGTTACCACTAGAAAAATATGTAGTTGAATTGAAACACACACACAATTTCTACAAAAATAGGGAGAGAAAGTATTAGCTAGAAAAAATGGTGTCAAGATGAAGAGTAAGCTTTCTTTCAGTCTTACTCAGCACTGCAGTCAGGGTCATACCACAAAAACAGATAGTCTGATCTCAATTAATTCCGAATGGGGTCATTAGAGGCAGAAAATACTCCTACATGGGTTAATTTAATTATAACTTCTAGCAACTGGAAAGCCTTTTAACTTTGCTAGAACATAGACTAGTTTTCAACAGTTTAGTCCAAATGCTCAAGCAGTTATTTTCAAATGAGTTTCTTTCCAGAGCTGACAAGTCTTGACACAGCTGCTTTTGTCAAGAGGCTCTGAAACCCACTTATATAGTTATAGCTTTGTTTTCTGTACCAGATATATTTGTGTTCACTGTTTTACCTTGCACTGTCAATTGTACAGCTACATGCTATCTTAAAAATCATCCTGACATTAGCATATATCCCCTCTCTGACTGCCTGCTGAAAGAATGCAGTTTGTTAATGCCACACTGCAACCTGTTCCCTCTATTTTGCTTTTACAATTTCCTAAATACATTATGGCCTTCCCTGCAAATATGCAGACATTATCTGCACTAAACAGACTCCAGAAGAGGAAAAATCACTGAAGTAAAGGTCATGACATATAAAACCAACCCTCACCTTTCAAATATCATCAATGAAATTTAAAAGTGCCAAACCAAAATTTGCTTGGAAGGCCCTGACTGTGCACATCAACGCTGTCACCACCCCAACCTGCTGGACCAGCTATCTTCAGAAAAAGTAAATGAAAAAATCAGCCTGCTTCCTCATGCTCTCTATGACCTTAAGAGTGATTCAAAACTGCAAAACAAGCAACTGGTTCATCGCCTGTCTGGGTAGATGATGTAACGCACAACTTCAAATAAAAGGCAATTCAGTCATTCACAGTAATTTCACTGTGCTTAAAAGTTCAAGAGCATGGACAAATCTTTATAAATCATGTTTTAACTCACTCATTGTCTCCTGTCCCATTCTGTTCTTTCCATGGCTTTATGTGATATGAACTATGGGTTTCTGTGCAGTTCATAGCTAGGCTATAGCATTACTTCCAGAAGAGCATGGAGGAACAGAGTCAGTTCAGAAGGCTTCCCAGAGACTTCAGGGGACTCTGGAACTGATAATATTCAGCAGCTAAACTATCAGATCATGTAGGCTGCTTTATGCTCTTTAAATTACATCCTGCTTCTAAAAACAATTTCAAAAGATATTGCACAGCAGATCTCATTATGACTCTCATGGGTGGCTGGCTGGAATAAAAAATAAAAATGAAAAGCTCTTTCAAGACTGAATCTTTTTATTTCTCACTACAACTACTATGAGACCACCTGCCTTTTTACAGTGTTTGTAAAGCCAGTATCTTAACTATCATGCAAAAGTTTCCATTTATATAGCTAGGAACATTCAGTATCACAGCGTTTTCCTTTCGTTCTCTATACAGACGTTTGTGATGAAAGCAGTTGTACAATCTCTCCTCCCAGTCAAATCCTGTCAAGTTCTGCCTAGACCTCCCATACAGTTTCTGGCATGATGCAGCAAGGCATCATTTAATTGACAAAAACAAGGAAACAAAACACACTTTGAAAAACTGTGTTGCACAGTGTGTGGTGTAATTTGTACTAGTTGTACATGCATCTTTTTCCTGATTCCTAAACAACATGTGCATGAGTATAAACACACTGCATGTTTATTATTTTCTTCCATGTGGTCCTACGAGGTTTATTTTTTCCTCAAGCTCTTTAAAAAAAACAAAACAAAATAAAACACAAAAAAAATATATTATTTGGGACAACTTCAGAATTTCTTCTTTATAAATAATGGCAATAATAAGACTCCAAACCTGTAATGAGCTCTGTGCAGAACATGTCCTTAATTTGTCTGAAATCCTTCCACTTGGAATTTGTGCTGCTTCAGAGATCAAAGCTCCGGGGTGTCAGATGGGTTGTATATTGGTACCTGGAGTTCATGGTAGAATTTACACCTGTTTTATAAGCCACAAACCTAGTTCATGGCACATATTACCTGTTTTCCATTGGCTCATTCTGCCTAGTCTACAACTTGCTGCATTATTCAAAAATAATTGAATGCCTTATTTGGAAGCTAAAACATCTTTCAAAGTGTTCAAAAAGTCATAAATAAATTTGCAAGGACTGTGCTTTCAATTTCTAAGCCAAACAGCAAAATATATTACTTACTCTATTGAGCTATCATCATTTCCTTCCTTTCCTTCCTGTACCTCTGATCTATTTATAAAGACCTTTATGTGCAAATGGTATTCATCTATCATCAATTTTTTATTACATTATAGTTGGTTTGAAAAATAACCAGTTAACTTCACTTCTTTTCTCTTTAATATCCTTTAGACTTGGTAGAGCTTGTTTTTAAAATAATGGGTTTCTATGATTTTTAAGCTGTCTTGCTCAGTTCTACTACTCTTTCCCCTCTCACCCACCCCCAGCTTGGCAGCTCTTGTATCTGTTAGAAATACGGGGGGGGGGGGGGGGGGGGGGGCGGGTGGAGGTGGAAATAGAAATAGAATCACAGACTGGATTTCCACTCACTGTAAAAAGGTAAAGTAATGGTTTATCAATTATTTAAATCAGTGTGAATTCTACCGTGATGTAGGAACATGGTATTTTTCCATTAGGGTTCTTTTTCTTTTTTCTTTTTGTTGTTTTACTATTGTAAATATCTATAATGCAAATGTGTCTCAGACAATAAGGAAGCTATGCGGTGCTTCTGGCTGAATAGTAGCTTTAATTTGAATACATGTAGTCCAAAAGAGTAGAGCAACTAGCAAGCATGCATGAAAGCCATATAAGTAATTTTGTTATAATTGTTCCTACATCAGCTAGCAGTACCTTCTTCCACAGTAGTCCCGTTACTTTGGATGCAATAGGCTGTTGAACTGGCAAATAACAGGTTCTAAATCAGCATACCAGACAGTCAAACCAATAAATGGGAAAGAATTGTTAAGTGAAACTAGTCCCCTCCTCAAACAGGACAGCTTAGATAATAAATAGATTTCCTCGAGGCTGAAAGCAGAACGCCACATCCAAATACCACAGAACTAATCAGCTTCTAGGCTAAAGAGAAGGACAATTATGTGGGAAGTTGTGAGCGCCCCCATCCTCACTAAACTAAACTTCTCTCCAAGAGTATTTGCTCTTTCTGGAGCTTCAATATCCTATATTTGTAGTGACTTAACTGCAAAAGTAGGCTTTTGAAAAACAAGACAGTGCTAAGAGCTTTTTTCTTCTTCCATTCCATCCTCTGGGATGCAGGAGTATTCCCTACGCTGGTCCTGTAGCCATCCACATGTGCTTGGACATGAGGTGTATCCCTGAGATGGAAAGATAAGAGAAGCCCGGCCTGTTTTCTACATCTTCCTGCTGTTCAGAAGAGCTCAGACAGGCAGCACAATACCAGGGAGAAGCATAGAAGAAAAGCACACAAAGTTAGTGCAGTGGACGCTGAAACAGCAATAGGATCTATAAAGACTGGTATTATTTGGTATCTATGGCCGTGTTTAAAGCAACAGTGCAACCTTTCTAAGCACTATGCGACCACCCAGTTGTGAAGTGCTTGTCTAACACAAAGGAAATAGTAAGAATAGCTCTTCAGAAAGTCACCCAGCAGAGGCGTGTGCTCCCCTTGACAAGCTATCAAGAGAGGGAGTGAGAAGGTCAAAAACAATACCTTGACGTAACTCAGCTCACATTTACCCAGTTAAAAGGGAAGACACTTGTTGCAGGGGACAGGAAAGACAGAAAAAAACATCTCTATCCTCTTCTCACTGAAAGTTTATTCTTGTTAACAGCTCTTCCAATAATTGGATGCTTCTTTTACTCCATGTAATGGAAATTGGAGGAGAGGACTATTGTACCGAGAAGCTGGTACACTTGGCTTTTCATTAACCTGGACCTGAATGTACTGTTGCTTTGAAATGATGCCTCATTGCAATGATATACCAAAAATCACATTGACACAGGTCCATCTGCATCAAAATCCTATACACAGGCTCCTCAGTGATGGAAATGATATTAATGCTATCACTAATTTTGACAAATTTCTAACGATTGTAATAGAAAAATCAGATCTTTAAGGATCTGATGAAAACTTTCAGACAAAAATAACCTTTAAGCTTTTCCTTTCCAAAGATAAGCCAGCAAAGTTTTAAAGGATAAGTGCAGCTATTTTCCTATGACAATCAATATATTTTACACACTTTTTTTCTGCATATTACGCTAGGCAACAGTCAGCTGCGAAACAGATTCAATGGCAGAGGTTAAAAACCTGAGACAACATCACATCCAAGGCAACCTATTTCTGCATGTCACAACAATGATAGACAGTCTGAAAGGTGCAGAAATAAAGATTAGACAGTCTATAAATGTGTTTTTATGTGCAAAGTATACAACTTAAAAGCTTACCCATTATACAGGTTCAAAACAACCCTTTGAAAACAAAGAAAGAGCTTCTTTGAATTGCTTCTTAATGCATCCAGCAAAACAGAAGTAGGGAATTAAGCAGATTGGGTATTGTCAGGAAAAGGAGTAATTAATGCAAGGAGATAGGAGGCAAGCTTCAAACATAACCATAGTAGCACACTGACATTATCAGTAATAGATGAACTGATGTACTTAAACATAAGACTGTAACTGAATCTCTGGTTTGATAGAAAAGCTGGAAAGTACAAAGTTGTACTCTAGAAGTGCCGATTTTCCTCCATTGGCCCCAGAGCGACTGCCGCCCCTGCAAATGGCATGCAACTTTGGTGGCATCCAACTGAAGTGGGAGATTCTGGTAAAGCCAGACCAAACAATGCCAATTCACCCTCAACAAAACTAATAAGAGTATGGTGATGTTACTACACAGACTTCAAATAAAGGATTAAGCAGCCAGTAATTTCATTAAAAGAATCCCACATCCTTATCAAATGACAAAGGTAATGCCTCATCCTCTGCCCCAATTCAGTCCACACCATGCTTGCTCACAAAGTGCTGATATGGCTATTAATGTCAGCAAACAGTGTGTTGCTACCATTCAGATCCCAGAGGCACAAGAACACCCATTTAATGTGGGCTGATGATCCAAACACATCTTCATGTTTGTTGCCTGAGGATGACTGAAAGCTTGAGGTCAGAAAATAAAATAAAATCTGTCAGCATTTTCAATTTGAAAATCATCCTTATGACTGCATGGCTTGGATGCTTACATATGATAATGTAGACTTTGAACAGCATTAAGCACAGAATACATTTGTTTCTAGCTGACAAAAAAAAAAAAAAAAAAAAAAGGTGCAAGAAATCCATTAGCACAGTCCCTGTGTTTTTTATGCTCCATTCAAAGAACACCAAGAGTCAGTGGGAAAGCTCCTACTGTGTGTGGGCTAAGTATTTCTCAGAGGAAGAGACATTTTTGGAGCAGCGGGGATTACTTAGGTTCTGGAATTTCTCTTATCTTGTCTATCATTTTTGCCACCAGCATAATAGTAATGATGATATTCCGTATGAATATCGAAAAGAAAAGATTGGAAGGGACTTTGTTGTTTCTTGAATCCTTTCCCCACCCCCCACACTCCCCCCCAGTTCCATTCTTTTATTAAAAAGTTATTGAAAACTGGAGTATTCACACCAAGAATTTTCCAGAAACTACCAACTGAGACTGAGGTTTTCACAAGGCCAGAGTCTGGGTATGAACCTCGTTGGGTTATATTGCTTTTTAATATCTGGCTGACTGACAGTCAATTTAAACTTCAGTGAGAGAGTCAGCAGCAGAATTACTGTAGTTCACTGACCAGCCTTCTTCCTTCTCTAGCCAGAAATCCTACTTCATACTCATTTAAATGGAAAATTTCTCCCTTCCAATCCAGTATCATTGCTGTATCATGAGTTGTCATGAAAAGAAGAAGGAAACCTTTTTATTTCATAACTTGTATAATCTTAAGGGTTTATGAGGATGTGACTTCACTTCTTTGAATTTGTTGAACAGTAACCATTTTTTATTCCTGCCAGCCTGTTAACAGGGTTTTAATGCTTGTTTAATGAAGCTTGGAGAAATGGAAATGTTATTCTGTTTCTGTCTGCTTAGCTGCTTTCTTAGGGGTTGTATTAGCGCTTTCAGAATTTTACAGTTTTTTAGCAGCAATATTTTTCAATTTCACAGGAATTACAGCATATACTAGCCTTTTAAGGAATTTCCTTTTCTTTGTTTTAGCATACATTATAAACAGCCTTCCTGGGCATTTTGCCTTTTAATCTCATTACAATTATTTATTTATTTTTATTTATTTTCTCTTCCATTTAAATTAGGTATATCAAATAATGTAAAAAAATCCAAATTTAGGAAACAAATAATTATATCATATTGTTAGTATATCATGAATAAACATGTTTTTAGGACTGCCATTCCATCATTAAGATTTTTTTCCTCCTTCCCTGACTGTTTTTAGAGTAAATTGTAATTTAGTTATATTAGGGATTGTATTTATATAAAACTCATTTGAGTTACGCAATATCATCTTTACAATCCTCTTGGTTAGAACATATGTGTTATTATTAGTCATTTCACTGAATAATACAATATTTGATACAAACAGATATTTCTTAGTTTAAACATTCAATAGAAATGTCTGCCCTGAGGATAAAGGTTTGTCCTTTATAAAGATGAGCTTTCTCCAGGGATGGTTGAAGGCTATGGAGAGATCTCTTAAAGGATGAAAGGCATTAACATTTTGAGCTCTCAAGTTCAAAAAAAGTTTCTTTGACCCTGCTTCATATAACCTATTTACAGTAAATATATACAGTATAGATTTCATAAAATAAAACAAACAAAATATTTCACTGTACACACTTCTTCCCTTGGGGTACAGAGAAAAGAATAAATATGCGACAGATGTTAGTCATTGCTAAAGGCACTTAGATAGCATGGTGAAGAGAACAGCTTGGGAATCAATATACTCTGCAACTTCTCTATGATAGTTATGCAGCATATGCTTTCATTGCCATTCATACCTCATTTTAAACAAGTATATATATATTTATTTTTTTTTTCCAGAGCTGATTTCTTCATTTACTTTGCATCTCTTGTGCTGGGGATTGAGCGTGTAGTATGCTATCAAAGTACGCTATCAAAGAAAAAACTAGTAGGGTATCTTCCCTAGGAGCTTCAAACAACATTTACTGTCCCTCCTCCTCTTGTCCTCTCTCAATACCTTTAGGAATTTTAATGTAAACCCTGATGACGAACAGTACAAACCCTTGTGTCAAGAGTCATCCTACATGGCTCTGTGGATTCCAGAGGCTCGTTGAAGACAGAGAGAGGGTTTTTTTTTTTTTTTTTGTAGTAGTAGTTTTAGAGCTACAGTGTTAGTTGTGGAACTCTCCTATGTTAGATCCATATTTCACTTATATGCATCATGCTAATTTGGAGTCTCATGAAATATATTTTAACAGGATGAATAAGTAATACAATATTTTAAGTACCTTCACAGCTGAGATCACAAAGGATTATTCTAAAACATTGTTTTGAAAAAACATTTTTCTCGTTTTGGATGTACACCGCTTCTCTATTACTTGTGTTAAAAGTCCCCATCAGAGTAACAACATCCTTTGAGACTAGGTAAAAACAATCTGTGTTCAAAGTAAAGTGTGAACTGAATCTGTAACATCAAACCTTTGCAGAGCTATTAAAATTCATGTTCTAGAAGATGTAGCTTGATCTTCTTTATTACATCATTTGGAAAAGGAACCAGTTTTTAAATGTTACTGAAAAATACAGTAGAAAAATGTAATCCAGTTTGCTTTCCAAGTCTGGTGGCTTTATATTACATAAAAATTCCAAAGGAATTTTACATACAAGTAAACATCAGACCTCTACTCCAAAACCTTGCATTTTCTGTGTGCAAAACTATCTTATCTTTTGTTTTATTTACTTGTGCTTCTTGATGGGGAAAAAACACCCACATAAAATATGATAATGAAAATCAGCATAATGTTTAATCTTGTGAAACTTCAGCTGTTCTAAACCAGTATGATGCTATCCACAGTTCAGGATATGTTACAAGAAGAGTCAATATTTCAAATATATTTTTTATCAATAGGAATTATTAGAACATCCAAATATTGGGCAAAGTTTTTAAACATAATTGGTTTCTCTTGAAAGGTCACCTTCTCTTTGAACAGGTTTTAAGAGGCTTTAACTTCAGGAAAAAATAAAACAATTTTCTAGAAGAGTAAAACTGACAAATTCCTGAGTCAGTCCAGATGGTGTGGGGGTTTGGTATTTTCCTTAAGTAAGTCGTTCTTCTACTTCATAGTTTGAAAACCTAGGTCAACACCAAATAAATAAATAAATAAATAAACTGTTCTGGGCCCTTGTTTAAATGTCTTTTGCAAGGAGTTCAAGCAATAGTTTAGATAACTGATGAGGGTGAACATTAAAATAAAATAAAATAAAATAAAATAATAAAATAAAATAAAATAAAATAAAATAAAATAAAATAAAATAAAATAAAATAAAATAAAATAAAATAAACCTTCTGGAATAATAGATACAGGGCTCAGAGTCTGCAAATAATCATACTACTTATTTTCTGTAGCTCTCTAAGTAGGCACAACTGATAATAATTAAGTTTGAAAGAGTGCTGTCTAAGGACAAAGAAAAGAAGTATAATCATTCTGACATTCAGAATTAATTCAGATCGAGGATTGTTAGTTGAGATCTTTCCCTTAACATTAATATTGATTAAATTTATCATGAAATTGTATTTGGCCCCCTCCTCACTCATTGTTACACATGATCCCAACAACAACGCACCTTTTCATGCACTCTTTCCCTTGGTCATCAGGCGAATCAAGGTCTCATTGAAAATTATTTCCACTGTTATCTTTACAAACTATTTCCACTGTTTATCTTTAGTGTCACCAAAATAATTCAAATGATATTCTACCACTGTAAGAACTGAAAAACAAATTTCACCCAAACCAGTATTTATGGTGGAGTCATAGAATGGTTTGGGTTGGAAGGGACCTTGAAGATCATCCAGTTCCAACCCCCTTGCAGGGACACCTCCCACCAGACCATGTTGCTCAAAGCCCCATCCAGCCTGGCCTTGAACACCTCCAGGGATGGGGCAGCCACAGCTTCTCTGGGCAACCTGTTCCAGTGTCTCACTACCCTCTGAGTAAAGAATTTTCTCTTAATATCTAACCTAAATCTCCCCCTTTTTAATTTATAACCACTCCCTTTTGTCTTATCACTATCTGCCTGTTTAAAAAGTCACTCTTCATCTTTTTATAAGCCCTCTTTAGGAACTGAAAGGCCGTAATGATGTTTCCCTGGAGCCTTCTCTTCTCTAGGCTGAACAACCCTGCCTCTCACAGCCTTTCTTCATAGAAGAGGTGCTCCAGCCATCTGATCATCTCTGTGTCCCTACTCTGGACCTGTTCTAACAGCCTCACATCCTTCATGTGCTGGAGGCCCCAGACCTGGATGCAGGACTCTGAGTGGGGCCTTACAAGAGCAGAGTAGAGGTGGACAATCACCTCCCTCTACCTGCTGGCCACTCCTCTTTTGATGCAGCCCATGAGTTGCATGAGTTGGTGTCATGGTTTAACCTAGCCGGCAGCTAAACACCACAGAGCCGTTTGCTCACCCTTCCCCCTCTCTCTCTGGGGTGGGGGAGAGAAATGGGAAAGTGAAGCCCATGAGTTGAGATAAAGACAGTTTATTAAGACAAGAAAATAATAATAACAATAATAATAATAACAACAATGATGATAATAGTACTACTACTAGTAATGTGTATAAACAAGTGATGCACAATGCTCACCACCTGCTGACCAATGTCCAGCCTAACCCCGAGCAGTCCGGCCCCCTCCCCCCGGCTAGCCACCCCTATATATTGTTTAGCATGACGCCATACGGTATGGAATACCCCTTTGGCTAGTTTGGGTCACCTGTCCTGGGTCTGCCCCTCCCAGCTCTTGCTGCACCCCCAGCTTGCCCGTTGGCAGGACAGAGCAAGAAGCTGAGATGTCCTTGGCTTGATGCAAGCACTGCTCTGCAACAATTAAAATACTGGGGTGCTATCAGCACTCTTCTCATCCTCAGCCAAAACATAGCATTCTACCAGCTGCTAGGAAGAAAATTAACTCTGTCCTAACTGAAACAAGGACAGTTGGCATTCTGGGCTGCTAGTGGGCAATTGCCAGCTCATGTAGAGCTTTCCGTCCACCAGAACCCACAGGTCCTTCTCTATAGGGCTGCTCTCAATGAGTTCTTCTCCCAGACCGTACTCATGTCTGGGATTGCCCTGTCCCAAGTGCAGCACATTGCACCTGGATTTATGGAACCTCATGAGGTTCACAGGAGCCCACTTCTCAGGCTTCTCCAGGTCCCTTTGGATGGCATCCCTTCCTTCTGTTGTATCAACAGTTGTATCAACCACTCAGCTCGGTGTTGTCTGCAAACTTGCTGAGGGTACACTCAATTCCACTGCCTATGTCACTGATGAAGATATTAGACACCATTAGCCCCAAGACAGACCCCTGAGGGATACCACCCATCACCAGCCTCCACTTGGACATAGAGCAGTTGACCTCAAATCTCTGGATGCAGCTGTCCAGCTAATTCCTTATCCACTGAATGGTCCACCTTTCAAATCCTCTCTCCAATTTAGAGAACAGGTTGTCATGAAGGACCACATAAAAGGCCTTACAGAAGTCCAGGTAGATGATATTGGTCAGTCTTCCCTTGTCAAGAGATGCATTTACTCTATCATGGAAGACCACCAGATTGGTCAGCCATGATTTGCCCTTGCAGAAGCCATGCTGGCTGTCTCTGATCACCTTCTTGTCTTGCATGTACCTTGACATTGCTTCCAGGATGATTTCTTCCATGATCTTGCCAGGCACAGAGGTGAGGCTCACCAGTCTTTAGTTTCTACCCTGGGCCCTCTTTTCTACCCTTTTTAAAAATGGAAGTGATGTTTCCATTTTTTCCAGTCACTAGGGACTTCACCTGACTGCCAGGACTTTTAAAATACATGTATGTTGGAGGGAGGCTTGGCAGCTACGTCAGCTAGTTCCCTCAGGCCCCCTGTCAGGGCATGTCATCAGGTCCCATAGACTTGTACCTGTTCATCACCTGTTCCTCACCTGTTCATCAGGAGATCTTGAACCTGTTCTTTGCTTACAGTGGGAGGGACTTTGCTCCCTCAGCCCTCACCTACAGGTTCAGGGAAATGAGAGATGTGGGAAGCCTGACTGTCAGCAAAGACTGAGGGAAAGAATTTGTTGAGTACTTCAGCCTTCTCCTTGGCAGTAATTAACAGCTCTTCGTTATCATTTATCTGAGGGGGAACATTCTCCTTGCCATTTCTTTTCTGGCCAATGTACTCATAGAATTCCTCCTTGTTATTTTTTTCCTTCCCTTGCCAATCTCAGTTCTACCTGTGCCTTGGCTTTCCCACCCCCATCCCCACACATCCAGACAGCATCCCTGTACTCTTCCCAGGCCACATGTCCCTGCTTGCCCTGCCTGTGCATTTCCTTCTTGCACTTCAGTCTGATCAGCAGGTCCTTGCTCAGCCATCCCAGCTTCCCATCGTCCCTTCTGGATTTCTTACACATGGGGACAGGAAGCTCTTGCACTCAAAGGGAAGCATCTTTACAGAGTTGTCATCTCTGATCAGTTCCTCTGTCCCTAAGGACAGTGTCAGGATTTACAGTACTGATAGCTGCAGTGAGAATCCATAATGTATTTTCAGGCAACTAAATAAATGTATTCCTTTGCAAAAGGTTTGCATTCCTGGGAGATCACACCAGAGAAAAACATCTTATTTCCTTTCTAGAACTTTTAGAAGTAGTTCAGAAGGCTTCCTTTCTACAAGATCTTTCTTATAAGACAGGCATAGTCAGTGTCTTAACAGTTATGATTTTACCAGTGGTGGCATTCATTTCTGGGGGAATACTCCACATCTGAACTGCTGAAACACTTCTTTTGTTATCCTCCTTCAGACTGAATTATTTCCCAAGAACACTATAATTCATTCTTATTCTATAGTGTTTTAAGTTACCCTTACTTGAGTTCAGTTCTTGGAGAGCTGAAATCCTATCTAAAATATTTCCTGTGGTGTTTCCATTCTGATCTCCTAAAACAACATTTTCAATTTCATGGGGAACAAGTCATTCAGCTTTGAGTAAAAGAAAAAGAAATCCTTTGAATTCACTTGACCTTTACCTGAACAGGAGTAATTACTCCCATTTTCAAAGCTATATTGCACTTATAGAATATATTTGTTCACCTTGTGATGGAGATTACTGATGAAATTCCATCTGAAAAGAAAACACATCTTTATAGCAAAGCCGGTCAAATACCAGAACAAGCTGCTCAGAAAGCTTGAGGAGTCTCAATGTGGAGATATTCAAAACCTGCCTGGACACAGTCCTGTGCAACCTGTTCTAGCTGATCATGCCCCAAGCAGTATGTGGGATTAGATGATCCTTGAGGTGTCTTTTGAGGTGCCTTCTTGACTCAGCCATTCTGTGATTCCATGTGAAATGAAAAAAATAAGGTTCTTCATCCATCAGGACAGTAAAAAAAAAAAAAAAAAAAAAAAAAAAATAATTCTGGAAGATTTGTCCAACCAAAGGAAGGAAGGAAGGAAGGAAGGAAGGAAGGAAGGAAGGATTACACTCACATCTAGTAAGTGGATGGCTTTGAAACATCTTGTTGAGCAACTATTTGTTGAAATGTGTATCAACACAGCAAATAATAAAATCCCAGTTTAAAATATCTGATATGGAACCACAGGACCTTAAATGATGTCCTCATTATACTATACTCTAGTGTCCTGTCTTTATCTGTAAAATATTTTACAGGTGTGTGAAAACATCTTTTAATCAAAGGTATCACACATTGAGCTTCCTATATTTTATACAAGATCATATTTCTCTCTGTGCAGAAATCATTTACAAGTTACACTTTTTAATACAAGTCTGATTTAGAAATTGGTCAAGAAACTTGCAGTGTATAGTCCCTTCCTCTTTCAAGCATACACTGTTCTCCCTCAAAAACAGCAATTCATAAAGAAATTATAAACTTTTCCTAACTGTATAGAGGGTTTTCATTTCCATCATTCCCCAGTGAGATGAGGATCTCATAGTCTGATGAATAGAAATCTGAATTCCCAGTCTTCATTTGTTGAGAATAAATCCATGAATTTAAGTATTTCTGTTACATTCTTCTTCAATAAAAGTTGCAAAATTCTCACCCTTGAATCTTCTAATTATCAGACAATTGCAAGGTAAATGTGCAGTAATCTATATTGCATGGCAGTCTTCCTCCATGAGAAAACCCTCTCAGAAAGCAGAGCTTCTGACCTGTCTGCCTATTCTAAAACACAAACATCCCTGCAAGCAAAACTTTATTTTCCCTTAGTTTTATCTTGCCTCTCTACAAACTTCTTTCCATGTCTCCCTCCTCATCTACAAAATTGTATGGCACACATTGCAAGCTCAGCTGTAGCTAACTTCTCATTCACCTGGACTTGATAGTTCTCCCTGGGCCCTACTAAAGAGACACTTTCTTTTCTCATCTCTCTCTGGCAAGTAGATTTTGAGCTGTAGCACACAGTTGCTACCTTTCATCAAACACTGCATTTTAGTAGTGAATGAAGCAATTTCTGAGTAATCAGTAAATTAGGCTATAGAGCACTTTGGGATGCTTCTGGATGACAGGTGTTATGCAAAAAGAAATCATTATAACCAAATCATTTGTGACAAAGTCTTTATTAGCTGATGGCGGGTTGGTAGTCAAAGTAAAATGAATTGCTATTCACTTCAGTAACTCATTTTAATTTGTCACTGCCTAAACCAAAAAGCCCATTTTGCAACACTAGGCGAGAAAGGTAGCTTTAGCCATAGCTATAACTTGGTGGTTCCTCGTGACTTGAGGTAAGCTTGTAGACCCCCTGCAATATAGCATCGGTCAAAAGGCATCATTTCAAGGGCAGAGCAGGTAGCTTAGTCTTTCTGCACAAGGCTGTCATCAGCTGAGCTCTCCGTGATGCAAGGAAAAACATTTTTTTGCAGTGACAGGCTACTTCTAGGTAGACAGTCCCAGGGCTTCCTGCCCAGTATTTTATCTCCAGAAGAGCCCCAGGCCCAAGCAAACCATATTCACAATCTCAGTTAAATTCAGTTATAACTCATTTTATTTCTTGATGTATTTTAACTCACTGAAACTCAGTCCCAGAATTTGTGATGATTTTCATTATTCTGTTTGAAGTTTTCATTGACATGGGTTAAAATTCTTCTTCTTTGAAAGAGGACTTGATTCATGTGTGGTTTTTGTGGGTGATGGTAAGTGTATCTACATAATTGCAAAAACAGCAATCCAGCAATCATTCTTTAAAAAGCAATCAATTTAATGTATTTATATCTTCTAGCAGTATTTAAATATCCAAGCTAAGTATTGCTTACCACCACATTTTATTAGATATGTAGTAAAGTATGCCAATAAACCAGGCAATAAATGGACTTTATATCTGATAATTCAACAGAAAAACAATCAAAGAAGAATCAAACACCATGTTTTATAGTAATGCAAGAACTATACTAGCAAAATAAACGTGTTTTTATTTCACACGTATTCACGTATTTTTATTTCACAGTATTGTCTGCTAACTGTGTTTTCATATGGTAGTTCTCCAAGGAACATGTTGGTGAAAAGACAAGCTAATGCAAAAAGTTTATGAAGAAGACATATCCCTCTACATTTGCAAGTATGGCAATCTGCAGTCAGGTCCTGCTCTTCTCCCAGACACAATTAAGCTGGGAATCTAATGAAACTAAAATCTGTGTTACATGAAATCAATTTTTGTAGTAAAGAGGCAAATTAAGTTTAAATTAAAAAAAAAAAAAAAAGAAAAAAAAAAAAGAGCATCGCTTTACAGACCCAGCAACTAATTTAATAGCTGTCACTTTAAACATAAAGGATGAAAATAAAACACCCGTGATTGCTGTGTTATTTACTTCTAACAACCCTTACCATTACAGATCACAAATGTATCTTTTGGGAGGCTGCATGTGACATATTTAATTGTTGTTACCCCATCTGAGTCTCTGGAGAACACTAAGTATGAAATTCACTGTGACTGAAAATACATAATACAGACAATTAAAAGAGTGCACAATTTGCCATCTCAGATTTATTACTCTAATGTAATCATTAACAATCACTTGATTTGGCTTATTAAAATTGCAGATCTAACCTCCTATAATCTCCCATCAAATCACACGAATGACAGAAGTCTAACCTTCTCATTTACAATAACCTATTCTTAACATTTAGGGATTGGAGTTAAAATTTTAAGTCATGACTGCAAGAATGACACACCGAGAAGTATCATAATTCAAACACATTTCCAAACAGCCCAATAGAAAGCCCTACATTCATATACATATCATAAGGCATTTTATGCTGAGGTTGTACATTATCCCAGGAAGCAGTAACTCTGAAAGTAATGTTGGGTCATGGAGGACAAGCAACCGACAGGCTTCTAGGATTGATAAAGATGTTGATGTAACCAGTGTTTATTTGCACAAAGAATAATGGGACATTACCTGCGATTTTGTAATGGTAATGGTTCCCACATTTTAAATATGATATTGGAAATTCAGAGCTAATGCAAAGATATAAACAAAATTTGATATGTAAGATTAGATATTGATATTGATATATAGGTAGCAATGTTCCTATTTTCATTCACATTGGTACAGAAAGACTCATTTGTGATAGCAGAGATTGCTGATGAAGTCAGTGACAATCTTTTGCTGGTTTTGGAAAAGAATAATTGCTTTCACACAAAATATAAATAATGTAAACTAAAATAAATGTAAAGGTCTAGATCCGAATATTATGACATTTAGACTAATGGGTATAGCTCTAATTCATCCATATAAGGCCTCTTCTCCAATTCACCTGTTCAAAGCATTTAAATTAAAACAAACAAACAAACAAAATCTGAATAGAAAGGGAAGGGGGCTAGTTAAAAATAAGGACAGGAAAAAGGACAGAAAGACAGAAATGACAGGACTAAAGTGTAAAAAAATATCTGAATATTCTATGCTAAATATTCTAGGTCAAAGTTGTGATGGAAATGAACATATATTTTGAATTTACCATCTAAGTCTTCCTGGAATAGAAAGCACTAGAGCAGAAACAATCTTTGGAATATGTATTCCTCAAACTAAGAAAATCCACTACAATTTCAGATGTCATGCATTCCGTGTCACAGATATATTTATGGCAGTCTATTATCCAAACAGGCTGTTTGAACTTCAGTCTGTTACAATCTATGACACATTCAATTTTCTGCCTTTGCTGCTTTCCACATCAATGGATTTTATATTGTCTACAAGAGGTTGAGGCATTTTCCTACTGCTCACTTTAGAAGATACAGACAAAAACATGTCCTCACTTCAAACTAATTTTCAAACACTTCTCTTATAATTCAGACTATTTATTTCCATGACTTTTATTTGCATTTCCAGTCTCCCATAAGAGCTGAACAATCTTTTTTCAGGTTTAACGGACTACATAAAAACAGAAGTGAGCTGACAGTTCAGAGATCCAAAAGTGTTTTAAAACAACCCCCAAACTACATTTACAGTTTTTCAGGGAAAACTCCAAAAATAGATTAAATTTTTAACTCAGAAAGGACAAAGAATCACCATACTGCCCATGCAAAGTTTAGCTTTTTCCAAATTTGAAGTCTGCAAGGGATATGTATACATGTATATACAAAACATGTACCGGGGGAGCATTTTGGATTGTGTGGTACTGCTTGTTATAACAAGTCATTCTCTTCCTCTCACTTCCATGATTTTTCGCCTGGTTCACCCAGCATTGTCATTGTGGCTTGGTTTTGTAGCTTCCACTATTTTCATACATAGTTTCTTTCTGTTTCACTAGCAAAATATAAGATAAAGCATGCTTGTATTTCACCAAAAATAAAGTGAAAAAAATATCTAATACATCCTGGCAACCTGCTCTAGGGAACCTGCTTTGGCAGGGGAGTTGGACCTGACAATCTCTTGAGGTCCTTTCCAACCCCTACAGTTCTGTGATTCAACACAAGAAGTGACAGTAGTTTTCATACATCCATCTTTGAAGGCAACTTTTTATCTGGCTAGTTCAAAGATTTTATACTTTTAAATAACACCAGATAGTTTATAACTAAGTGCTCTTTTAATAAAAAGTATTTTGAGGACATTCATGATAACTGGTGGATGAATTCCTAAGCTTTTGGGATCAAAAGGAATGGCTGCAGCCTACACTTCAGACTGGTCTGCAGAAAAAATGAGAAAGTAATCATGGAATACCTCTGGGTATAACCCGCATTTTGGAAACTGAAAACCACCGACATTTCTTAAATAGTGATCTTTACCAGAACATTGGATATATACTCACATTTTTTTAATAAAATCTATAGAAATACAAATTAGTGCTTTTCATAAAAATTATCAGTCCATGGTGCCATGCATTAAGTAAGTCTTCCATGGCTAGTCTTCTTTGTTTTTGCAGTTCAGCCCTTGTTCTGTTCCTGAAGCTAACTGGTTTCAACAATAATATAAATGACCACAGCGAGCACAGAGGTGTTTGCACAATACAGACCTAGACTATATAACACAGTGTGGTGGTTTTACCATGCTGGGCAGCTAAACCCCACAACTGCTCTCTCACTCCCCCTCTTTTTAGATGAGGAGGGGGAGAAGTAAAGCAAAGAACAACTCATGGGTTGAGATAAGGATAATTTAATTAAAGGGAAATAATAATAATAATTAAATAAAGATTATTATGAACTAAACAATTTAACTAAAGGGAAATAAAAAGGGAAAGGGGAAAAGGGAGGGGGAAAGGGAAAATAAAAAGAAGGGAGGAAAACAAACAAATAAAATAAACGAAGGCTATGTGGAAGTGCAGAGGAAAGAAATTACTCTCTACTTCCCACAAATGAGCAATGATTGACCACGTCCTTGAAGCAGGGCCTCAACGCATGTAGCCGGTATTCGGGAGGAGGACCGACGTTTTCCCAACGAGAGCCCACCCCTCCCCTCTTCTTCCTGTTTCCACCTTTTATTGCTGAGTGTGACATCACATGGTATGGAATATCCCTTTGGTTGGTTTAGGTCAGCTGCCCTAGTGATGTTTCTCTCCTCACTTTTTGCCCACCCCCTAGGAGGGTTAGAGAGAGGCCCGATGCTGTGCCACTGCTGCTCAGCAGTAGACACAACACTGGTGTGGTAACGCTGCTGTTCCAGCTACAAGTACAGAGTACGGCACTGTATGGGCTGCTGCCGGGAAAGTTAACATTCCAGCCAGACCCAGTACACACACTAATATTACTATAATGTAGTAATCTCCCTAATCAAGAGCATTGGACAGCCAAAAAATGTTCTTATTGTTGATGGCTCATCCCTGCAAGTGTTTAAGGACAGGTTGGATTGTGCTTTGAGCAACCTTGTCTAATGAAAAGTGTCCATACCCACGGCAGGGGGGTTGGAACTAGGTGATCTTTAGTGTCCCTTCCAACCCAAACCATTCTGTGATTATGGTATAACTTCCTAGAATCACATCTGTGCTGACAATATTTATACTGTTGGCACAGAAAGAGTAGCAGTCGGTAGGTGTTTCACTAGAAACTAAAGAAAGCCTTGGCTGTCTTCCAGTTTGCTTTTTTTTCCCTTCACTTACTCCTGTCAACATCTCCCTTGCTCCTAGTGGAAAATCAGATGCAAAGGCAGAACAAAAATAGTACCATGTCCTGCATCATATTAATCGCTGATTCTCATAAATCTCCCAATTTACTGTACTTCCTAAAACAAGTCCAGAGTGCTTTCACAAGAATATTTTCAGAGGGATTTCTCAGTCTGGGTCCTTCTTCTGATCAGATTTACCTAAGAATGGAAAAATCTTCTCTGGAACAGCAGAGCTGACTGAGGGAAGACAAAATCCTTCTTTCTTCCTTCAGTTTGTCTTATTCTGTGTCAAGACACTGAAGCTTGAGACTGGGGAGCCTCCATTTACCTGCCCTGGCGAGTGGTAGTAGCAAGAGCTTAGTACTGATCACTGTCACTGATTCAGGGAATGTGCTATGCCAGTGCTTCACAGGATAAACATTGATGTGTTTGGTTGTTACATATATGGCATAACACATATATGACACAGGTGAGGAATGGGAAATGGATAATCTTAGAAAAGGACCTCAAGACACTGACCAGTTCCTCTCCCAGCACAGACATTTTGATCATGCATGCCCACTGTCATGCAGTCAGATTCTGGTCTAGTCTTCCAAACTGCTGGTTATAAGTATCCCACTACCGTTCCAGAGAGTTTCTTTCAGAATTTCATTGCACTTTGAAGTATAGCAAGTTCTTTCTAATAACCCAAGTCTCCCTTTCTGGAAGTGCAACCAAAGTTTCTAGGCAAGTATGAAAACCAACCCCTAAATGACAACCTTCTTCTTTTCTGTCTGAATTGACAACTGTGTTGTTTCAGATGTCTTTCATGATGTCATAGCATCATAGTGACTCCCTGCAGCTTCTAAAATTGAGAGACAATAAAACACATTTTATAATGTTCCCCTATAAGCTTAATCATTGATCTGCATGTATGATGCTGAAAAAGAGGAAAAATGTTTTCCAAGTTTCTAATTTACTAGTCCAATTCTTAGGCTAACCAAATCGTCTAATGGAATTTAGAAGAATTTAGGTCTTTTGTATTTTTTACCAAGTCCATATCTGTGTACTCAAGTGGTAACAACTAGTTTATGAATGATTACTACAAGTTCTTACTTTCAGAATTCCTGATGATCAAAATAATTGCAGAACAACCTTCATCTACCATTTCTCATGTGTTATTGTAATCTAATTATTCAATTAGTTTAGCCTTTTTTTTTTCTCTCTCTCTGAGAAGAGCTTTATTCTGATTGTTTTCTTTATTTGAAGATGTTTGCCAAATATTCAGATTTCTACATCTGGTCTTCCTAAAATATTGACTTCAAGCCTGCTTCTGCACCAAGAGAAGGCATTGGAAGCTTTAATCAAGAGGATAATGCTTACTGGCTATCTGTGGGGTATAATCACCTGCATCACAATAGTTTTGCTCCCTAATTAGTTAAATTAACTTCTATGACTATGAGAAGATGGGAAAAATCAAAGGCTTTTCAGAAGAGGTAGCTTAGATGCTGCCATCATTAATGTCCCCATGAATACACTAAAGAAGTTGAGATTTTTGCTTTTCAGATGCCTTCTTGGGGGCAAATCATTTACAAGAATGTTTGTATACAACTAATTTAAAGGGTGTTGAGCAGTATTGAAAGACTTTCACGGCTTTTACTAAAGGAAATAATCACCCCATGAAGCTTATTTCAAACAAAGAGTTCCATATTCAGCAGTAACTAATGAAGACTGTTTTTCTATACAGCCACATGCGCAGCAGTTGGATTATGGAGTCAGATTATCATTTTACAAAGTTGTTGATGATTTTCATTATGGACCCCTTAGTGTTTAATAATATAGCTAAGTTCGTGTCTTACTGGGACACTATTACAGTGACTCTCCTCTCCATACCACATTATTTTTTATGGAATCAGTAAGAGAGAGTAAATCTTTAAAACAATTACTCTTGTATTAATTTGGTATAAGCAAGTAGGTTTGGAAGTTATCCTGTGGTAGAATGAATGCAAGTAGAGACATTGCTTCTTCAAGAAAACCACCTAAGAACTGTAGCCTCCTCTTAGCACTTCATCGGTATATGTTTTATAAAATACAGGTTTTCTATGAAGTATTTTTAATCTGAAATGTAATATTGTTCTTAAGGAAGCAACAGATGGTTGGCCAAGGTGAGATCTGCATTTATGTTTAGTTCCTCTCCAGCCTTTATTTAACAAGGCATCCATGGCACAGGGCAACCAAAAGAAGGTGTGGGATCCAGAAGTCTCTGATGAAGAAGTACACCAGACACACATTGCTTGCTTAATGCAAGCTTCTCATTTCTTTAGGCCCAAGTCCTCTTCTTCTGCTGTATTTCAGCCAAAGACATCTAGTCTGCATAATAAAAGGAAGAATTTGTTTCATTTGTTTCTGAGGCACACTCAGAACCCTATATTAAAATGGAGCACTTCAAAGTACCATCCTGATTTGTTTTAAGGAAAAGATACAAATGGATTTGGCAGAGGAAAAAAAAAAAAAAAAAAAAAAGAGAGAGAGAAAGAACAGAGGCTACATGACCCTCTCCGCGTAATATTATTGATCAAAATGAAAGTATTAAATCTTTGTTGTTCTGGCAAAATTCCATGTTAATAGCAGTTCTATAAATACACAGAAGGCCCAGATGGAGACCTGTGGATAAGTTGCTGGAAACAGAAAGATTGCTTCTTTCATTTGTATGACAGTCCCAAACTGTAGCTTCAACATATAAGAAATACAGAGGGAGATGTGACAACTGGGAAAAGGCAAATATTGTCATCCATTTTTTAAAAAAAAGGCTGGAGGGTCAGTTCAGGGAACCATATGCCCATCATGCTCACTTTGGTTCTCAGGGAAATCACAGAGCAAGTCCTCTTGGAGTACATTTCTGGGTACAAGAAGGAGAAGGTGACTGGGAACAGTGAACATGGATCTACCAAGGATATATCATGCCCAACAAACCTGCTTTCCTTTTATGATGAAATGACTGGACATGTGGGTGAAGGATGAGTTATGGATGTAATCCTTCAGCAAGGATTTCACCACTGTTTCCCACAAGATTCTTGTATCCAAGTTAAAATGATATGATCTGAGTGAGTGAGCAACTATACAAATAAAAAAAAGGTTGGATGATTAGGCTCAGAAGGTAGTCGTCAATGAGTCATACTCTACCTGGAGATGAGTAACAACTGGAGTACCACAGAAGTCTATCCTAGGACCTGTTTAACATCTCTGTTAAGGATCTTGGACAGGTGACAAGGTTCAGTTTCATTAAATTTGCAGGTGTAATCAAAGTGAGCGGAACAGTTGATACCTTCAAGAGAAGGGACCATCCAAAGGGACCTGGGCAGATTGAAACCAACAGTAACCTCACACAATTCAGCAATGACAAATGCTATTATTCTATGGCTCTACATTTTTTTTTTCCTGAATATAATGCTCTCTTCTTAAGAGCTTTTCAATTTTATTACTAGAACTCAGTCATTAGAGAGCAAGTCTTACGAGGAGTGGCTGAGGGAGCTGGAGTTGTTTAGCTTGGAGAAAAGGAGGCTCAGGAGAGACCTTATTGTACTTTGCAATTACCTTAAAGGAGGTTGTAGAGAGGTGTGGATAGGGTTCTTCTCCCAAACAACAAGTGATAAGATGAGGGGAAATGGCCTCAAGTTGCAGCAGGGGAGGTTTATGTTGGATGTTAGGAGAAATTTATGTACTGAAAGGGCTGTGTGACATTGGAATAGGCTGCTCAGGGAAGTGGTTGAGTCACCGCCCCCAAAGGTCTTCAAGAAATGTGTAGATGTACAACTTAGTAGCATGGCTTAGTGGTGGACTTGTCAGTACTAGGTTAAAAGTTGGACTAAATAAAAGTTTTTTAAGAAGTAACTTGTCAACTGACATAACCAGATGATCTTGAGGGTTTTTTCCAACCTTTATAATGCTGATTCTACAATGTGCCACCAAAATGATTAGTCTGATATTGTAGTGTGCACTTGCAGCTTAGAAGGCCAACAGCATCTAAAGAAGAGTGGCCTGCAGGTTAAGGGAGATGACTGTCCTCCTCTACTCTGCCCTTGTGAGGCTCCACTTGGAGTCCACTTGGAGTCCAGTCAGGAGCCCCTAGCACAAGAAGGATGTTCAGAGGTGGGCTACAAAGTTGATCAGAGGGCTGAAGCACCTCTCCTAAGAAGAAAGGCTGAGAGAGCTGGGGATGTCGAGCCTAAAGAAGAGAAGGCTCCAGGGTGACCTCATTGCAGTTTTTAATACTTAAAGTGGACTTATAAAAAAGATGCAGAGCAACTTTTTGCTCAGGCAGACAATAACAGGACAAAGGTGAGTGGTTTTAAATTAAAAGAGTGGGAGATTTAGATGTTAGGAGGAAATTCTTCACTCTGGGGGTGGTTAGGCACTGGAACAGGTTGCCCAGAGAAGCTGTGGATGCTCCATCCATGGAGCTGTTCAAGGCCAGGTTGGACAAGGCCCTGGGCAACCTGATCTAGTGGGTGGTATCCCTGCCCATGGCAGGGGGGTTGGAACTAGATGATCTTTAAGATCCCTTCCAACCCAAGCTGTTCTATGATTCTCTGACTCAGATCTAAGTTTGAAGAATACTTAAGAAAACTGGACATATATAACTGCATGGGCCCTGGTGGGATGCAGCCACATTGCTGAAGTAGTTGGCTGATGTCACTGTGAGGCCATTCTTGAAAATCTTTGAAAAATCATGGAAATTGGGAGAGCTGTCTGAGAAATGCAGAAAAACAAATGTCACTGTCTTCAAAAAAGGCAAGAGAGGGGCTTGAGGAACTACAGACTAATCAGCCTCACCTCACTCCCTGGAAAGGTGATAGAGCATATAATACTGGAAACCATTTCCAGGCATGTGAAGGACACAAAGGTGACTAGGAGCAGTCAGCATGGATACACAGAGGGGAAGTCATGCTTGACCAATCTGATAAGCTTATATAACAAAATGACTGGTTTGGTAAATGAGTGTAGAGCAGTGGATACTGTCTACTAGGACTTCAGTAATACTGTCTCCCATAAAATCCTCATAGGAAAGCTGATGAAGTATGGCTTGGATGGGCAGACAGTAAAGTGGATTAAAAACTGGGTGTATGACTGGGACCAGATGGTGGTGAGCAGTGGCACAAGGTCTGCTTGGAGGCCAGTAACTAGCAGAGTATGCCAGAAGCCAATAATGGATCCAATCCCATTCAACATCTTCATTAATGATCTGGATGATGGGAATAGAGGTGTATACCCTCAGTAATTGTGCAGATGGCCCGAAACTGTGAAGAGAAACAGGCTGCACCTGGGGAGGAATAACCCCAAGCACCAGTACAGGCTGGAGGCTACCCATCAGGAAAGCAGCATGATAGAAAAGTACCTTGGCTGTACCAACAGTAAGCCAACAATGTGTCTTTGTGCCAACAATTGTTGCCGCAAAGACAGCTAATGGTATCCTGGGCTGCATTAGGCAAAGAGTTGTCAGCAGGTCAAAGGAAGTGATCCTTCCCCTCTACTCAGCCCTGGTGAGGCCACATCTGGGGTACTGTGTCCAGTTCTGGGCTCCTCAGAACAAGAGAGGCATGGACATACTGGAAAGTCTAATGAAGGGACATGAAGGTGTTTAAAGGACTAGAGAACCTCTCATGACTGAAGGCTGAGAGAGATGAGACTGTTCAACCCAGAGAAGGCTCGGGGGGGATCTTGTCAATGTATATAACTACATGAAGGTAGAGTAGAAAGATGAAGGCAGGCTCTTCAGTGGTGCCCAGTGACAGGAAAAGAGGCAGTGGGCACAAACTAAAACATAGAAGGATCTGTCTGAACATCAGGAAACTGAGGACTGGCACCCAGAGAGGTTGTGGAGTCTCTCTCCTTGAAGATCTCCAAAAGCCGCCTGGAGATGGTCCTGTGCAACCTGCTGCAGGTTGCCTTGCTTGAGCGAGGGGGTTGGACAAGACAACCCACAGAGATCTCTTCTTGTGCTATCCTGCCAGCCAGCACGCTCCACCAGGGGGTGCACCAGGCGCTGGGAGGGGCACAGTCAGGACAGACAGCCCAGGCTGACCAAAGGGATATCCCATACCGTGTGGTGTCATGCTCAGCAATAAAAGCTGGGGGAAAGAAGGAGGAAAGTGGGGACATTCAGAGAGGTGGTGTTTGTCTCCCCAAACAACCATCATGTGTGATGAGCCCTCTTTTCCTAGGAATGGAAAACTTGTGTGTCGATGGGAAGTTGCAAAGGTATTCCTTATTTGCACATGCGGCTTTTGCTTTACCTAGTGATCTGTCCTTAACTCATCCCATGAGTTCTCATACTTTTACCTTTCCGATTCTCTCCCTCATCCCACCTGGGGAGCGTGAGTGAGCAGCTCTGCCTTTGAATGAACTACGATCCCCTCTCTTGCCCTTTTTGAATGTGTACACATTCGCACACTCAAGAAAGATCCTGAAAATTAAATTAAATATTAACTTTACTTCAGTAGAAATCTGGGAGAAGGGCAGTAAGAGCATCTTTCCAGACTATGAAAGTTCTCTTCAGGAATCAGAAATCAGAACTGAACAGGAATTTGAATGACAAAAGAAATAGAAAACTCTACAATCAAAACCACTGCTGCTATTGCAGTGGATACATATGGGAACTTAGAGGTAATCCTACCATGACTTCTCCCCCCTGTGAGCACGTACACAGTTTGTGGACTTTAATATCACCATATGAATTCTGCATCTTGGCCCCCTGTCTCTTATGAACAAGTGGCATTGCCAAAACTATCTGACTGCTACTTAAAAGCTTCAGGATGCATTTGGCTCAGTGAAATTTACAGCCTGTATTAGAACAGAGCCCAGAAGCAGTATTACAGATTTCTAATCAGCACATATTCTCTAGCAATGAGCATATTATAAAAATCTACAGCTAGATAAAGTAATTCTAAAAATGGACTGCCAAAGATAAAGGTGTAGATACTCCTACTGAGCTGAGTGAATGCATTTGAAAAGAGTCAGTATTTCACTGGGACGCATTAACCTGTATAGAACATTAGCAGTAAGTTTCAATTCTGTATGTGTTTAAGCATAGATCTAATTTTAGTTCAATGTGGCTATTCTTCCTGAAGTCATGGAATCAAGGGAAATAACTCTGGAGAGGACTGGATATTTCACTGTACCACCCTGAAGTACAAACATACAGTGACACAATTCTGAGTACCTTTGCACTGGTCTCTGTTCCATAGGAATACCCTGAGCTTTCATGTGTAAGGCCTAGTGTACAATGAGGGAAAAAAAAATGTCTGGGCTAAAAGAAGCTAACAAAATATTCTTAGCAATCCTAAAAGCCATATAGAGGACTGGTTGATATACTGGTTTTCTACTGATCTACCCATCAGTAGAAAAAAAAAGTTTATAATAGCTCCCTGCAAACTAATACTATTCCAGGAAAAACTTGCTTTTTTTTTCAATATCACTATATCTCTGCAGGAGCGGGCATTGCATGAGAATATCACCTAGAATATTGCCTGTTTTTTAATGTTTGCATTTTTCCTGTAGAAATCTGACCTGTGATATATTTCAACAATGTGCATCAGGAAAAAAAATAATAAAATAACATCAGCTTTCTGTTCTGCTACAGTTCTTGGCCTATAAATCAACTTAACAAACAAACAAACAAACAAAAAGTTATCTCTGCTTTGAATTATACTTACTGTGGAAAATTGTGGGGAAAAAAAAAAAAAGATTCTTTAATAAAGATTACACATGACTATTTCTATTGGGACTTAATTGAAGTTGAGTTTTCCAAAAAGCATTGGTGTTATATATGCCATTTTTCAGTAAAACCCACCTAGTAATGATCCTTGAAACTATGAACTCACTTTTACTTGTCCTGTCATGGTGGTGATGCCAGTCACACTTCTGATGAGGTACTGTCCCTGCAAGGTGCCTCTGCTTCTCTTTCTCACTAGGAGGCAAATTGGAGAATATTTTCTTGTTCCACCCAACAGCTATATTCTGGGTGACTAATTGGTTAGAAATGCTTACAGGGAATAGAAGTGCAAGTAAAACAAACAAACAAACAAAAAATTGCATTTAAGCCTGTGCAAAAATTACAAGATTAGGAGGAGACATGGAAAAAAAAATCAAATAAAGACAGTGATAAAATGGAAATGTAAACCTTATTTCAGCTAGATTAAGGAGATAAAGTTCACATTATCAGTATTTACATGCAAACTACAACAGAAGTAAATTCTGACAGCACCCTCTTCTGCCTTGCATACAAAGATCTGATGTTTGTTCAACAGCCTGCAATGTTTGAAACAAGATGTTCCACAGCAAGGACTGCAGGACGCTGGAGACAGAGCTTGTCAAGTCCAGCAGTGGAGGGAAGCGTGAAGATCCTAGCTTTTGATGGTTTGCTGGATTCACTTTACACTAATCTTTTTAACTACTTGGCAATTTCACTGCTGAAAGCCTCTTGTGTCTGCAAAAGCAGAGTGTGCGAATGGAAAGAACTCGTGTTGGGGTGATGCCAAGCTTGCAAACCGGGTTTGGAATTGTCTGCACAGCACCAAGTGGCATAGTTTCACTTATGTATAGCACTCTGGTAAGCAGCTGAGTCAAGACATGCTGTCTCACGGCTTCTCTCTTCTTCTGTTCCAAGCACTGTGAATATTGTCCAAGCTACAACTAATGCGGAAATTCACAGTCTGGTGCTCTTCTTCAGTGCTATTATCATATTCATAGCTTTTTCTAAAGCCTTGAGATTTGCCATTATGTACACACAGGGTGGTTTTGGTACTGCACACAGTGAATTCAATGTGATCACAAGAGTAGTCCTGATCCAATGCCACTCTATTGCTATAGGTTAGAATTTGAAAAAGGGATGCAGATTCCTACTAAGATTTTTCAGAAGTTGTGTGTTTCCTAACTGTCAATGAAACACTAGGAACTGTAAATCTACTGACATGGTCAATTACTTGCTTTCGTCCTAGGAACTGTAAATCTACTGAAAAGAATTATAAATCTGATTTACAGTAGTTCATTTACTCACTTTGGTGCTCCTCTACTTTCTGAACTCAAGGACTTTTAAAATTTAGCCCCAGGTCAATTACAATTTACCATGAAACAATGTGCATAAAACCTAAAAACCTAAAACCATTTGTACTTCCCCACTGACTTACATACACAGTCTGGAAGCACAGCCCATTTGAAACTACAAGCCTCAGTAAAATTTGTTACTTCAATTCAGCTCTTAATTTGCGGTAGCTTTTATTTCCTCAGATATGGTAAACCACTGTTCATCTCCTGCCTGACCATTCAGTAACAACATTTGTCAGCTTTGTACTTATGCCATTACTTCCAATTTATTTGACTGGTTAATTCTAATTGCACCCCAGTAGAAACCATTTATAATTCACTCCTCTGAAAAACTCCATAAAATCTAAAACAAAACCAGGGCATTTGAACTTCCTACTCAGACCCAGAGTCTGGAACTGCTTCAGCTGCCATTTCAGTGCCTCTAATCTCTTAAAGTGTAATTGCTTTTATTACATCAGTATGGACCTTACTGGCTGCCACTCTTTTTAACCTATTTCTTTCAACAATCACATTTAACCTCTGTCAGCAAGCGTGGATTATTAGTTGAAAGCAAGGGCATAGGCAGCACATTATGAAGAGAACTGTAATGGGGAGAACAAGAAAAATCACTTGCGGTAGGGGTTTTGAAAGTATTTTTTATCCTTTGCCTAGGAATGCACAGCCACACACAGCCATGCCCGCTTCCCTGTGGGGAAAAACGACAGTGACTCCAGGATTTTACAAAAGGAGCTTTAGATTTCTAATCTGACTTTAAATCCAGCTGCTGGGAACTAACTCCTAAATTGTGATCGTCCTCATCATCTGTGTGAGGGGTACCTGCCCAACGAGTGAGCTCTCTTCTTGCCTTACCCAGCCAGCACAGAGGGAGATGACTGCTGTCACCCACGGCTCCAGGACTCTACAGGCAAGAATGCAACAAGTGTGAACAGACAGCAACAAGAAACAGGAGGCTGCTATATGTACACTTTGCTGATTCAGACTCACTGCGAAGGCTTTATTTCATAAATGTAGCACAAAGTTATTCTCCAAGCCACCCTCAGCTTTCCTGCAGATACAAAACTCTTAGCTGTCTATAGATTCTGACCCCATTCAGTAAACATGACCGTTTACACCAACTCCTCCAGGCAGAATCCCCTCATTACCGAAGTGGCACAGGAACAGCATGCCTTGTCTTATGTTGTCTTCTCACTGTCACCGAGATGTGGAAAAATCTCCAGCAAAGATGTGTCCCCAGCACTACAGAACATAGCAACCCCACAAGCAGTTCAAGTAAGCTTCCTTGAAATGATGGATAAGTGATAAAAAAAGAACAGGCCTGCTTCAGTTTAAGAACAGTTTATACTGATAGAATATAGGAGCAGGCTTAAGCTGACTTTCACACTCCCATTCTAGTTTGTATCAGTCATAAACCAAAATGTGTTCATACAAGCAATGACCTTGCTTTAACTAGAACATGCTCGAAATAAACACACCCTAATTTGAGTTGCATGGTGTGATAACTTTATGCACGTCTCAGTGATGGATAGAGATTTTTTAATAGGGACTGTAGTGACAGGACAAGGAAGAATGGTTTAAAACTAAAAGAGGGCAGATTTAGATTAGGTATAGGGAAGAAACTCAGAGGGTGGTGAGGCCCAGGTACTCAGAGAAGCTGTGGATATCCCATCCCTGGAAGTGTTCAAGGCCTGGTTAGATGAGGTTTTGAGCAACCTGGTCTACTAGGAGGTGTTCCTGTCCATGGTAGGGTTGGTGGAACTAGATGGTCTTAAAAGTTCCTTTCAACCCAACCCATTCTGTGATTATATAACTTTATGATTTACAGACAGATATTCAGCAATGCCAGCAGAAGACCATCATTGTCATCTACTGATCTGATATCCCCAAACCAAAAGAAAAAATACTAAAAACTCTCTTCTATGTTTAGGAACATACTACAAGCCGAGGGGACATTGAGAACTTTTTCTCTGGCACCAGTGGTGGTGAAAGAGTTCAATAAGCTACTGAATATTTCTTTTTAACAGATGCGAGGTCAACAGAGATGTCATGACTGTATTTCCATTTTTAAATACAAGGTCATAGTTTGGCAGGGTACTGGGAGGAGGAGGGCTAGTTTTATTTATTTATTTATATTAAAATCCCACTGCCTCACTTGGACACAGTACCCTAAACACTAAACAAGGACTTCAAAAATAGATTATGGTGAGCTTGCAGTTCAGTCTGTTTCCTAGCAAATGGGAGAGAGAAGAACTATCCTGGGTAAAAAATCTGTCTTAAAAACATCATAAAAAATCATTTGTTATATCTGTGTTTGTAAGTTTTAACTTAATTGGTTTATCACAAGGTGTTATTGGAAGGCTGATTGTCATTTGTAAACTGTTAATGGAAAGCAAATCTCATGTATTACTTCCCTCTATCAACAGAGAGCAGCTAGAATTGGAAACTTTGCATAAAAATAAGTAGTTAGACCAACTGAAGAAGCACGTTGACAGATCAACTAAACAGATTGTATGGCTGCAGGAGACAGATGTATTACATGTAAAAGAATCTGAGCATTGGAAATGTCTTGGGGCTAGCTTGGCAACATGTTTTCTTGCTGAGAATATTCTACAAGACTGATTCTAGTTATTGTGCCTGAGAAGCACATATGAAATTCAGCTTAAGTAAACAGGAAACTTGTTTTGTTAAATTCAATTACAGAATTACAGAATTTCTAGGTTGGAAGAGACCTCAAGATCATCGAGTACAACCTCTGACCTAACACTAACAGTCCCCAGTAAACCATATCCCTAAGCTCTACATCTAAACGTCTTTTGAAGACTTCCAGGGATGGTGACTCCACCACCTCCCTGGGCAGCCTGTTCCAGTGCCTCACAACCCTTTCAGTAAAGAAGTTCTTCCTAACATCCAACCTAAAACTCCCCTGGCGCAAATTAAGCCCATTCCCCCTCGTCCTGTCACCAGGCACGTGGGAGAACAGGCCAACCCCCACCTCACTACAGCCTCCTTTAAGGTACCTGTAGAGAGCAATAAGGTCACCCCTGAGCCTCCTTTTCTCCAGGCTGAACAAGCCCAGTTCCCTCAGCCGCTCCTCATAGGACTTGTTCTCCAGGCCCCTCACCAGCTTCATCGCCCTTCTCTGGACCCGCTCAAGCACCTCGATGTCCTTCTTGTAGCGAGGGGCCCAAAACTGAACACAGTACTTGAGGTGCGGCCTCACCAGAGCCGAGTACAGGGGGACAAGGTTCTATGTCTATCTCTGTTCATGCCAAACACCATATTTTTAATAAATGAATACTCAATGTTACCCTGACACGTTATGCAGAATTAAATCAAGATGAGTTGGGTAGTTACTGCATTAGACTGCACTAGCAGTCTTTGCTGAGGACTTCAAAGTTCTTTTACTTAGCATACCATACATTTTTTTTTTCCTAAGAAGACTCTCTCATGCAAGTTTCTCCTTGTGCAGAAAAAAAAAAAAAGAAAAAAAAAAGTGTCATATGGTAGATCATATTGCTGTCACTTTCCTGGAAGCAGCTCAGACTTTTTGGCAATAGGCGCACTACAATGATATGAATAGTAGTTAATTGAGCACAGTTCGGAGAGTTATGTAAGTGGCATGTTATACATTCACCCATAGGGAGAACTCTAACAGCCATGTTCATTAGCAACAGTTAATGGGTTGAGTTAGGCATTCTAATCTCTTTGCCCAAACTGTAGTGACTATTCCACCCAAGTGGTAGCATTAGCCTATTGAAAATCCTTTTCACAGAAAAAGAAATTGTATTGAAATATTCTTAGTACATGGATTCAGTAAGTCTGAAAACAAATACACATTTATTTTTTAAATTCTGTAAAAATTTTTGATAGTAAAAAATATCCCAGGTAGTGATACAAAGCAGTGATACAAAGGTTTTAATTGAGAAGGAAAGAGACTGACTTTCCTGGATCCCCATTCCACTTTCCCTTGAACACCTAAACTTCCTCTACTAAGGTGCATGATGATGTATGTATATGAGCATGGTAAAATGATGCTGTAATATAAAACTACTTCATTATAGATTATGAATAAAACCAAACAGAAAAGCTGCATAAGACAAGGTATCAGGGAGGATCAATCTCAGTTATTATATAAAACTATTATCAAATAGTTTTATTAACCATACAAAAAATAGGTGCCACCACCAAAAAGAAATAATTATTTTAAAAAGAATTATAACATTTTCAGGTGCCATGGGAGTGGCTTTAAGCAGTTACAGGACAGAATGAGAATTTAAAATTAAATTTTAAATTAATTTTAAACTAAAAAAATGGAGAATGTGCAGGAGGAAAACTAGATGAAATTTGATACAACGTATGTAATTTTCCATATGTAGGTCATTGTCTTCAGCTACACAAGCAAAAAGGGTACCTGAAAATATCCTTCTGCTTTATACGACAGTGGTAAGGCCTCAGCTATAAAATGAATCTGAGACCTACTTTCAAGCATGAAACCAGGATTGGCACAGACTGTCATGAAGTTAAAAGGCAACACAGAGTATGATCACAGAAGTAAAAGATCTCAAATTCCTGGGAAAGACTGAATGAACTGTTGAATTAGAGACATTAATCTGAAAAATAAGAGACTCAACAAAACCTCATAGTCTTCAAATATGCAAAAGGTTCATGCACTCTGTTCTCCATATTTGCAATGACTAATGCAGGAACGGGGTATTTGGGTTCCTAAGAGCATGGAGTATGAAGTACTGGAGTGTGAATAGTCTAGGGAATCTCCATCCTTGCATGTATAAAAATTGATAAAACAAGTAATGATATGGTGAGCAGGAAGATGGGCTAGCTCTCTCAATTCCAGACTTTTGATTTGATGTCGCATGGGTTAGCAATGAAGGGGAGGTTTACCGGCCTACTGAGCATAGGATGCAAGCATAAAGACAAAAGAAATCATAGGGAAATGAATAGTTGTCTCAAAGAGCCTCCTACATCGCATCACTATCTTTACAGCCTCTAGCAACACTAACATTGACTATCTTCTTGCATGCAGTTCTGTGATCACAGAACAAAAAACATCTCCCCAAAACTTCCTGGCCACCGTTCATTCCTCAGGTAGCACGGAAATGCACCATCTTTTCTAGATGTGTTTTATTTGTTGAGGTGAAAGACGAGATCTACAACCCCAGTGTCCTTGAGATCAAATTCCCCCACAACGAGACAACTGTTCTCATTTCCATTTTCTGAATGCCTTGACTGCTTTGCTGTCCATTCTACAGTCCAAAACCAGCTTTCCACATGAAGACAGCAAGCGAGTAGGCCAAACATATTTACTACGACAGTCAACCATTTTGTTTCTGAACTCTGAATTGTATAAAGCATGTATTGTAGAAGCATTGTATGATGTTCCTAGGCAGCCTTACTTGCTCTTTGCAGTCCGGTGAGATGGACAAAGTACTATCAGACTAGAACAATTTCAAGAAACTGGAAAAAAGAGGAAAGTAGCTTGTCCTCAGATAGGGAGACAGTACTGGAGATTGGATTAAGATGAAGCAAACTCAACTTGAACTGTGATTAAAGATCACTAGCCATTACCTCCTATTAAAGTCAGTTTCTGTACTGAAATTTTCCATTTCTATCTGTACTCATGTCCACTTCTGCTTCTATGCAAAAGGATTCAAAGCATGCAGATTGTATTTAAATAATTTAACTATCATTACTTATCAAACCAGATCCACTATCCCTCTTGGTCTGATGTAGCTTCATTGCTCCAATACTGCATAAAGAAGAAGAAACACAAAGGAGAGAAATAATAACTATAATAACCACTTGCTCTTTGTTTTCTGGTTTTGCTCTTTATTAGTAATTTTATAGATGGTGTTTTCAGGCACATTTTTCAAAAAGAATTAAGATATATATTTTTCTCCAGGAGTGATTGGAACTATTTTGTTTTTAGAGGATTTCATTAAAAGCAGCTGATGTGCTGCTCAGGACTATATTTGTCTTCTGCTTGTTCCTGACTTAACATAATATTCCTGTTTTTTATCTTTTAACTTCATGACAATTTACTCACCTAAGAAGTGCAAATAAGGGATGGCATCTTAAATATATATATATAAAAGGACAGCAACAATCTCTAAGAACCTAAGAGCAGGAATGGAGAAAGAAGTGAAAAAGTGTTACAACATATGTAAAAACAGAGAATTCAAGAATTGCAACGTAGCATTCATTTACACTCAGTAAGTCTTTAAGGTTCTTTCATGAAAAGAAAAAAACCATTTTCCTGGGGCCTCTTGCTGACTAATTTTTTCTTGACTAAGTAATTCCATGCTTGCACTTCCAAGGTCAGGAAGCTTGGGACTGTTCCAGGATCAATTAAGACTCTTTTCCTGGTTTTGTTCAGGCACAATCTCTGTCTCTTGCTTGACATATCTCTATCTTTGGTTCTTGGACAAAAACAAGTAAACCCCTTTTTTAGTTTATTACCTGTTCATTCTTATGAGAGCACCACCTTGAAAGCCTTTTTTTTGGTGGTTTTAAATGTTAGTTAATATAAGGAGATTACTCTCAACAACATATGCTTTATCTGTCCATCAAAAATGTTACACACACTCAGTACTGGCAAAACCTTCAGACTTTCTTCCCCTTTGCTTTCCCATTCTGATATAAAAACAAGCAGAAAACCCACAAGCTAGCTGCCATTTGTAAATATTTAATAAATACTGTAGGAGAAGGTTCCAAGAATAATTACTTCAGATTATGTTTTGCTACACCACAGCTATCTTCATCAGTTGCCATGCTGAATGACAAACCATTATAAAAGCAAGCTTAAAGCAGTGAATATTTATGCTTGCATGTGATTTGCATGAAGAACAAACACTAGTTACAAGTAATGCAAACAAACTTCTTTGCAGTAAAATAAGGCACAAACAGAACCATTTGAGGATCAGCTAGCAGCACAAATGACTTTGGGGTACAGCTTTCCAGACTCTTACCAAACTTCATGCTGAAACCAATTATTGTTCTTATAATGTCTTTCTAAATTGTGAGAGCTTTGCTACTGATTTTAGTTGGAATCAAGTCAGTATTACAACAGCACAGCAACAATTTTAAAAGTATGTCTCTCTTGGAAAAATGTATCAGGACATATACCTTTTAACTTAAAACACCTTTCACTCAAGAATCCTACCACATTCAGAAGTGCTGGGACCATCTTCTTTTCCCTGGACAATGAAGTTTTTTTGTTTGCTTGCTTTATTCCCTGAGCTCATTTTGAGTAGATAAACTCCATGGAATCCTTAAGGAAACCAATTTTTGTAGATTCATGAACCAAACCAAGAAAAGCTGAGGAGACTTGAAGAAAGAAAAACAAAAGAAACAAAATATAATACCTTAGCCTAAATAAAGAACAATAGTCTGGGATCTGCTAAAATCAAGCACATGGCTAAAAAAGAAAAATACATATATATTCTACAAAAAAAAAATATATATCAAAGGATTTTTTCCAGTACCTACTGTACTCTGATAATAAAACTATAGATACCAAACTATCAGTAGGTAGAAGAGACAGGTGCAAACATAAATCAGTTTTAATCTCGTGGAAGAGCTGTAGATCAACTTTGTTTTTTGTCTGTTGCAAACTACTGTTCTAAACCCTGGTAGAGAGGTTCATAGACCAGGGTTTTCCCATATTTTATCAGTTGGTTAATCTTCCCACTTTTACACAACAAAACCCGTCAGACTTCGGAAGGGTCTTGCCACATACTTTGCTTCCAACCTCTCCAGACAAAGGGAACAACAATCCAGTAAACTTAGACCTTTGTTTCCCAGCTTTTTTTTTAAGTGAATATCAGAAAAAAAAGTATTTTGGATGGGACTAAATTAAGCTTTTCTGTCAGCAGACCATAAAACTCTGGGGTCTTCTTTTCTTAAAAGAAAAATCACTGAATTTTGTTAATCTGAAGTGATTCTGCCACTTCTCCCAATTCAACTGATTGGGAAGCTAAACTTAGTCAATTAGTCATATTCCCAAAGGGCAAATGCAAACGAGTTATCAATGTTTCTTGAAAAGCTGACAGACTACCTCTACTAATTAATTAGCACACAGTTCCCATTAAAATGGGTGGACTTGTCATTAAGTCATTAAATTCCTTGGCTACTTGCAGTGATTAAAATCCACATCCCCAAAGCCTTGAAGGATATTGCCTGTGTACATCAAGGTGCTACTGCATGAATGATGAGCAATAAAAATAATTTATAGAAGTCTGAATTTAATTGACCATGCTGCCAGCTTCCCTTTCAAGGGATTGGAGGGACAAGTTACCAGTTTAAATTAAAATCCCATGTATCATTACAAGAACAACAGAAACTGATTGCAACATCTCTTGATTACAATTCAGAGGGGATTAGAAGCTCTAAAAGTTTCATAATTCAAGAATATATGTCTACACATTAGTCAATCTACCACAATATCAGAACTCCTACTAAGAATACAAAGGATTTTTCTTAACAGGATCATACAGCTAGATCCAGAAAGAGAATATTTTAGTCAGTAAAAATAAAACATAAAAAAACCCCAAATTTTAATTTTACATTGAACACAAAAACAAATTAAAAACAAAAAGCACAAAACAGATCATTAATGCTTTTCCATGACCAGTTTTTAACTAAGTAGTGTTAATAGATGCATTTTTATGTTCATAACACAATTAAAGACAATTTTTAATTTTTAATAACTTCAATACTTCCTTTTTTTCAGAGCCATATTCTATTATTTTCCTTATGTGCCCCTGTTATGGCCGAACTAATCACCCTGTCCTATGCAAAGGACTGTGATAAAAGTTAATGAATAAACACCTACTGTGCAGATCTGATTACTAGTAGCACCAGCTCGCAGTAAGAGCACTAAGGGAAGAACAAACCTTTATTTGACTGTCTTTGCTTAAAAGCCATAGCACCACACTGCAAGCCATCATTGTGGCACCAGGAGTTGGACCCAATGATCCCCATGGGTCAATTCCAACTTGGGATATTCTGTGATTGTGTGATATTCAGCAGCAAGTTGGTGGAGCAGGACAGTCTGAAAGAATCTGACTTCCTTCCAACATAAAGAAAGTGAGGCTTGGGCGTCTTGCTGACAATCATAGCAATTGGCAGCAACAGTCATTTTCTAGGAGCATTTTGAGCCCAATTCACTTTTAATGGGAAGAAAGTGAGAAGCACCCCAATAACATTTCTAATGTATCAGAGGCAGGATCCTCACATGCACACACAAGCCCTGGAAATTTCTTACCTAAAAGTTAGGTAAGAATCTTCTCTTTTATTACATGACAGTATGCCAGGGTATCAAAAAGAAACAGAAACAGAAGGAAGGAAGGAAGGAAGGAAGGAAGGAAGGAAGGAAGGAAGGAAGGAAGGCAGGCAGGCAGGCAGGAAAAAAATCAAACAAAAAGCAGTGTAATCCTGTTGCAATTGGTATATTCGGTATTGACTGTCAGAAAGATCATAAAGGATCTTGATAAAGGAAATGATGATAAAGGAAGGCATCTACAAGTTTTATTCTTGATCACAAGTATACAGACGCTGAGTGTCTGCTAAATAGTTAATGCTGTAGTGCTGTAACATTGTCTTTCTACAAACATCTATTTAGGTGCAGCGGAAAAACAAATAAACAAAATGCAGTCTCCGGAACTCAGCTAATTTTGAGTCAGCTTATTTCAAATGCCTAAACTACAAAAAACTCTTAAAAATGCATTTATTTCTTAATCACTCCTCTTTCAATTTTAGCTATCACCAATGCTGCTGGACACATCGCTTACTAATATTAAATGCAAATTTTCCATGGCTAGAATAACACTCAGCTCCAAACTGAAGTTTGGAAGAAATCCTTATTTTCTTTTAAACAGGTAAGTATGAAACTCAGCATTGATCAAAATCCTAATATAAATACAATTGAATATGTTATGCAGAAGCATCTCCAAACTAAAGCAGGATTTTATTTTTCTAGGCTGAACAGTTTTCAAAGCTCCTAGATCTGCATTTTGAGCTTCAAACTCAACTTTGAGTATAGTAGGTTCCTTTCTGGCAAAGCAGTGGTTCTTGCTCTTGACACTTGCCATGGATGCTAAGTTTAGTCTCCTGATGAACCAAACAGGACTAAAAATATAGCAAAGAAACCATAACAGTTTTCAAAAAAATGCTGTAAAGTTGATCTATCTGATATACTCCAATAAACATGTTTGAGGGACACAAGTAGAGCTGTCCATTCTTTGAGTGAAAGAGTAACAGTCTCCCTCTCACCTCATTAGAATCACATTAAATTTCTTTTATTTAATGTGAACTTGTGGCTAGAAAGGGAAATCCAAACAATTCTTCTTTTAGATAGAAGCATTGATCAGAAAAAGGTGGAGGAACAAGAACTGAAATGATAGGAAAAAATCTATGTCAAAGCATTACTTAAAAACTTAAATTACTGAAATACTCAATTGGAAATGAGTTGGGGGGTGATTTTGCTTTTTTTGTGTTGTTGTGTTGTTGTTGTTAACGCATCAGCAGGTAGTGCTCTGTGGAAGAAATGGGTTCTTTATTTATGTCAGATGTTTGACAAACCATTTGTAGAGCTTAATGGATGTTTTTATAAATCATTTCCAATTCTTCCTTTGAGCTTCTTTTCAGCTATTTAGACTCTGAAGGTTAGAAATATTTAAAGCTCATATTCCAACCACAGAAAGGCTTCATTGCTACAAATACCAGCAATTACCTCAGACTTTGTACTGCGGATTGCTGTTAGCTGAAAAGCGAAAAGTAATTAATATCTCTAATTTAATGAAAATGCTCTGTTAATTGAAAATGGTATTTCAGAAATTATTTGGATTAGCTTAGCTATTATATCTTACTACCTTAATTTCTGTATCTATAGAAAGAAAAGCATCAACTTGTACATGGGAAGATAGAGTCTAAATTTTACACAAGGAAAAAATATAAAAGAAGTTTCTCAATATATTTTTCTCAACCACCTTTAGAAAAGCCATGAATGAGAACAGGTGTACAAGTATTTAACTAAGTGCATGTCTTCAAACTCCATAAATTCAGGAGGTTTCCTTCAGTGTCAAGGAGTAGTTAGAATATCACCATGCAAGGAAGGCTGTTAATCTCCAGTTTAATGTCACTGAAGTTAACTTGCCAGTCCCCTTGGTCATGACACTGAAGAAATTTAATATTCTGATTACATTTCCCATTACAAACACAGGATGGTACTGGCAAATTCCTACAGTTTCTCAAATTTTGCTGTTGTATTTGAATAATGGTCTGTTATGTACTATCTTTCCCACTCTCAAATCAGAGCAAATCTTGCAACATACCCAAGAGGGAATGGAACAGAAAATACTACTTAAGCCTAAGATTAAATGGAGAATTTTAATAACATATCTACAATATGCCTTCTCTGGGCTTTATAGTGGAGAAGCAGACCTGTACAGACAATTTCAACATACCTATCTCAGCCATCTTCTATGAATGTTTATAACACACTTTGCAGGTCAGCTTTATTCAGAAGGTCACAGGGTGGCTGAGGCAGGAAGGCTTCTCTGGGGTCATCCAGTACAACCCCTGCTCAGGCAGGGTCAGGTACAGCAGGTTCTTCAGGTCCATGTCCAGTCAGGTTTTGAACATCTCCACAGATGGAAACCACAAAGTTTCTGGGCAAACTGCTCCACTATTTAACTAACCTCACCACACGGAAGTATTTTCTTATGTTTAAGTCAATTTCTTGTATTTTAATTTGTGCCCATTGCCTCTCAATGGAAACCACCGAGGAGACTTCAGTTCTGTCTTCTTCCTTCCTTCCTTCCTTCCTTCCTTCCTTTCTTCCTTCCTTCCTTCCTTCCGGCATTTATACACATTGATGAGAATGCTCAAGTCTTCTCCAGGCTGAACAATCAGCACTCAGATGTTTTTGTAATTTTACAGGAAAAATTATCTTAATGGGATTCTTAATATTCATTTGTTTAACTTATGTTGCAAATATAATATATATATTATATATATATATATATATATATAATATATATGTTATATATATATATGTATATTATATATATAATATACATGTTATATATAATATATATGTATATATATATATGTATGTATATATATATACACTTATATATAAAATATAAGTATTCTGGAGGTCCAAAACCATTTATCAACACAGACAAAATTATGTTTGATTTAATCCATTTCTTCACTCATAGTAATCAGGGATTGATGTGTGTCTTCACATCTTCATACAATAAAATTGTGAATTAATAGCCTTAGACAATATAAAATTTGAAAAATATGTAAATTCTCTAGCAACTAGTCTTTAAAAAAATCTTTAAAAAATCTACTGTATTTCATATGGAAATTTGTGATGATGAGCATACTGTTGCACCATTGGCATTTGGAGAGGTTATTTTTCCGTAAAGAACTAAAACATGTTATGTGGCTGTCTTGCTAAAGTAGATTTCCCAAAGTGTCTAGAACTTTAGAATAAGTACTGTGAAAGAAGGAGGAAGGGGAGAAAATTAAAAGCATTTTTATGAACTGCACAGAATATTCATCTGGCAAATTTCTGTAGAATGACTGGGAAATTCCGCAAGATGGATGTAGATATTTTGAGATGCCAATGCATTTGCCCCTCTAAATTTGCAGAGAAACAATGAAACACCAATCTTTCACAGACTTGGCACATACACAATTAAAAATCTTTGCCAGAAGTGTCAAAGCAAACACTCCTTATACAAGCAGTGCAAGAATAGCTTCAACCTAAGCACAGGAATAGAACATGCAAGTTATTTTTTACCTCAATTTCTCTCATGTTATATTGGAACATGTTAAGATGTAGTTGATATGCTTCCATCACCCAAAGGTCCCTCTTTGGTCTCTTTCCTGTTAACAGTTCATTTCTGGAACAAGGAGCCTCTGTCATCTCTCCTTCATCCTCAGCTTCACACAAACCATCACTCAATTTCATTTAACAGAGATTGTTGTCATAGCCAAAACTTCCCCTACCTGAATCTGTGCAACATCTTTCCCACTTTGTTCTTTGGTTTGTTTCTTGGTGGAGGGAAAATATTTGTTGCCCTGTAATAAGTTCAAGCATCACTTAAATTTGGGGGCTTGGGAACTCTTCCAAGCTTCAGGGTCTGGGCACTTATCCTACTCATATCTATAGCAAGGCGGGGCTCAGGCATACAATAGTCTTTTGCCTAAACCCTAAAAGGAAACCCATCCACACAGGCTGAGCAGGAATCATAACTCACATTGACCAGGTCTCTACAGCATAGTCACAGTTTGGCTTAGAAACAACCTCAGCTGAACAGATGGTGTCCCAGTTCAGGCAGCCTCATTACCTTTAGAGAGCACAGTTGTTAAGAATTAACTTCTCTGACAAGTTCTCTGTCTTCTTCCTGACAGGGTAGATGGTATGTGACAATTTTTTGTTGGCTAGTGGCTGAATAACAGACCCTTAAAAAATCCAATGGTTTCACATTTTTAAACTGCACAAATTGGGCAGAACCCCTTTCCCCCAGTCATCACAGAGTTGGATGATCTCTCCCTTTAACCAGATTCCCCAGTTCCTGCAAAGAAAATATGCTGTTAGCTGGCAAATTTTCTTCTCCCGAGCGTGTGATCACATGTAGCTATAAGCCAACCAGAAATCGCTGCCAGACCATGAAAAGATGAGGATTAACCCTCTATAAAATGTTATTTATAGAAGGCAAACCATTAACTATGGGCAAATTAGTGATTCTCTGCTGTTTTCACAGTGACATTCCATACTCAAACTTTCCTAAATTTCCCTGAATAAAGCTCTTAATTTTTTGACAATCATTTATTCTTCTGAGTTTCTTTTCCCCCCATTTTCATGGTCGTTGCTCTATTTTGACAGTAATGTTTTACCTGCTGGTGAGGACTAGGCTGATCAGAGACATTCTCTTGTGCATTAGACTTTTCCAGTATGTATCATCACTGTCCTAGAAAGCCATGAGTCACGGACTGCTAAAAGTATTGTTCAAGTAAAACATTAAAAACACAAACAAACAAAAACAACAACAAAAACAACAAAAAACTATACTACTCATTACATGCACACAACAGATTAAATGTGGTTTATAAATCATGCTAAGTGGTTGGTCAGATTTTTGGCTGGAATCTGTTCCTACTTTTGATTGTTCTGCCTCATTATTTAAACACAAATTTGGGAAAAAAAAATATTTTGAAATTTGTGTTAAAGCAGGCACCTATTCAGTAGATGTATGATGTAGTAACTAGAAATCTGTATTTGCAGGGTTAATCTGAAAAAGAAGTACATTCTATCAAGTATGAAAATTGAGTTTCAATCAGTGGAAGCAGCAATACAAGAAAAAAAAATAATCCTAAAGTTTGATGTTTTCCCTTCTGTAAAATACTCAGATTGTTTTTCCAATGCCAGTATTTCTTACATCACATTGCTATCAGATTTTGTTTTTCCATTTATTTTTTTTTTTAAAAAGGAAGAATATAGCAAATGTTTGATAAAATTGTAAATTATTTATGGGAATTATCCTTAACAACATTGCTCCATTAAGCTGTAGCCTGTTGGCTAAGATTTTAACCAGTCTCAGTTTAAAGTCTGAAATTGATCGATAAGTGATGTCCTTCATGCACCAGTAAGAAATATAATCCAACAGTGGTTTTGCTTGTGTGCATTATTATTCCTCATCTTTTCCTTCTTACGCCCCTGGGAAGATGCTAATATTCCATCCAAAAATTGCTATTAAGCCCTTTGGGGCTAGAGGCAGAAAAGTGAGGGCCTTGAGTCCTTCCAGACTTTGAAGAGTACATGATCAGCCTCCTATTCTCACTGTCATATGCATCTTGTAGTCCAAAACAAAAGTTAGACAAGTCAAATACAATGCAAAAGAGCAATAACTGATAGGAAAGGTGATATTCCTCTAAGAATCAAAACACATATTAGACCAATTCTAACCTAAGAAATGGATTTCTGAGAATGTCTATAAGCTAAAGGAAAATAACAGTGTCCAGGAAAACAATACTTTAAAAATAGCTCTGTATATTATATTATACATTTAATTTTCTGATATACTTTCATGTTCTAATATACAGAATTTTGGATGTGCAATCTTTTACAACATCTTGATTTCAAATTCAAACAAGAAAACAGTTTAAGTAGTACATCAATATTTAATTAAAATCCTGTGTGCTTGCATATTTTCTTCCTGTTTTTAAAGGGAAAGAAACTAGAGCTATTTGTCTTCATCTTTTAAAGCACCACTGGCTATAATCAATGAACTTTTGGGCTTTTTGATCTCACAGCCACAGGCTAGATATTTCAGAGCCAAATTATGGTCATTTTTGCAGGAGAATACTTTGGGCTTTGAATACTTTGAATACTTTGAGTAATTACCAGTACTCAAGCCCCAAAATCAAATACGAGTAACTAATCTGTTAGCAGAGTACTAAGCTATGACATAGAGTTGCCTTTCCATCAGAGATTATTTAAATTAATTCATCACTAACAGGAAAGGACGAAACAAACAAAACCAAAATCTTTCTCCAGTCTTCTCAGGATTTCAGTCTCTGAGATCCACTTTAATTTTCCTGAACAATGAGGATGCTTATCAGCAATCCTACAAATAAAATGAATACAGATCCTGCAAATAGCTAACAAGTGGTACTATTCAGCATAAGGAGCTTTCCAAAATGAGATTTGTGTCAGTCATTTTCCTACTGCCAGTTTCTTCAAGGCTTTGTGATTACAGCAGGGGGCTTTGGGAAGAGTTACATGGAATGATAAGTGATTGACAACTGGCTACACATTTTCCAAGGGATCTATATTTCATAATTTAACTCCAAATGAATGCTTAATAGATGGAAATAAGCAAGAGAGGATGCCTTATTAGTATATGACCTGCCTTCTAATGAGAGGATTTAAAAAGGGAGGAAATACAAATCAGAGAAAACAGAACAGGAAAATTGAAGATGAAAGACAAAAGTGAAAAGCTGAGCTGACAAAACAAGAATGAGATAATCTAGTTTTACCCTTGCAATCAATAGAGAAGTCTACAGGCTATATTTTTAGACAGTCTTTTTTACAGGTGGCACTTCAGCCAGAACGTAGAGAATGTACAGGGACTCAAGGTATAATAGTCCCAGGTTTAACAAGATTTATAGTCTCTGAAAAGAAGAATAGGAAGCAACTTACTAACAGTGTCTTGCAAGACTAGAAGACTCGGAAATCAAAGAACTTAGTGGAGACCAGACTCTTTACATGGAAATGAACAGCACCATCAAACAAGCTACATTTAACTGATATATTCTGTAATTAGTATTTCCCACTACGGTGCTTAGAGAAAGGCACATATACCGCTTTTACACACTACATAAATAAAGTGTGATATGGATACATCCTCAGAATTAAATACAGTCACATTGAAAGCCTACTGGTGTTAATGGAAATCAGCTTTGATTTAATCCTAATTCTCACTGTTAGAGATTTTGACTGTGTGAAAAATTCTGAAAAAGGCACAAACAAGTCACTATGAAGTATGATCTAAGATTATGTTCTCTTTACTCCTTACTCATTACTCCTTACTCTTTACTCATTACCAATTCTGTAGCAAAAGGTCTTGAAGTCTCATTTAACGCTTCTTTTCTATATGTTAGTGGTGAACCTTTTCTCTCTTATACTGACAAGGTAGAGTGACCTGTATTACCTGATAGAAGAGTAGAGGCATCTATGACCAAAGGAGCAATGCAACAGAACAAGCACAGAACAAAACTACTTCTGAAAGAAACAGATGTGTTGGAGTGTGTCTCCTGATAGCCTCAGCAACACAATACAAAGTCTCTGCATGGCCCTTATTTGGCAATGTTTTCTCTCATCACCCTAATTTTGTGATACTACATCTTCCCAGGAGACAAAAAAAATAAAAAAATAAAAAAAAAAAATGTGGAGTACTTCTAGCCTTATGGATTAAAAAGTGACAATGTAAGATGTGGTGGGCATCTTGGCGAAGAACCTGCACCCTTACTCATTGATCTACTTTCCTTGCAAGTCCAAAAGGAGATGTAGCCTAGAGTTTTCAGTACATTTACAGAGCTAAAACAGCTCTGTAGAGCCTAAAATTAGGAGTTTCTGAATTTGCATCAAATTTCAGCAAGACAAGTCTTCTATGGCAAGCTAGTTTTCATGGCATGAGTAGCAATTAGCAGCCATTAATGTGCATTTTATTGAAGCTACAATGAAAGCATATGCCAGAGCCCAAATCCTCCCCTCACAGTGATGTCACATGCACAGGACAGAAGCTGATGCAGAAGGCTACTTTTCTAGTTTGGTAGCCACACACAATAACTGTCGCAGTAAGAAGAAAGTAAACTGAACCAAGCTACATGTATGCCATTTGTAATTTCAAGTAATTGTCAGCCCTGACACCACACTTCAAAAATGACGTATGTTCCACCTCAGTATTGATTGCTAAACCTACAAAACAAACAAAACAAATAAAACCTTCTATTCGTTCTATTTAATCAAGTCTTCAAGACTTAAAAAAAAAAAAAAAGTTATGTTCTCTAGATATCTGAACTGCAATACAGCAGTCATAGCAGAATGTCTTGAACATTGTCTTTACCAGTCCACTCCCTAGATGGATAGCAATACACACACCAAGAAATAGGTTTGGTTGAACACCTCAAAAGTTATCAAAGTGAAAAAACACATGGCTGGGACATTGGTTTGTGATAGTCCAAAAATATACATATATCTGTATATCTATCTATCTATATATAAATATAAATAAGTAAAAGTGAGTAGCAAAATATTTGCTGTAAAAGACAAATATTTTAGGTGCACAAATATCCTCATTACAGACAGTAAAGGGAAAGAATGTAGGAATTCTGTATGTTACTGTAAACTGATAAGTTAAAAGTAGTAAAATGTAGTAAATTGCTTCTGCAGTTGGCAGCACTGTAACAGAAGCACGGCGTTCTGAGCTGATCCTAGCATCTTCAAGATCCTTTAACAAGAAGAGGTCCCTGAAAAAGGAAAAAAGTTAAAACCATATTTCTGTTTGTGGAGGAAACTATCCATTGTCTGAACTGCAAAATTCTTAGGTAACCTTTTTAGAAAAACCCAGACACAGCTGTGTTTACACTTTCAGATACATACTTATATTCATCTGAATATAACAGTAGTAGGTAATTTTACAAATTAATTAATCAAATGTGTTCTGTAGGAGTCTGCTGTCTCATGATACATTTTTATATTCTTGGTAGAAAGAAAACAATGCAGGCATTAGTATAAAACCTTGCTTATTATTCATAATGCTCTCTCTGGATTCCTAGGTAACGAGTGCAAAAATACATCAGAAGCATCCTAGTGAAAAGAATTTCTAATGCATCCTAAGTCTAAACATTACCATCGTTTTGAGAGGTGCTTCCAAATGTCAGAAAGCAAATTACATTTGATGTTGAGCCAAAGCATTTCAGTGTAGAAGCATCACTTGAAGCTTCTATTAATAGTATGATCTATTTTAAGGAAGAAACACTACTCTGATTTTATATGGTCTTCCTTAAAGTTTCAGGAATTCATCTTTAACATCTCACCGTCTTTTCTATCTAGCTCATTTAGATTCGTGGTTTTCCAGTGAACTATATGGCCATAGCGTGTGCTCTTGATTTCAATTAGATAATTCCATTATTTACTGATGTTTCCATTCATGGTCTCTTAGAGTACTTCTAAATGTTTAAGGTTAAGCAAATTCCAATCTGTTATCTTACAATTAAACATTAATTCAATGTGAATTATTGCTCATCTCCAACCATAGTGTCATTGCTTCTGGCTTACACAAAGAAGTCTGCACGAGTTAAAGTGCTTACTGGCCAAGCTTTTAGAGATGGCAATGTACTTAGTATTATACCCATCTGAAGTATCTTTTAGTATTGAAAAGCATCCAAAGCTTTTCATATCTCATGCCTTAAAACATTCAGGCAATCTTTTCAGAATGAAAGAAGCTCTTTTCAAAGAGATCACTAAGAATATTAAGTGACTGCTCCTAGCTGCTAGTTCTACGTACAAAAATAATCATTCTGTAGCAAGAACAGTAGTTGAAGGTGTATTTCTTTCAGCTTCGTGAGAATTTTAGCACCTATATGCCTTAGTCAATGAAAAGAGAGACAGGTTAGAATAAATTGTTCCTTGTAAATACATAGGATAGATGTCTAAAATGGATAGGGGCAGTTGACCAAGCTGTCTTTGGATGTTGGACACTGTGCTCTCTTTATGTGGACTATATAGTCTGCATTTCTGATAATTAAACAGGATTTGCAACATACTTATTAGCCCCAGAATAGCAGTGTTTAAAGACCCATTTTCTCACAGATCTTTCACTCTTTTTGCTTCCCTCACTTAAAAAGTCAGTCACTTAGAGCAATGTAAGATCTTTTTACTTTCATAGTGCCTCAGATACTGGAGACGTGGTGGCTACAGGGCAGAAGTCACAGCACTAGCCATCCTTATCCTTGGTTCATGTTTCCTGGACCCTTCCTGCTGTAAAAATACAGATTGAGCCATTCTTTCTACTTTGTGTTTTTGTCCTTTACCTCAATTGCTTCAAGAAATTATTTAAGTGATTAGTTAACAGGCTTTTCTAAAAGGTGTTTAATAACCTGTTTCATTATGACTTTCTTGCTTTAGGAACATTCAAGTGTCCATTCAAGTAACTCTTCGTTATTTATTTGACCCATCAAATCTTTAAATATTTATGCATGCACCTGCACTGAAAGCTATTCAGTTTTGCATTGCTGGATTTATTCTTCCAGGACTCTCTACTCAAAGAGGACATTCAAGATATTGCTCTAAAAGAGCAAAACTTCAATGGTCTTTCTAATTGCAATGAACTCAAACTCTTAGATGACCTTTGGAAATCCCTATTTATGGTATTTGCACCACATGCAATCAAAAAACATGTACTGTGAATGTGCAGAAAGTAGATTAGCATTTTTCATCTTTCCAAAAAATCAGAATTACATACATATATTTATTTTTCCTAGCTTCTTTCTCCTATTCATAAGTTTTATTTCTTTGGCAGAATTACTGCAACCAGCAGTTTCCCCAGTGGGAAAGGGTAGGGGAAGGAAAGATACACATTCCTTTCCCCTAAAAGCTTAACTTAATTAGTCTAAAAAGTATCTTGCAATCTATAAAAATAAAAACATCAAGCAATTAGGCAGCAATAGAGTGTTTTATTCATCTGTAGTTCAGACCTTGGAGTATTAAACACATCTGTGTACAAAATGTCTTTTTCTACTGCTAAATAAAGTCACCATGTCTTCTCCTGTCTCCCATGATGCAATAGGAATTAGCTAATTATAGCATATGTAATAAATGCTTAATGCTTTGCTACCCTTCCCTCTAGAAATTAACTGACCATGCATACATTGCAACCTGATGAGATTTCTTTGCTAGACCAAGTAGCACACATCACAATGTTCTCCACAGCCCTGGTCGTTTGTCATCCAGACTTCAGAGCTGATCAGAGCACATGCTATTACTCCATTATGATCTTTCTGATGAAATGAAAGGGTATTCTGGTTTATTCCCAGCAGGTAGTTAAGTACCACACAGGCGCTCGCTCAGTCTCCCCAGGTGGGACTGGGGAGAGAATTGGAAAGATAAAAGGGTGAGAACTCGTGGGTTGAGAACAAGAAATTAATTCACTACTTTCCATTGGCAGGCAGGTGCTCAGCCACTTCCAGGAAAGCAGGGATCATCACGCATAATGGGAAGACAAACACCATCACTCCAAATGTCTCCCTCCCCCTCTCTTTCTTTCTCCCAGCTTTTATTGCTGAGCATGATGCCACATGGTACGGGATATCCCTTTGGTCAGCGTGGGCCAGCTGTGCTGTGTCCCCTCCCAGCTCCTGGTGCACCACCAGCCTCCTGGCTGGTAGGGCAGCATGAGAAGATGAACAGTTCTTGGCTCTGTGTAATCACTGCTCCGCAACAACTAAACATCAGGGTGTTATCAGTACTATCGTCATCACAAATCCAAAACACAGAATTGAGAGAGCCTCTACAAAGAAAATTAACTGCATCCCAACCAAAACCATGAAAAAGGGAAAGCATTGGGGTTTTGCCTCACTATGATATTGGGATCTACCTAGGACTGCACCCAGACTTGTGAGAGTCACAAGCATTTCCAGGTCTACAGGTTTAACAGAGTCATTATTGTCACCTGATAAAGCCAATGGTCTAATGACTCAAGCAGTGACAGTTCACTACATGAAAGAGATGCCCAAAAGAGATGCCCAAAAGAGATGCCCAAAAACAAAGCCAGCAGAGTTAGCAGTGCCAGCTACAATTCTTTACATGGCTCCTGCCACATTTCTTTAAACTCATGCAACCCTACATAATGGAAATTTACGTCAATGTCTCAAGGTTTGTCAGTTTTACTTGTTCCATTACATATTCTACTATAAAACAGACCTCCTACCATGGGAAGAATATCCAGAGCCACAGGTACATGGATGGTCTTCTATAAGTAACAAGAAGAGTATCCAGCTTAATACAAGGTTTTCTTGCTGATTTTGGCTACCTATTAGAATACAGTCTAGACAAAAAAAAAAGCTATAAAGGTGCAGCCAAGACAGAATCCCAGCAGTACCTATGACAGGATTCTGCCTAAAGGGAGAGAGACAGATCTGTAGGTGAAGCTCTGGCATGATCTATGCCTCCTTTGGATAACCATGACACAGAGCCACATAAGTGTCTGTTTCTCATCAGGAAGCTTCAGTGAAAACATACCAGCATTAACTACAGAACAGCAGCGACATATGCCCTTTAGTTCAGGGACTGGCAAGGTGGGCTTCAAATTACTCAAGAAGTGACAAGAACAGGTTCACAGGTGAATTTGGCAAATAAAAGAGTCAAGAGGGGAAAGCAGGAGCTAAGGAAAGGGAGAAAAAATATTAGCAATATTCTGTTTGTGGAGAAGAGGGAGGAGTTGAACTTTTGGGAGGAAGGATACAATTGTGTCTGTGTTATTTCCCCCTCATTTTTAGCAGAGAAACAGTTGTACAGCATCATTTCTATTTAAAACAAATGCAGCTATCATGAATCCAGAAGCAATTACTTCTGACTTGGAACTAGTTCAGGCTTAACACCCTTCCTGTGCCATCTCAGGCTACAATTTGTTTGTGGGCTGTTAACTGTAGCAGCAAGATTGCTGAATTTTACCGCTTGGTGACCACTGAGTTAATATGAAGAACTCAAGTGGTTAATAAATTGTCACACTCTACAAACCTCAGAGAGAGTCCTATGACCTCTTTGAGATCGCCAGGATGTAAAAAAGTGCTCTGCAGCACAGAAGCAGTCCTGTCACTGGTTGATTGATACGAATCAAATTATTTGAACATGATCTTAAGATTAATGCACTGAGGATAAGCCTAATACACCATTCTCACTGGGCAATATTATCTCCTGACTTCACTGACATTCACAAGCTGATCTGCTTTGAGGGTTTAAAAAGGAAAAAAAAAAAAAAAAAGAAAGAAAGCTATTTTGTATATCTTTTCATCCTCTGAAAGATACAGCTGCCCTCAAATAGAGGACACTTTTATTTGTATACTACTTAAACAAAGCAAAATCTCTTTCACTTATTCATGTAAAAACTTATTACAGTTAATTTTTAGCTCCTGGTGCATTTATATAGCCTGTTTATGCCATTGCTATACCTGCAGAGCACTGTTACAATGATAGTTTAAATCAAAAAATGTCTAAGGTTGTTTCTTTTCAACATTCTTTTGTTGTATTTACATTCCCATCCTCAGCTAAAGACTCAGACTTTTTCCTATTCAGCTACATATTGAATCATCAATTTAGTTTTCACTTTGATGAAGCTCTCATCTGGCTCAGAAGGACCTGTTAAATAATGGCCCTAACCTCAATGCAGTCTCTGTGGAGTATCAAGCTTGTTTGTGCAAGGTGAAGAACCTGTTGTAATCACTTTGGGAAATCGTTTATACCACATTGTGTTCTCAAAGCCTGTGGTGTTCATAATGGGTACTAGAAGGCTGAGAATTTTAAAGATATCATACCAAGAGATGTAACATATGAATCAACATCTTTTATCTACCTTAAGACATGGTAAACAAAAAGTTTTGCTAACATCTTACAGTGGATTGGACATACAACTGCTAAAAGGAGACAGACTTGCAGAACTGAAAGCATGTCTCCCTTGAAAACCAGGAGAGAAAAATACATGCTTGGGAGGTTCAACTCATCTCATCCTAAAGTAGACAGCTATTTTTGGTCAAATGACAATTAATCCCAGAAATACTGTATACAAGTACTGCTACTAAATCAGAGGTAGCTGTCATAAATTAAAGAAGATGAAATCTAACTGAAGTTTTTCATTCAAATTACTTTCCAGTTTTATTGTTGTAGCTAAAACAGAACTCTAGACAAAGTGAAAACAATACACACAAAATATAAATGTCATTTCCGAAATAATTATTGAGCATAGAGTCCTCCAAAAAGTCTGTTCATATTTTTTTCCTCTCCAGAGAGGCATCTAGCTGTTATTTCTATAAATAGGCCATTTCTTGTTCAGTCAGTTTCCTTTCTCTTCATGTAGTCATCCAGGGAAGCTGGATTTTCCTTTTACAAGACATGCTACTCTCTTCTGTCCAAATCCTATGATCATCTATTCCTTCAGCATTTCACAACCTTTGCATTTTTACAACACTATCTTCTCTCTTCTGTTTCTAGGAAATTCCACTAGTCTTAGCTTTAATTCTCCTTATTCACCTTTCCTATGTCTCTTCTCTGTCCTCAGAAGAACAGGAGCTCCCTTGGTTAGAAGACTTCCATTACAAACAGAATTTCAATTTAAAGCAAGTGGTGGATATGCTTGTACCTCGAGTTGTTCAATAATATAAGCACACAATTTCTGGCTGACACTATTTAACAGGTCACACATGAACTTTCATGTAACCCATGCCACGGACCACTGTTGAATACACTGCACTTTTTTTTTTTCTTTTTTTCCCCAGAGTGTTCATGCATGGTTTACATGAGAATTGCCATCGCAGGATTCATCTCTACAACCACACAATATGAATCTCTTATTTCTTAGCATATGAATCTCTTATTCCTTACTCTCAGATGTCATCATGATAGTAACTGGAAGTGATTTTGAGATATATGCATTCCTGCAGTCTGAACATTTTGAGTGAAAGAGCTGAAAATGCTTTCTTCCCTGGAAAAGGAGAATGTGATCAATACTATTTCAGAAGTACAGATAGTAACAGACTTGCGTTCAATTAGAATTATCTTTAACTGACCTGAAGAAGATTTCTGAACAAAAGAACCAAGTTCCCAACTAGAATGGTAACACCTGCAAAACAGTGTGTTGTGCTACAAAGGGTCAAAGCAAGAGATGAAATGATAAAACACCCTCTTTACCGTTCTATCTCACTATTTCCAACTCGGAATAGTCCCTAGAGAAAATGATCGTGGGAGAAACAAACTACTAGTCCAATTTTTATTACAAGTTTTATTCACTACTGAACACTACAACAAAGTTGCAATAAGTCATCTGAAAGAATTTAAGTTCCCAGAGCCACCATGCTGAAGCATATAAAGTTAGATGTAATTCTGACAAAAGTTTAATAGTGCATATTAACTTATTCTAACATTAGATTCTGCACTCTGTTACATTTCCTTAGGTCTGGTTTCTTGGAAGCAAACTGTGGGTGGGAATACAAGTTTCTTTTTGTATAGCCTTGAAACAAAATGGTATATATCTGCCAGAGGGAAAAAAAAAAAAATCCTAAGTACTGAGGATTTCTGCAGCAGAACTCCTACTGCAAAACCAGAAATAAATTCTAGCTTTAGGTTAGCTCCACTGTTGGAGGTAAACCCTAACTCCACGATGGTTCTCTAAATAGCTAGCCTCCTTCAGCAGTCAGTCTCATGTTTAGGCACAGTAACAGGGAAATGCATCTGTTTATTACCTCTTTTAATCCAATATACCATACCACTGGTGCCCTCAGGATAAAAGCCTTACTGTCTGCTGCTCAGTATGCAGCTCTGTCTATGTTATGCTATAGTATAAAATGGTTCAGACTTAACACAGTACCAGGACACACAATAAAGATTATTGTAGCACAACAAACTATTATATATATATTATTGAAATTAAACCTGTCTCTCACTAAGTAAAGAATGCACTGAAAAATCAGTTCACACCAAAGCAATGATATATGTATATGTAAAGAACATACCCAGTCATCAAACATATGAGTGCAACCAGACCAGTCCTTCAGCTAACTACCCAGTAGTTTGTGCATGTAGGCAGTGACCAGTGAATTATGGTCAAATACTAGTTTTTAGATATATTTTAAATTTAATTTGTTTATCACTATTGAATTTACAGATGAAGGGAGAAAAAGGAAGAAAATAAAAAAGGAAGAAAGAATTAAGCTAACACCAAATTACTTATGGATACAGAACACTCACCTAGATCCTCCATGAAAACCTATGCACCTCGTTACTTATAAATACTGTTGCTCTTGTTCCTCCACTGTTGACAGATTATGATCTCTACCTTAAACTGACTTGGTCTGGGTAGCCTCACCATAAATGTACCCATCCTACCACTGTGTCAAAAGTCTTCTTACTTATTAGATAACTTGTGGTACCTACTTGATAACGATGTAAGGAACCAAACCAGATAATGTTCCAGGCTAAACATATAATGTACAAGATGCTGTGAAGTATTTTATGATGAAAATGTTGGTGCAGACCAAGCATCAAAAAAAAATCTTCCAGATAATAGCAGGTCATCATTCATTCAAATAAAAATGATAAATAGATACTAAAAAATACCAATGTCAAATGCTTGAAGTTCTTTCTAGGACAGATAATATACTATATTTTATAGAATAAAAGTAAAGAAAGATTTAATGAGATAATAAAGAGTCTTACTAGGCTAATTGCAGACCCTATTAGAAAACTCTTCTCCCATATCCCAGTCTGCTGATTTCAGAAACAGTGGCAAAGCAGCAACATGGACTCACAGCTCAGTTCCAACAGCAACATCAATCAATGTTCAGAAAGAATCAAGGAATATGACCCTTGCACAAACATCAGAATTGTTTTAAGTATGTATTCCTTGGGGTTGGGAAAGAAAAGCAAAAAGGAAATCTATTTTTATCTCAAACATTAGCCTTCAAATGTATTAGCTGTATATAATTTACAACACCCAGACTAAATTTTAGATTAGCATTTGGTTTAGGATTTGGTATATTCAGGAACACATTTTAAAAGAAGAATTAACTGTTCAGGCAATTTCTATTTATAACTGAAAGAATGCATTCAAATAGCTTTTGTCATGAAGAAAAAACTGAAGTGTTATTTTGTAAGCCCACAAGCTGTAGGCAGTTAGTTCTTAATATATGCTGTTCCTTTGGGAATTTGAGGGCTGGAAAGGACAGTTAGAGAATCTGAAAAAGTTTAGGTCTTTTGCCTGAAGAGAGCTGCTGAGCAGGGAGGTCACTAACTACTTTTCGTTGAATGTTTAAAAAAACACATTAGTGCTCTATTCTGTTGTTAGTAGTATTATTATAAAAATGGGATTTCCCATTTCAGCACACAGTATTATTACTATTTATGTGGTGATACTGTAACACTTAACTGAATAATACATATTCATATTCTGACAGACTATGCTTGGAATTACAACAGTTCATGCATAGCCTGCAATTTCTGGCAATATGTATAGGAACACATTCTGGCAAAAGAATGCTCTCTTCCAGTTTCATTTTTATTAGCAAAGACCATAAAATATCCTGCTCATTAAAATCTGAATAACTTCCATTGGGAGTGCACTTTTCTGAAAGTGTTTTCTTACAGCTGGCTGCAGGATAGATTTGCTGGCTAACCAGGGCTCTAATAGGACATTATGCAATCTACAGCATAGCAAGAAGACAGTTGCATAATCAGAACAACTATTAACAACTCCACTAAAAATGGTAAGTGCTTAAGTGCAACTGAGTAACATGGAAGAAACAAAAGAAGCTAAGATTGTCAGTCTGAGGTCCTGAATTAAATGTTTACACATTATTTTATTGCTTTCATTGCAAGGATGCTAAGAATAAGTCCATCACAAAGGCAGCACCATATAAAATGAGACCATAATTCACATGTACTAGAAATGTCATTATTAACTGGAGCACAGGACTCCAGTGAAGATCACCATGCCTTAATTCTCAAGAGTTGCTCCAGTGCTTCTCAAGCCCAGGCAGCCATCTGATGAATATCTAGTTTAAAGGATCTACAGTACCTCTGCACCAGAGTGCTGAGTGCACTAACCACATTTACTTGCCCTGATCAGCATCACCTGGGACCCTCACTCATGCCTTCTGCCCATGGGGCCTGATTTCAGCACATGCGGGAGCCATCAGTCCCTGCCCCAGAAACCCTGCAGGAGTGCTCGTCTCTGCAGTCATGCCTGTGTCCTGCCATGGATCTCCTTGATCCTGACCCTAATTTGCAGGCTGACATCCCAGCCTGGACTAGGTGCAGCCCCACCAGCACTGAAATTTCAGGCAACCACTGAGTTTCCAGTTTGTCTTTTATCTTAGCTAGTTCAGTTATCTCAGTTATGCAGGCAATCCAGGGAATTAACGACTGATGTTTACTATGATGGTATGACAAATTGTTACAGGACCTCCCTGGGTGAGACCTTTGGAGAGAGTTCTAGAGATGTAGTGCTCTGAAGAACACTGTCCATGAGCCTTTGCAACAACTGCATGAAGAAACAGGCAAATAGTTTGATCTAGAATTGTGCCTCAGAGCAACACTGATTTGTGTAGACACAGCAGCGCTTACAAGCTTCTATATATTCACTAGTCCCTGAGTACAGGGTCTCACTAGTCACTGAGTATATTCACATATATTCACATATATTCACAAAGTCCCAAAAGTATTGACCTCTCCAGTACTCTGGCTATTTCAATTAATTCAGACAAAATGTGTGCAAGCAGATATCATTTAAAATTCCCATCCTGTTACCAAGGTATAGGACACAAGAAATATACAATGTGATCCCCTCACACTTCTGTTTGCAGCAAAATCTCAAGCAGCTCTTCCACCTTCGTATCTTACTCCACACAAAATAAACAAAGACAAAAATATGTTTCAATGACTGCATGATGTAGTATTTAGGTGTCAATTCTCCACAATTTCAGCCTAAAACAGCAATGGGAAGTTCAAAGTCATGCTTGTACTGAAGCAGTTAATTAAGCCTCATTGCTCACACTTAATGGTAAGATTCTTGTTGTCTTTCTTATTTGTGGTCAAAGGACCACTACTGGCCTCAGATGTGGGGCAAACAAATCAGCATTTTGATACCACATGGAAGTTTATTACAATAAAAATCCCTGCAGATCAACATAAAATTGAAAACTTCATGCAATATCTATTATGGTGATTTAGTCATATCTATATTCAAAAGTCCCAAAGTAAGTACTAAAAAAAAACGTGTTATCTAAAACCTTATTGAAGGCCTATGAACATTCATAGGAATCTTTCAAGTTTCTAATAAAATGCATGTTTTCCTGGAAGCAGATTAAAGATTCTGTTCAAAGGACTTCTAACAGATGACTGTAGATCTACTTCAATAAACTGCAAAGGCTAAGGGATTTAAGACAAGTGCCATATTGTTCAACTGGAAACAACCTGAAGTTAAAAGATTTTTTTTACATGACACTGAACATTATTACATTGTAAATCTACACATAAATAGCAGAGCTATACAAGAAAGCACTAGGGAACAAAAAATGGATTAAATACTTTATTACAAGTAATCTGGTGATTCTGTGATAACATTTGTCACCTGGAATGATGGAACTGGACTAAATTTGATTAAATTTAGTCCTATATTGTGGCTTGTGACAACTGAATATCATACCTTAAAAAGATCTCTCAAAACCCTCTTACTTCTCCTTAGATAAGAGGATATTGCTTTAGTTTCACTGTTCTAATGGCTAGAAATGTTATTTTCATCCCACAAGGATTAACGCGTACCTACAACTGCATGTTTCTATTACCCTTGTGCTTTGAACTTCTTCCCTGGTGTTGAGCCTCATAAGAGTATATAATGATCAGCAATCAAACATCATGTTATTAAACACATCAGACTCGCTTACATTGTTCAGCTTTACTGTTCTGGTGGAGCTGAGTTGGGTTAAACCATCATAATACCAATCTCCAGATTATCTATCTCTTCAAGTGAGGTGGCATACCTGTGTATCAGCTCATTTCCTCATTTCTTCTCCCAGTTCTGCCAAAGTTATCTTAAAGCATTTTTCTGCAGCAGGATTTTCTCTTTTGACAGAAATGAGTTGGATAACACATAAACATAATATCTACTATGCTCAACTGCAGTCAAAATGGCTTATCTGAGATCAGCTTTCAGTTTTCTTCCTAGAAAGTAGAATTTTAGTAGCTCTTCTCCACACCTTTTCCATCTTTCTTAGAGAGTTTCAGCTCTCATCCCACCTTACACTATCATAGTCTTATGCTGGTGATAAATTTGAAATTTTATGCATCAGGTAGAGAGTGGCTAGTCTCTTGGCCTGACTGCACATTTGTACTTCACATCTTTATTCCTTCATTCCTTTCAGTTATTCTTCCTTTGCACAGTCTCCTAATTCAATTTAGCAAGTATTCATTTAATTTGGGGACCATTCCACACCCCCAGTGCACAAAAGCCCTAGTTTTCCATAGTCTGCTTGTACTTGGCAACTAGGAGTTTTGATGTTCTTTGCACAGCACTTTACCTTTTGAATTTCTTACTTTATCTCCAGACTCTTTTGATAAAAGTGCTGGCTTTTCACTGATTACTCCACTTTCCATTCTTAATAGACTATTTGCTGACTACTAATTCCACTTTAGCTAGTTCTGAAGCCCTCTCCTTCATTATCCCTTTCACCTGCATCCTACTCCTCCTTTTGCTCAGGATACAAGTCAGTTTTATAACTTTGAAGTAACTACAAGCCTCTTTAACATTAAATTTCTTGAGATGTGCAATCAACCTGACTTCATTAAATAATTCACTTAAAGTTCTGAAGATATGATTTTTAAAATAAATCAACTGGAAGGAAAATCGAAGCAGTTCTACAGTGAAAGTTAAAGAAAACCAATGTGTGACCCCTTAAAATAAACAGGTTTATTTCTCAAAAAAATAAAATTTTCAATACTTATAAGACCCTGCATTACTGGGTTTTGGCCTAGTAATTATTTAGTAAAAAAGTCAGACTGCTATTACACCCAGGAATAAGTGAACTTTATGCTGACCTTCACACATTAGCTAAGAAAATTACAAGCCCTAAAGTGACCAGACTTTTTCATTAAAAAGAAAAATTCTTTTAAGCTAACAACTTAATTATGCAGTGCAGCCAGCAAGGGTAAAGCACCATAACAGATATGACATGCTACACTGATAAGAAAGGGGTGCAAAAGATGTTTAACTAAAAATAGAATGAAAATAAAAGTCTAAAAAGGAAAGTAAATATTTTAAATCAAATGTAATTATTATTTCAAAGAACATTAAGAGTAAAATTACTTCTACAGGCAGAAATCTTATATAATCTATCTAAATTGACAACTAAGTTTCAAGAAAGCAATCATATGATCATACCTTCTTTTCTTTTAATTTCTGTTTGAAATTAAAAATATCAAACAATAATTTGGCACTCATACAGTTTCTTAAATTTCCTATATTACATTATATTATATACTATATTTAAACCTACTAAAAAGTTCTCATTAAGTTTTTCATTGCAGTTATAGGAAAACTTAAATTCACATATCAATAACAGTTCTAGCAAAACTTTTCACAATAGCATGTTGAAAATGTCTATTGCTACTAAAGTCCAATCCTAGGAATATACAGGACATCCTATATATCCTATATATGAAATTACTTTAAAAGGAAAAACAAAAGAAAACATCCAAAATCAACCAAACAAGTATTTGCAAAAGGAAAACGGAATTCAGACAATACCTGTTCCACCTCTACCACAATTTCATTATAGAGCTATCCCACAGCCAACCAACAATGCTATTAAAACATAATCTACCTTCCCGTAATAGTACATAACAATCAGACAGATATCTCTCACTTCCGTAAAACATCTGTTGTCAGAAACTCTGGATCTTATAGGTGTTGTTGTAAAGAGACATTGATGCCCGTCAATGTTTTCCCCTGAAATATAGTGAAATTTTGTTGTAGAAATCCTGGAACAATTGGTGGAGCAAGTATCTTTCAACCATGCAACCCACTGCAAGTTTTAGGACTCAAAGATTTCACATATCAATCAAGTCTCTATTTTAACAATCAGTTTTCACAGTAAACCGTTCTATGACAGTTCAGTTTGTCACAGAAGGAAAAATCTTCCATGTATCTTCTTTTACCTTTATTTCTTGCCTTCTCTTATGTTTTGACAGCTTCTCCTCCTCTGTTTCCAGTATATCCACCTCTTCCTCCATTCTCAGTTTATTCTTCAACTTCATCATCATGGTCATGTATTTCCCACATTACACTCCCAGTACAACATTCTCTTTCATGTTGTCTTGTTTTGTAGACAGCTGCAAATATTTGAGTTGTATCCAAAACTTTCAATCTGTTTTCTTACTACCCTTTAAATTTCAGCAACATTTCAGTTGCATTTTAGGCCTCCATTCTCTCTTTTGTAGAGGAAAAAAAAACAACCTTTCATCAGGTTCAAGTACAATGTCCCACACCTTTGGCATCCAAAAATTTAAGACTATCCTTCTTCAGACAAAGCATCCAATACAAATTCCTTCATCCACTGACTTCTTTCATTTTGGCTTCTCAGTTTGACATTTTATTCCCTAGTAACAGAAGTATCTTAACACCAACACAGATTCCTGCTAACACAATGAGGATCAAAATGTCCAATTTCAGCTTAAGAAATACAGGGTCCTATTAGGACTCTATTTATTAGTATTAGATATTGGAAATACTGCTGATCAGATCAATTTAGATAGAATAAAGGTTTTGCAGCTAATTGATCAATCTGTTTAACCATACATAATACCTTAATCTTTTGGCATGCATGTATAAAAATACACATAGATATTCTACTTTTCTACAAAAAAGCATTTCTGCAACATTTCCATGATCTTCCAGACAGCAATATCCCAATAAGCATTATTACATAAATTACAGCATCTTTGGGATGGTCTTGTTGCGTGAATGGTACCAAGCACTAGTGCTTCAGGATTTCATGACTTTTTAAGGGTGTGATAGATTGGACATCTGGGTCCAACACAGGAAACAAGTTTGTTACAACCACACTCTGTTGTCTCTACTTACCCACAAGGAAAGGTAAGAAAAAGTACAGTAGAAAGAAGAGCGATTAATCAATTAAAATTGTATAACGAGCCTGGAACACAACCAAAATTGTCCAAGTCCCTTCACAATGCTCTATACTCTACTCCACATCACAACTCGGTGTCATAAAATTTGAACTAAAGTGGACATTCCTTAGTTTCCCTACAATCAGGTCACAATTACAATGGCAAGCTTTCAGAAATGAATACTCAGGCAATTGTAAAGAAAAGTAAAACTACCACAACTTTTGCCAATCTACTTTGGCTGTTCCATGCTTTATGAAGTATGCCTTATTTTTTAGAGTTCTTATGAAGAAACCCAATATTACTATATTAGAAGATGCCTAATTCAGTTCCTAACACCTTACAGCTATACTTGCAAGCTAATCTGCAGACTTCAAAATCTGTTTAGATGACAGCTGGTTCAAAAAATCATTTAAAAAAAGTAAAAATATTTTAGTTTTTAGTATCTTGTGGTCTGTTATCTACTCAGCATTTTCCCTTCTGATAATTTAAGGGAATTTCTCTTTTATAGTTCATAGCGATATTTATTAGACTTGCAGATTTTTCTAATGCTAGCAAGTAGGAAGACCAATTCTTCCACATAAAGATGGATAAGGCAACTGTAAAATAAGTTGCCTTAATAAAAGCAATGTGATATTAAGCAAGAACAGACTCAAGCATTGGAAACCATGAAAAATGGAATATAGATGAGAAAAATCTACATAAATTACCTGAACGTACCTTTAAAATAACACTACCAACTTTAAAAAGCTTCTCTTTCAGCTAGTTTCAATAATTTTAGATAGTCTAGAAGCCTTTGTCAGCCTTTCATGCCGTTCTTGTACATTCAAAACTCCCTTTGTTATGACCTACCCTGAAATTAATCTTTTTAAAATTCTTTCCATCATGGCATGGTAATGAGAGTCATATCTCTATGAATTATCAAAGGCTACTTAACTCAAGATAATCAGGCACAGCACAGGAAACTATGAGACAAGTTTGCCAAATTCCAGCATTTTTGTTTGACTAATGCACTATTCAACATTTTTCAGTAACAAAAAGTAGTAGTTTACTATCGCATTGGCTTGAATGTCACTGTTGACATTATAAAAATATATTCATATATTTTTATATTTATTGAAATATATTCCATACCTTGATCCTAAGATCTTTAGAAAGGTATTAATATTTAGCAGTTAAACCCCAAGGACTTTCTCAGTTAGGCCCTCTTGCCACAACCTTTATGAGACTGAGGTATTTTCTCACAAAAAAAAACAAAAAACACCCTAATTCATCTGGAAACCCATCTTATACAACAAGGATTGTGAACAGCATCTTACAAGTAACAGGATGAAGTGGCAAAACTCTAGATAGAAGGCAGCAAACTTTGATAAATGCATATAGATAAATTAAAATACTAGGAGTTGATAGGAAAGACTTTAAGATGTTTATTAAACACTATTTTTACTATTAATTTATGAAACTAAACACATAGTATTTGTGAAAAAAATACTCCAAGAAGCTAAAGGAGGCATAAGAACACTAATATCACACAGTGCTGTTTACACACTGCTGTTTTTCTTATGAATTCAGAAAAGAGTTACAAAGCCGGAGCAGGGCCTGGACCACAAGTCCTGTGAGGAGCAGCTGAGGGAATTGGGGTTGTTTAGTCTGGAGAAGAGGAGGCTCAGGGGAGACTTCATTGCTCTCTACAACTACCTGAAAGGAAGCTGGGGGTCGGCCTCTTCTCACAGAAAACTAGTGATAAGACTAGAGGGAATGGACTCAAGTTGTGTCACGGGAGGTTCAGGTTGGAAATTAGGACACATTTCTTCTCAGAAAGAGCAGTCAGGCACTGGGACGGGTTGCCCAGGGAGGTGGTAGAGTCACTGTCCCTGGGGGTGTTCAAGGGAAGGTTGGATATGGTGCTTAGGGGCATGGTTTAGTGGGTGACATCAGTGGTACCAGATGGACCAGATGATCTTGGAAGTCTTTTCCAACCTTAATGATTCTATGATGCTATGATAAGAGAAATATAATGAACAGGAGTTATTTCAAATTTTCTTAACTACATTATCATTAATGGTGAACAAGTAAATACCATATGGATGATGGCATATAAAGTACACATAAATGATTATCCAAAAGAGAAGGTAAAGTAAGAATAAATTCCAGTAACTTGCTAGATGGATAACAAGAATTCAGAACAGGTTGAGTATATTACTTCTTGCCCTTTGAATTCCTCTGCTTGATTACAGTATTCATCTCCCAGTTTTTCCACAGAACAACTCACTTTCTTCCAAAGAGGTCTCAAACATTTTCAGAATAGGTTTGACTCCACAGAAATAGGTAGACTTCCACATTTTTGGAAGCCACTACCAATCTTTGAACAGAAGTTTAGCAATGCATAGAGGAAACACAGGTTTTGTTCATTTTTCATTTTTCACCCTACCACATAATTACTTTGCGCTGTTCTGTTGAATTCAAGAGAATAATTGCATGGTCATTTCTGCAAATAAATGTTTCATGAAATCTCTCATCATCTATCTCTCTTTAGCTTTTAGCTAAAGCAAGCCTTTACAAATAATATCTGTAACAGTAAGAAATGAGCTGTTTGCTATTAGTAAAATATAGTTTAATTTTACTTTTTTTTTTTTTTTTTTAATTTTACAGTTTACAGGACACTTTTTTTTTCAGCTCTTTTGCACAGCATAAATATATTGCCATGCTGAAGCCCCCTTGATCTGGAAACACCCCTCCACCCTCACAATGGGGCAAAGCCATGGTCTTCCTCAGATACCTTCCCATTCGTGAACTCCACATTCTTCCCTTGAAGGTCAAAACACACTGGGAACAATGCAGGTTGAGGTCACCTCCCAGCCTGAAGCCACAACACAATCAAGGTGTGCAACTGCAACTGGAAAGCGCATAAATATTTTATTATACTTCATATTTCTGAGCAACCAGTAAGAGAAGAAAAATGAGAAGAGGGAGACTGTCACATACCTACAACCTGCAAAGTAGGTAAGTGACAAGGAAAGCTGGTGTCTTTTTCCTAGATCTCCGCAGTTTGATTTGGGAAGGATGGTCTTGAGGCAGCCTGCTGTCATGAAACTCTTTTTCTGTGACCTAGCATAAACATCTCTAGAACATGAGGAATAAGGTTATAAACTCATGGAGGATTACTGTAAACCTTTGTTAAGATATGTATAGAGGTGCACCATTTTTTATTTATTTTTTATGTTTTCTTAAATCAAAGATAGAAAAAATGCAGAAATAAATAGCTACACATTCTTGCCTGTGAATCACTTCTGAGTTGCCAAAGCAGACACTTCACAATACTTTTAATGAGTTTGTCAAGGAGTTGTATCTTGCCCTAGTTTGCTGGTATCAAACACGCCTTCAGGACACTTTGCTGACACTCTTTTATAATGATCACAAAGTCACGGTTATCAGGAATGAAGTACTGAATTGCTTAATTAGACCAAACACATGCACGTACATTTGCAGTTTGCTCAACTGTAATAACAGTTTATGAGAGCTGGAATAACTCCGTGATCAATATGGCTAATCTATTAATAAAAACTAAACCCCAGGAAACAAAAAACAATTCCTTTTTAAAGGAAGCAAAAAACGATTGCTAAAGGAAAGAGCAGCTCTCTATGTTTAAACATCAGCAGTGTTATTAAACCACCAACAACTATTGCCAGCTTTAATCCCATGGAAACAAATTGATGATATCTGCATTGCCATATATTTCTGTTGATAAACTGTCAGACCCTGAGAGATAGCCTGCTGTAGCTGGACTCGTACATACTTGGACTAAGTTCTGTAGATACCAGGATTTCGTAGCTTCAAACGGTTGCCTTGGACACAAAGTGACCCAGAGTTTTAAAAATAGAGCAGTTTCTACATGTGGATTAGATAGTCAGCATTCTTTGAGTCAGCCGAATGAAGATAAATCAAAGCTCGGAAGGGCTGGGAAGAAGCTTCCTAGCCATTCTGTCTGATTGCTAAATTAAATCAACTGGGGTTGAGAGAATATTGCAATTATGCGTAGCTACACCATTATTTCCCCAATGGGAAAGTGTTCTTTCATCCATAGATTAGCTCAGCCAATAAAGGTATTGCACAGTTAACATTTCACTTTTGCTACAGTAAACTTATCAAGCAAGATCGGTTACTGCATTAGAAAGCCATTGAAAAGAAAACTCTGAATAATCTCTCGTGAGAGAGATTTTGACAGCCTGACGTGTAGCCCTTTCCCAATCCTCCTTCTCACCCTCAAATTAACTTTTCAAGGGTATCAATTATAACATATATCCTTCCATGACAACGATCAGCAACTCTCCTAAATAAGAAGAAAATAAGAGGTACCCGTCCATTTTCTTGCCCCTGTATATGGAGTCCAAAAGCAACAACAACAAAAACAAAACAAAACAAAAAAAATCATGAGACTACATATATGTTCTTAATGCCTTGGTCAGTTTTACCCTGTAATAACTAACCACATGTTGCTACATTAAAACTGTGCCACCAAATTCATCACATATTTGTCTGACCCAAGCATAGTCAACTGTCATACTAAGAATGCATCCTTGATCTAGTGTGCACTTCCTATAGAACATCAGTCCTGCTTAGATCAAAGGAATAGTTGAACCCTGATTAAGAGCATACAAAAACACTAAAAGGGAAAAATAGAACTCAGAGAGGTACCATGAGATACAAATGTCATGTAAATGACTCTCCCATAGTGTGCTGACAGATGAACTGGTGAGAGGGTGATTCAGTAACAGGCTATGAAGTGGATGGAAGAGTTGCTGAACCACTGTGCTCATGTGGGTGTCAGCAGTGGTACAACGGGATCAATATAGTTCAGCCCACTATTATTTCAGGTCTCTGTGAATGACATGAGTGATGGGACATGCTGCGCTCTCAGAAAATGTGGATCAAAGCGGGGGAGCGATGAACATGCAGGGGGACTGCGTTACTGTTCAGAAATACTTCAATAGGTTGGAAAAGTAGTAGGCTGACAGAAAATTCATGAAACTGAACACAGACAAATGGAAACTTTTGCATCTGGGATGAAAAAACTCCATGGAATACAATAGGCTGGGTGCTGACAGGCTAGAAAACAGCTTCATAGGAAAGGGCTTGAGGCCTTAGGTGGACATGTTAACCATGAATCAGCAATATGCTGTTGCAGAGATAAAAGCCAACCACCCATGGAGCTGCATTGGCAAGAGCATAGCCAGTGGGTTGAAGGATGTGATTATTTTGCTCTGTTCAGCACTCATGAAACTGCATGTGGAGCACTGTGCCAGTTTGGAGCTCCTCAGTACAAGACATTGACATGCTGGAACAAGTCCAGCAAGGGACCATCAATACCATCAGGAAACTGGAAAACATGACATGAACAGAGATGAAGAGAAAAGGATACGTTCAGCCAAAGGAAAGGGATGAGGAGAATTCATCACCTACCTAGTGGGAGGGTATAAAGAAGACTGACCCATACTCTTCTCAGAGGCACATAGACACAGGGTGAAAGGCAATGGACACAGATAGATTTCCAATTATATATATATTTAGAAAACAAAAAACAAACAAACAAAAAAAACAAAACACATGGCAGTAGTCAAATATACTGCAACAGACTGTCCAGAGAAGCTGTGGAATCTTTACCCTTGTAGAAACACAAATCTGCACTAGCTGAGGCCCCACGCAACCTGACCAAACTGGACCTGCTCCTGAGATAGACTAGATGACTGGATTTCCAGATGATCAGATATGTAGATTTGTCCCTGCCAGCCTAAATTATTCCATGATTCTAAGCATGAATGCAGAATGTCATTTTCCTACATTTTTCGGATCGGTAGCAACATAAGGATATTTTTGCTGATGAATTAAAAAGCAACCAACAATGTGTTTAATAACAAGTATTTAAACTTAACCACCTTTTCTCACCCAAGACGAGACCATGTTTGGTTGATTCACACATTCCTACTCAAAGCAGGATTGAAAGCACAAAACTGCAGTCATGCTGAAGACAAAAACTTAAGTCACGTAATCATTTAGTGTACATTAAGTCCATTACAAAACAGAGTGGTATGTAAAAACAAGATACTGATTCAGATCCTGCAACTGAAAAAAACTGTTTGATAGACTGGAACACCACCCAGGTGTCCAACTCTGCTGACACAGGTCTGATCCTTCTCCTTCTAACTACAGAGAAACTGAGTGTCAGAATTCTCTCTGTTCAGATCCAAAGGAATCATCAGGCTAATACATTCTGCTTTAACGGTGATTTTTTTTTTTTTTAAGTTCTTTATATTTGGTCTATCACTTGAAAAGCCCAAGATTAAAAACTGAAAAAAACACTGCCTGTAGAAAGGACTGCTCCCTGCTCTTGCAATCACCACTTAAAGATTTCTATTTAAGAAGAAAAATTGAACAGAGAAATATGAGAAACCTGAATTTCATCACAGTTTTTTCAGCTGGCTCACTGATTAGTCAAAATCATCCCCCCTTGATCCCTTCCACATGCCATTTTTGTAATTGCATGTATAATGAATGAGAGGCCTCTGCTGCTAATATTTTTTTCTAAGACCACATAAGCATGTCTAAACTGATGAAAATCTTCAATCATACACCTTGGGCAATGCTTTATAGCCCAGATTCCTTGGGGGCTGCAATTTCATCTTCAATGCTTTGGCATTTTCTTAGTTAATTCCGATCCATCTTGATTTCCTCTCCATATGCACATTGAAAAATTTCAATACTTTCTAAAAGCATATAAACTTTGGACTGATTAACTTTTGTGAACTTTGGAAAGTTTTAAGATTCATCCATCAGTGATTATAATGTACTTCACACACAGGCAAACACCATTACATAGCATACATTGACATTTGCAATCTTAAAATGTTACAACTGTAAGAGCTGACATTTATTCAAGTATTCCTCATATTTTTAATTTCAAAACAGACTATATATTAGGCAAATAGTAGGCATTTAATATTAATCATATTTATTAGACAGCAATTATACAAAATCCACTACAGTCCTGCTGTACACACTGTTATAAATATTCCATGTCCTAAAGAATTGGTAGTCATGACAGAACAAGGGCAGAAAGAAGGCAAGAAATTTTGCAGTTACAGAAGAGTAGCCAGCTAGGTAGCAGTTGTGCTGGAAGGGAGAAATCAATGTTATGAAGATGTGGAATGGGATAAGTAAGGACAGGATAAGTTGCACAAAAAGCCAAGAAAAGACAGAAACTGGAGTTTTCAAGAGAAATGAGAGTAAGAAATTAAGAAAGAACTGGTCTAAAGGCGAATTAAATTGACTATGGAGAAAAAAATCAGGTGAACAGATATCAGATCCCTTCGTTTGCAATATGTTCTTAGTAATGGATTTCAGTAGCTTTTCCATTCACTTGCTACACATTATTCTCATTATATATTTCTCTTATGTTAAATATAACCATATTTGGTTACTAATTATTGAGAATTTTTTCCTCCCCTTTACTAATTCAGCTTTGGTTACTGCCATCAGTGCTCCCTCTCAGGCACAGAGTTATTCCTTGCCCATAACAGAGTCTTTTTGTTCCTTTCAGACAAAGAAATCTCAGCCAGGGATTCTATTCCCAATGAAGCAAGCACTGCAAAAAGCACAGACATTGTCAACTCAGTGTTCACTAACAAAGACCTAGCCAATCAATATACAGCCATAACAAACAAACACACGATTCTATGGTCTACAAAGCAAGTGCCAAGACAGCTACTGTGAATTATATATTAAAGTAAGTGCAGCTTCATAGTCTTTATAAGAGCATGGTACAGAAAGGTCTCTCTGGTCACAAAGCCAACTGAAACTATCAGAGCATTCAAGACACACAAATATTCCCCTGACTTGAAGACCCACCTAGCAATCCACCTCTCTTTTCTTTATAGCACATCTTTTATTCTCTCCATCATGAAACATTACCTGTATTACATGCAGGACAACATCCAATACTTTTTCTATTCACAACTTCTCTGAGTCAGCAGTGACATCTCCCTGTCTGAAGCATTTAAAAAGCCTGTACTATATGTCTTGCATACCTGACATAAGAATAGTCCCAATGTTCCCACTTTGCTGAACAAAAGGCCTGACAAAATTTTATGGCCACAGCCTGTAGAGGGAATAACTGGCAGCACTAAATTGCCTATTACAACAGGTGGAAGACTGCAGGTACAAAGTGATTCTGTCGTTTCCTTCCAGCATCCACAGGCAAATCAACAAATCCACTCAGCAGGACTTTTGGAGTCTGTTAAATTTAACAGAATTATAGCATAATAGGAGTAGAAAGGACCATGTTGCCATGCACTTGATCCATTAAAATATGGAATTGAGCCACTGACCTGTACAGTTGAATCACATTAGAAAAAGTCAAACACACTTAAGATTCAAAAACACCTGAGAACTCCAAAAAACATTTCAACTTTTTATATTATGAGGAAAAGTGGAGGTATTCATGAGCAATCAGATCCCTCTTCCTGCTTTGAGCAGTTAACCTGTTCAGCCAGCTTAGCATGACATACAAAAATATGATAACCTGATATAATGGAATGTTTTTGTTGAGGGGCAAGACAGGAATGGTCTCATCATAGAAATTTATTCTCTTTTTGTGTCCTTCCTGAGTAAGAACCAAATCTAAAAGCATTTCTTCTCACTTTGAATTTGGGTTCCTTATTAAAGGAGTAGGTTGACCTATCACATGAAGTTTGCTGTTGGCAGATTTTGTCTGTGGGCAGGCATTTATTAAAAGAAATCACTGTTTTCAAAAGTTAGGACAGTTGTGCTAATTCAGTTCTCACATCTAAACAGTTTTCTTGGATTAAAATTTCTTTGCATTCATTACGCCTTTTTGTGTGGTTGGAGACAAATGTACCTACAAAGCCATTAGTAAAGACCAGCAAGGAAAGAAAAACAAAACAAAACAATAAAAAACTCTTGAACTGTCATCAGTGCAGAGGGGAAATAGACAATTGTTTACATGTAACAGCTCAAAATGTAATCACTAACACTAGAGTGAAACAAGACGTGGAGAAAAAGAAAGAGAAAACAAAAAAAAAAGAAAAGAAAAGAAAGAACCATGAACCAAGGAGACTGCAACTTTACCACACGGTTGTCCTCTAAAGAAAACAAACCTCCAAATCCCAAAACATCATTATCATCATATTTACTTCAAAAGCTTTCTAAAAAGACACACATTTTTTGAGAGGGAAAAAAATGGGTTGAGAAATATTCAGATGGAGAAAAAAATACAAACGATCTGCTGAGAATCTTTTGAATAAGCTGAAAAGCAGCATACTGTATTTCATATTGCCCTTAAGCTACACGTTGAGTAAGTCTGTCAGGTTTTGTTATCTCAAGATAAACATAGAGCTAAACAACCTCTCTGGGATGTAAAATTTTGTTTGTTCCACTCATGTTTCTTCTTCCTACACATACAAGCACTATTGACAGTATTAAAATAAATAACCCATTAATTAAAATCTTTTATGCAAAATTCCTTCTATTGAAAACAGATGGAGATTGCATCTGTATGGATATTTAACAGTTTGACCATTTACAAAAATAACATTAAAAATTGCAGGCTGATTTTACAAGGCACTGGATTAAATCAACAGGTGAGCAGGGAAAATTTGTAAAACCTTGCCTCCAACAATCATATTCTCTTAACATGGTATAGAATTTGCCATATGCCTTCAAGCAACATACATTGAACATCAACCTAAACCTATCTTCATATTAAATTAGCATTCCTTGACTATCTACATCAAAATATTTAGAAGGAAAGCAAGAGGAAAGATTCCTGCTAAATCTTTGGACCCTGCCAGCCCCAGCAACTGCATGCAATAAATTGTATGGAAATAGATTATGGGGAATTATTCGGAGAGTATCAGTCTCTCACTTCGAACTATGGGTTGGGGCACAGAATATTTGTGGAGTTGACTGTGAAGCAGAAAAAAAGATAACTTAAAACTCACTAATTACCCATTTACAGTAGCATTCAGCTAAGAGGTGTAAACTCTGGTGTTCAGATTTCATCTCTTCCACTAAGGACAAGACAGCTGATCTGCACTCTCCCACCTGTCAGATGAAAGGACTCTGATTACTTCTTCAGTCACTGCATTTCTACGTAAAGTTCAAGAAATCCTCCTGATTCCTGAGTAGAAAACTGTTCTTTTAAAGACTATGTGAAACTCACAGGTTTCAGATAAAAAATGCTAGACTTTATTTAGAAAACATTAAAAGCGGTCTGCTCATTCTCAGCAACCTCGATTCTGCAATTCTCATCATTCAAGCTCTCAGTGCTGAGCTGCCCTTCTGCCAAAGAGCAGGCTGCCACAGCTCTTGCAGGCTGATTGACTGTTGAATGTGGCAGTGTCTGGGTGAGTTCAGACAACCTTGTTTATTTTTTTGTTTGTTAAAAACCAGTACTGGCACAGATCTAGCCAAACATGCAGGCAATCCATCCCTCAGAAAAATTTTGTCTAGTCATGTGTATGTGGCTTCCACTTTAAAAACAACAGCTGAATTGTCACCAGAAAGTGAGATCCCCAGCTACTTCCAACACCTCCTACACAGAGACATGAAAGGTATGTGGTAAAACTAAGATTAATTCAAGCACTTCACCAAAGATGGAGCTATACCTACACCTAACGTAGTACCCGTGAAGGATGCCTTTTAAGTCTCAAAGCTACTGGCCATCCCAGAAATTCCATCAGTGAACTATTAAAGAAATTAGCACTTCCTTTAAAGAGTGACAGAATTTTAACACTTACTTAAACCATGCCTAATTGCAGAACTTATACCTTGCTGCTGTAGACAGAGGAAGATGGTAAAATGAGAACAAGACAGAGTAGTTTTCAGTTGTAGATGAAAGCAACACCAAGTGGAAATTCCTATTTTCTAGTGCTCTTAGGAGAGCCAATGAAGTTTGTAGCTAGCGCCAATTCAGTCAGACAGGCACTTAAGGATATAGTAGAGAAAAATATATGGAAATATAAGATTTTATGGACAAGAATATATATTTTATGTATAAGAATATATATCAGAATGCTGTGAAGGTCCTTTCCACCCATCTTGTTTTAATATGTGCCAGGTAGGTTAACATACTCATCTTCCAATGTTAACACAGAAAAGGAGCTCAGAGAAGACTCATCATACTCTCAGTCTCAGAGGCAGCAAATAAATAAAAAAATAAACGATTTTTTGGTGTTCTAAACAGAGGTCGTGGTTTTCCTGAGCATTTTCCATTAGGCAATATGTAGAGCCACAGGACTTACCTTACATTCAAGATGCATCAGCTCAGTATCTATTGCAGTGTTGCATATCAGACCACAAGTGTCCAATTACATTCTTAAAGTAAGGAACAATCAACTAATTGTTGATAAGGAACAAATGAACTAAGAGCCATTCTGAGAAGTTTGCTGTAAAAGTCTTTTCCCATGTCTTACCAGATTTTCTTTGACAGAAGCAGAATCCAATTCTACTGAAGCAGCATCATGCTGCTTCAACCTCAAGACACACGTTGTCTCCTTACAAACACCTGCTTGTACTGCAACAGGAATAAAGAGGAATATTTAATGAACAGAGTTCCTGACACGTTTGTGTATGCTGATGGAGGAATTGTTTTTGCAGAAATATAGTAGATCAAGAAATGCTTGATGGCATTGTCATGCCTGACTGCAAGCGAATAAGAAATGTTAACCATGACTTCAATTTTTCAGTCAAAAAACAGTATTTAAATATAATTTTTGTGAATATTTTCCTAGTTTTTGATGTACAGAATAATCTAGTACATGCCACCATACCATATGCAAGGTTCAAAATACTAGCTCCATTACAGTGAGCTCTGAAGATCATCTTAGTTCTCGGTAACTATTAATCACTACTTGCCATCCTCTTCAGAGACCAGGAGAGTTTGCCAGTTTCACAAACATATGATGTCAGGATAAGAATGGTAATGAATTTGGGGCAAAGCCTGTACTGTTCACTCAGATTAAACATACCCAGGCCTAAGCCTAAATCATATGGTTCTCCTTCCAGTTATACACTGGCCCTGTACATGTATGCCAACATCAGAGTGATTCAGGTAGCTGTCCAGATAAGGAGAAATATATGGACACTAGTCCATAGCTGACAGCCATCCCCACTAGCAATATGAATAGAACAAAACAGATAGTTAGATCCAAACTTGTGCACAGCTACCAAAAGAAATATAAGCATAGCCTTCAATTCCCACTTAGGTTTTAAAGAATCTTGAAGGCTCTACTAATAGGTTTTTCTATCCATTCTCCCTAGCATATCCCCTTTTTTACCCCACCCTGCTCTTTCTTTTTATCTCCAGTCCAGATTTCTCCATACCCCAACTCACGGCCAGTCTCCTGTCCTACCTTTTACTCTCTTCAAAATGGCCATGTCTCAGTCAGTTCTTCCTACACTTATTTCATGCCTTTCAGCACCTGACACTACCCCAAGCCCCATGTCCACTGCAGTCGGGCAATTCCCTCCTCCATGTTGCTGCAGTGCCGCAAGATCCCTTGGAGCATAGAAGACCATTCTTTCAGACCAGCTGCAGCAACTCAACTGTAAACTCTCCAGGAAATATGGCCCACACTCAGAATGAAACATATGCAACATGGGTGGAATCAAGGGATTTAAGCTGCTAAAATCGTTATTCTCTGCAGAGCATGTGCAACCAGACTTGCAGGCAGGTTTTCACAGTGACAACAGAAGGCATCCCTGATATAGAGGAAATGCACTTGTCTCTCTCACCCTCCTCCCCAAAGCCTTCAAACTTTATGTCCTTTCCAACTAGCCTGAGGCAGTAAAGTTCAGGGAGAGGCAGAGGGCCGCTCACTTTTGAATGTGAAAAAACCAAACACCTCCTAGTTTTGCTTCAGAAGAAGCCAAACAATTCTGTCTGAACCACCTGTGGCAAATAAAAGCTTGTTGATGTATATCTGTTGTCAAAGATATACATCCCCAAATCTTCATAATACTCAACTGAAAACTGGTATTTATAAAGAAAAATATCACATAGAACTTAAATTAGTTTCTATTATTAATTCTATTATTATTATCTATTATTCTTCTATTCTTAGTTGTATTATTATTATCTATTAGTTTCTGTTTTTATTTATTTTAATTCTTCTATTAGTTTCCATTACTTACAGTTTCCTAAGTAAAACTGACCTAGTCCTGCATCAATTCCTGGAAAACACATAATTTAAAAAAAACAACCAAAGACTTAACTCATGGAAGGGCTTCACTTTCTTAATGAAAATGGAAGCTAGTTTTGCAAGTTCAATTACACACAATAGTAATGAAAAAACACTTTCAAATCCAGTTCCTGAACTTGACTTCCATGTGATACTCTTCATAAATCATGCCACTTTAGAGGTTGACAGATTTTTCACAAGTTCCCTCCTGGTTATTTAATGTAGCTTTTGATTAATCAATGTTTTTTCATTTTATTAAAATATTTCTACAAAGACCCTTGGTAATCTAGACCTATAGAGAGGTTTGAAATTTCAGAGATGCTAATCTGTGCTATTAGAACCTTCGTGTATGTAACAGGGTAAGATACATTAGCAACAGCAGAAAAAGGATCACCGAGTCCACCTTCTGACTCCACAAAGGGCAACCAGAGAATTAAGTCATGTATCTGAGAGCGTGTCCAAATGCTGCTTGGACTAAGGCAGTCTCTGTACTGTGACCACTGCCCTGGGCAGCCTGTCCCAGTGCCCAGCCCCTCCTCTGTGTGCAGACCCTCTCCCTAACCCCCAGCCTGACCCTGCCCTGTCCCAGCTCCATGCCGTTCCCTCGGGTCCTGTCGCTGTCCCCAGAGAGCAGAGCTCAGCGCCTGCCCCTCCGCTCCCCTCGTGAGGGAGCTGCAGGCCGCCATGAGGCCTCCCCTCAGCCTGCTCTGCTCTGAGTTGAGCAAACCCAGGGACCTCAACCCCTCCTCATATGTCTATGCCCTCCAGATCATCTTCACTGCCCTCTCAGATACCCTCTCCAATGTTTGATGGAATTTTACTGGCACAATGCTACCAAATGTAACTGCCAGTAAAGTTACTTCTATCAGAGAGTTGTACCCAGTTGCTGGTTGTCCCAGCACAGTGGGCTTCATTAGCAAAGCATGTTTACTCCATCCTCTAGCTGTTGGCTTTTCTGATGAGGTACTCTGAAAGCAGTCCCAGTCCTAAACATTGCTATATCAGCAAAGGTTTCATGCATAAATCTGGGCTAATCTGAAGATCATTCACAAGCTGGCTAGTCAGTGCATCACCTGCCATTGTTCCCAGTAGCTGGAATATTCATATGATGCCAGTTTAGACAGACATTTTAGAAACCCAAAAGAAACTTTAAAATAATTCCTTTAATCAACTTCTCTTTGCAGTGTACCAATCTAGCTATGCCACAACCTGTCAAATCTTTGTGCACTAGTCCAGTTAGGCACCTTCCAAAATACAGGTCTAATTTTATTTTTTAAGGAGTTCTCTTAGCCTTCTTACATTTGTTTTCACTTTCTTTATACCCCTTTTACAGAACCTTCCAGATGGCAAAGAAATGCTCAGCCATATTTACACAAATACAATTTCAGACACTAGAGAACGCATTGCAGGGAAAATAATGAAGATAAACTTAGCTACTTTCAGGTGAGTGCAATCAGACAATCGTGCAGTCTTCTTTTTCTTTTTTCTTTTTTTTTTTTTTAATACACTCTACAAAAGATTTTAGTATTATGTGGAAAAAAAAAAGAGAGAAAGACAGAAAGAAAGAAAAGAAAAAAAAAAAAAAACACTGACCTGATACCTAACCCTTTGATCTGGAAACAGTGACGGACTAGAAGAGACGGGCACATTTCCATTTATGCTGATGCAGTCAGCTGTTTACATCAGGTGAGAACCTGGCCCCTCTGTGGAAATCAGTGCACAGCATCAGGCACCAGGCAGATCCTTCATTGCTGTGTACATCATGTTTATTCGGCCCCATCCAGCAGCGTAGAAATTCCCCAATTTACTGGTGTTTCTCTTTGCCCTTACCACAACAGTGCGAATTAAAAGAAAAGACAGAAGGCAGTGAGGATCCAACACGCTCAAAATAAACTTGGGTTTACTTTGGATCTTATTATTATGAGTCTCTCTGTACGGAATATTTTAGGAGAACACGGCTCAAATTTATGCCTGGCACAATTCCATTCACTTCCTGAGAGACTAATTTAGCTTTTTTATTGTTTATGCTGTTTCAAACATTACACATAGGTATGAGCATAAGTCAGGAACAGAGACAAAATCATTGACTGCATTTACCTAGATCCCTATGTATGCCCTAATTGAATCACAAGCAAAAATGATTGCATGAACTGAATTTTTCCAAAATTGTTAGTCTGATTTCAAACCAGCACCGAGACGAGAAGCAAGCCCACATTATTCTGACCAAACAATATAGCTTGATAGCTCATCTCAGTGTCTAATGAAGTAACGTTTGCATAATGCATGAAGGCCAATTTAGGAAAATTGAAACTGCTTTGCCTTAAAGATGGCCAGATGTTTAGTGAGCATGTGATCAAGTGACAATTTCACCCAGAGAAATGAAGATCAAGAACGGGGCAGGTAAATAATACAGGAGGAAATTTTTCATTTCCATTTACAGTGGGGAAAACCAGCAACCGGTTTGGTGATCTCAATTCTTCAATCACCAAAAGCAGTAAAATTAAGTAACTGACATTATTAGACAGAAAGTTGTTTTATTACAGTACAGTGATCTCTATAAATTGAAAGAATAAGGTCATACCTTTCTACAGTTCACACTTTTGATTGCCTTGTAATTCAACCTCAGTCTACAGACCTTCTAGGTAACAAAAATATCATACTGTGCCCATGCTGTAAATACACCTCAGGGAAATATCCACCTACAATTTAAAAGCACAGAACTATCAGAGTCTGATATATGGAGTGTGTGTAAGTGGATGGCAGTTATTTCTTTGTCTCAGTTGCCTGACACACCTTACCAAACATGAATTATCCCTTGAGCCCACTAGCTACTGTTTCCAAAAATAATTCTGAGAGGCAAGGTCTGAAAACATGGGTAATTTATTCTTATTGGGTAGCCAATACAGCTGAAAAAAAATATAAAAATAATAATAATCACAAAATCTTGGGCACTCATGTCCTTTTTCTGATCCAAGAGGAACTTTACAAACTCAGACCTACTGAGAAAAATATGTTCTGGGTAGAAATAAGTTACATTAACCAATTGACAAAAAAAGATAAAGGTTAGTATTTACAACTAAGGTAGAAAAAGGTGCAACTGACAGGAGAGGTGAAAAGTATCTGCCACTTGTGGAGGTTAGCAGGAGCATAAGTTGTTCTGAGACATAAAACCAATGTCTCAGAACCACTGTCAAGCCTATGCTTTTCCGTGTTCAATAGAATCATGAATTTTGTTTCAAAGCTTCTTCTTTTGAAGATATTAAGTAATCTTTCTAAAGGATAAGGACCAGGAGGTCTGAAATTGCATAGCTGTCTTATAAAGCGTTCTCAAAATAGTACCCACCATTTTTGTCTTTCCCCCTCTGTTGCAGTTCACCGTGACAAATCACATTTGTTCTGTTTCTCCCATACGGTCTTCACAAGAACTTTTGGCTTCACAGACGAATATTAATACAGAAGCAGATTACGCAACAGCTTAATATTCACCAGGTCTATGTCAAACATGATGACGTGTCTGCATGACCAAGTGTGACCTAACTCCTGAACTTGACATAAGCCTTCCTCAGGCTTATTAACCACAGTAGGCCTCAATGTGACTATTCCCTAATCTGGACAGTTCATTAACGATAGAGCACCTGGTGAGTGCTATCAGCCTTGATCATGAATAATGGGGGTACGGCCCTAGAGAAGGTGACCATTCAAGTCCCTTATGGGGAACTAAATGACATTGGAGGTCAAGAGCAATATGATAAGAATTCTAAGTTTGACTACAAGCCAATCACTTTATCTTATAAACACAGCAGACAGAGAAAGCCTAATTTGAGAGCTAACAAGGAGAGCTCCTTGCTGAAGCAGCAAGCTGCATGGCAGTGATCTCCCCTTGGGCAGGGATGCCTCTCAAGGTTACTCCTTGAGGTCAAGAGATCCTTGCTGACTACGCTTGTTAGTGAGGAAAACTTTAATTTTTAATGGTACTGGATTTACGTTAACATTTAGCAACTTGAATATGCAGTAGACTAATCAGTGTAACTCTTGTCATCATAATGAATTAATGATATCAGTCTCCTTACTATAATAAATGAAATCGCTGCTGTATCATTAAAACCAAAGTGTTGGATATCCCCCATGGCACCAAGAGCTTCTCTGTTTTACCAAATTTACCTTCTTTATAAAAGCCAGCCTGATATCCCTCCTTCAAATCTTGTTTTACTATACCTCAAATCAAAACAACCCTACTACTACAATATTGCTTTTATGACCAGAATTCCTATGGAAGAATGCTTAGCAGAAAGCACCAAGAATTCTACAGATTTCTTCTAAATTGCTAATCCCACCTAAATTGAGTGTGCGCTATGTATGCAAGGAAAATATCAATGGTACAAAGGTTGATACAAATATTTAAGTACCATTAAAATTTATGATATTTAGTCACTGCACAAAAGAGGGACACCTTCCTACCTTTGTGAACATGGGCCTCAATTTCTCAAGTCACATGTATGAGAATTACAACAGATTACTGTTGCTATGTATTTAACACCTCCCAGGTAAAGGCACATAACTAAGTTCCTTAAGCGCTTTTGAAAATCCCACTCTTCTTGCAAAATATGCCAAACAACTCAGAGACATCAAGATACAGTTTCCAAGTCTCCCAAGGAATATAATTTTCTAGATAAACTCACAGCACACACAGCTAGCCTTGTGGTAAGCACAGAAAGGGAGGTAGTAGTTTCTTTGGTTTAAGAATCTCACAGCTTCTTCAAGGAAGAAACCTATGAAAACATATAAAGAACCTGGCAATTGTCATAAGTTTTGACCACATAAAAGTCTCTTCTCCAGATCATAAAAGTAATAAGTGAAGACTACAGTGATTTGTAAGGAGAAAAGTGTATGATGTTAACAAAAGCATGGAGGTATTGAGATACAAATATATCCCCAGAAGTCTGTAGACTTTTGTAACTGCAGAAATCTAGCTTTTTTATTATTATTATTATTCAGTTCTTTGTAGTCACTCAGCAGAAATACCTTGTCTGTACCAGAAAAGGCATTTCTGTAAGTACTGAAGAGTCAAAGGACACTGTGATCACAGAAAGCTTGGAAGGAAATGAAATATAATTATCTGAACCTTAGTTCTCAGCAATGAGGCAATAAAGGAAATTATGTCCAATTAGATTGATGGCAAGTTCTCATGCAGAAAAAAATAAGAGTACATGGGTTGTTCTGGGCTTTATTCATCATAAGAATTACAGGAAAAGAATCACAGAATGGCTGAGGCTGTGGGGGCCCTCTGGAGGCCACCAGGCCCCAGCCCTGCCCCAGCAGGGCCACCCAGCGCAGGCTGCCCAGGCCCATCTCCAGGCGGCTTTTGGAGATCCCCAAGGAGGAGACCCCACAGCCTCTCTGGGCAGCCTGCACCAGGGCTCCTCACCCCCACAGCACAGAAGTGCTGCCTGGTGCTCAGAGGGATCGTCCTGTGGGCCAGTTCGTTGCCAGTTTGTTGCCCAGCAGTTTTTTTTCCCCTTCCTTAACTCTGCTCTCCCAGAGGTACACCCAGAATTGCTCCCTGGCTCAGCTCTGGCCAGTGGCTGGAGCTTTTGGAGGCGGCCAGAGCTGGCTCTGCTCTGACCTGGGGCAGCTGCTGGGCTCTGCTCACAGAGGCCACCCCTGCAGCCCCCCACTACCAAATCCTTGCCTCATAAACCCAATACAACACCTTTTAGGATAACACTAAGACCAAGCCATCTGTATTTAGTGTTCTGCTTGAACTCTGTAAGACAGAGCAGCAAAGAGAAGATCAGTCCATGACCAAAGACTTGTGACAAAAACATCTGTAACTATAATTCATCCAATAAGCAAATTGAATTTTCTGCCAATGTAGTAAATTCTAGCAACAAACATTTTACAACTACATATTACAACACATAAGCTGCATTACAGGAATATGAACATTGTGCTAGTCCTTCCCGTTTCACTTCACGTAAGGGCAGCTTAACACTTATCCAACTGTTTATCAGCTGCTACATATTTTAAAATAGGGCACTAGAGGAGAATACAAGCAGAAATTAACAAAGTGATATGTAAAATATAAGTATAAATAAATAAGTAAAATCCACAGTAATTTTTTTCCCTACAGGTTCCTCATTTCCACTCTTAAGTTTCACTTCTGAGACTATGTTTGCCTCTCACAAGCTTCATGGTGGTATGCGAGTAATACATACACTCAAGTTTCAGCCTACAACTACTACTACCTCCCAAAAACATTTTCATAGCCAGGCACTGACTACCAGAGCTTGAATCAACAAGAATGAGTCTGTATGTGAGGTGAAGTTGATTTATCTGCAAAAATCCATGAAGCCTTGAAGTTTTCTGTATTTCATACCTTTTTCTCTAGACTAACCCAAGCTCTATGACAACATATGAACATGCTCAAGAAGTAAGAATAGTAACTTGACTGTAATCTAGCAAAATGCTTAAGCATACAATTAGTATCTTAGTCCTCCTAAATAAATAGTCTCACTCAAACTGAAATTTACAGAGCAAAAAAGAGGCTTCTAAAATTTGAAGGGAAAACTAAAAACATCCTGAGGCATTCCATTGTTTTAGAGACAATCTGCACTCACCAGGTAGAAAACTCACCCCTCTAAAAAAAATAATTAATAAATCTCCCCCTAGACAAGTGCTTTACAAATAGATTCAGAGACACAGAGATATAGTTAGAAGATATATTTTATATCTAAATCAGAGAGATACAGATTTGAAGGGTGGACCATTCAGCAGATAAGGAATTGGCTGGATGGTCGCAACCAGAGTTGTGCTAAATGGCTCAGTGTCCAGGTGGAGGCCAGTGACGAGTGGTGTCCTTCAGGGGTCCATCTTGGTATCAGTGCTGTTTCATATCTTCATCAGTGACATAGACAATGGGATTGAGTACACTCTCAGCGAGTTTGCAGACAACACCAAGCTGAGTGATGCAGTTGATACAACAGAAAGTAGAGATGCTATTCAAAGGGACCTGGACAACTTAGAGAAGTGGGCCCAAGTAAACCTAATGAGGTTCATCAAATCCAGGTGCCAGGTGATGCACCTGGGTTAGGGCAATCCCAGACATGAGTACAGACTGGGAGAATTCATTGATACTTTATTTGTAGAGAAAGGACTTGGGGGTTCTGGTGGACAAAAAGCTCGACATGAGCCAGCAGTGTGTGCTTGCAGCCTAGAAGGCCAACTGCATCCTGGGTTGCATCAACAGAGAGGCCAGCAGGATGAGGGAGGTGATTGTGCCCCTCTGCTCTGCCCTTGTGAGGCAGTACTTGGAGTACTGCGGCCAGGTGTGGGGCCCCTAGCACAAGTTAAAAAGCGTCCAGAGGAAGGCCACCAAGATGATTTAGTGGTTACTATTTGTGATAGGGGACAGTTGGACCAGAGTTGGAGATTTCTTCCAACCTTAATGATTTTATGATCAGAGGGCTGGAGCACTTCCCCTATGAAGACAGGCTGAAAAAGCTGGGGCTATTCAGCCTGGAGAAGAGGAGGACCTTATTTCGGTACTTAAAGAGGGATTATAGAAAAGATGGAGAGCAATTTTTTTACACAGGCAGACAATGACAGGACAAGGGGAAATGGTTTTAAACTTAAAAAAAAAAAAAAAAAAAAAAAAAAAGGAGATAAAAAGGAGATTTAGATTAGATGTTAGGAGAAAATTCTTCACTCTGGGGGTGGTGGGGCACTGGAACAGGTTGCCCAGAGAAGCTATAGCTGCCCCATCCCTGGAGGTGTTCAAGGCCAGTCTGGATGGTGCTTGGAGCAACCTGGACTAGTGGGAGGTGTCCCTGCCCGTGGCAGGGGGGTTGGAAATAGTCCTTAAGGTCCCTTCCAACCCAAACCATTCTGCGATTCTTTAAAAATTACACTCCAAGTTCACAATGAATACCAGCATATTATGCCTGTGCTCAAATAGTGTTCTGCATGATCTTTGAAAAGCTAAAAAAGAAGCCTGTAAAGCAAATATTGGGGGCTTCACAGTGGGGTAGAAAACAGATGAAACATGGGTTTAAATTAGCTTTAGTTATGCTTCTGTAGCTATAGATGCTCCAATAATAGTTTTAATTATCACATAAATAGGAATACATGCTAAAATTATGCAAGAAATTCAGACTTAATCATAAACTCTGAAAATTATTTTAGACTAGTCTCCACATCAAGACTATTCTTTTAATGCCTATCATGTCTAGTAGAGAAGCAAAATGAGCATGTGGCGACTTTGAAACTGAAGTTCAAAGAAGTCTATCAACACATTAGGGGGCAAAAGAGAGTAAAGATTGCCTTTATTCTACAATACTGAACAGAACAAAAGGCAGCATCCATAAAGATGTATGATATAGGCAAGAGCGTGGACAGAAAAGAATGAAGTGATGAAACACACCAGAGAAACACTCTATGAATTACATTTTCAGATTACCTGAGAATAAAGAAATCAGCATATATCCAGCAGATAAGCAATTAATAGTTTTATGAACAGGTAAGTACAGTTTCTGAGCTTGTTTCTCATGGTGCTTCTTCAATATATTTCCTGTACAGCTGCAGTACAATGAGATTCTGGTTGCTAAAACCACAGAGGTATCAACATTTTCCTTCACCTCCAACTTGTGCTGCAGCCTCATGTTCCTGTATCTACTCAGTTAAAAAAGACTGTAGGTGTACACACACAGACACAGAAGCACACACTTTGATGCTACTGAGATTGAATAGTCTATGTAATCTCAGTGTGTTTATATTTCTGTTCAACAAAAATGCTCCTAGAGGACGGTTTTTTCCCCACCATTTACATCTGATTCCCACTTTGCATATTGACATTGTCTCTTTTCTTTTTCTGTTCTTCTATACACAAACCATTTCTAGTTATCTATAAAAAAATAAAAAATAAAAAGCTGCGGGAAGCCACATTAGTATCTAAGTTTTATACAACAACTTAGAAACCACTTATGGTTGTTAACAAGAATCAGATTGTTGACAAGAACTGGAGCATGGATTTTAATATAAAACTATATGCTTCCTGGACACCATTTTGAATGGTGTAAAATAAAAAGACATTAAGGTACGAAAATGAAGTAATCTTCAATTCACATGCCTATTTTAAAATATAAAGTGTGGGGAAAAATAAAATCAAGATTTGAGATGAATTTACTTATTTTAAAAAGTCACGTAGAAGATCCCTAACAGCAGTAGAAATATGTTCATTATGATTACAGAAATAACAACACTTTTAAATGTCAAAAGGTTTAAGTAAATTATTGTGATAGATATGAATATTGCATCCCACAAGTCAGGGTCTCCAGTAACATTATAACATGAAATGGTAAGTAGCAGATTTTTTTAACTCACTCTGTAAAGAGATAAAAAAACAGAATAAAGGGATATAATATAAGCACGAGGAGATCTGAATTGGCTCTCAACATCCATGTGTCAATTACTTTAAAATCAACCAGATTATGGTTCTTTTAAATCAGCCTAAACTTACATACTTTTTTTTTTTTTTTCCGATAAAGGACAGATAACAGTGTATTTATATGATGAATGGCTTTTATCTTTTAAAAAAGCAAACCTAGAAATTTTAATGGGGTTAAAATCTCAGTGTTTTACATTTTAAAATCCTTGTCTATTAACAATCACCTCTCTCATTTCATAACATCATACATGGCATCAAACACTGAAATAACCTTCTTCAAAGCCAGTGCCAGTGGAGACTACATCCTAGTTTATTATTCAGCTTGCTTTGACTTCTTTATCCTTATACAATGCCTATTTCTTGATACTTAATACTATCTTTTTCTTAGACTACGCCTCAGAGAAATCTTTAATGTCACAGGCAAAGGACGAGTAACTACTGTAGATTCAGAAAAAAGGTTTCTATTGTCATCATAAAGAGGTTATAACGATGAGTCTCTAATAGAAGAGCGCATACACTAACTTCCTACAATCACCTGGTTGTTGTTTGTTTTTTTTTTTTTTTCCTGGAGATCTTGAGATTCTAAAAAGATATTTTTGAAAGCAACCAGGGAGTGAATCACTGTTAAGGCCTTCAGGGAAAGCAACAAAAACCTGTCGTGTGGACTATGCCAACTTTGGCACAGAGAGCATTACCTTTGCCTTGATTGAAAGCCTTTTTAAAGCAATTCCTAACATTTCTTTCCCCTGTGGCACTTCCAACCTCATTCTAAGAGGATTTCTTTTTTCTCAGGGCCATAAGGATTCACATACAATTTATCCGAGGCTATCTTTGCTGTAGGCAAGGATCTGGCAGCTACTGTCTTTTCCATGACTGTTAAAGAAACAATGAGAAGTTAATATTCATACTCAAGTCAAATCATGATTACACAAAGTTACTGACACCTAAAAATGTCTGGTCTACGAAATTGGCTTGAACATTCGGTTGAACACCCACTGAATAGACAACTTTAAGAAAATAATTTTACTTTCAAGGTTTCACCCACAGGATGAAAAGTGCTGATCAAAACTGATAAGAAAATACACCTGCAGAGTTTGACCTCTAGAGAAACTCCCCATGATTTTCCCTCAGAAGTATTGCAGATTAAGAAAAATGTGATAGAGCTAAGGGCTAAGTTTGGAAGTACACAGCAGGGAAGTCCTCCTTGTACATGTTGATGATCTCACTCTTGAAACAGAGGAGATGGAAATCAATGCAATCATCTTTCTTTTTGCTCAATCAACTGCCATCTTGCTGAGTTACCTTGACAGAATAGCTCAACTTTTAATAACAATTTAGGGGAGAAAAGCTAAAAGTTCCTGTCCTGCTGAGAAATATAGAGGGAGGTCTATATGTAGTTTCTCTTTTTTTTTTTTTTCTCCCTAGAATACTGATCTGAATTCTGTACACAATTCCTCTCTCTTTGAGAGCTCAGTTATACAGTCCCTCCCTTTCTCTTCTTCTGCTGCCCATAATTACCTGCTAATGTTTCTGTTCAGCTCTTTGTGTATTCATGTTCCAGTGTTTCATGGGCTATCTGAAACACTTATATAATTAATAAAAAAATAAGTGAAAATAATTTTTGAATTTTTAATTTCAAAAAAAACATTTTGTGCTTTTTTTTTTTGTTTTCCCAGTAAAGCATCACAGAGCCACTGTTTGCTGTAGCCAAACAGTTGACATTGTAGTATAAGTAAGGGCAAGCATAGCTCCCCAGAGTAGTTCTGCCACTGACGAGACAAGTCATCATGCATAACCATAACCTGTAGGTTTTTAAAGAGAATTTCCCGTATTTGTTGTAATTTTTAAACTACAAGCTCATTTCTGCTCTCTCATGTAAGTCCGGGCAAACTCCAAAGTCAGAAAGCAGAAATGGAGCCTTTGGACAAAGGTTTGCTACATTTGTGTGCTTTATGTTAAGCTCCTACATCTATAATTAGGTTTGACAATAGAAGTAAACCTCAAAAGTGCTTAGCTAGTTCAGATTCAGTTTCAGTGGGACATACTGTCCACAAACATATCTGAAACTCTGACCATTTATATGATCATCTATACATTTCTATTCAGTATAAATACAGCTTTAAGCAGACGTGAGTTTTGAGACTTAAAACTTCAGGTTTATATATTCTGACTTTTCATTCATCATTATTGTATTTACCTTCTTGTCCTTACAGACTATGCTATTTTTTTTCCATCTGTAAACAAAAAATATCCCTACACCATATTCTTATTGACCATCCCAATAAGAACATCTACTATCAAAGAGATACGGTGCACATTCCTTTAATTGACATTTTGTTGCGTTTTTCCATCTTCGTGCCATAATACACCTTAAACTCAAAGTTAAGGGATAAATAAACTAGTCATGTTTTGACTGTGACATAACCAGCTTCCAAGAACCACTAGATGTTTTTATTAATATTTTTTCCATCTTCCCACCTGAAGAAGTTCCTATTAAATGCTGTCTTAAATAATATTTCAATTTATTTTCCATCACCATAGTATTTTATTTAGAAGGTAATTCAGTGAGGCAAAACAAGTAAATATCCTCACTATTGTTCCTATTCCTTTTGAACAGAGTACCCATGTTAATGCAAGCCATAAACAGAACAAATCTTCCATTAAATCATTCCCTAGAGAACTCATTTTGGTACACAGTTGGGGAAGGGCAAGATAATTAACTATTTATGAGTTCAAGAAATGGAGCAGGTACACCCATTGCTTGGTATTCAGTGCTTCACGTAAAGAAATATGACCAAAACATTTCAGAGTCTTTGAATATGTGCCCAAGTTGTTCCTAGCACATAATTTGTTCTGTCTTTACTTGCCAGATTTCCCATTGTCAGAGGCAGGAGGAGTCTTCCCCCAACCCGTGTTTAACACGTTGCAATAATTTGCATCCTCCTTTATACATAGACAATAACAAACACTTGGGCTAAATGACCAGCTTTCAAATTCAGAAGCATTTGTTCCAAAACCACAAGCCATACATGCAGTACACTTATTAGATTCTTAAATCACCATAGCACCCACCAGCCTTTGAATGTCAACGTGTACACAAGACCCTGCTTTGATGAGTTAGTATAACATCTTCACTAATAAGTAAATTAAGACATTAACAAGTATTTTTCTTTTTCAGATTCTACTTTTCAGAATTGTAAGATAAAATCAACCTAGTTTACAATGGAGGTTATTTCACTGAATTCAAACCCACAATCACATAAGTAGTCACAGCAACCTATACCTCTACAGCTAAACAAACATTCAGCTTGCTTTCTAACTTGTATGTTTTGTTGCAGAACTGAGGAACATCCTGGAAGTAAGAAGTCCACAACAGCTGACCAACCATTACTATTCAATAGGTTCATTTTTGTCACAGTATCACACAAACTATTTTACTATTTTACCTGCCTTTACACATACAATACAGATATGGATAACTTCTTCAAAATTATACTGTAAGGCTAAAGATTGTTGATAACTCAGTGAAAGAAAAATAACCACTGAAGGGATGATGAATTTCAAATAAATATACTGATAATACATGGTATTATTCCATGTTATCAAGTTACTAACTCCATGTTATAAAGTTCCATATATTCAACCAACTCTTGAAACAGCAATCAAGAATTTTCTTGACAGTAGATTTGTTTTATATTTATTTTTCCCTGACTGCTATTTTACCATTCAAAATCTACCTGCATTTTATGGGAGACAACACAGAACATGATACTGCTTGAAGGTTTGTTCTCCTCTTGAAGAGACATAAAAGATTTATCTGAAAAAAACAGAGCTACAGCTGAAAACAGAACTAAATCAGCAATCAAAACAACTTATACCAGTGTTATTTATTATCTTTTTCAAAAGCTAGTATTGATGCCAAGACCAACAGTCCAGATAAAAATCTTTGTTAGCAAGTCGCTTACCATATTTATTGATGATACAGGACCAATGCTGTTGACATAAATATCAACATCAATAACTGTTGGTTTTACTGTGGAGAAAAAAAAAGAAAAATCACTTAATATTATTTTGCAGAAAACATAAGTAATCACTTCAAACAGTTTCCTCCCCAATATCCATAAGGTTTATTGTTCAGATAAAATCAGGAACTACTGAGAAATAAGGATTATGTATCTTCAAGGAAGACAAGGTTCTTTTCCTCCCCACCAATACAAATTACCACAACTTACAGCCCATGGCACTTCATCATCATGATCCTCATTTATCTCAGCAGCAATTTGTTTCAGAAAATTTTATTGATAAGTAGAGTAGCTCAAAGTCAAAACTTAAGTTGACTGACATGAAACTAAAAAAAATGCAATGTGTATCTTTTTTCCATTTCCTCAACATACAGGTAGTTTAAAGGACATTTCTTCCACACCAATATATATATATATGTATATATATATATATATAATTTTTTTTTTCAGATTTTCTCATCTCATCAGTCCTGATTTTATCCTTAGATTAAATAACTATAAAATCAATTTAACTAAACTTTCCTCCTTTCAATTTAGACTCATTCCCTTCAACTCACATTGCCTTTGCACTCATTCATCTAAAGCATTTTGAATTTGATTTGGTTTAGTTAATACTAGTTTCTCACAAGAACTTCCATGTTTTTAGACTTCCAGAGTTTAATTCAAAGACAACAGGTAGGCCAGATGTCCTTTCTTTAGCTTAGGCATCTAGGATCTATCTTTCTTTCAGCATGTTCAGTGTCAGCATACCTACTGAACATTATTCAGATAGCTCTTCCAGATAATGTAGCAAACTAAAATAATGCCACTCTTCCATAAAGAAGCGTGGTTTTTATCTGTACTGTCTTCCTTCGGATTCTGCAGGATATACATTAACTTCTACGCTGAGATCTGAACTGGTGTATTACTTGTCTCAATAGTTAGTTACTTCAAAACTAAATAAACATATATCATGTTCTAACCTGCATGGCCGTAATTGTTACAAACCTGTCCCTAATAGGTCAACAGCCTCAGTTCTCCCAGAGGCACCTTCCCTTTTCCATGGTCTTTAAAAATCTCCGGAGAGCAATACAAACCACTGAAGTTGAGGAACTAACACTTCTATCCGACTATGGTGAACTCTGGACTTTTTTGTACTAAACCTTAAGCCACCTGGGCTTGCAGGTACATCAGCTACCCAAAACTCAAGAGAGCCTTCCTCAGGCAAGCTCCTGAGTGGAGAAGTAAGGAACAGTTAAAAACCACAGTTGCAAGGGAAGCTCAGGAGGGTAACAGCTAATTTGTCTGAAGTTTAAGAAGCCATCCAACACAAAGCTGAAGACAGAAAAGAATCTCTGCATGCAAAAACAAATAATTTTTGCCCTATCCCCCAGATTTCAAACAATGAGATGCTGAGGAGTTTTAAGAACCTGAAGAGTTACATGGTTCTGAAAAACAATAGGCAAGGCAGGCTGTCTCATCATTTAAAACTTTGTAATGTACTTCTCTCCTCATGAAGACCAGATCTAATGTTGCAAAAAAGACATTAAGATGTGTACAGATAGTGGTCAAAGATGATAATCATTCTCTGTAATTCACGAAGCACTGCACACTTCTTGAACTGTATGTGGTCAGAGCATCTGGGACCTCATTTAAGGTCATGGTTTCAAATTGTCTGCAGTAGTGGCTTATAAATTCAGATCTTCCCTTCAGCAAAAGAAAAACTGAACTCAGCTGAACAAGCACAACTGATTAATGCAACTCTAATTGTACCCAGCTAATAACTAAATAGGAGTCTAGCAGCTTCTGGTAATGAGACTCGCCTCAAAACGCAGTAATAAATGTCATTACGTAGAAATTGGTAATAGCAGGGAACTACAGCTAGCAAGATAACATACATGGAATAAAAGGCTTTGATCCAGATGGAAGTTCAACACCAAGGAGTTCTGGTAAACACTCTCGCTCTACTCTGAGCTTTTTCCTCTCTGCACTAGTGTGGCCTCACCTCAATTACTGTGTGCAGGTTTGGGTGCCACAAAGAAGGACACAGAACTATTACAGTGTCCAAAAGAAGACTACAAAGATAGTGAAGGGTCTGGAGACCAAGACGTATGAGGAGCAGCCGAGGTCCCTTGGTTTGTTCAGCCCAGAGCAGAGCAGGCTGAGGGGAGGCCTCATGGCGGCCTGCAGCTCCCTCACACGGGGAGCAGAAGGGCAGGCGCTGAGCTCTGCTCTCTGGGGACAGCGACAGGACCCAAGGGGACAGCATGGAGCTGGGACAAGGTCAGGCTGGGTGTTATGAAAAGGTTCTTCATCAAGAGGGTGGTCGGACACTGAAACAGGCTCCCCAGGAAAGTGGTCACAGCACCAAGTCTGCCAGAGTTCAAGAAGCATTTGGACAGCACTCTCAGATACAGGGTCTGATTTTGGGGTGGTGCTGTGTGGAGCAAGGAGCTGGGCTCAATCCTTGTGAGTCCCTTCCAACTCAGGATATTTTATGATTCTGTGATTCTATGAACATTAACAAGATTAGACTTAGTGATGCACATCAGCATGCAATTGGATCTTGGGAGGATCAGGGACAAAGTTCAGGACCAGAACACAGTGCTTAGAATCCATTTTTTTTAATCACTGCAGTTAAATATATAAATAGGTTATGAGATAATAATTTCTCCTGAATGTGCTGGGCCAAATTCCCTCCTGGTGAAAAAGAAATAAAATAAAAATAAAAATAAAAATAAAAATGAAGCACTGTTTTCATAGATGCTAAAGAGTATTTGGTCTTATGCACAGCAAAAGTCTAATCTTGAAGCAGAAGAAAACTAAACAGCAGCCATTTCTTATGTCAAACAAAGTCATCTTCTAGCTTCATAAAGTCCCAGAGAAATTAAAATTAAAATTAATAATAGTAATAAAAATAATAATAAATCTATATGAGATACTATATTCCTACAACAGCCAAACAGACTGAAAGTTTCTTTGAGTGATATTTTGTTTTCCTAGGCAGAGGTATCAAATAGAATTGTAATACAATTGTATGGTAGGTATGTGTTCAGGTTTTGAAAGAAAAGGCAAAAAAGTAAATTTCTTGTTGCACCCGGTCTTTCATGGATATAAACATATACATGGGAGAACCATCACGTATGAGTTTTAGAGTCCTTACACAAGATTTTAATTCAGAATACCAACTACGATGGGGCAAAGATTTTAAGATTACTTTATTCAAAATGCACTATGAAAAAGAAAATAACTGAGTCTGAAAGTTACCATGTCTTCTGTTTAGAAAGAAACTCTTCCTCTACCAGTCTTCAAAAATAAACTGTGATGCATGGGAAGACAGAAATAATCACACTATCAATTGTTCTAAGGCCTGCTCTGTTTTAATATGTACTACATACAATTGTGAACACTCAGTTCAAGGACTGACTAGGCCCTGCGTGGAGATGCTGAGCTGCAAGCAGATGGAACCTTTCTTCTTGCACAGTCTTGTTGCTCAAGCAACAGAAGTGTTAGTACCTCACTAAAAGTGGCAGTAGGATTACAAATGGATCCTCAGCTTTAGAACTATTTTGATATCGGCAGCAACCCAAAATCATTCAAAAGAGCTGTCAGAAACCCAGAAAAATTACTGACAGAACCACGTATATATCACATACTGGACGTGGTGCTTAGGGATATGGTTTAGTGGGTGACATTGGTACTAGCATGATGGTTGGACCAGGTGATCTTGAAGGTCTTTTCCAACCTTAATGATTCTATGATTCTGTACAGTAGAGCAACTAAAGGTTGTCGACAAATGTACCAACCTTCTCAAAGTTCTTTGATACAGTTTTTAATATATGGTGGTTAGGCTTCCCTGAAAGACAGTGTAAGCACATCCAAGTAACTAGTGTTATACTGCTACACAGTGCTATCTAAGGTTAGCTAACTGTTTATCGCCATCATTCCATCTTCAAACATGTTGGTTTTAATCGAGAAGGGGACTTATCAAGCCAATCAAAATATCTGCAAACAAAACTAGAGGTCACATGAATATTTAGCTAGTAGTCCCCATCTGATCCAAATGTCATGTCTTTGAGACAGATGAGTGTTTATATTCCGGTCAGTCTTGTGACTATCACATTGCAAAAACATCCAAGTGAAATTTGTCTACAAACTTCAGAGAGTTTAAGAGAAATCTAGACACAGGAGTTGTGAGTTCAGCACTGTCTGCAAAGCTCAGTAAAGAAGCCAGGTGAACACTTGTCCAGTAAGCCTAAAGCTAGGTCAGGTATGTCCACACAACTACAAAATACAGAAACAACCGATTTTGTGTAGTCCTATACATTGGTGAAATAAACAGTGCCAGAACTTGAATCTCATTAAAATCCAAGTAGATTTTACTTCTGGACACATGCAAGCAGATCTAGTGTGTAAAAAACTGGGCAAGTAAATCTGAAAGAGAATTTTAAAAGATTTGCGAGGAAATGAAAAAGGGTTTGCTGAATAAATTCACACATCTTTTAGTGATAAAATCTTCAATAAATTGCCAATATTTTAATGTGCTTATTTTGTATTTTAAATCATCCTGTCCTTTTTAAATCCCTCTAAATTTTGGTGGATATCTGCTATTCAGAACTGACGCTTATTTCATGAATGAGACCGATTTTGCTTTCTTCCTACAGAAAGCTTCCTCCACATTTGAAGTCTGTCCAAATAGCATTTATGATTCTGCACAAATCATAAATATTTAGAATTATTTTTAAAAGTTTAATGTCTATAAATATTTTTATTGGAAAGCTCATTTAAGCATGAATAGAACTGGCTGGGCTCTCATAAATTTTAAAATAAAATTCATTTTTGTAGAGGTTTAACCTTTTTTACACTGCTCAAGCAACTCTCAAATCTAAATTGCGCTTTTTTTAATCAATGTACTGGTAGTAAAAATCTTATAGATCAATATACACTTATTTATAGAAGCAAAGCAATTAGCAGTAGATTTTTAGAAGGCATATAACCTCTTCTGTAAATACGCAGACCCTAAACTCAAAGTTCCACAAGGCTCCTGATCAAAAAAGTTTTCTGAACACGAAAGATTAACAAGATTGGTCTTACGGTAATGAAATAGTCCTTGAAATTACCCTGCAATTATATTTTACATTATCTCATTTGCACATAAATTGCTATTTTTAAACTACAGAAAAGCAGTAATAAATCTTTAGACAGTTATTGGTAACTGTAGTAGTTGTGATTATTGTGTTATTGTTTACTTTCCATTAGTGGTGATGACTATTAATATTTTCCTACATGACCTTACAGGTGATATCTAATTACTTTTTTGTTCCTGTAAAACAAACTGCTATTGCTAACAAGTCCCTTCTCAGAGAGAGTTGTAGACAGCTAAAACTTCTGTATTTTAGGACAAATTACCACACTTGGAAAAAAAAAAAAAAATGGTTAATGGGTCAATGAGAGGGGTGGAAATTAAGGAGCCATTTTTTCAGCACAGCAGACAATGGGCTTGACCAAGTCCTTCACTTGCTACAGCCAAGTAAACTCTGACAAAACAGTCACCCCCATGATTTAAAATCAAACTACCAAAAGGGAACTGCAAATGAAAATCAGAATGAAGATTAAAAATTGGGTGTAGACTTGAAAGACAATGTGAATGAACACAGTACCAGGATGAGAACAGAGTCTTTCGAACATGATTATATTCACGTGCTAGGTTCTGTTGCCTTTCTGTCCAGGACTGTGAATGACAACGTACACATAAAAAGACTCCCTCCGTCAACTATGAATCTTTTACCACTTTTATTCTTCTTTCACTATCAGCATCAATCAGTCATTAGCACTTTTATCTTTCATTTATCTTTCCCCAATGCACAAGCTGTGATTTTTATGGTATTGTGATGTTTGGCAATGAAAACTGTAGCACTTACATGGTTAGGCTGGTTTTACTATGACTCCCTGAAGTTTCCATTATGGCTTTATTTATATTCATGGTGGGTAGTTCCTATGTGGTACCATAAGACCCAAAAACAATTAAATTTGTTCCTGCAAAGTCTGGCAAGCTAGCAAACAAGGTCTGGATGAATAACACTAGTCACAGGAAAACTATACAATTGCAAAAGAGAACAACGTTTTCAAATAATATGTGCAGAAAATTCTCCTTCCTTAAAAATGACAGAAAAATCTTCTGCTTTGTGCTACAACCTTGAAGTGAGAAATGTACATCTGCCAAATTTACAAATACCTGCCCAGAAAGCATCTTTGATAAAACAAAAAATAAACAAACACCTGTAAATATATTTCTGCATTTTGAAGAGCCAATATAGTCTAGGTAACCACAAAAATAAGGAGAGAGATAAAAGGGGATGTGTAATGGGTATCTCAGACTTTCCCTGATTTTTGCCTAACTTTCGATCTATGGCTTCCTAAAACTATATGCTACTTTCCCTGCTTCATCTCTGATTCCTTAGGTGAACCTATGGAAAAGAAGAGAAAAGAACTGAAGCTGCTGTATATAATTTTGGGTCTGACAGTTTAGCTAAAGAGTTTGGCAAATATTAATTGTTAACTAAACTTCCCTACCAACAATGCCTCTTAAGACTCAGTCTGTGTGTATCAAGTCATTTCAACAAGTAATCACTGCCAGGAAACAAGACTCTGAATAAGTTATCTGAGTAAATGAATTATTTACATTCACACAGATCATGTCTTATTGCAAGGAACCTTGCTGTTAAGTACTCAGTTTAAAGGTCTCTTTCTCAAAAACAAACCCAGTATGTCTCTGTCAATCCAATAGACTACGTGCAAGACTTAACTACTGCTAAGGTACAAGTGGCTCCTGAGACATGAGACAAAAGAGCAGTCTTATCTGCAAAGAACTGTATTACTTGGGTTACGTTATTAGATTAGTTTCAGAAAAACACAATGTTTGAATATTGAAATATTTCTATACATTGAAACATTGTCAACTTCAATTAAAATTTTGCTTTTCAGCATTGATTTAAACCAGGTGTTAAAAAAAAAAAAAAAAAAACGCTAAATAACAATAAGCCACATTCTTTTTTCTATTTAAGCAGAAACATTACATTTGAGGGCTGCAGGGTCACTACATTAGAATAAAACTTCTCTAATTATCCTTTGAGTATGTCCCGTAAGAGTTTTACCCAAGAGGAGGAGGAGCAAAAAGTACAGTTTTTCCCCGTGACAGCTGAGAAGCTGTGAACCAAACCAGGTCAGTAATCAAACTCACAAAATCACCTTTGCTCATCTCCATGGTTAGTATCTTAGAAAAGCGGAATGTATGTGTGAAAAAAGTTAATTGTCAACAGCCTATGCTAATAAGGTATATTCTCATGCTAGATTTTGAATGAAGCTATGTTTGATGTACTGTCACTACACTGGCACCAGAGTAGGATTAGGTGCAACAAGCACCTTTTTACGTCATGTTTTAAAACTCAGACTTGGACTGCAGATTTCAAAATCTAAAGCTTGGGCTTTGGAGTAGCCATAGAGCAGTTTATCCATTATTTATTAGCCTTGTCACTAATATTTGGGAAGTGTTTGTGGTAAAGTTTGCAGAACAAAATGTCAATTACTAAAGATGCTACAGAATTAAAACTCCTGCAAGCAACTGAGAAATCCCTTCTATCCTCCCACACAGAACAGAGATTGCTCTTACTTGTACTGAATAGCAACCCTTTTCTCAGGAACATTCCTCATATTGGTGTGTTTTTACATAAAGCATGGGAAATAACTGGCACCAAAATAAGTTTCATATTTACTGTATTACCCGTGGAAACAGGCAGCTAATGGATTTCCAGTTTGGTGGCTGAACCAGAACAAAAGTTTTCTGGATATCCACTTTCCTTTCCCAAAAGAAAGTATCAATAAAAATCAAAACATTCCTGATTTTTTTTCTTATGCTCTTTTTTACCTCCTGAGCTCTCACTAGATTCAGCCAATTCCTAGCTGAGTCTTGACCACAGCATTCCTAAATTATTTTATATAACCTATAAACCTTCCCTATAAACCATATAGCCTCCCATATAAACCTAAATTGAACTAGTCTCCACAATCTTCTGCGGTGATCAATACTAGAAACCAGGACTATGACTCTTCCTTCCTGAGAGCTACCATAACACAAACAAGTTCCTCTGTCTCTCCTTCCCATTTTGTAGTACCTTTAACCACTGCTGAGACCTCCACGTAGAACTGTCTATAATCAGTCCTTAAATGACAGCTATCTCTCTCCCTACTTCCTAAGCACTCTGACACTGTCTCTCATAAGCTAGCACAAAAAGAGCCTTACACCAGAAAGTAGTAATTTTGCCTTGCATGACAGTTTACAGCTTTCTCTGTGCAATGATCTAGGAAATATTTTGATCTGGGAGGCAATAAGCAACCCCCTGTCACCACATATGGGGAAGCCTTGCTGGAGCTAATTTAAAGAATATCAGGTGTGGCAATCAGAAGCTAGCAAAAATAACTTGACAGCCACAGCGGTAATAGCCTGTGGTGCACTTTAGGGTGCATTTCTGCAAGGCCCGCCGGGAAGGCAGGTCAGAGAGAAGAAAGGTTCTGCTGCAGCCTCAGAACTCAAGGTTTTCATTAAGCATGTGCTTGAAAATGCACATCTTCTTTAAAAAGCAACAGAATAAAAGTTGTGCCCACTCACCCAACAGATCTGCTCCTGGCTTGCACTGAGAAACTGCTTAAATCAGCTATAGAGAAAACTTTCATCAGCCTTAAAAGAGAACTGCTATTAAACCCTGCCTGGCCAGCACAGTAAATGCATGTCGGACAGAACTTACTCTACTGTTTGTCAACAAAAATGAGCCCACCTATTTCTGCTTCCCACGCCTTTACAAACCTATGCAAGGCACTGAAAGTTGCACAGCTGTTTGTGAGACTACTCTGGTCTTGACAAAATTGGCTAACAAAAATACTTTAGGAGCAAAGAAAACCAGATTGACACTCCATACAGACAGAATCTGTGGAGTCAGAAGACAAAAAGGCATTAAAATAGGTTTATGTGGGTGGGCATAAATATAAATAAATAAGCATACACTTTAAAGTGAATTTATTTGAGGTTGTAAATAGACAATAAATACAGGGGACCAACAGAGGCTATAGGGATGACATAAAGGATCACAGAAGAATCTTAGTTATTGCAGTTTTATCAAAAAAAAAGGAAGAAAAAGCAGGCATTAGCAGTCAAACTGCCACAGAACACAAGTTGATGATTCTACCTTCAACACGTGCAGTTCAGATCTTTCCCCAACAGAATGATACATTTGAAAAACCAAAGATGCAAACATGCAATACAAATCATCCTACTGCTCTTTTCTACCCTTTAGTGAATAATAACATTAAAATCAATATTATTCATAGTTGTTTTGTCTCTCTCATAATGTTCTTGCCTCAGGTCTGACTTGATGTCAGCTAAGTAACTCTGAGGCACAAGAAGTTCTGTCTTGTAACTTTATATTCCTTGATTTGTTTTTTTTTTCTTTTATTTTTTTTTTAAGCTTCATTGCTAACACTTACGATCACACTCTACTTTCAATTGCCCTGGGTAGTTTGAGTACACTCTAGTAGTCCCCTCTAGTTGTTTTTTTTCTTAGCAGCACTATTTTGCCTCAGTCTCTGAAATAGAGGCTAATTGAAAGTATTAAGCTTTCCCTGGCAGATCATAAATAATTGCAAAGATCATTGCAGCAGCCTGAAATGCAGGGGAAATAACATCTACATTGTTGGGCTTTTTTAGGCTTTTTTTTTTTTTTAAAATGCTAAACCAGAAATTTATCAATTTCCTAACTCCACTTTCTTGCATTAGGAACACCATGGGGAAAGGTAATGGACAGCAGTTCTGGCTGTTTATACCTGGCAAGCATCTGTAACTCCATGTTCTAGTCCTGTTGTGTTCTGGGAGAGGTATTTCAGGAGCTGGGAAAAAGCGCAGGTAATTGCAGGAAGGCTGGAGAGCACTTGGTCAGACTGCAGGGTGTGTTTAAGAATACCCTTTGCACTGAAATTAGAGTGCTGAGGTAACTGCTTGCTAAAGATGCTTAGGGAATGATTGTGTTCTCTACAAAGTACTGGAGAAATAACGTGTTTTCTTCCACAGCAGCAAGTTGATATTAAGAAGGAAGCTCACAGTTCAGCTCAGCTTATGAATTAACGTTAATATTACTACTGCCTTGTCATGACTTAAATTTTGCACATTAGTTATTGCTTCTTAGAAAACAAGATGAAATAAAATCTTCTTCCTGAGGTAAGCAAACTAGCTACCAAAAGTCAATTCTTGAGACATATAATGCTCTTCATGCTCCACATGAGTACTGTGTCCCAAGACCAGTTTAGGGTGAGTTTTTTTCCTCTCCCTACTAATGTCAAAATTCCAAAACCTCTCACATAGTAACCTTTTTTATGGGTTAGGTGAGTTTCAAAACAAAAGAAAAAAAAAAAAGTTACTAATATCTCTCACACATAAAGCTCACTCAGGGAATATCATGACCCACCTTGTAAATTGGGTGAAACGTTTACTTTGGAGGAATACACTGTTACATTTTTTTTTTCCATATTTAAGACAATTTAAATTCCATATGAAAAGTAAGTGCTAAACAATGTAGTGTAATAAAGCTAGTTTTTATTTTCTAGGACTCCATTGTGCACTAGGCTGTTCTTTATGGAAGGTGAGAAGGAAGGCTTCATTAAAGTAAACTGACCTGAAGTTTATTTTTCTTTGCCATGGGCTATTTAATTTTCTTGTGGTTTGAGTTTTCTTAAAAATAATAAAATAAAACAACACAGAACTTAGATTTTGAATCAGTTAATCAAAAAAAAAAAAAAAAAAAAGCAATGGCAAAAAAGCCGGGGTATTAATAAAATACATTAAGACTGAGATTTTTCTAGATGTAATCATCATCATCATTCTATTCTGTGGCCTGCTGATTTGTCTATTATTTCTGTTCTTGTTTTATTTGATAAAGAGAGAGTAAAATTTCAAGGCCAGAACTTGTATCCTACTAAATGGCAGGAGTTAATCCAGTGTGATGTCAGGAAAAAAAAAAATAAAAAAAAAAATCACTCCACACACTTAGAAAATATTGTGTATTCTGTGAATGGGTCTTCACTTCGAAGGACTTTAAAACATACTCTGGAGTACCTGCCTAAGGAAGAGATTTTAAGACCTTCACAGTTCAGAGTGGATTTACTTGTTACCTGGGACTGGTTCCTTTCAGACCATGCAACAGAGCCATGATTCTCAGCCCTATAATTGTACCTGGTAAAAAGTGGAGAGAAATGATGCTAAGATGCTTTGTCTCCATAAAACACTTTTTTAATCAGTACACTAGCATAAGCTCTTCAGTGTGAGGTGCTTTCTCTTCTCTTCCTTTTTCCTTTTTTTGTTTTTTTTCCCCCCAGTTCCAAAAGACATGCATGTTCCGTGGTATGCTGGAAAACCACCAGATGCTACCATTAAAATGAAAACCCTCACAAGTGTTGATAGTTACAGAGAGAAGAACTCTATGAAGTGTGTGGCCACAGGGGATGCAGTCAGACATGCCCCTGCTGGTAGAACACTTTGTTTCTGAAGTCTGAAGGCTCCTTTTACCTACACGTGTTTAAGTTGTCATATTTCTGATACCCTTCACAGCGTAACTACTCTGCCTGATCCTTGTTCTGTTCAATCCTTCCTTTAAAATCCTGGCTTGAAAGCTTGAACGTAATGCCTGTACTGCCCAGCACCACCAGCTGAACACAGATCTGAGCACGTGTTCTGACCAACATTCAATTACATGAAAACCAAGGCCAAACATAAGGGAGGATAAGAAACAAAACAAACAAAAAGCACTGCCAAAAAGAAAAACGCAAGCCCTGGCCTGGTATATTAGCATTGACCTATAGACTCTTTACAGTACTTTAGATGGGCTGGGTGGGTTAGGAGGAAGGAGAGTGGCTGAGGGTCTGTTTACAAGGGTCCACTCACTGATAAATATACTCCTGGCCTGGAGGTGATGTGATTACTGAATTACTTGGTGCCCAGAGTGCGGCAAGTGGGCACTCACAGTATGCCTGTACAGTGCCAGAAAGTACCTGGACATACCTGAATTAATCAGAATGTCAGGTTCCCTAGGAAGGATTAAAAAAAACACAGAAAAGCCACCACTTGAGCCAGCATGCACTCTCATTTGTCATATTCTCCTCCCTGTGGCCTTTGGTTTCCAAAAGTGTGTTCCCCAAAAAACTAAAAAATCCAGTCCTAAACTATGAAAGTCCAGAGAACTCCATTCCAACTACATTCAGAAAGGAGATAATTTCTTAAGGAGCACCGCTGAAGCTACCCACTGTTAGAAATAGTGGTTTTGCAATAGAGATTGGAAAACTGAGTGTAGAGCAATGTGGCATGAAATGGTCAATCTCCTCTGTCCTGTAGAACACCTGATTTGCTTACAGGCAGCACTGCACAAATTTAAGGCCATAACAAGTAGCTGACTGCATGTGAGTTCTGGATTTAACCCTCAGTGCCTTTCATAGGCTGCACTTCTGCTTGATTCTGAAGACTACTTCTCCCTTCCTGCTCTGGTTAATTCCATGTTTCTTATAAACTCCAAAACATGCATTTTCTTTTTCTACACTCCATGTTATCTAGTCTACTTCTTTCCCCTCCCCTAGGGCTTTTACTGATGACATATTAACACTGGGACCTTCAGGGTAGGGATACAGTTCTGTGGCCAAGAGAAGTTGACCATCTCATTCAGGTGATAACCTTCTCCCAGATGGAAAGGAAGATGTGCCAGTCTGTGAGCAACCACCTGGCATTTCAGGGAAGCAAGATATAATGTCTGATTCTCTAACATTCCCCTGATGTTCTCCTTGATAAATGCTTAGTCTCCTCAGCTTCAAAAGAGCAACGTTATTTATCTGCAAAGGTAGGTGAAGAGGGAAGAGAGACCAGGGAAGGAAGCATAGAGGTGAAGTAACTTCTCCAGCATCTGAACAACACTCAGTGCAAGTTCTGAAGTAGCCAGATTCCTATCAGTGAGAAAAACGGCTTAGGGCTGAGATGCTTAGTAGAAATAGATAGATGTAGTCAAGAACTGTAAAGTATTTCTTTGGTACTATATACAAAGAGCTATGTAATTTAACTCCTTTCTCTAAAACAGGATTTATGAAAGTTTGTGGAGAGACAAAAGGAATTACTTTGGTAACAATGATTTTCCAGTGCTGTAGGCTATGTCTGACCTCTATAATTTTACAGCAACTGACATGGGGACTTTGAATGATTACTTTGCCCCACATTGGCATAACATAATTTACTTCAACTGAAGTCAGTGATATGAAGACATAGTGTACAAAGTAAAATTAAAAAAAAAAGTCTGAGAATGTCTTCCAGATGTTGATATGGATTGGGGAACTGTATTAAAGCACTTTTCCATAAGATATTAAAGATCAGCTGAATCCAATATGACAAACTAAGTAGGAGAGAAAAATGACAACTCCATCATAGAAGCAGAGACGTCTATCAAATATGATCTTAGTAAATACTACAGAAAAACAAAGTAGTATCTATAAAAAGAAATATAAAGTACCCTTCTTTCATAGCATGGCATAGTGTTGTTTTTTTTCTGGTGTTTTTTTTTTTTTCCCCTCTGGAATTGTTGTAACATGTAGCTGTGAGACACAAATAATTCTAAAGGGAAATACCCACAGATAGCTCTTACTTACATCTAAACTTACCCAAAGGGATGACCTAGTAAGTACATCAACACATATGCCATCACAAAATAGTGGTCTGTTATAATCAGTGGTAGAAGTTCTCTCTTTAAACTCTTTTCAAAAATTTAGCAACAGTAAATTATCTTAGGTGGCTGTTTCCAGCTTCCCCTGTTCCCAGTTTATTCTGAACTACGTGCAAGGTGCAGTAAATGTAAATGATAAGTTATCTCTGATTTCTGTCACACAAGCTGGACAGCAGTTGGGCTACAGCCATTCTGATCTAAAGCTGCAAACAAGACATAACCATAAATGGTAAAAAATATTGGCTTGAAATAACATTATAAAAATTAAAAAGAGATTTAAAAAGAAAATAGCTCAAAATGGTTATATGTTATACATAGGTAATTACTAGCTCGTATCTAAATGTATTCCTATATGTATGAGTACTGCCCGTGAGACACTTCATTCTATCAGATTTCACTGGAGATAAGGTATTTGCTGGTTTGGGGGAGAAAATATCTATTTACACAGGCAAGTCCTAGTGCCTTCTTCTCATCACCAAGGAACGTAACTTCTATGATCACACTTTAGAGGCAGTAGATGCACGCTCTTCTCTTGCTGTGCCCTACTTTTTGATTTTAATATACCTTTTTTTTTTTTTTTTGATTACTCCTCAGAGCCTGTGGCTTAAGTTTTCCATATGCATGTATTGGATGACAAAAGAGGTAAGTTTGTTCACAAGCCTGCCAAAGACCTAGAGCTAGCCTTTCCGTCTCTTTGTACAAACTATACACACAAACTAGAGTTTAGCATGCCAAATTACCTTCACATCTTCCCATGAGAATTAGTATTTAGAGGAAGCTCACTTGGAAATGAATGTGAGCCAAGGACACTTAATCTCCACTCTCACAAACATTTGTGTGCGCTAACCAAAATGTAACATAATGCCTTTTCGGTGTCCGTAGATACTTTTCCTCCCTGTGCAGAAAGGAGTACTTACTTCCAATATCTGGCCGTAGCTTTTTGTCATACTCTCGCAATAGCTTGTTTAGTATGAGAGTCACATCTGTGTCCTGTGTTTTTGGAGCTAAAACCCATTTTTGGTTGGTTGTTCCATCTTCATATTCATCTTCTTCAACCTTTCTGGAACTGCAATAACAAATCAAATAATAGATATTATTTTACATAACTACAAAATGAGAATTCACATTCTGAGTACATCTGCAGAGTCTTTTTAAGAAGTTCTAGATTTCTCCCTTGGTTTTGTCTATCTACCCACTCTTAAGCTGTTTTTACAACAGGATGTTCCCATTAACAGCTGATGAGTATCTGAGGATGGGTCAAAAGTGAAACTCATTTTGAAGTTGTCTTCTGCCAGTCTCTCAAATAAGTAATTATCTGTGCGTTAATACAGCTATCAGAATAGTATTTAACATCCTATATTTTAAACAACCTATCCCAACTGCATAGTTACCCAATACATTTACAATACACTCTTACAAGGAGCAAACATCTGCAGTATTATTTTATGAATCCATCAAGACAACTGATCCATCTCTTGCACAAAGGCTAATAAGAGTATTAAAAATTCAGACCTTTTAATACTTCCTGATCATTTTATCTTATTAATAAATTATTATATTCTCAGTGCCTGAATCTCAGAGTTTAATGTATTACAAGGCTTAGAATTAAGAGCTTGCTCCTTGAATATAAGATGGATTATCACAAGCACACAAATACATTTCATAAATTAATTGGAATTTCAGAGTCTCCCTGCGGTTTTCATGACATTTTTAAAAAACAGCTCTACACCAAGAGTTATGACTCTCTTTTCCTTCACAGGTGGATTACTTTTATTTTAAGAGAATGGTAATGCAAATGTGGTGAAACTACAGTTGCCCAGGAATCACAGCTAGAGCTACTTTCACACGTGACTAATTTCATTTGTGCAGCTTTTTTTGTGCACGAACAGTAAAATGTTGATTTGAAGATGTATCCTTTGGTATCTTAGAAACCAAATCTGTTTGATCTCTCTCGCTGGAGAAAATCCATTACAGTTAAACTGAGATGAAGTTATTGGGAGAAAAGGTAACCTCAGTGGCAGAACCCACAGCAGTAATCATCTATTGCTTGGACCTGCAATTGCCCTGGCAATGTGCTGTTATTTTGCATATTAGCCACAAATCGCTTGATATGACCTCACAAATTGCAGGTGACCTGGGTACAATTTCTTAATAATTTTTTGAAATCTAGCCCCTAAGAATCTTGTACTGAGAGAGCTCATATAACCAAGTTCCAGAAGTACATAAAACTTGGGGAAATATTTGAATAGATGAGTTACTTCTCTGTTAGTGAGTTGTATTTTTTATAACTTGATCTTTTTTTTGTTGGAATTCACACAATGAGTATTTAAAAACCCTAAGAGGATCCTTTGTTTTTTCTTTTCTCCCTCAGGTTCACAACAAGCCATATGTTTTAATATTGCAGTTCCGGGACCATTCTCAAAGGAGGCACCATCTCCAAGCACACACAGTTGATATTCCACAGCTGAAACACTGCAGTGATGCTGAATTGCTGATAGGAAAGGAGTACACGATCATACATCTTTTTCTGCTACACTCACCACAACTTTACTGGAGACATTCAGACTGCACGTGGAAACAAGAATCGAGTTCATGTAGGATCATGATTCCCATTTCAGGGAGCAGCTTCTTTATAACCAGTTGCTAGTACGATTCTAGGCACTAACAGAGCTCTTAAATCCCCTCAAACTAGCAGCTTGCTTCCTAGAAAGCACCTCCAAGTGATGTAAATTCCTACCTACATCCCAAATTAAGACTGGGGGTGGGAGAGGTTTCACAGTGAATCAGACCAACACAGTAGATAGACATTTTTCAAGGTGTTTTGTTCTCCTCCTCAAGAGTTTCACTTCTTTTGCTTGCCTCTGTGCAATTAGATTCTTGGAAGGCACCTGAGGTTGCCGTTTCCCCTGTAGCCTTACTGGGGACTGCCAAACTCCCAGCTTGTTCCTGCTGTCCACAGAGATGATGCTGGGCCATTCCCAAAGGGTGAGGAAGAAGGGCTACACACCTTCCCCAACCCCCCCCTCAGGGGCCACCAGCTTTGACCCTATGAGGAGACAGAGGAGGCAGCAAGCAACCCACCAAGCAGAAAGGCTTTTCCCCAAGAGGCTGTAGGGGAATGGGCTTATTTCATGGGTCAAGAGTGCCCAGGATCTGCACTGGGGGTTGCCACGAAGCAGCTTTGGGTTCCTGTGAGGACTTGGGAAGGGCAGAGGGAAGGGAAGGGAAGGGAAGGGAAGGGAAGGGAAGGGAAGGGAAGGGAAGGGAAGGGAAGGGAAGGGGAGCCCTGCCCGTCCCCAGGCCCCTCTCCCGCCTCGGGGTGCCGGGGCCGCTGGCAGCGCCCAGGACCCCTGGGGGCCGTTTTGCCCCGCGGGGTTCATGGCCGGCAGCGGGCGAGGCGGGCAAGGGCAGCCCCGGGCGCGCTGAGGCGACCCCGGGCCCCGGCAGCTGCAGGCAGGGTAAAACTTTCTGCCGGGCCGGCTCGGGGGGAGCCCTCTCCGGCCCCCTCCGCCGGCGTTTGGGAGGGAAGCCCCGGGACGGCGGCGGATGGGAGAGCGCGGTGTCCGCACCGGGCGGCGAGCACCCCCAAACTCCGGAGAGCCGCCCTCGCAAACCCCGGCGCGGGGAGGAGAGGAGACGGAGGGGTGGGGAGGCGAAAAGGGAGCGGGGACTTACCGGGCGTGAAACACCGAGAGGAGGAAGAAGACGGCGAGGAGCTTAGCGGGCATGGTCCGGGCAGAGCTGGCCAGGTAAGGGGTGTAGCGGGACCAAGGAGAGGCTGCGGGAGGCTCGCATGCGAACGGCGGCGAGGAAAAGCTCTGAGTCTCCCCTCCCGTGTCTCCGCAGCTTTATACCCTGAAGAAAAATACCCCCGTTCACACTGCTCCGGGAAGGGAGGGGGGAGTGAAAAAAAAAAAAAAAAAAAAAAAAAAGCCAAAGTGGGCTGGGTAGGGGGGGAAATCCCCGTCGGAGAGCCCCTGCCGGGGCCAGAAGCAGAGCGGGGTCTCGGCGGTGTGAGCGAGCTGCGGCGCTTCCCGCACCCCGCCCGCAGCCGTCGGGAGCAGCGGGGCCGCCCCTCCCGCTCCCCGCCGTGCCCCCCCCGGCTGCCGAGCCCCGGCCCCGCCGGGGAAGGGGCGCTCCTCGCCTCCCCGCTCCTCCCCACGCACGCACACACCTCCCTTCCCTTCCCTTCCCTTCCCTTCCCTTCCCTTCCCTTCCCTTCCCTTCCCTTCCCTTCCCTTCCCTTCCCTTCCCTTCCCTTCCCTTCCCTTCCCTTCCCTTCCCTTCCCTTCCCTTCCCTTCCCTTCCCTTCCCTTCCCTTCCCCGCCGCGCAGAGCCCAACAGGTACCCCCCGCACCTTCCTCCCCTCCTTCCTCCTCCTCCTCCTCCCCGCTGATCGGGGGTGCCGGGTGCTGTGCCGCTGTGCCTAGCTGCTTGCTGCATCGCTACAGGCATCTATATGCGTGCCTACACCCGTATAGATCTATAAGGCAGAATGTATACATGTATGTACGTATGCGACAGACCGGGCTGCGTGGCTTTTTGAGGGGCATCGTTGGGATAAATGAGGGTTGTGTTTTTTTTTTTCTGCAGCAAAGTGTGTGCAGGGCAAAAAGAGTTTGGGTCTGGACATCGCGTGTCTTTCTGCTCCACTAGGATGAGATTTTTTGCGACTCCGGGTGTCTTTTCAGCAGGCGTCAGGGTGATAAAGAAAATCCCCCTTTGCTCTCAGGATCGGAAATGACAAAATTTCACTTACGCTGTGATAAGCTGGAAACAGAAAGCCCTGCTAAGGTACAGCGAGCGATCGTTTCACTGCGATAAGGAAGCCCAGAGGCACGCATCTCTGCCTCCTCCTCCGTTAAACATTATTTCCAAGTTCTGGGGGAGTCTTTTTTAATTAGGACATTGCATTAAGGAAAAAAGTTCCGACGGAAGATGCATTCCTGCTTCTAGCCCAGCTTCCACGCCTAGAAAAGCTGCCCAGAAAGCGCTTGCTGTTCCCCAAGTTATTTCACGAAGAAACGAGCCCAGCTTAGGGAAAATCCGCTGCGAGCCGGCCAATTCATTCACAGCCGTGGTGCACTTTCCCTTTCATTTATTTATTTATTTATTTATCACCCTAAACTTCTCCTCGCTACATCACACAGAGATCCTTCGGGGTTGACCGCGGCTACTGGCCACAGGACGAGCGCCGCTCGCCACCGCCGGCGGAGCAGCGGCCGCGGGGGCCCCTGGCGGCGGCGGGGAGAAGCGCGGCGGGTGCTGGGGGGGGCTCCCGGTGGGCACCCCTCGAGCCCCCGCCGGGGGCTGTGTGGGGCTGCCCCGGTGGAGCTGACCCCAAGGAGGATGGCAGTGAGTCCCGGGGCTCGGGCTGGTCTCCCGGAGTCGGTGATCTTTGCTGCCTCCTCGCCAGGGTGCGAGGAAAAAAAAAAAAAAAAAAAAAAAAAAAAACTAAAGAAGCTTGAGTTTTTTTTTCTCTTGGCCTCGGTGGGCTGTGTTGATGCCCAAGGAGTGCTTTAGCTCCGCCGTCTGTTATACTTCAGGCCTGTGACATTTCTACTTCTCCCTTTGCGCTCACGCTCACATCCTTTGCTCTTTAAAGCTCCCCCTGCCTTCGCTGAGGCTTTTCAAGTTGTGTATTCAGGTAAGGATTATGATTATCCAGCACATGTTTTAATAAAAGAACGTTTTATTACCCACTGTAACGACAGGAAAATGTGTATGCTCTGCAGAACAATAAAGTGGATCCATATTTTAATTTACTTTTCATTGCGTCTCCACAGAAGCTACTACTGTTTTTTTCCACCTGAGAGGTACCAAAAGCTGAAGCCTCTGCAGCACTTGTTGTTTGGGGGATCTAAGGGTCTTGGGAAGCTGCCATGAAGGAAACTAGTGCACGTAATAAAAGGGGAAATGCAGAGGGAAGGAACAGGTCCCACAAAGCAAGTGGCCCGCTTGTGAGAACCGTGTGCCCCCCTTCTAGCCCCGAGCACTTCCCTGCTGCTAGGCACCTCAGCTTTCCTGTGACTGAATACTGAAGGCAAGCCCTCATCAGTGGCTCTCTCAGCTCCTCAGCCACCCAGGAACAACACAAGGGGCTGCTTGGAGGTGTTTTGGGGTGTCGGTGACACCAGCCTGCGGTGAGTGGCCAGCTGAGCCCGGGTCCCCAGAGGCCAAGCTGGCTGATAGTGGCTGCAGCTCCACAGTTTGTTAACACATGTGTGACAAGTTATGCAGTGTTTTTCATCCTGTGTGCAGTACGTCATTGTGTTCCTCACCTATAAATGTAACCCATCACTGTCCAGCATGTTGCAATCTATTGGTTTTCCTCTGAAACTCTCAACATTTGTCTAACTGAAATAAATGACTTGGTATCTTCAATCAGCGTTTTGCTTTTCATTTTGTTTTTAGCCAGTGCCAATTTAAACAGCAACTTTTAAGACATGATGATTGTGAGAAGTGATAATTGCTTTTGAGGATGGCAATGAAAAAGCCAGTAATGCAGTACAGAATGGGGCAGTTACACTTTAGTCTAAATAAGTGGCAATCCAAGGGAGATCCTTCAGACTCCTTTGGGCTTCATAAAATATAACCTCTATTTTTTCTTCCCCAGAACTGAAGGAATGTCCTTAACAAAACAGTGGAAGATGCAAAGGTGGTAAGGTGAGGATGTCATCTGAGACACTGTAACCATGCTGTGTCCATACTTAAGTGTTTGTAATGAAATAAAAACATACCAAAAAAAAAAACAAAAAAAAAACAGGAAGAATTGGAGCAATTTGATCAAGCACTGCTTTAGAATAGTTTAGGTTTCTCTGAACATTTCAGTGTCAGTTCCAATCTGAGGAGCAAGGGCGTTAGGGGAAATATATCCTTATTACGAAGAACATTATCTCCAGATTTAAAAAACAAATAGCTGTTCAAGTGCTGCATTCATCTTGCCTGCACAAGCTGAATAACAAAGCAGCTTCATTGAGCTTTCTTGAAAGTTTAATTTATATGTTAAAGAAGATTTTTTGAAAGGCAAGATTATTTCATAAAATCATTCCTTTCTTACTTTTGTACAAATTCATTTAGTTATTCCACAGAGAGCACATTCCGTTTACAAAAAAGCAGAACGCAATTCAAGGTAGCAGAACAGGGTTAAGCTTTTGAAATACATTGTTGCCTAAATTCATCCTGGAGTAAGCTGGCACAGCTCGAATATCAGAAATAAAAACCTTTTCCATTGCATTTGATTTGTTCTTTCATTCTTAATGGGCGCAACTGAGGAAATTTGGCAGTAGAACAGCACGCACTTACTCTCCAGTGCTGAATTGTTGTAAGCAATCACTTTTCAACAGTTTTTCATGAAAGCACACAGGCAAAACCCAGCAACGAGCCATCCCTACTCATTAGCCTCTTTGGCCGTGACCAGGCTGTGAAGGAGATGCACCCTGCAGGGCCCCAGCTCCGCTGTGTTGGGGGTACCAGCACAGCTCCCCAGCTCCCGGGGGACTGATCTCCATCCAGGGGAAGCCCGAGGAGGCTGATGTACTTCCAGTTACCGCCCAAGCCTGCTGCAGGATGGGCCAAGGTGTTTTCTTGGAGCCAAGATCTGGGAAATGCTCCCATCTCCCACAGTTCAGATGCCATCGGTGAGTAATGGTCTCCCACGCAGACTGTTCCGCTGCTCGCAGCGAGTTTATTTAAATTGTTAGGTGTTGTGTGGCGTGAGGCAGTGGCATTTACGTATTTCAGCCTTGAATCGATCGGCTCATTGAAGCATCTCCCGAACCATGGGGCAACACCTACTGTTCAGGCAGCAGCTCACACTGGGAGGTCGTTTGTTCTTCTTCTGTCGTTTCAACTCTGAGCAAGGATGAGGAATGTGTGGGATCCTCTGAGAAATGAAAGACAGGCAGCTTCTTCAGGAGTTTTCAACGTGATTTAGCAAATCCACGGTAACAGAGCAAACCCTAACCACAATTTACTGCCTTTATCTTCAAACACAGAAAGCAATAGTCAACAACTGGAAATTACATTTATCACTGGAAGTGATAAAACGTCTCTGGTGTCATATGCCTTTAGCAGGTAGTTAATTGTTGGTTCTACACATCAGGTAAATTTCAATACATTGTCTATTAAATTAAAACAAAGGGCCCAATCCTGTAGCTCCTGTTTGCAGGCAGTTCTGTGTTCAGACTCTTCATACATGTAAAATTAGACTCTGAGCTCCTGGCACTGAGTCCAGAAATGGAGACCAGAAAGTGATGCTGAGACATTCAGGCTAAGAGTCAGGTTTGGGTCTGAGTGAATACAGCAAACATGAAAAAGCCTCTAAGGCAGACAGAATGGCTCTGGAGAAGGTGCTTTAAAGAGGGTTTTGATTTTCTCATTCACGTAGGGGAAAGCTTCAAATTGAAAGCTTTTTGTAGGAGTTAGAGGACAGTAAAAAGCAACTTCTTGTGATTCATTTCTGTTCTGGGATTTGTGAGTATTTAGATATCCTTTTACCACACATGGTCTCCTCTGGAGGTTCACAGATTGCTCATACTTTTCAGCCATGCAGTAAATACAGCCTCTGTAGAAGCATGCTGGTGCCACTGCCACAAGTACTGTGTGACCTAAGGGTCTGAGCAGCTATTGCTGTCCTCCAACCTTCTCTGCTGGAGGACATACACTGAGGAGCTTTATGGGGTTGGTACAAAGGTCTGCCTAGGGCAGTATCCTTTCTATGAAAGTGGCCAAAAGAAGAGATTTATTGAGAAGAGGCACTGAGTATATGTATATGATATTCCTCCCAAGTACTCCTCTAGCTTCTTGCAAGCAACATCTCAGGAAGGCAATATAGTTTCTGTCAATTTAGAGAATTGTGAAGCAACAGTCCCACACTCCAGATTGGACTTGAACCCATAGCACCCAGCTTTGGTCAGTGTCTATCACACTAATTCCTTAATCTTTCTCTGTTCAATAACAGGTATTTTTTTTAAACCCTACAACTACCTCATGTTCCTGTGGGGAAGGTGGGGGAACAATACAACAAAACAACTCAAAACTAAAACAAACAAAGAGCAACAAACATTATTATTGTTATTGTTATTATTATTATTATTATTATTATATCACAAATACCACCACCTTGTTTTTGTCACTTGAATGTTTGCTATCTGAGGGGAAGAAGTGTTAAATAACACTCTTACCATCCAAAGTAAAACAAACAAACAAAAAAACTCTTATTGAACAGAATCCAGCTTGCCTTTTACAATTGCAGATGTTATCATAAACGATAATGTGTGATAAAAATTTTTGAGAGCCTGTGCCACCTTTAGCTTGCAAGAATGATTGGGAAGAGATGGAACTTACAGGTACTGATACATACCTGCCAACAACTCGGTAGTTAGTGTGCATACTTTTGGGGTCAAAAAAAAGGCAAGTCTCCACATGGACTACCTCCTAATTGATCCTTATCAGTCCACCCACCATTCCCTGACACCTGGTTGAGCAAGATTAGTTTGGTGCACTGCATTGTGTCAGTGATGTCGTGAGAGTTACACCTCATCTGTCACTCTGGTGGGACTGGAAGCGGTGAGCTGTGGGCAGATTCCTAGCAAGGAGACTTGTCCATGGTCATATGGTTACCAATGTCCATGGGTATGCACATCCCATCTAGAAGCAATTGCTGTGTTTGCCTGTCCTGGACGCACGTTGGGCTCTCCTCTCCTTCTCTGGATCTTCATGGAGCCCTGCCCTGAGTGCAGCTCTGCACTCATTATACATTTCTGTGGACATAGGCAGGGGCAGCAGAGGCTGCAGCTGAGAGGGTCTGTCTTGCGTATACATGAAGATCTTCCCTCTGTCGGTCACCAGGTGTTTTTAGCTGTTTTGGAGGTGCACAGTGAGCAAACTACTGTGGATGGCCAGTGCAACATGTGTGCATTTTGCTGAGAAAACAGGAGGTCTCCCAGGCTCTCACCTTTTTGTGGGAGTAACCTATGTGCAAGAAAAGAAATAACCACAGGGATTTATGAAGCTTTGCCGCCCAAAAGGCTTTGCATTTTTTCACTGCTTTGATCCCCAAAGGACTGAATTAATTGCATCCAAATAACATCATCCCACTTTAAAAAAAGTGAAGTGAATGAGGAGCTACGTGGCTGATAAAAGCCACATGGGAAGCTGAAATTAATACAGAGATCCAAAGCCTCACCTTGCCTCAGGGCAGCCCTGTAACTAATAGACGGGCATGCCCCTTATGGGATCCTCCTTGCCAGCTACCAGGCACCTGCTCAGTCACCTGGCTTTTCCCTGGCCACTGGGAATCTGCAAAAGTCCAATTACACAGCAGCATCAGGAAAAAAAAAAAAGAAAAAAGGAATACACTCATGAGCTTTTTTCTCAGCAATGTTTAGGAACGAAGGGGAAGAAGAGATGACACGAGAAGCCCAGACAGCTCCCCAGTCCTGGAGTCAACCCTGACCTCCAAGTGAAGCAGAAACTCCACCCTTAAACAGAGACTTTGTGAAAGTCTGAGGAGAGACCAACATGCAAAAGGGACGTCTCAGGAAGGGCACAGGCTCTCCTCTCTGTCCCAAATAGAATGTAGGACTGATGCTCCACAGCAAAATAACACCAAATTCTGAAATATCCCAGTTCACTGTCTTCACTCCATATGTACCTTTCTGGGCAACAGTGAGGATGTATCATGCACACACATCTGCTTCATTGCATGCATTTATGCAATTCTTCTGGCTCCAGTGGTGATTTTTTGGTCTCTAAAATGATAACCAGTATAAGAATGACATTTTGCAATCAAGTGTCGAATGCATTTTTTATTTAAACATTAAGATTAAATTACAAAAGCTTCTGGAACAAAGAAAGATGCCAAGGAGAAAAGAGCTGAAAACTCAGATTGCATTTTCTCATTCATTGTGAAAGCAAAACACACTGGCAGCAGCAAGGCGTTTTATAGAAAATTTTCAGATGGACAGTACAAAGACCTTTCTGTCAATATTGTCACTGAAATACCTTGCTGTCATGAAGCACTTTTTTTCTTTTTTTTTTCTGATCACACTTCTTAGTGTTGTCTGATTGGTTTTCACTGTGGGAAACAAGTAATAATTATTTCAGAATTACTGTAATTCTTTACTGTTTATCTCTGCTAATATAACACAATCTTCTCAGGAAAACGTCCAAACATGAGCTGCTTTACCTTAATAAAATGTCTACTGCCATTGTCAAAAGTTTTATTTGCACAAATATGTTCCTAATCTATGTTAATTTCATGCAATATATCTCTAATTTTTGGAATAGATACTGAGAACCATTCAAGAAAATTTTCTTGGAATGCAAAACCCAATTTTATTTTATTTTTTAAGGGCAAGATTCCACCACCTTTATTTACACAAGTAGCATCTTGCTCTCCATGTTACTCCACTGCAAGCTAGAGACTCAAGGAGTGAAAATCAGCATAGCCCCATTAGGATTAACCACCTTGTATTAACTTCTATTAATGAAAATTGGGCTGAGCAGTTTTATCTGTGGAGTAATGCGCTACCTATAACCAGTAAAGGTGCTCAAACATAGCCCTACAGTTAATAATTTGGCACATTTACAACTGGCATTACTCACAGTAACCTATCAGATGACAATAGTGGAGCTCTTCTGTAAAATAGAGGTTAAGCCTACATTTGTATGACTGTACATCTGAAGTATAAAAACCACGATATGTAGTACACGTGAACAGTTAAAAAATATAACTTATTTTATTTGTAAACTATCAATGCAAGATACTCAGCAGCAAAGAAGCCATGTTCAATGTCTTCTGATCTTTTATCAAGATCTGTTGCTGTAAGTAATATAATTGTCTCCGAAACATCTGAGGTTACATGTAGAAACAATCAAGGCAATATTATTTGTACATATTATTAAACATGCAAAAAACTTCCTGAAGAATATTGCCCAAATGTAGAAAGTTGTCTGGATCTCAAATTTTCCTTGGTAACATCTGCTTTGTAAGTATGGCTCACATGTGGCTTTAGAGTCCTTCAGTTTATTTTGGAGAATTGGCACCTTTAATGACAGGCTCCCTATTCAAATATGTGGCCCAGTAGACTAAGTTAAAAGTTCCAAATAGCACTGGAAAAATTATCCGGGACATTTTGTCAATCTTACTGATGCTGTTGTAAGTCTTTTTGCTTTCGGCAGGCTTTTCTTCTGTGGACTTTGCTGGAGCAGAAGCTGTGTTTGAGATGACAGATGGGGTTGAGTCCTTTGGCATGTTTGGGGCGGGGGTCATCTTCCCAGTGCTGTAAGTATTTGTTGATTTATTTCCCAGCAATTGGCGCTCTTTTTTCTGCAGTGCAAAGACCAAAACGTTAGACCACAGAAAGAGAAAGTGGAAACAGGTTCTAAGGATACCAGACCCCAAACTTAAGCACTGTAATCAATCATGCTAACAAACGCTGGGGGGCTATTCTGACTTTGACTCCCAAACAGCTGTTTCTGCCTCCATATTATAGCTCTTACTCAGGCTAAAGCTTCCCTGATGTCAGAGATAATGAAGCAAGGCTGTCTGGACCCAGATCCCAGGGGGCATGTATGTTAGCAGCTTCTCCTGTCAGGGTGAAGCAGCCCTGCAGCTGGAGAGGCTGTTGCCCCCATGCCAGCCATGCCCTCTTGGTTGAAAGCAGCAGTGCAGTGAAGGGCTCAGTGTCTCTGCTAGCCCCCCTCCTGGCACTGCTCTGGCAGGATGCCTGCCAACATAGACTTTCTCCAGGACATCATTCGCTAAGAGTCAGTCCTATTCCAAAATGTTCCTTTTGGCTTGAAGCTCAAGGTTGTGTTTTCACAGAGTGCTCTTTTGCCTCAGTTTATCAAAGTTATTGTGGTGGGACCATGACCCATGGAGCTCAACGTGAGCCTTGCCATTTATCTGGGAGAGCACACAGAGTCCTCCACAGAGATATCTCTTATGGCTTCATAGCTGATTATCACAAATTTGGTCACTACATGTCACACGCACTCAATGCCCTATATTTTTTGGAAAACAGTCCGCTTCATATAGATGGCAGAGACTGACAGTCTACCTCTCTGAACAGAAGAAGGCATATTTCCTCACAAATATTCCTCTATAGGAAGGTAAGAGTATATCGCAAATTAACTAAACACCTTCTTCACAGAGAAGATGGAAATCCTGCATTCATTCATATGAACTATGCAGAGTTAGTGCTTTTTATTCTGGGTATTTAAAACACGTAAGGTAAGCACCTTGATTTTAGCAGCTTCCTGGGCTTTTTTGCCATCCCATGCCCAACTCCTCTTGGTGAAATAGTTGACTGTTGCAAATTCAATCAATGCAGAAAATACAAAGGCGTAGCAGACTGCTATAAACCAGTCCATTGCAGTAGCATAGGCCACTTTTGGCAAAGAGTTGCGGGCACTGATACTTAAGGTGGTCATGGTGAGGACTGTTGTTACTCCTGTAAAGGAGGAAAAAAAAGAGGCAGAGATCAGCTTGGTAGCCCTTAGGAGATTCCCAGTAAGTTATGAGTGGGCCCCAACTCAGTGTGATAGCTAGAAAGGCCACATGAAGTAAATCAGTATTTGCAAAGTTTGGTCTGAAAGAATGAGATACTTCCCTGAAAAGAAAAAAAAAAAAGAAAGCCTCTGTCCTCAGGTGTTTACTTCTCTGTGTTCAGGTTATCTGTAGTTACAGTGTACTTAAGCATGATTTTAAGGATAATACAAGCCCAACTGTTGCAGAAACCAAAATCCTACTAGCATTTTATCCTTGTACAATGATGCATGATATATATAGGGTGTCACTTGTCAATTGATAACATTATATAATAAATGATCAACCTGTTCAGCAATAACTGTCATAATAAAGTGCGATTATTGCTTTTATTTTCTCACACGGAGATTTTATCACTGAAATTGCTGACTTATTTATTCCCTTGACTATAGCTCCTCCCTCCACAGAAGTCAGTAGCTGACAGAGCTGCCACTAGTTCCATCTGTGGACAGATGCCTCCAGCAGGACAAAACTGAACTCTCAGTTATGCCTTCATGAATCTAAAATCAGCATCACCAGTCAGCAATGTGATGCTGGCACCTGTACTCTCCCTGTACAGATCGTGAATTGATTTTTTATCAAAGGTGCTGACAGATTTCAGTAGGCTCCTGTAGATGAATGGCTCTATTAAGAACTGTTGGCCAAAGTTTCACACACAGAGCTGCTCCCACTCCCCTCATTTCTCATCTAGTAGGTTTTTTGATTTCATCAACCTTCAGTTAAGACTGTTTATTTTTTTGCAATCTTCTAGTGATAAGTCGAGTAATTTAAGAGACCCCAAAGGATTTTTCCATGACAGCTTCTGTAGTAAATATACATTTTCTAAATGCAAAATCATATTAATTTGTTTGATGGTAATAGAGATAATTGTCACTAATTAACCTCTACATGGTTTTTCCCAGATAAACATCTTGAAAACACAGATAAACAAAATGTTTTGAAGTGAAATCTGTTTCAAATGCTTAGACTAGAGTATGTACTATCATCATATGCATAGCTTTTTGTTCTAAACCATCACATATGTCACCTGAGTGGAAAAAAAAAAAAAACAAAAAAAAAACGGAAATTACAACAATCTGATTCTTCTGTTTTCCATCCTTAACCCTCATATAATTGATTCTTATGCTTTTTTTTTTTTTTTTTTTTTTGAAAAAGCCCAGAAAGTGTTTTTAAATGGATTTTGAGTTTAAACTGGAAGAGAGCATGAGAACATCTACAACACAAGCAGAAATGAGCCCTGTGGTTTTGTTACAGAAAATCACATCCACAAACAAGTCCTTTCCTTCCTCCGTGCTGTGAGAGAGTCAGGTACTCACCAAAGACAGTCCGAGCAGGGACAGATTCTCTGTTCAGCCAAAACGACACTTGTGATAAGATCACAGTCATGATGCAAGGAAGGTATGTCTGGATGACAAAATAACCGATTTTCCTTTTGAGATGAAAATGTGCTGTCATAATAGTATATTCGCCTAAGGGGAGAAAAATGCATACATGGCTAAAATAAGAGAGGCTTACTGATTTGGGGGCTTAAGCAGGACAGCTACACCTCCTGTTTCAGGATACAATTCGGCCTATCTTAATAGTATGAAGAATATCTAGATTTCTGTACTATGGAATACAGAAGCAGAAGACAGTGACTGACTACTTCTGAACTGAAAACCTGCAGTCCTTTTATGCACCTGGCATGTCTTGATGTTCACAGGCATGAAATCTCCGGATTGCTGGCAGTGCGTGTTTTTGACCATGTCCCACAAACCGTCCTGTCAGAGTAACAATTAAGGCCATCTACTCTTAGAAACCCGATTTAGAAGCAGGGCTTAACCTCGTTAGGGACTTGTTAATGCCAAGCCATCAGTTTTCAAGAATGACAACAGGTCCAGACGCTCCTCCTGCACCACACTTTAGTGACTGCCTGTCCCAGTATCTGTGCTTCAAAAATTCATGCTTTTCCCAGAGATTTTAAGAGGTCTTGTTGATTGGAGTATCAAAATCCATCAAATTGCTTCTCCAGGAAAAAATAAATCCCTCTGGAGCATGCAGTTTTCGTAGAATTTTGTATGCCTTGACTCTTGGAAAGATTACATGTTTCTGGACAGACATTGTGCGATGTCTTGTTCACTTGGGCAATTATTAGAGTACTACCTTCATGAAGAATTCACTAAAAGCTGCTACAGCAGTGTTGAACTCCATGTCTTTTTTATATACCAAATTCACAGCATTGCCTTAATCTGGCTTTTGTCAGGCCCTCTGAATTTCAATACAAGCCTAAAAAAAATGCACTCCAAAACAGACAGACCAGCTGTCATCTTCCCTAACAGTTCAATAAAAAATCAGAACTTAAGCAGCTCTTTCAGACTGTTCATGTAAAACCATAGTTGTTACTGATGGCCATTCATTGATGATAACTGCTCCCCAAAGTCAAAAACTTGCTATCTGAGAACAGGCTACTGTTTTTCTTGGGAAAAATAGAGCTTAAACATAAGCATAAAAAACAACCAACCCCCTTCGAGCCCTAGCAGATCTCTACTTATATTGACTTCAAATTAATTTAAAAGCATGCATTATTCAGCTGGATGCTGATGAATCAGAGTAATGCTTGTTCTGAAAAGTGTATTGTCCTCTGAGAATAAAACAAATATAATTTCCCTTTTGACTTATGTATTTTTCAGATCCTGGAAATTTTCGGGCACATAACTCAAATTTTCTAAAGAACAAATTGAATGAAGACCTTAATGACTTGAGCTAAAGGATTAGCTATAATCTCTGTTGCAAGAATGGACTGTTACCTTCCATAGAGCAAACACTAAAGGAAAATATATAACAGACTGAATCTGTGTTGAGTAAATTGCATTAAGTTGCAGCCAGCATTGCTAAGCAGTTAGATTTGGTGGATTATTGCTAAGTGACAATATGGCTAATTAGCAGACGACAGGTCTACAGTGAGAGGTCTTCTGCAGGTATAGCTATCCTGAAGAGTTGAGGTAGAGGAGTTCTGTTCTTTTGGATGAAGTTTACAGACTCATTCACACTGAGAATTTTAGACTGAAAGACTGGAATAGCATAGAACTGCCTCACCTGACAGCCTGCCTTAATCTTTATGACTTCCTTCTAGAGTCTGATTTTCTGGTGAAATGCTTTCCTGACGAGGGATATGGGGATGGACAGGGGATGCTGTGAAACTGGGGAGAAAATCCCTGAGAAGCAACATCTAATTTCCTGCCATTTAGTGCAATTTTGAACCAGGGATGCTGAACATGCTGTGGTGTCACTTGCTCTTTATTTAGGAGCTCTCAGTTTGTGGATTACCAATAAAATATGCCAGGAGCAGCGGGGTCTACGTGCCTGTAATCTCCTTCTGAGTTGCTGCTGCACTGGGATGTGTTTGAGTCCCAGTGTCTCTGCTTGCTAAGGAGTGACGATGTGCATTATTGATTTTGACAGTATGTTTTTGGAACTAGAATTAAAAAAAATCTGCACAGCTTCAGCAGAGCAACAAGATCTATCTTTTTCTTTTGATGAATACAGAAAATAAATGCCTATATTTTGATGTTCTTCCATAGCTAATTCTTACCTTTTTGTTTTCTTTAACCTACCAAACCTCTTGTCTCCACTGAAATAATATCACCTGGTTTTGTATTTGCTCTTCTTCCAGCTGCTATTTTTTCCTATTTTCCCTGTTGCCCTTTTCAAAAATGCCTGCACTAGGAACATCCTCTCCAGCAGACTTGGGGCTGGCAAAAAAACAAAAACAAAAACAGAGCTTGTTTTTTAATGCCCTGGGACCACTTCTTGAAGTAATGTTAAAAGCTGCCTGAGCTGGCCTTTTGTTTAAAGAGAAGGAAATCCTGGCTCTGTTGGAGTGGCAAAATTCCCTCTTACTTCTGTAAGGCCACAGTATATCCTTAGATCATAAGCTTTCTTGAACAAGGGGTAATTTTTATTATAGGTTTCTGTAGCACTTATAGATGAGAGTCCTGCTCCTGGTGGGGTCCACTCACCACTGCAAAAACAATTCTAATCACAGATTTAGCACTGATGAAAAGCTCAAGAGTGCATTTCTTCCCAGAGCTATGCTACTGAGCTGCTGCTGGTCTTAAGTTTTTCTGATGCTTTAAAAGCTAATATAGTGGCTTTTTTTTGGTACCCAGGTAATGGAGTTCTGGAGACTGTGCTTACAAATTTTCAGGATCTCACATGCATTCTTCCAATGCCATTATGCTGGGATTCACAGGAGTATTTTAATGAGGATGGCCAGACCCTAGGCTTGTTTGGTTGCCATATATGCCTTGAATCAGTTTTATCAACAGTTCTGGCACAATCCTGATGTTAGGTCTGTGACACTGCAGTCCCAGATCATGCTGACATCCACATTTTGGTCCACAAGAGAAGCTTGTGTTATTTTGATAGTGCTGCACAGGAAACACTCATCTCAAGAAAAAGAAAAATAAATCAGACTTATTTGGTGCAGAATGAAGGGCTGATTTTTTACTGTATTATTTAGGCTTTGGATATTTCAGAGTTTGGGCTCCAGCTGGCAGAATTGAAAAGAGTGGGTTTGTGTTTTGTTTTGTGGCACTGCAGATCCTAAGTTAGCAATGAGAGATTCTGGGTCTGGGCAACAGAGCTGGGCAACCATTTGCAGAAACCAGCAAGATCCACGTGGACCCAGATCCCATATCTAAATGCTTTCAGCAACGCAACAGCAGGATGCACCAGATGTTGGCACTGCTGGAAGCAGTGCGAGATGTCAAGTATCTTCTCTTCTGGGGGAATAATATTTGGGGATGTTAGCACAAAAAAACACACCACACAGGTGGCATATGTCAGAGCCATTTTCTGTGGCAAAGCTAAAATGTTCCCGATTTCAAAATTGGTTGGTGAATTGGGAGCTCCAGGATACCTTTTCCGAGAAGACAGATAAACATAGCAGCTTGGGTACAAAATCAGCAGAATCCCACAGGACTGCTGCAGGTCCAGTATTTGAAATAAAAAAAAAAAAAAAGTTAGAAAGAGAAGCATAAATGTCCTGTGACATATACAAGCATTTTGCCTATGCAACTGCAAGGGCTGTGTATTTTGACTCGTGTGTCAAAAATAAATAAATAAATAAATAAATAAATAAATAAATAAATAAAGTAAAAAATCCCAGCAGTTGGATTCATGCAACAGCTATTTTTTTTTTTTCTTTTTCACATTCAAAAATGCAATAGAAGGAAGAAATGCCTTAGATGGCCATTCATAAGTAACCCTGATTTCTGGCCTACCACGAGCTTGATGAAGTCCAGAAAATCCATCGCGGACTGATGCTTTCCCGAGTGCAAAATCGGATTTTTGCATTTTGCTAATCCCCAGTTACAATCTGTGTCCTGCTCTTTGTGATCCACCCTGCAATCAGAATCCAGCCACCCCAGATGCAACCCTGGACATTAATATAAAATCTTGACATCGGAAAACAAGCATTTATTAGCCTAAATCTTAGTGTACAGGAGGGAGGAAGCTACTGGGCAGCACCTTCGGGCTTTGGAGAGTGCGGCATTCCCTTGGGCTGAGGACTACAAGGAGCTTTCTGAGGCAGACTGCAAGCTGGTGGTGGCCCGGAGCTGACACACTGGAGCACACGCTGCCAGGACTGGGTTGCTTTCTGGCTCTGAGGAGCAGGACAAGCTTGTAGGAGATGCCCCAGTACATCCTCTGGACCTTTTTTTTGGCCATGATGAAGGCAAGAGGGGAGCTGCCTTTCATCGCAGAGAACAACGCAGCTATGATGGTAAACTGGTAAGGACAAAGGTGTCTTTCTTTGCTCTTTAATGGGGGATAGCAATATATATTTGTCCTTTTTCTACCACGGTGGCTCCTCTGACTCTATCATCTCTTGACTTTTATATGTCTTTGCTTTAGAAACAGCTTTGTGACTGCTGAGTTAGGCAAAGGGAAGGGATGAAGCTCCACAGTGGTTGTGTGTTGTGGGTCCCTCGTACTGTCTGAGGCAAGCTTCCCCTTGCTTTGTCTTGTGTTTGGAGAGTAAGAGACAAGCTCAACCACCCCCTTCACTGGGCACATTTGGACATTTTGAGTAGAAACATTTATGTGCCTTGATGCTTTGGTCAAAGTAACCTTGTGTGTGAGTGTAGTACTGCCTGTTTTCACATCTCCTAAATTTCCTGTGGATAGTAACCAGTTCCTAACTTGATCTATACCTCATCCTCTACAATCCTGCCCTCAGCTCCAAGCCTGTCATTTTTCACCAGGGATGCGGCTGCATTTCCAGAAGACACCAGGCAATTAGACCGGCTTTGTCATTGCTAATTACATTTCTTCCTGCTGCAGGGTGCCCCCCATTGCCCCCCAGGCCCCGCAGTGGAAACCTCCTTTCCCTTCAAGGCAGGCTATGTTGTTCCTGCAGGCTGAGGAGCCCTCACGCTCCGTGCCACTAATGCTCTCAGGACGCGTGCATTGTGTAACCTGGTTAAGCCCCTGTCCCACAGGGCCCCTGTGACGCCTGTCACAGCCTCGCCCCCCCCGGGACCCCCCCACCAATGCGCGCCCAGGGCTGCCCTTGCGTGGGGGCCTTAAGAAGCAAGGGGGGGACAGTGCACGTGGGTGCCTGGGCTAGGATTAAACCTTCTTTGCCTCCCTAATGCTGCCACATCTGGTGCCTCCACGTCCAGCTGGGGAGGAAACGGGAATCCTCGGGGCTGGCGGCTCCTCTCCAGCAGCGGGGTCCCCTGGGCACGCTGCAGAGCCACGCCACCGCGGCCACCTGCCCTCCTCTCCCTCCTCCTCCCCCCACCGCGGCCTCATCGAGCAAATCATTTTAAAGCGATGATTGAAATGGATCAAACGCGTGGGTGGTGTTTGCCTCCCGGGGTGGTTCCTCCCACAGGGAAATACGCCAGTAATAGCGCTGGCAGCCTGGGCAAAGGCAGCTGCCAAGAAGCTGTGTGCGGTGTCTCCAGCGCTCCTGTTAAATAGCGAGAGCTTGGATGCATCTTCTGCAGCGGCTTTGTAAAGTACCTAACAGCCAGCACAGGGCCCTCTCTGATTTAAAACCTCTGCTAAGTAGCCAGGAACCTGCCTTGATCTCCCTAGCATCCCACATCCTACAGATGCATCCCTGTCCTCCCTGAAAAACAACCAGAGCCTTTCAGCAACCAGGGGGTGGAAATAGTCTGCCTACCTGTACTGGTGCTGATGTTTTCAGTTCCTACGGTCTGTCCCATCAGGTGGTACTGGTTAAGTCGTGAACCATCTTCTGCCACCACCACAGATGTTGTGGTGCTATTAGTCCACACATAGATCACTTCAGAATTGGGATAAGCATCTGTTGACACAGGGAAAAAGAGATGGTGATCAGTAAAAAACACCGTGTAATATTTTAGTGAATCCTTAAATGATAAATGGTGGGGAGAGGGAAGAATGGAGGAGTGAGAGTGAATGGAGAAAAACAAATAAAGATGATATAATCATGTTCCCATATGCCCAGCTCAAAAAATATTAGGTTGAAGCCTTCTAATATAACAGATGTGTGGGATGGTTTGTCAGAGGGTGGAACAGTGCAGGTATAAATATAATCCATCACAACCACTCGATTTGAGAGAGCAGCTCAGACCCATACTCACGTAGCTGGCAGCTCCTAAACCCCAGTGAGCTGCAGAAGGCATTTCTTGAAGTCCCCCCTCAAAAGCACTCGTGCACCTCGAGTGCCTAGGCAAGGGGGAGCTTCTGTGTCTCGTCCGATTTCCACGATAAAATACCAAGTGATGCTGTGGGCAAGCACGGGATCTGCTGTGTGTGCTGAGTTTGGGATATGTACACATGGCACATGGGTGAGGGGATGTGTGTGTGGGACAACTGCAGATGAAGGAAGCTGGGACAAGTGTGTGTGTCCCTCTGTGCGTGCATGTCTGTGACCCAAAAGAGCAGAGAAAGTACTGAGGGGTGGGATGGCATGAAGGGGAGCAGGAGCTGGGTGTTGTGCTTACTGGAGCAAACTGGCGGTGGTGCAGATACACCTGCACGCCTGGAGATGCGAACGTAACAAGATCTCTCTTACGAGCATTTGGAAGTCCTTGGAAATAAAGGCAGTGGCAGAACTGCCAACTCACTCCCTCCTCAGTAATATTGCTGTTATTTTTTAAAGCCTTAACACCTGGAGTAATTAAGCTATTATAAAAGAATCTCATTTTTCTTTTAGAAGTAGTGACAACACTGTCTTTTATTTTTATTTTTTAAGCTTTCTCTGCATATTAAGAAAAAAAAAAAAAAAAAAAAAAAAGGAGCTGACTATGCTTTTAAATATATTTTGTTTAATTAAGGAGATCTCACACTTCTTACCTGAGCACCCTGGTTATTGAGAGCTTTCGGGTAACTTTACTGCAGGCATGTTACATAGGCAGGAGTCTACTGTACTAATATCTGGACAACATGCTAGGCTTACTTTCCCAGTGCGATGTGAAATGCAGATAGAGCTTGAAGGAGGTGAAATCAAATACAAATATCTCACTTTCTGCACTCTGTAACTAGTAAGTTGGTGGTGCAGAATGTTTTCTTCTGAAAAAACTCATGTCCTACTTCAATACAATCTAGTAGGCAACATCTGGTGGCCTTCCAGATAAGAACTTGAAAGGCAAAGGCAGGCGGCTATCTTGAAGGTTGTATGTACAGTGTACTGTCTCCAACAGACCACAAGTTTTGGTTGCCAGAGCCAGCAAGCTGTCTCGGAAAGCAGTGATGCCACGGAGGACTTAAAAACTTTCCCAGAGAGCAGCTCAACATGAACTTCTGAGGCACTGCAATGGGAAAAATTTGCTAAGGCAGCCCCTGAATTCATACAACCAGGAATGTCAAGCAGCAACTGGGAAGACATCCTTGTTCAGGTTAGGAGCAGCTGTAGCACAATGAGCTGCAGATCACTTGGATGCAGCAGGGAGGAAAGCAGTACCTTGTTTTCCTTGTTGCTAATCTTCCCTTAGCATCTGTGGGAAGTGCTACCAGAGGCAGAATGCTAGGCTGGGTACACCTTTGATCTGACTTTTTACAGCTATTCTTACATTGTTGTCCACACTTTTGAAAATCTATGGAAATAATGACAGAGAAAGATGGTTCAAAAGAGGGTCACAAGTATCTCCAGGGACTGGAAAACAAGTGTTATGATTTGCAGCTTAAGGAGCTCAACTTATTTAGCTCACTGACAAGAAGCTGAGACGTGACTCAATCACTGAGCATAGATACTTTCACGCAGAAAAGAAATCTAAGAACAGGGTGGATTTTTCACACTACTGACAAAGGGAAAAGAAAAAAAATCAGTGCCTGAAAGATGGTTTCAGAGAGATTCTGATGAAGAATAGGACACAATTTCCTAATTGGGGGTTGGGGTGTGATTAAACAGTGGATAGCTAATCTTCCAAGAAAAGACCATGGGCTGCTGTCACTAGAAATATAAAGAGAGGATGAGATCTTTTTCATCATACCTCTGACAGTAGCTTGTTGCTGCTGTGCTCATTGCTGGAGCTAATCCAAGTTTTGGAATTTGAGAATCTATGAATCCTCCATCCTTATTAGCCATGCAGCCATGCAGGACTGCCCACACGCCTTTCATACGCTTGTATTTGTAGCTGTGGAGTAAAATTACTGTAATTACATCTCATGATCTGCTTTGAAAAACTACGAAGGAATTTCTTCCCTACTGCAAAATATTTGCATTACAAAAAAATGGTGGAATTTCACCTTTCCCTTAAGAGAAGAGATGCTCTCCTCATTTCAGAGATGATTACAAGTTTATAGCATTTTTAAGTAATTCCAAAGCTAGATCTGGAGAAAAGAAGTAGGAGGAGATGGATTGGTTTAAAAAGATGCTGCAGAAAACCCTCTTTCTAAAATGGGTTGTTGTGGTATATCTGGTATATGTTGTTCATATGCTGATAGCCCCAGTGAATGTTGGATTTGTGTAGGACACTTTTCTGTTGAAAGCACCGCAACCAAATTCCACTGAAATTGAGACCACAATGGGACACAGGCCAATAAGGTTTGAAAGGTATTCAGATGTATTATTTCTTAGCTCTACCTACCCTTGATGGTCCTAAACTAAGCCAGTGTCTCTGCTTTGAATTGCAGCCTTTATTGGGTAATTAAACACATGCACCTGTGCAAGCTTGGGGGCTCTTATCCTGGAGCAGCCCAGCACATTCTCAAGTAAAAAAATAGCATCTGTAATTCAAACAGAGGCTGGGAGGTGCCAAACTGCACCCAGACACACCAGATCTCACAGGCAATGAGGAATTTTACAGGAATTTTCTTCTCTCTGCAGTACAGTCTCCTTTGCTTGCTTCTGCTCTGACTTCAAAGTAACTATAATGGGACTGCAAGAGCTTCATGTGTAGGAGCAGAAGGGTGGCTATTGATAGGGCTTGACAAGATAAGGGTTGCACATATCCTTATGGAGCCCACCCCAAATGGATGCATTCAGCAGTGACTTCCCTGACTCCAAAGAAGTCTGTCACATTAGGAATAGGATGAATATACCCCAGACTACAGATAACCTGTTGCACAGGATTGTGGATATGACCTCTATCTTCCATGCAACTGTAAGAAAAAAAGGCCTGTGTTTTAAAAGGCTGTAATAAAGGATTTTTTTGCTTAATGCCTCACTCTGGGCAGGCTATGAGAATCTAAAATTCCTTGTAAGAAAGAGAAGAATTGAGAAAATGTCAAAACAGGAATGTGAATGTAAAAAGATGCAGCCACCCCCTCAGTCCCTAAGCACCCTTGAGAGGAATGTACAGCTCTGACAGGAGTGGGCTACCCCACAAACCTTGGTGTGGCAGCAGAACCATTGACCATGTTTTCTTCCTGGTCATCTAGATAAACCTGTTGGTGCCTGCGTAATTGTATTACATGGGTGTCTTCCTGCCTCAAACCTTCTGCTACACCTTCCCAGAAGCCTCAGACTCCAGTTATCCTGAGCTTGACTACCAAAAGCTCCAGCTCCACTCCCAATAACCCATGCAGTATAATTAGGCACAGTCATATTGAAAGCTGAAAGTGTGGGAGTAGTCTAGAATAATGTTATTTTGCTATCGGGATAGAGCAGCTGCTAATGGAGAGATGGTATTATTCACTGTCATACCAAACTGTGTAAAAACCTCCCTCTATTTCAGTAAAGCTCCCAGAAGGTTTCCAGTCTGCCTTGCTCACTGAAGGACTGAAGAACTTCAGCTCCTGCTTTCTAGAGTTATGGGAAAGGCTTACTGCTGATCAGGGAATGAGGCCCTCACCTCCTCTACACGGTGTGCACACTGAGCAAGGAATCTCCCAGAGACTGCCAGGAAAATGTAGTAAATGCTTTGGGTTAGCAAGCTAGAAGAACACTGCTGGTGTTGCTGTAAAAGCAAACTCAAATTCAAAGCCACTGAAAATACAATTGAGACTGCTTGGCTTTCATTCTAATTTAAGCAAGTAGGCTTCTGCTATTCTGAATCTAAATAATTAATTTGGTGTTCTTTACCATCATTTTGCTAGCTTGCCAAAGAAAGGGGGAAGCCTCATTCAATTATTCTTTCTCTTCTATACTCACTCTTTCAAAAAGCAAGAAAAAAAGGTAGCAGTTGAGATGAACGGCTGAAAATACAGAGAGGTATGATGTTATTAGAAGAAAGAAAATGACAACAGATATATTTCTAGTGGGCATTTGATAAATGACTGCAGACTTATCACCTACCAAAATGATTAAATAAAGTCATTTCTTCTCTTATCTGTTTATTAATGAGTGGATCCATTTTTCTACGTTCCAACATCCAACATACACCGCAGTGAATATAAAACCCATAAAGAACTCCTTTGTTGTTTTTCCAGCCTCTCCACTATCTTCCTACTCTCATATATCTGGCAAGGTGAGCATGAAATGGCCCTTCTTACACCAGTGAACAAAGGGCAGGCGAGCAACCACAGTAAACGGGAGGAAATACATTAAGACAGGGTCTAACAGAGCAAAACAGCCAGTTGGTAAGACCTATAGGAACCTTGCCATTCATTCACCCCTTGTGGGGTGCCCTGTTTTCCCTTGGACAGTTGTACCTGAGCAGGAAAAGACACACTGGGACAACTGTCTGCCTTGACTCGTTGGCCTCTTTCAAGGTGTTTCTACTTCAGTTTTAGAAAGCCTTACAGTAAGGATTTTAAAAGGACAGAAATTAGATCTTCAGCTGCCCTCTCCAGTGAATGAAACAGTGTGAGTCACGCAGCACTCTCCCAGCGAGCAGTCCATCAGCAGGAAGTCTTCTTCTGAAACTGCTCCCACCATAGGAGCTAGCTCTACCTGTGGCTACTGACACACATTTTCCCTTCTCCCTTTTCTTTCTCTTCTACGTTTAAATAAACTCCAGGAAAAAAAAAAAAAAAAAAAATAATAATAATAATAATAATAATTCTTAGCTCCTTAAGTCAAATAAAACCAAATATGGATGACTGAGTCCAAACTTTAGGTCTGTGGGACCCAGATGTATTTCTAGGACTGAATATTTTAAGGTATAATCACCCACAAAAAAAAATCTACAATTGCATGCTACAATTAAACAAACTGCCTAGCCACAGTCCGTGACTGGATTTTTTCTTTTAGAAATACACTACTTAGAGATACCTAAAGAGATAACTGTAGAAATTTGACTCAGCTTGTTTTCTGTTTTACTCATTACAACTGTGCAGCTACATTCTTAGCTTTTACTATCATGTTTATTACATGCCTCAGGATTGTCAGACTGCCTGATTTTGGAAGCATTGCTAACCTCTGTCGAAGTCTCTTGATTGTGAAAACTGTGCATAAATTGTTTTTAGAAACTCTAGTTATAATAGCAATATTCAAACAAATATCTATGTCCATCTCTCTGTCTAAGTATTTGACTCACTTAAAAGAGACCGTTAGATAACTCAATAGAGATCCAGATTTACAATCTTGCAGATTTCTGCAGGCAGTAAAACAGTGCTGCTAAGAAGCCATACGGTAGCAGCTTGAATTCCAAAATTCAGGCTGGGTTTCTCCTCATCGGTGCTTGAATACTTTTTACCTTATTACACAGCACTGTCAATGTTTGCGTCTATACAGCTGAGGCTAGATTCGAGTTCTGTAATTGGAATTTCCCATTAAATTGAGTTGATGAGAATGAATCAGTGTACAAATGAGATCACTCTATAGGAAGAAGAAGTGATTGAGTAAAAATGTAAATTTAAGTATAAAAATAACAAACGGTTCTAAATATGCATGGACTAGGTCTAGGGGGAAATAGCTTTTTATAAAAGTAAGTTATTAAAGTAAAACAGTGATTTAAATTCTAAGAGAAATGTATTCACTTATTCAATGACTAAGAGCATAAATCAAGACTTTTCCATAGTGTGATGCTGAATTCTGCCGTTCTTATGGGAGTTTGAGGGTCACAGAAATTACTTAAGGGACCTGAAATCATCGGAATTAAAACCGACCATTTAAACTGGCATGAGCTTACAGCATCTTGATAAACAGCATGAATGACTTTGAATATATGCCATGGACAAGAAGCATCACGTAAATGAGAATCACTTAGAATCACAGAGTGGTTGGGGCTGGAAGGAATATACTGAAATCATCCAATCCAAACCCCTGCTCAAGCAGGGCCACCTAGAGCCAGTTGTCCAGATACACGTCCACACGGCTCTTGACTGTCTCCGAGGATGGATACTCCACAACCTCTCTAGGCAACCTATTCCGCTGTTTGACCACCCTCAAAGTGAAAATGTTTTCTTGTGTTCTGATAGAATTTCATGCTTTTAAATTTGTGCCAATCATCTCCTGTCCCTTCACTGGGCACCACTGAGAAGAGCCTGTCTCTCCCCTTTTTATTCCCTCCCATGACATATTTATACAGATGGAATAAATCCCCTTGAACTTTCTCTTCTCAAGGCTAAACAGTCACAGCTTTCTCAGCCTCTCACCATATGAAAGATGCTCCAGCCTTTAAATTTTATTTGTGGTCCTGCACCTGATATGTTCCACAAAGGCTATACCTTGCTTGTACTGGGGAGCTCAGAAAGGGACACAATGCCCCAAATGTAAGTAGAAATTAAAAACTCAGACGGAAATATACTTGGAATGGCATAATATCATCTAGATAGGACAAAAGAGGACCTACAAGGTCATCGTCATGGACTTAAAGCAACTCTTCTATGAAACTGATGAGAAAAGATAATAGGACACCATTGACTGTGAAATAGTCAGCAGGAATTTCAGCCTTACTAAAATGATCATTGTTTCTGTCCTTGCAGAATTTACAATAAAAATATACCTTGATAATATCTAATATCAGCAGTATTTTAGATGTTTTCCCAATGCAAAGGTTTATTCAATTTTTTTTTTTTTTTTTTTTTTCACATTCCACAGGGAATGGAATAGGATGCTTTAAAAAATGTGCTAGACGGGTCTCAAGAGACTTCATTACTAAGCAACACTAATATACTGTACTGATCATTACTAAAAAAATAAAGCCCTAAGTTAGATCGAAATGACTCTGTTTCAGAATGTAACTTATAAGTCACCTTAGGAAAAGGTGGGAATAGGAATGTGATAGAAGTGTCTACGGCTTGGAAATTAAATGGAAACACCGACTGCACCCACAAGGTGGTGTGAAATACAGAACTGAAGATGCCTGTGAAATTTGTTTTGAGACACAGAGTTTTATGATGTTCCTTCAGCTTTTCAAAGCAAGTGACAGGTGGAAGGTCCTACTTAATTTTAGAAATTCCAGTTCATGGGGGAAAACTCCAAATGTGACCCTACTTAGAGCTTAAAAACATAAAGCAAAGGAAGAAAAAAGCCTTGTGATTTTGCCTGAAAGAAACTTCGTAATTCTGGAGGTGTGATTCATGGTTAGCATAGGCAAGGCTGCTGACTGCTTTAATACAATAAATTAGCTATTTGCAAGCTGGTACACTAAATCATAGTCATACCAATGATGAACGCAATACAAATACTAATGAACAGTTGCACTGATAATTCACCCAGCCACAGTACCCTCCCAGGATGCTATTACACCACCTAAGAATAGCCCTGAGGTAGAAGCTGTGCAGAGTAACGCAGAGTTTCTCTCAAGGATCACTGTGGAGACCTAACTTGGCAACCGGGGCACTGCCCCTCAGAGAGGTGTGCATATTTGGCCTCATGCAGGCAGTGTCACCACCAGGACTGTTGGTGATTCGCTGCTCCATCCTGCATGCCCACATGGCAATGAGGAGCCATCAGAGCAGTGCATATATTCCCCAGGCACAGGAGCTGCAACTGCAAACTGACTCCTTGCTGTGAAATCTGACAATGTAGGTACCTCATGCATGGCATACCAACCAGAGCTGGGATCCGCAGGCTCTGCTCAGAGAAAGAGAACAGCAAACAGGGAAAGTTTTTCCAGTGGGATACCCTGGTTATTTCATGTCCATATGCTCTGAGGCATAAGGTCATCTTCCCAAAGTACCTGCTCTCATCTGAGAGCTGACTTCAAGGAGCAGGTGATGTCTTCCTTTTTTTGCCCATTCTTTTCAATGCCCCTTCCCATTTCTTCCTTTTTTTGCCCATTCTTTTCAATGCCCCTTCCCATTTCTTCCTTTCACTGCAGTCAATATTTATAACACAACATCCTCCTTTATTTTGGGATTTAGTCTCAGTTGTCTTGATCTAGAACTAATCCAAGAATGGATTCTCTACCATATGCAGTGGTGGCTGCACAACTAACTTTCATATGGAAGGGCTCAAAATCTGGTATTCTGGCCTTGATGTTTTCTTTTTTTTTTCTGTTACGGCTGGTAAAAATATCTGTTGCAAGAGTAATACAACAACCGAGCAGAAGGATGTGCTGGGATGACATTTAAAAATCTGAAATATCCTGGAACCTCCCTGACCATACGCTGGTCTTTGTAGGCCTGGCATATGGCAGTTCCAAATTGGTTGGCCAGTTTGAGTGCCATAGGAACATTTAATGAACTTTGAATTTTCAATCACTATATTAGGCAGCTATATTAACTGCTTCATTAGATAAAACAGCATGGTCATGAGGAAGACGCTAGAGATTTAATTTACTTTTTGCAAAGCAAATAAAAGTATCCTCCAAAGTGTGACTGACAACATTATTCACACTGCACAGTATCTTACTCTGTAAGCAATCTTGATTGCAGTGGTCCACTCATTTTGCAAGCTGCTGCTTAATATCAGCAAAGCTAATGAGATCAGCTCTCCAGGAGTATCGCTGGGGTTTCCTTTGAGAAATTTCCTTTCCCTTTGGGAAATGCTGAGTGAATGTTAGGAGGTTTTAAAGGGTGCTTTCAAAATCACGGTAGTTTTGGCCAAAACTTGCTTCATGGAGTGAAACCATGACCTTATCATAATTAATGGAAGTTCATCCCCACCCACTTCAGTGGCGCCAGGCACTCCCAGGCAGAACATCTACTGAGCTACCATTCAGAACATCATGATTTATGCATCAGTAGGGCCTGAAACCAGGCAAGAGTGATTAGGACTACTTGCAGAACTAAATATATGTCTTTGTTTCCGAAACTGGTCTCTTAATGAAGACATTTACAACTCTCAGAAGTACTGCTACACTAATAACACTGTGCGAATGCATAATCAATAGACAGGTAGAGGCAGTAGGCTGAAATATTATTGTTCAAACACTTTAACACTGCTCAGAGACTACAACCACCAGAACTTATTCTTTATGCCCAAGCTGCAGTCACTTAAGGCTCAGCAGTGGGATAACTCCCCAAACCCCAAGGTCAGAAAACAGATCCTCTTGTTCCCATCCTCAGCTGCTAGCCTCAGCTCAAACTTATCTGGGTTTTCCTGAACCCTGGAAGCCAGCCCTCTGGCAGGCATATCACTATTTTGTATACCATCACATGCTGCAGCATGATTGAAAATGTCAGGCACGCAAGGCTACTTGAAACTCTGAAGAGCATCGTCTGCTCCAGGGCCCTTCAGGGCAGCAGTGCAGAATGAGGAGCACCTGCAGTCCTGAGAACGGGTGCTGATGCGGAGACCCAGCAGCACAGCTTCTATTTCTGCTCCCGACACTGAGCTAGAGGGTGACCTTCTGGAAGAGACTCCAGCTTTTTCAGGCCGGGACTAGGCTCCTTTGTGGGGTCACAGCATAGCCTGGTATTTAGGAGAAGGGGACTGCTCCAGTTTGCTATGTGAGGGCAGCCACACACTTGCTCTTCTTTCTCCCTCCCCGCACCTTCCACTTGCGTATCACCGAGGCTTTTTCATTTCCCTTCATAATGAACACAAAAGGAGTGTTTTGTTAATGGGCACAGAACCGCCCGAGGCCATCAGTTGCTGAACTCGGTGGTGGATAAAAGCCCTTTCCACTGGGAGCCTTTCTGAAGGGAGCTGGTGCTTGTCAGAGAAAGCCCCATTTTGCATGCATGTGTCCATCACAGCACTAAAATGTCCCCTCTTTGGGAACCTGTCCCCTCTGGCCACAGAGACCCGGGCCCAAAGGCGCTTAACTATTCATCTTCCCTGTACACAAGTAAAACATTTCCTTATTGACAGCCATCAGCTGACCTATTTTAGTCATCTGCTTTAGGAGGAGATTAACCTGAGTGTAAAAATATCTGCTTCTCTCCCCTGACTATAAGAGGGGTGAGAGTGGTTAGCTCAGCTGTATATATTTACTCTGCAGAAATATAAATTTAGGAGAGAAGGATCTCATCTTTGCTGACAGATTTACTACTGGGATGCTTTCGGCAAAGCGGCTAGCTGGTAGCACAGGCTGGACGTGAGCAGACTTTCAGTGGACGTGGTATGGGAATGGGGAAAAAAAAAAAAAAAAAGACAGCCCTTCAGGCTTTCCATCTTCCCTTCTATTTGTTCACCAAAGACAACCTGAAAAGACTACTTATTTTAAAGAAACTTGCTGAGCTCAAACTGCAGCATGCAGTAAATCACAGCTTGGGCTAACCTGGCTTTTGGTACAGGGGATGAGGCTAACATGGGACCCAGCAATTTGGAGGAAGGACTGATGGCTGACAAGAGACCGAGGTGTCAGGAAGGAGCTGCCAGACTGGAAACTGAAATCAAAGTTTCGGCAGTGTCTTGCAGCTTTTTTTTCTTTCTCCCAAAGCTGTAGGCAAGTCATTAATGTACTGCAGTAGCACTGGGAGGCTCTAATTGAACCTAGGGACCCATAACGACAGAGGCAATAAAAGCAGGTAATGAACCACTCTATCTTTGCTCAGAAGAGACTGTAATTGCTCTTTGCCTCCTTCATCCTCACCTGCAAAATGCAGGCAGAGGAGACCTACCTGCCTCACACCAGTATCATGAGAATGATTTCAGAAGCGTTTATGAAATGCTTACAAGCCACAGAAACAGCCACCTTAGAAAACAACAGCCATTAAAAACCTGGCGTGTGAAGCAGTGGAGCAGTTTTTACCCATTTGTCCCATTTACAAATAATATCCCATTTACTGGTGGCATAAACCTGTGATCCACAGCTGGCGACTTTAAGCCCTCACTGTGCTTTTGGGGGCATTACGGGCCAAGTAATGTCTTCATAGGTTTGCACCCAAGGATCATTTGAAAGCTATAGATGCCTTAAGCCCATGAAGCAGAGAGTGTCTGCATGTTATTTTCCACTGCTGACAACTCAAATTGAATCACAGCTTTCCTGCAATCAGGCAGTTGCGCAGCTTTTAAATGTAGGATGTAATCTCCAGAGTGGGAAATACATGCTGATGCTTGTATCATCAGCAAAGCACCTGGATCTCCACACTGTTCCGCCACTACAGCATAGAGACCTCTTTTAGGCGAGGGGAAAAAATGCTGTTGAGTATCTCCACACTAGTTCCTCCCCCTGCTTGAACTTTTGTTTTCTTGAGCTCGTGCCAGTCAAGCTTTTCCTCCTGAAAAACCTGCTGTGTGTGGGCCACCTCCTGATGAAGAGGCTGCCCACCAGGCAGGAGGCTTGCAAGCTTTCAGCCACGGCTGCTCAAGCAGCTACAGAAGATGCCGGCTGAGCCCCAGGGAAGCACTCCTAACAAATACAAAACCCAGTTTCGATAACCATGATCCTGCCTGCATGTTGGCCCTCCAGGCTGGGAGGGAGCCGAGCCCATAGCCATTGCAGCCCAGCTTTTGTGCTGACTACAAGCTGGACAGGGAAGACTTTTTTTCAAGCATTTATTCTGACTTTTCTTTTCTTCTCTATTATGAACCTAAGGGGAAAAAGTGACTGGCATCTGAACAGATGATCACAAAAAGTAAGAACTGACTGATCCAAACCCAGGCAGTGTTTCACAGGAAAATAATCGCACCCAGAGGATGGGATGGTAGCAAATGTTGCATTTTTAATGTATTTTTAAAATTCTCTTGGTGCAGACCTGAGTATACGTGATAAAGTCTTTGAAAAATTAATTAATGACAGTGACTACAAACTCCTAGGAGGAAACTAGCAGGTTCTCCAACTTTTTCTGGAAAGTCCTGAATGTATCATTGATGCAGGTGAAGGAAAACTGACTGATGTGACAATTTTGGGGAGCTTTTAGAAAGGGACCTTTTCACTTCTTTCGCGCTAACAGGTACCACTTAATTGGGAAACCTAACAAACAAGTGAGAAGCTAGGGCCATATTTATTGGTAAGTTCTGCTCAAGGACAGAGTCCCATAATAACACCTGTGGAAACATGATGCACGCAGTCCAGGCTCAGGAGACCACTTTTTAAATTCTAAGCAGATTTCTCTTGAGAAAGACTTCTTAGATTTCTGAAATACTCAAGTATTATAGTATTTCCTTTTAAGTACCACGTTCCTTCAATCTCCTGCCCTTTGGGAGCTCCAGGCTGCATTGCTCCACATTTTGTATGGGACTAAACACAAGAAATTTGTGAAGCTGCTGACTGCACTGACTGTTTAAAATGCTGGACTGAAGAGGTACCTATGCTCTTACAGATGTGTATTTGAAATGAGTACAGGCAAGCTGTACCACCTGTGAGATCACAGAAGTAATTATTGGTATAATCTACTCCACTCAGTGTAGGAGAAACAGCAAAGCTCCTATAAGATGCTTGCAGAAATAGTAAAGTTGTCTCTATACAGAAGAGCATTGCTGACTTCTTCATTAAGACTCCTTGAAAAAATGTGACTTCCAACATAAATAACTAATATAGTACCTAGAGGAAATACAACAGCTCGCTGCCAACATACATGTATGCAACACCTAACTGATCTACAGCAGCAACTGTTTCTTCTGAACAATGTATAACAGAGATATCTAATCCTGAGCTGGCTACATAGAGAAAAATAGATTTCTAAGTTTCTCTGATGAAGGCAAAATGTACTTATCTACTTCTGAGTTAGTATTGCAGAGAAATAGGGACTTCTAAAATATGATTCATCTCATCCTTAGGCAGTAGTCAAAAATAGTTCTAATGAGCTGTACTACAAAAGTACTTACTTCCTTTCAGTGGCCATAAAGGGAGTCCAAACAACTAACTGATACAGTTGTCTATCTAAAATTGTCGCAGACCCATCCTGTCCATGTTCCAATGTTTCACTATCAATGTAAGACTTTCAGTATGAGACAAACCACTCCGTTCATTCTGGAGCTGAGCATTTCTACATCCCAGAACAGAGAGGAGACACAGCAGATTTGGGCAAATCTAGTAGAGCCTAGTGGCTCTTGTGAATCCCTATGAATTTATGAGTGTGTTTCAGTCAACACAGTCCCGTGACTAGTCATGTGTCCACAATTCCAAGGAATCTAAAGACAAATTACGGCAATTACTGTTAAGTGGTCTCAACCTTCTCCGCTAATTCTAAGGCATATATGAAAAATTAGTTCAGGCTAGATGACTATGCTTTACTACCTAAATTTAAGTAAAATTAAAACGCAGGTCCAAGCCACTTGTTTAGATTGCTATTGCCTGACACTACCACAAGCATCTCTTCCAGCATGTCTACAGACCCAGTCTTTAAACAACTTAAAATTAGCAGAGACAAATTACAGCTAAAATGGTTGTTGGTAACCAGTGGGAATATGTGATAGGAGGAGGGAGCTGAGAAATGTATCAAATGTCAGAAGTTTTAGTAATCAACTAGCTTCACCTTATTTTAGTCATTCAGGTGTCTACTGCAATGTAGGTATCTAAGTGAGAAGTGAAATGTAAATTTAAGAAAATGTAAACTTTAAGAAAATGTAAAAGACTTTACCTGAGCAAGCAGCATACCTCCCTTGACTTCATGTAAAGCTTATGTAAACCACATAGAGGCCAAACTTTAAATGTCTATATTAAGTAACTTTTCCTTTAAATCACTAAATCTCAACCTAGTCTTGAACTTGGCCACTCTTAGCATTTCATTGAGAACCTCCCTGCTTCTCTCCATGTGCCATTTCCGAAAGCAGGCACCAACGCTTTCAACACACCTTATTGCCTATTTCAGCTTTAAGGAAAAGGCTCAGGAACCTTTTCTGGCCAGCTAATAAGGGCAAGTAATAGAACAATTCTGCCTCTCCATTTGGGCCTGTGGCTCCAACACTCCCTGGGAACTACCTGTGAAAACCTACTGAAGAGTCATTTCCCTTTTCTTTCAGTGTCCTAAAATCAACATCTGTGTGTTTTTGGTTTGTTTTTTGTTTTTTGTTTTTTTTTTTTTGTTTGTTTGTTTGTTTTTTAATTATTTAATTATTTATATACAAGCCTTTTATCCACACATTTTGAGACTTTTTTTATCACACTTTACTAAAAAGGAATTTAAGTCTGTTTTGCAGGTTCTGTTTTGAAGTTGTCCCTCCACACCTGCAGTTCTACAGCTTCACAAGTGTTAATGGGGGGAAGCACAAAATTGAGAAACTCCCTATAGGTGTCTTCACCTCAGATCTATCTCAGTTATTCCTGAGAGTTATGAAGAAACTTCACCACCAGGGGGATTTTCTTAAAAAACTTTTTTGGAGAAATGTCTCAGCAGCTGTAGGTGCATGGATAGTTTGTAAACAGTGAGAGCTTTACTAGAGCTGTCTCACTGCTGCAATAAGATACCTGGGATGCTGGTGAACCTCTTGCCCACTCATTACTCTGACTTCACCAGCCACCTTTGAGCAAAATAATTTGATCATGCCTTCTGCTATACAAATATCCTGTGCACTTTTTGTTATCAAAGACCACAGAAGACACCATGACTCAGTACGAGCTGTTACAAAGGAAGATGTACACAAACTATGTTAAATTCTTTCTTCAGATACTACAGATTTTACTTAGCACTGTTTTCTCACAGTCTGCAATCTCTCTATTCAATCTACAACAATCAATCTTCTCCATCCACATGGCCAAATGAAATTCATCAGGAAAAAAAGCCAGGCCTGTTTTTTCACAGCACTGCTTGTGAGCTAGGGGATCTCATTATTTTAAGAATATTCATTAGAATCTCCACCTACTCTAAAAATAGTAGGATTTTTTTTTTTTTCAGTTGAGTGACTAGTGGGCAACAGATTCATGCATATATTTGTTCCACAACACAAGATAAATGTATGTACTCAGACACCACGCCTTCAAAAAGCAGTTGCCATAAATAGAGTCCACGTTACAATATTTGACATTGTCAAAGCACCAGTTAATGTTCACTAATAGCAATTAACTAATTCATCTTCAGGGCAACCCTGCAAGCTAGGTAAAACTGATATAATTAACGCATGAGTAAAATGAGATTTAGGAGTTAAGTCAGTTGCCTGGGCAGAGGCCTTTGTGGTCGAGTGGATTAGACATCTGTCTCTCCAACCAAAGAAGTTGAGTCTAATCCTTTTTCTGACATTGATTTGCTGTGTGACCTTACGGAAAGTCAATTAACTTCTCTGCCTCAGCTGCCCTAGCGATAATGATGCTTACCTTCCTGGTGACACATGGGCGTTTGGAGACTACACTGAACGATACTTTTAATGTACTCTTAAGGCCTATCAGTAGAAGAGGTGAAACGTTAAAGCTTCCTAGCTTTAACATCCTTGCTGTCTTATCTAATTCCTCCCTCCCACACCAAAAATAGCTTGAGGGCAAGAAGGAATTTCTTCAAGCTAAGACCCAGCTTGTGAAAACATGGCTGGCACCAGGAAGTGCCACCAGATCCTGTTTAGCCTACAAATTTACTAGAGTACAGGTCAGTACTAGAAATACAACGGGAGTTTCAGGAGGGACTCTGTTGGGGAATGCAGTGATAGGACAAGGAGCAATGGCTTTAAACTGAAAGAGAGATTTAGATTAGATGTTATGAGGAAATTCTTCACTCAGAGGGTGGTGAGGCCCTGGCACAGGTTGCCCAGAGAAGCTGTGGATGCCCCATCCCTGGAGGTGTTCAAAGCCAGGCTGGATGGAGCTTTGGGCAACCTGGTCTGGTGGGAGGTGTCCCTGCCCCTGTGATGGGGGGGTTGGAACTGGGTGGGCTTTGAGGTCCCTTTCAACCCAAACCTTTTTGTGATTCTATGAATTTTGTTTTGAACTTGCCCATGAAAGAAACTAGGAAGAAAAATGCCACGTTGCTGTGATGTGGCACACAGACTGCTCTGGCCATCCAAACCCAGCACCCCTGACTCAGAGTGAAGCTTCTTTGCAGAGCTTAGCTCTGAGAGGCTGTGCCCATGTACCATCCTCACCTTCCTGGTAGCTCTAAATAACATTCCTGTGGGATGATTTCTACAGGTAGCCTTAGTGCTAGCAGGGACACAAGCCCAGAGAGGAAGTACCTCTGTGTACACAGTGCCCGGAGTAGACCCCCTCACCATGCTGCAGGCTTGGGCTGGCCACCTGCAAGCACCGGGGAACTGTACATCTAAAATCTGCTCTGTTAGTTCATTAGCAGCTGTCCTTGAGCTTCTGTCCTCTAGCCAGCATAGCATTTCATGACATGCCATAGGGCATTTAGAGGTATTGCTTCTGCGGTTGGTGTTTGAACTGCCTGGCAGGTATCTAGGCTGGGGGTGCGTGCATGTAATTTTATACCTTTTTCTGTATTTGACCTTGCTTTGAATTATTTCTGCAAAATATAATGCTGCCTCAGCCTATAAAAATTCCTATATTCTAATACAACAAAACCCAGTCAAACGGGACATAAGAAATCAACATTTACTTTTTATATCTGTGAGCAAGATTAACACTCGTTCTCTTTAATATTGAAAGAAATGTCAGAGTTTTTTCCCTTTTGCCTGCTGAATTATAGCAAGCACAGCCAGAAAAATAATAACCTGCTGCCGTCTGTGATGACACACCGATGCTTCCTGGAATCCTTTCTCCTGTGCATCTGCCCTGCGCTGGCTGCTTTGTTCTGCTGTCCCGTGCTCCCCACCCACTGACCCGTTAGCATTCGTCTCTTCTCCACCCTCTCGGCTCTACTGATAATGTGTTTAACATTTGCTTTGATGCTAGTCCTTGAGGCTTTTCAAAATCCTTCTTGGAAAGTACACCATTAAAAGGAAACCCTTTGGGGAAAGACGGGGAGGAAAGCTTAAGCAGAAAGTGCATGTGCTTGTGTATAACAAACTCCTCTGTGTTTGTCTTTCTGAAAGCTTGAAGATGACTTAATGCAAACCTGCATTGCTGGAAATAGGGAATAAACACTGTGCTCTCCTAAATACAGCTGGGCTAATTCAATAAACTCTGACTTGTTGGCTGCTACTTGTGCAAATATCTGCATATTACATTACAATAAAGTACTAATGAGCTGTCAGATCAATAATACAGATATTCCCAAGGCTGAAAGATTGATGATAGCTTGTCGCTATGTATTTGCTTACTGCTGAGACCACCAGTATGGACTAGCACGGGCCAAACGGCTCCATGCCAGAAGCTGTGGAAGAAGTTAAAGAAAACCTGAAGTAGCTTATAAAATTTACTCTGCAATTGTCTACTGAGTGTAGCACATAGCATGAATTGAAACCGTATTCAGCTTTCACGTGCCTAAAATAAGACTTTTCAGTGTTTTTCCTGTGGGTTAAAATTACCAATACAGTAAAGAACATGTAATACCAGGAAGGACATCTTATTTTTCTCTCTTTTTCCTCTCTCTTTTTTTTTTTTTTTTCCAGTAGACTTTGTTTAACCCTACATACAAATAATCACACTTTCCTGTGCATTGCTTTTCCATGTTTAAGTTTGGACTGAAATGCATGGTTTGCGTATAATTTTTTTTAAGTTGGATGTAAAGGAGCATGAGGTCTCTGGATCTTTATTAGCCTTGAAATAAGTCAAAGTTGCCGAGGTAAACAGACACACTTGAACTTGCAGTGACCTTGCAGAATACTGGTGGCTGTTCAGACAAAACTGGATTGCAAGATGGAAGGGAAATCAGTTCATCTTAAGTTTGGTAATTTGGTAATCATTACTGTAAACAGTGTTTTTACTTCTTATTATGATCACAAGAAGACAATGCATAGCCAGTATTAAACCAGTGCAGATACAGAAGATAAAGGCAAAGCTTAATCTTGGTAGGATTAGTGACTCTAAATTGATATGACTGAAAAAAAACATTGAAAAATGCTGAAGCTAGGTAGCTTCAGGGACAAGCAAAATGCCTTGTCTGGTAATTTTCAAAAGTCTTTAGAGACACTGATTGCACCTGGAACCTCTGATTTGATTACTGAAATAAAAAATGCCTACTGTAGTAGCCTCATCTGTACTTTAATTAAGAGCTTTGTATTTAAATATAACCATCTGATCCCCTGAGGTTATTTTTAAAGTAAGCTTCTGGCAAGGCACCAGTATGGTAGATTAGAGGCTTGGAATTGAGGGAAAATCATCATTCAGCATACAGTTTAGAATAATGTGTGCATATATAGAGGTATATACAAAATCATGTAACAAGATACAGGTCTGGATTTATTAAAGCCAAATGGAGAGATATTTCTTCTTTTAATGTTCTTGTTCTCTTTTAATACATGCAACGTACATATTGCACTGTGGTCTGATTCTTGTAAGCACCACAACGACACAATCAATCTACACAAAAACTACAGCCATCACTTAGCTGTCTGCATCTACTACTACATCTCACGCCAGCCACTGAATGTGGTATGGGTACATCAGCTCGCAGTTTACCAGGAAGCACACCAGCATGAGCTGAACAGCAGCAGTGACAGATGAAGCACATTCATGGCAAGCGAGCAGTGAGAAGCAGTGGGGGTGGCAGACTGGGGGTGCCAAGGAGCAGTCTTAAAAGGGGAGGGTGAAGGAAGGGCAAAAGACTCATGCAAGACACTGCTGAACATGAAAAGCCAGGTAGCAAGGGATTTTTCTGTATCTTATTTGAGAAAAGAACTTACAGCTTCCAAATTTTAATGGGCAAGCATGTGCATCCATGGGGAAATCTTCAAGCTGCATGGGACACTCAGCAGAGATGGTCAATCTGTGAGGAAGGAAAAGAAAACCTGTCATTTTTTATCGGCTCCTTCCCTCTAGGCCCTTTACGTGTGAGTGCTGACACAAGCAAGCTTTTCCTGATGGCTCCTGGTTCCTGCTGAAAGCACAGCAGCCCCCTGCTAACCTGAACGGGAGATAAACCAGGCAGAGAATGGTGCTTGTGGGCCTTATCTGGTGCTGCTCAGCCACATGGACTGTTTTTTTTTTAATGCAGGCTCTTTCAGTAAGATCACTCTTTCTTATTTGTACGTTCAGGAGCTCCTGTGCTAGAGCTTCTGCCACAGACCTCATTCTTATCTGCTTTGTGTAGGTACTACCACCAAACCAGGAGTCTGACTGCTGAGTAAAGCACTGGTACAGATACAAAGAAGCACTGACTTTTCCTATCAGAGCCATTGAAAAGGGCCTAGTAATTTAGTTCACCTTCCTTTACCCCAAATTCTCCTCATACAAAAGGAGAAATATTGCCTGCCTTCTGCAAAGCACTTTTGAACAAATAAAAACTGCTGTATATAAAATAAACATAACTACATTTGTACGACAGACTGTAACATCATCTCCCAATCTCCAAATACTTTTTTTTGTTGTTGTTTTCTAAGTGAAAAAAATTCTGCCTGGCTATGTGCTTACTGCTGTGTATTACCATAGTGAAATGGATATTCTGGATATTCCCACCAAGCTAAGCATATAGTACTGGAGTTAGTTTCTGTGCAAGTCATGTGGTATGGGGGCAATCCACTTTGGTTCAACATCCTGTGAAGTACTGTCAGGAAAACATGACTGGGACAGCCCTGCCACTATGTGGGAACTCTTGAGCTATAGTAGACATATGGGAAGAAGAAGAAAAACCCTTAGAAAAAGCAGACACATCCCATGGATGTTCTGCTTGATACGCAGATCGAGCTGAATGCAAATAAAAGTCTGAGGTACATTTCTGAGCACTGCAATATATCAGTTATACCTATACCAAATATATCAACAGAGCCAAAGCTGAGTTCACTAGGTGTATGCAGCACATAGCATAATGAAAATCTATTTTTAATTAGGCCATTTTGATATTTGCTTGGTACAAATGGTTTGCTTGGGATGGTGAAGACACAAATCTCATTTTACATTATGAATACCCATATGCCTTTCTCACATAATGCAGCTATCCCATCTCAGAGGTGACAGAGCAGAGACAAAGCACCAAGGACTGCCTTGTGCTGGGGTAATGCAGGGTTCTGTTGGAGGGGAGCCCTGGTTGCTTACCAAGCTGCTTCCCCATGGAACAAATCTCTGCAAAGAAATCCACAGCATCCTACTACCAGCACATAGAAGTACCCTTTCATATCACACTAGAGCCATGTAGCCAGACTGCCTAGCTATATGCACTCAGTGCTACCACACCGAAGTGAGTACTCTTGCTATGAGAACTCCTATCCAAAAGGACCATAAAGTGTGACAATCTGTCTGTGTACAGATGGCACAGCGCTTAGACAGTCCAATTCAATACAATACAATGATGCCTTACTGGGGCACTCAGGCTACATGGACAATAAATTGGGGGAAACAGCTCCACTCACTGCCAACACACAGAAATCCTGGAGCTTTACCAGCAGCTGGAAATGACAAAATAAGCACACAGAAATGTAATAGTATCGTTGGCTAGGGATCATATTATGAGGATGATCTGGGAAACAGGGAGGGAAAAAGGCAAACTGCAAACAGTAATAGAAGATATAAAGATAATAAACCATATAAAGCAAAAAATGTCCAGCTCAGAACAGAGATAATGTATTATTTTGTAAGAACAGACAGGAAGCCTACAATATAGAAAAGAAGTAACTGAGGCCTGAGATACCTGCCCTTAGGCAAACCTGCTCTTGGAATTTATTTTTATAAAAGAAATTTCAGAATCACTAAAATATGGAGTTGTCTGCAGAGGAGACTGCCCTTAGGCACCAGAGCGAGCAAAGCCAGTCACTGAGAGTGCTACATGGATGAATTTAACGATCTGGTGCTAGCAGCATCCTGTCCAGAACCTGCATGCTTTTCATAAAAATTAATCTAACTGGTACCTGAAAGGCAGCCTGCAACCCTTCCTGTGCATTGATATATCTTCTGTATTAAGTATTGCAAATTTAATTTCCTTGATAAGTTCAGAAACCTTGCTCTAAGATAAAGTTGACATGTTTTACTGCAGTACACCTCCTCTCTCTTCATCTACCAATGGTTATAGTAAGTTGTTTCATACAACCACAGAATGGTTTGGGTTGGAAGGGACTTTAAAGATTGCCCAGTTCTAACCCCCCCTACCAGGGGCAGGGACACCTCCCACTAGACCAGGTTGCTCGAAGTCCCATCCAGCCTGACCTTGAACACCTCAAGGCTGCAGCTTCATAACACTTACAGTACTTCCCATCTTCAAACATCAAAGGAAAGGATCCCTATATTCATCTTACCAACAGAGCATCTGTGGAATCATGAAGCTAAGTGAAGGAAGATTCAATTCAGAATCATTAATAAGACCTTCTGTTTCATCTGAATGTCTTAGGAATTACAACTTGCTGCCTGAATCTCTGGAAAAAAAATAGTCTTATGTGTAATGAGGAAGGCTGTTGACATTCCTGAACTGTAATTGTGGAGAAGTAAAGGTGAGGTGCAAAGAGAATGTGACCTAGTGGAATTCAATTACCTCTGCCCCCCACCTCCCCCCCCAAAAAAAATTTATATATATATATATATGTATATATATATATATATATATATATCTGCCTGTATTAAATGAAAGGGTATCAACTACAGCTTTAAGGAACTGTACTACCAGAACCTGTCTCAGAAGCTGCAATATATCTCAGGTACCAGGGCTACTCTTCTGCCCTCTCTGAAGTCCCCAACCCACAAAAGGCAGCACATTCGTTAGGATGACACCTGGTACTATCTCCTGGGTCTAGCCCAGGTGTAAGGAGAAATGAGTTTAGCAGCTGCAAATGCACTTGGTTACAGCCTTTCCTTTTGTTGTATGGATTCTTTGAAAGAAGTTCCTTTCACTGTTTCTCTCTGATATCTGCATGTTTCTTTCCCCTTCCCATGACTCCATCCTAGGGCCACTCCTAATCTGGCCACCTTGAGCAAAAGAGCTGGCTATGCCTGTTATATGCTTGTCCTAGGAGCACACAGCTGAATCTCTTATGTACTTTTAAAATGCTTGGTGAACACTCCCCTGGTTACCTTTTACACAGCGTGCACTGCCTGATGCTGGTGCAGGGTCTTGTAAAGGGGAACACAACAGAAGCCTTGACTGTGCATTCTGATATATTGCGTAAATGTCACTACCCTAAGTTTTTGCACAGCACTCTACGCCCAATGATAGTTATTTTTCATTGAAGTGTGAGGACCTGAAAAACAACCCCACTGTTTGACTGTGGTCAAAATTGACTTCTGGTTCAAAGAGACTAGATTTTCAGCTGCATGCAGGAAAAAAGAAGCAGCACAGCAGCCATCTGTTATGGTCTCAGGGCTGGAAGCGTGGGTCACTGCATACAGATTTGCTCTTAGGTGCAGAGTACGAAGTACAAATTCAGATAATAGCTCCAAGAGTCACAAAGAAACTGGTGTCCGGGTCTGCTCCTTCAAATATCAGCTGGGGTGATATTTGCACACTTCTTTTAGCATTGCATCACAGGTTAGGTACCTTTTGCATATCCCATCTTACACAGCTGATTACAACACAGCTACTCCCAGTTTGCAGCTATTGCACGAAGAGAAAGGAAATCTTGACATGCAAATATAAAACAGCCTTTGTATAATCCTTTTGACATGGTCACTGCAGAGTGACCTTACTGTGCAGTTACCTGAGCTAGAGGCAATCTCAAAACCAGGGTTTTTCTGTCACAGTATCAGCACTGTTCAAACTGCAGTCCTTTCAAACAGAAGCATTTAAAAGCTTCCCTCCTCCACTATCATTCTGTCTTAATAAAAGCTCTATGGGATTAGTTTCACTCAAACAGAGTTTTTGACAAGATTATAAGTAGCTGTTAAAGGTCCATTACAATGGGAGGATGAAACCCTGATTTTACTGAAGTTAAAGGTAAAATTCTCCCTGACATCAATGGGCCTGGTATTCACCCAAAATATGTAAGAAACCCTGGTTACAGCTGCTGATTTATTATTAACTACAAAATTTCACTTTCATAATGCTCCAAATACTTACACTGCTATTCAAAAGGTAATCATCCAGCAAAACCCTATAGCATACCTTTATTACCTGAGAAAAAAAAAGTTGTCTACAAATTATTTCACATATTATTCATAATTGTAAATGAAAGTTTCATCAAACCTATATTATGTGTTGCCTTTACTTTAAGAACATAAAATGATCACCGATGTTCTGTTTCAACAAAGTACACTTCAGATGCATAAAATGAATACCCTTCTAAGAAATATAGCAAGACTTCACAGCAAGACATCTTCAGTCCATAAAAGTCACCTTCAAACATTTCTTCTAGAGAATTAAGCATGCTGACTCTTTCATGAGGCCATTCCTTTTTAACAGGTGAGGGAAGAAGGAGGTGTGCAATGAGAGAATAAATGCAGATGCTTGGGACTCAGTCACCCACTGGGTGTGCTGCAAGGAGTTCCTTGGCAGAAGTCCTGGAGGCACAAGGCACCCTGCCCCTCGAGACACTTTTACAGGGCACTTCAGGGCTCTCCTCGCTGATCCTGCAGTTGCCCGAGGGAGGCTGAAGGGCACAATGCAGGTATTAAGGGATGGGGAGGAGAAGGATGGAGAAAGTTCAGGGATGCTGCCACATATTTCTCTCAATGCAAGGAGCATTTACTCCTACTCTTGGAAAAAGAGTTGGGAGATTGAGTAAAGCCGTCATGTCTCTGGCTCCCTGGAAGTGTAGAAAACACTTTCTGGAGTATTATCTGCAGCTGTCAGGCTACAGAGGTGACTGGTGAGGGCTCACCTGCTTGGAGAGCTAGCAGACAGCCATGGCAACCTGCTTTTTCTTATCAGCTACTAGGTCTAGTATGCAAACAAATAGAGAGATTTAGACGGAGAAAGCAGAAAGACAGAGTCACCAGTGGCTTTCAGAAGTAGTTAAAGCAAGTGTTAAATAATTGAACAGTTACTGATGAAGGTGATGCATGGGAGTTGCGACTTGTTGGCTTAGGGGTACTGGAGTCAGGGCGATATGAGGCTCTCCTGCCTGCCTGCCTTAGTCCCCAGACCAGCTCAGTCTTCTGAATTCCTTGCTTTTGTGCACTGCCCTTGCCTCCAATTAAAGGAAACATTTTAATGCTTTGCTTTGGCCCTGTCTATGCTGGCAACCAGTTACTACTGTGGGGCTCAGGCCAGAATCAATGCAGAGGAGCCAAAGCGCCCTTCCCATCATGAAGCTAGCCACAACTATTTTCCTTAGAAAAGACAAAATGTTTACTTGAAACCCATCTCAAAACTACTTCAGCATCTCCCAGGAATGCCAAAACAGAGTTAGGTGGATTCAGCCTTACTCAAGACACACCTCATCCAAAACAGCTGGCTGGTTCTCTGCAAAGAGAGACTTCACTGTTGGGACAGACCCTTCTGCTGGAGGGTCTCCAGAAGCTTCCCCAGGTGCCTACTCCAACGGGACCTCAGCAGAACAGTTCATGCCTTGGTGGCATCTCTGGTACGCACCCTTGTTCACTCACATGGATAACAGAAAAATAAAGATTTTTTTTTTTAGACTGAGTTCTGAGTTGATTGACAATTGATTACTCTAAGTATTTCAAACACCACCATGCTCACAAAGCTCCATCATCATGTTGGATAAGTGGCCAAAGGAGGATTCAAAGCCTTGTTCTGCCCCTCTTTGTGGGACATGGAGGCAGTTTTTATTTATAATGCTGTTTGTACACTCACTTCTTTGGGATCACCATGTAAAATGACCACAGAACAGAAATTAAAGCATTGAGCTGGAGTGAGGAGATCTGCAGAAACTTCAGTCTTGGCTTATTTCTCTTTCTTAATCATTCTGCCAAGATACTACCCTTTTGCAACTTTTCTGTGTTGCAGAAATGTATTATGTTTATGTGACACTGAAATGTACTTTGGAAATGCCAAAGAGCACCGTCTATGGAAGACTAAGAACTCCAATTACTGATGTTTTTCTGAGCTGTGAATTCAGAGGCATGGTGTACTTGGCAGCAAAACTCATTTTAAGTGAACCAAATCCTTAGCATAGCTTATGCAGAAGTGTGAGAACAAGTCTTTAATTGTCTACATTAACTGTGCTGAAGATTAGGTTATCCTGAGATGGTCTGAGGTGGATGGGATTGATTTCAAAAACTGTGCCACTACAGGAACAATCTCCCTGAACACAGAATACCTTGACACATCCTGAGCACACTCGTTAATGGGGGCAAGGAGAGATGTTCAGCCTCTACACACAGGATGTTCTTAGAAAGGCAGTGAAACAACCCATAGGGCACTTAAATTATCTGATTTTGATGGTGATTTGGGAAGATACAGAAAGAACTGTGGGGATCGTGGAAAGATATAGATTTTTATCATAGGGATTGGTCTATTCTCCCACGTGCCTGATGACAGGGTGAGGGGAAATGGGCTAAAGTTGTGCCAGGGGAGGTTTAGGTTGGATATTAGGAAGAACTTCTTTACTGAAAGGGTTGTTAGGCATTGGAATGGGCTGCCCAGGGAAGTGGTTGAGTCACCATCCCTGGAGGTATTTAAAAGATGTTTAGATGTAGAGCTTAGTGATATGGTTTAGTTGAGGACTTGTTAGTGTTAGGTCAGAGGTTGGAGTCGGTGATCTTGGAGGTCTCTTCCAACCTAATTGTAAAATGTGATTCTGTGAATCACATTTCCGACTCCTGGCAAAAGTTTACAGTAGTGGTAATACCTTTCATTCTACAGTATTTAATCAATATGGGTAAGAACAGTGAATGGAGCATTGAATTTATGCTTATGTATCCTTGCCATGCAAATCCAAGAGCAAAATAACTCTCTCTGAAATAAATCTATTTTTATCAGATTAACTGGTGCAGTCAAAAAAAAACAACAAACAAGCTTTTGGGCAATTAAGACCTTCATTAGGTTTTCTGTCTACAAACCTTACTTTCCTAGAGAAACTTTAGGCCTATATGGCTACACTATAAATGCATAGTGCAGTATCACATCTAGCTGATAGTTTCATTTAAAAGGCTCTCCAAATGTTTCTCCCTTTTGGTCCCCTATATATGATGAACACTCATTGACACTCCATGAAGACAGCCTTCACATCTCTCCCCTGCAGTAGCTTGTATTTTTACTTAATTCTTGAATTTAAAATAATAATAATAATAGTCAACATCATCATCATCATCATCATCTAGCTAGTGCTAGCAGTACCAATAGCTCATGCCATTTTTGATATAGGTATAATGGTAAATAGGTAAATATCTCAACCAGCCCACACTTCACTATACCATGCCACATATTGTCCCAAGTCTACATGCTACATGTCTCAAACATGATCACCTAACCAACATGGCCAGTGACAGCAGTGGCCAGAGTCACAAAAGGGGTAATCTGAGCCTTGTTTTCAGTGGGAGAAGACCCAAGTACATGAGCAACAAGGGAGCACAGAAAGCTCCAGCACATGCCATAGGAAATGGAGGCTAAAAACTGTGATGGATGCAGCACAATGCACCTGCCCTCCAGTTTTGATGCTGCCAATTAAATAGTTTGATCAGCGCAGATTTTCTGACTGGCCAAAGGGGCTTTTGTTCCTCCATTTCTGTCTGTCAATGTGGCACACAGCCCCCCTTTGGATGAGCGCCACTTGGCTGCACAGCCATCCTTCCTCCCCGTTCATACAGCCTTTATATTTGTACAGATAGGAACAAAACCACATGCAGAATTTCCTATAGAAAAAATAAATAAATAAATAAAGCAAAACGGATTTATAAAGTAATAAGAGGTGTGGGGGGACCAGATGGGCAGTACCAGCTTGTTTGGACTCTCTTACATCAAGACTGGGATGCACATGGTAGGATGGGTAGAAGGGTTTTTGATTTGGCAGCCCTAAACAAAAAGCTGAAATCCTCGATTATTTTCCATGGTTCGGATGAATGATCTAGAGTTCCAAAACATTACATTACAGTTTCCTTTCAGCAACACACATTTGACCCCAGACTCCACTTATTCACTTCACATCTCTACATCCACCTCCCAGGCCCCTCTCATGAAGATCTCTTGTCTTCTGAGTATGTTCCTCCACACTTCTGTGTGAAAGGGGCACACATCAAGTGATTTGATGATCTGCTCTTTCGCATGGAAACACATGATCTTTACCCTGCTCGTTCACACAGAAATACATGCATATGCATGTACACATGCACCACAGAAAAAGGCCAGCTCAGTGACACCTTCAGAAGTGACAGTAAAGCAAGAGCAGGTAAAACTGTAAAAGACATAATTCTACCATGTTCCAGCATTGGACTTTGCAAATGTAGAGATGGCATTTTGAGTTTTATTGATAATGAAATCAATTTGCATAGTTAATGTTTTTAAGATGCACAGTTAGTAGCAAAAACATAGTAGGTGTTTATTATTTTGACTGAAGAGTGTTTCTTTATTTTCCTGACCTTTTAGATGAATCTCTAAGCCAGAACACAGCATTTTTACATGGACAAGACATATGACAAGTTCATTAGCCACTGAAGAGAAGACTGTGGAGCAATCAGACATCCTCATGAAGTCTGAACTGAGCCTTCTAAATAGCCCAGGGTGTTATCTCCCCTTCTGGTCTCCAAGTTCCCTGGCTCAAATTTCTGACAAGAGTATACAAAGGGAAGGCCACCCTTACTTACAGAAATTCTTCCTAGGTTTTTACATTGGGTATAATGCATATAATGGACACAACCTCTGGACTTTAGCTAGAACCTGGTCAAAAAAAAGTCGCTTCATAATTTAGAGCAATTGGATAGAAACAACAGTTCAGAAATTTTTTAGATATATAAATGTAATTGTAATATATATTTGTAATTTATAATATATATTTGTATTATATATATTTGTGTATTTGTAATTTGTAATATGTATTTTCTGGAACTTTTAATTAACAGCAGTGAACAGAGTAGTCAGGCTGAACATCATCATAAGATGTGTTAACATAATAAGACCTCTTAGAAAATATCTGAGATCTCCAAAGGTAATGTCTTAAGAGCAGGTAACATGCTGCCAGTGGTACAGACTACCGGTTAAATGACAGACAAGCCATATATATTTCTTCACCCAGACTGCCATACCAAGACACTTTCCTGTAGGAAGGCTGAAGAAGGCAAGTGGAAAGGAATGGCATAGGACAACAAAGACTATTCCTACCCAAAAAGAAACTAGGAACCATCCTGTTGCATGACTTTACTCCACTACACATTAGCAATATGATGAAACCTTCAGAGAAGGGCAAATTGCCATGAATTTCCTACAGGGTAATAACATGCTCATGTTATAACATGCTTTAGGAGTAATCTCCCACTCCACCATGAAGTGTTCATCTGCTCAGATGTTTCTGAAGCATGTTAGAGCAGCATGTTAGACTTCAGATGCCTACACCACAACCTGTATCACTTCCCATTTATTTCCGAGTGACCATCAGATACTCTCCTCAAAATCCTTCCACACCCATTTCCTACAAAGCCTTATCCCATGCAAATCCTCAAATGCGTCTTCTCAATCCCCAGCTCTTGGCTCAGCCATGGGTTCCTGGCCCACACCAGCACCTAGCTAGCCTCTGGCATCCCTCACCACACAGCCTTTTCCTCACCAACAGAATTCTTACCTAATAGACACCACAAGGGTTCTTCCCTTCATCAAAACTACCAAAGGCAGGATTGCAATTTATAGGGGTTTCTTTTACTCTTCCTACCGTGCATTGTAAAAGTGCAGGGGTGAACCCAATTTAAGTGCACTCACAAGTGCTGCACTTGCACAGCCTTGCGGTTTGTGTTGCATGAAAAGGAAACAGTGAAAGTCCTCCACAACACCACTGGAGGGCCAGTTGTTGCTCAGAACATTCCACAGCCTTCAGTGGCTTGCACACCAGCAATCTCCAGTCTACATGAGTATGGGAGCAGAAAACCCCTATGGAAGTAAGTAAATGGGATAGGATTTGTGTCACTAGTCGTTGATACCAATAGCAACAGTAGCATCCCTAGGTTCTTCTTTCTGCCATTGTGAAAAAAAAAATAACAGGAACCCCCTTCAGCGTAACTGGAGAGAAATAAGCATCCTTCATACTGAAGTAGACATCTACAATAATGCAGACAACCAACTTCTTAAAATATTCCCTCCCTTGAACTGGGAGCAATTATGAGCCAAGAGGCTCAGCTGCAGCCATCAGCATTACAGATGAATGAAATTAGCTGAGGTGAATCCCACCCATACGGCCTGGTGTACTCCACCACTGTGTATTACAGATCACTCATTGGCAGGCTACTGCTTCAGCACAAGCATAACTGTACTTCTGGGGATGGTATTTCCAATTAGGCAGATGAAGATTTTAATTTCAGTTTAAGTGAACCAACTAGGGAGTTCACTGCAATGTTTTGCTCCCCTGGTGATAAAAAAGATAGAGTAGCCAAAACAATTCTTCAACATCTAAGAGGTACTTCTGAAGCCCTGAACATAACCTGGGACCTGTCCACATGTTTGGGCAACGAGAGAGTCACCAACACAGCTGTGCTCTCCTGCTAGCAGCAGCAAACGGTACTTGGCCTAGTTCATTTTTATAAAATGGGAACATGACTGAAATTGTACCATCTCACCTCAACAGAAAGATAGGTCTACATCGGTGCTCAGTGCTGAGCTGAAACTAAAGTTGGATCTTTTGTAACCCCTCAAAGTCCAGCCAGACATCTCCCTCATCCAAAAAAGGGCTGGCCCTGGTTTGGGTTTTGTCTTTTAATCAATTTTACCCTTGCTGTGAGAGTTCCTGTCTTTGTGATAGAGATCTCTGCAGGGCTCTGCCCACTTTTATTACTGGCAGAATAGGCTATTGTCATGCACTCTGCATAGGGACTATATTTGGGCAGGTAATAATTGCCCTTTTTGATTGTATTACATCACAGTCTCCTCTGATGCCTTTCCCTCCATGTGGGTAATTCCAGCTCTGGATTTTTCAAAACAACAAATCTTGGTTCTATAAAGGACAACTTTTGAGAAATGGGGCAATGTGCAATAAAATCAGAGAAACTGGAACCGATAGGCCTGGTGTTAAAACAAGAATCCTGCTAATACGCTGTCTTCAGGGAAGGGCCCTTCACTTTGTATATGCCTATTTCTCTTGCTCTGTCAAAATGTGAATTGATGAAAAGCAACTGAGAGTCCTTGGCACCACAGCAATTTTTTACCGCTCTGTAAGATCCAGCCCAAAGTGAAGAAATTATTATTATTATTATTTTTTCTTCCAGCTTCAGGCTTTTTGAAGCTTGAATATGAAAGAAGAGGCAGAAAGCAGCAAGTCTTTAACACAGTGAAAGGAAATGTGTGTTTGTATGGTTTGATAGCTCCTAATTAGTTTTGTAATATTTATACAATGCCCAAAGCATTGCCAGATCCTTTTCTGTAAAAAATAAATGGATGCATAAATGAAATCTTCCCTCTGAAATGAGAACAACACACACAAATTGAACAGAAATGTTCCCGTCTAGATAGCTGGCTGATTGAAAATTAACATCTCTTTTTAAAGTGTAAATTTGCTGGTCACTCCTCACTCGGGGCCACACAAGCAAATCTGCATCTGGGAAAGGGCGCCTTCTGGCACTGTCAGCACTTACAAACCCACACATTTCTCATAGAATAATTTTCCCTTAAAAAAAAAAAAAAAAAGAAGAAAAAAAGAACAAGCAAACAAAACTGGCTTTCCCAATCAAAACCTTGAAAACAGAAGTGCATCTTCCAGTTAATTGGCTTTATTGTCAATAGCTCTACAGTTTGAAATGGTTAGCTTGCTAATGAAGTGTTTCATATAGGAGCAGACCGTGTGCTAACATGCACAAGAACACATGTACACTTGCACATGCAGTTTTAATGCTCAGTGCTAATGTTAAGAAACTCGGTTTTCAGCACGGTTAAACCAGTGCATCAGCTACAGAGCACCCAACAGCGTGGTGATGCTGCCATCAAGTGGACGGCTAATCTACACACTGCAGAACAGTAAATGTCTTCCATGAATGAACGTATATTAAAATCTTTCATATTTTGGGCCTGTACGAAAGATTTTGGAGTTTCTTAACAACGTACTGACAAACATCTGCTCCCAAGCTGATACAAAACGTGTTTGCAGGTTAATGCTACAGGTTTAACTGCAAACACTCTCAGATTCTCAGATTTTCAGTCATCATAACACGGGGGAAATCTGTACTTCACACATACGACCAGGTGACGTTTGAAATCCCAAATTCCATCAGATTTCTGGCTACCCAGAGGTAGGAAAGGTGGTATGGGGGTCTCTTCAGAAAGTGATGACACAAAAAGATTGCTCAGTACACCCATCTAAAAACTGCCTACGAAGTACTCTCCAAAAGTTCAAGTGTGATCCAAAAGTTTAGTTCCAGTGAGCGTGCTCTACCTCATATAATTTCTGGCAGTAAAGGCAGTCTGGCAGCACTTGGTAGCACTTTTTCCAGCATTCTACAGCAAAGTTTATCAAAGCTTTTATCTTTATAGTCATTCCCCACTGAGTAAAAAAAAGGCTGCTCACTGAGACATTTGAGTTCTATTAGCCTGAAAAGGCTACTTAAATCACAGTCCTTGAAATAGAATAGATTTAAGGAATAAATGAGCTTTATGCCTTTTACAGCATTTATTTCTTAATTAAGATATACTAAATAATTTCTGAGTATTTGAAGGGAAAGGGGAATCTCTCTCTCTCTCTCTTTTTTTTTTTCCCCCTCCATTTACAAAGCTATTTTCTATACAGATCAGTGAAATATGAAGCACATTTACTAGTGCTTTTTTACCACAGTGCTATTACTGAAAATAAATAAATAAATAATGAAAATGGAGCTGCAGACAATGCTCCCCTCTAGGGGCAGAAAAAGAATTTGCAACACTTACTTCAGCAGTGTATCATTTGTAAACCACATTATCGAAATAAAACAAATAAGGCCCACCAAATCAAAACCAATCAGAATTATTAAGCTATTCCCTACAGAGACTATTGCTGCCTACAAAATCTATATAAAGAGCATATTGTGTTCTTATATTCAGGCAGAAGAGTTTTAATAACGCACATTATAGAAGCCTATTTATTACATTTCCCCAGCAAAATACATCCCATCAACTTCCGACCCAGACAACATATCATCAAATGCAATATGCAAAGAATTCATTTTTTCTTTGTAAGTAAACACATTTATCATGAAAATATATGTACTGACAAGTGCTAAAGCTGGAAGTTTGCTCCACTGATCAAACTGGGTATATTTGGAAGTCAAATAAGATGGAAGGTCAGCATTGGCTCGGCTGCTTTCCTCCTCTTCATTCAGGCAGCCAGATGCGAGGTTGCAAAAGCAATTCCGGCATCGCTGTCAATGACAGAGGGTCCGATCCTCCCTGCACAGATTACTCCTACGTACAGTCTGGGAAGCTTGCGATTCCTCCTTGGAAACGAGGGGAATGCAGAGCTAACGGAGGACTGTCTCCACATCCCCAAATTCTGAGGACCAAGCAAGCCTGGTGGGAGCTGCGGGACATGAAGTACATGCCCCAGCTGGGACCAGCTACCTCCAACCAGCACACCACCACCAGGATGAGAAGTTTTGCCCCCAAAAATCCCCACGGCGCCTATCTTCTTGGGGAAAGCCTCACTGGGTAGCGCTGATGAGCTGGTACCTCCGTGGGGACTTGTGCAGGGCTGGCAGTGGCTGGAGGGGGCTGAGTGAAGGTCATAGACACCACAGCGTGGGTCAGGATGGGCTTCTCCAACCACCTTGTGGCACTGCATCCACTGCTCCCACTGCTGAAGTGTCCATTGTGAACGACTGAGACCCCTGAGGTAGCACAGCTCTGCGCACCTTACAAAAGCATTCCCCCGGCTTGGGCTTGAACAGAATAGGATATACACTCTTTTATTTTTAAAGTTATTACTTGCAATAGTGGAAAGAAAGCTATTTAAAAAGCTTTGCGCTCCATTTCTTATCACATACACCACGGTTAGTGGGAATTTATTTCCACACACATGCACACCCCCACACAATACTCTACAAAAAATATATATTTTTTTAGGCTACAAAAGCATTCTGTGTCTTTCTGTAATCTATAAATACATCAATTCCAAAGAGCCTTAGCCTAATGTTTTCAGAGAGTGAGTATCCATCCCACCTAACTGTACAAGTGCCTCCCAGAGGTGTAAGTAAGGCTGCTGATGAAGTCCTCCCTTGTCACTGCTGCTGTCATCTGGGCTGTGTACCCAGTTTTTTTTTCTATGAATACCAGGGGAAAAGACACTGGGGGAGATGATGAGAAAGTCTGGGTCAAGCCCTAATTGCCCAACAAATCTGTGCTCTGCTGCATTTCTTTAACACTGCAGAACCCAGGGCTTTCCTCCCCAAAAAAATCATGCCAGCTGCAAATTTGACACACTGTGTAATGTTTTGCTCCGAGTTGACTGCTAGCCTGCTCTGGGCTTCACCAACACAAGTAATTTACACAGATCATCATGAATCTCTTCTGTGGCAGCCCCTGGTGTTGTACGAGGGCAGTCCTGGCAAGGCTGGCTTTAAGGCCAGCATTAGCTATAGTTATTTTCACTTTCATCCGTCTAAACATATATGTGCTTATCCTCACATTATTTCAGGAGTTTATTATTGCTGAAAGCAATAACTTGGCAAAAAGTGTGAGAAAGAACAGCGATACATATAGCCAGAGAGAAAATGAGGGGAAATTAGGTTCTTCTCCCTCTTGTAAACGTTACCTCTACCATGTCTTAGTCTTTTTAGCACTAGAGCAGGTACAACAGTGAGAGTCTAAAGCTGTAAGACATATGTAAGGATATGTAAGGATACCTTAAGTCTTCTAAATCTCTTTTCCTCTTTTCCTGTCAAGACAAGGGATATAAGGCCAGGGACAAATAATAAATAAATCAGGGCAGCAACACCTGAAATAAAACTTGGGATGCTCTAGGTGCCTGCATACAGAAGCATAATACCCCAAGCCCCGACAAGCCCAGACAGAGAGAGCTTGGGGCTCCCATAGAGCCAGCCCCACAGAACCAGACACAGCAGGACAGGAGCACTCAGATTTGCTGAAAACCCCCATTTCAAGGCACTTCAGCACTTAATGCCATGCTCCCAGCCTCTTTGATGGGTCTCAGACATCACTACATGCTCATATAAGACAAGCTTAGAATAGTTTTTTTCTTTCATCTCTTTTCAAGTGTTGTCCGTATGACTACACTCTCAGAGAAAGCCCTGTTGAAGATACAAGGCAGTCTTAATTACTACAGCCTAATTACTTTTAATGAGCAAATCGCTGTACACTGATGTGGGATTTAGCCCGAGAAGAACTTCAGACAATCCTCTAATGTTACTGATATTATATCTAATATCTAGGTTATGCAATAATGAATCTTGACAGTATCCTCTAATCAGATGAGGAGCACAACCCTGAAGAACTCAGATGCTGGTTTGCTTCTATGTCAGTGTAATGCACCAGCTTTGTTTTCAGGAAAATACTTGCTAAAACAGCTCCACAGTGCTTCTAACATACATTGTTTATCCCTAAGGTGATTCACCTTTTAGCACAATTAGCAAAATTGAAAAAGTAATAACAAAAGCTTCGAAGGTTCAGGATATAATGCCCCAGAACAAGATGCCAGTCTCTGGCCTTTGGGACGGTTCTCCTGCAATCAGCACTGCAGCTGCAAACACAAATAGTAAGAGAGAACAGATCTTCACAAAAAATGCTGGACTGAATCATCAAATCTGTTGAGAATATGCCTTCCATTTAATCAAAGGAAATATTTAAGCACCAGCAGTATTCAGAAGCTACAAATTAATTGGTACTTGGAGGCAGTGATTATGTTTTCCACTTTTCTTGATATTCACACAAATATGTGTGAAGGACTGGTTGCCTGGCTCTACTATGGGTGGGGGAAATGGCATGCCCCACCAGTATTTGCAGAGCTAGTTAGGAAACCACATCAGGAGAAATGAATCCAGGTTATTACCTCATGGTATACAGCAGAGTGCCGTCATCCTCAAGGCGCAGAAGTTTGTTTGGGGTTGTCATGTTGTGAGCAATAGACTTCTTGCCATTGTGGAAAAAAGTGTCTGGTGTCCAAATCTTGCTGGCGAGCAGATTGTTAAGGGGGAGGCGCTGCATAGGACCTTTAAATCGAAGTCTTTCATCTTTCCAGCTTTGTCGGAAAAAAACATCAATGGTATATTCCTGGCACAAAGAAACAACCGGGTTATGGCAGGGTCAGAACAGTAGTGATGGTTCTGAAAATGGCTTTAGCCCCGTAAATACAACTGAGTTGGGAGCCACATGCGAGAACTTACCATCTCTGTGTCTGACACGGGACCAAAACTGGTAACATAGATATCTGTTTTCACCTGTGTTATTCTCTCTGTAATAAATATAGGCTCTGAGTCAGTAATTGCTTTAAGATGCAATTCGTGCTTCTGATGCATTTCTCTTTTAACAACTTCTGAATCACTCCAAGATCCCCAAAAGATTGAAATTAAGAAGACATTTGAGGAGGAATTTCTTCCATGATCAAATGCAAACATCGACCTTTGAGAGCCCAGGCTCTTTCCTTATGATCAGTGGAAAGAAACAGGCCCTTCAAAGGTGCAATTCCCCTGACTGATAGCTTTCGATGCCTGCCACAGGATGAAACAAAGTGTGCCTTGGAAAGGCCTATTTCCTTCTGCTGAACTGGGTGATTTGCTCAATGGCAGACATCTACATTATAGATGTCCAAAGCTAGGTGAAATTAATTCCACCTTTAAGCCCCTTAGGTCTTGCTGGCATCTTTTCAAACTGAGGACTAATTTAATTTAAGGGCAGAAATTTCAGAAGTTCGTTACGTAAGATAGGAGCATCGAGCCCTATTTTCAAGCATCTCTGCGTAAAGTGAGAGAAGAAGGAGAGAAAGGAACGAAAGCAATGTGTTGGTCTCACAAGAGGAAGCGGTGGGGGTAGCCAGATTAAAAAAGGGCCAGGAAGAAACATAACAGATGGTTTACACATGGGAAGGAGATGAGAGAAATCTGGGGGAAAGAGAGCTGAGGAAGGGCTCAACAAGGTTAGGATGGCAAGTAACTATTCACATGTTACGGTTTTAAATAGCTGCTGTAGAGGTTATCGAAATGACATATCAATAGAGATTTGCTGTAGCTGTCTAAATATGGATGGTTTGAGGTTCTGTTTTAAACAGATTTTTGTTGCTGGCATAATTTTATACATGCTGACCAGCTAAGGAACCCTGCGGCAACCTGCTAGCACCATGTCTCGCTCACCTTAAAAGAGAGAAAGGGAAACCAAAATGCATTCAATTACAGAAAGCATGCATCATGCATGCTCTTCTCATCCAACCTCAAAGGGTTGATGACTGAAATAAAGGGATGTCAGTGACCCCTATATGGAGCCCTGCTTGCCAGGAGGCAAGTCTGATTTCTGTCCTCTCTCTCATCAAGGCTGCACCAAGAGCAGGTGTCCATACGTGAGGGTGGCAGGGGTCACTCTGTGGCACCATCACGCACACAGTTCACCGGCCACAGCCAACATGCCAGTCTACCTCCCAGTCCCGGGCGCAGCCGGTTGTCATAGCCATCCAGCAGACCATCCAAGATCCTGGTGAATATGGTAATGTTATCATTGGCGTCCTCTTTTCCTGGTGCTGTTGGCGTTTGCGAGAAGCTATTTCATGCAAAAGAAAAGAAACACGTCAAAAACTGCATCAATCTCAAGGGACCTCAAGGAAACTTCAAGATGAGAGCCTCCAAGCTTCCTGCCCTCTCCCCTCCCATTTCAACTGATCCTGGTTTTTCCCTGGTGATAGTTTTTCAGTCTTGGGAAACTGCGTCAGCTCATGGTGGGGCTGGATGAGCAGCACGGATTTTCCTGCAGATGCTCCCTCAAGTCTGCCTGGAGGAACTATCTAATCCTTACACACCAAACACCTTCTCATTTCCACACGTTACGTAACTTATCCCCAGAACAAAGGACAAATTCTAACCTCATTTGAGGATTACGAACTCCCACTGCATCCAAAAATCCCACCCCAGCTATCACTGGGGTACCTGAAAGGAATACTGCAGCACCAAGACAACAATTCTTCATGCCTCCTCTCTCTTCTGAATAAATTATCCCCCACACACCTTGTAGTATGCAAATAACAACAACATGTAGTGGGCTTTGCTCCATATATTTGCACCAGATTTTTTTTTCTACATTCAATCTGAACTTTTTTTTTTTTTTTTTTTTAAGTGACTTATGGACAGATATATTTCAGAAAGGGTCCTTCAAGCCAGCAAAATACCACTGATTTTTTATTTTAAACTTGTCTGCTCAGGTACCTAGGGCTCAGCCCTAGGAAGCTGGCTTACATAGAAGCACCCACAAGGATTCCCCAGCTTACAGCACAACTAAAACTTGCATTTTTAAATCCATTTCATTTTAATTTAAAGACACTCAGGAGAATCCCCTGCCTACTAATGCCTTTGCTTAACTAAAGAACAGATAAAAGACATGTAAGTTATCCATAAACAGGCTTCACTTGCAGCAAGCAATAAGACCCTCTTAAAATGGCAAGTTTTCTCAGACTTGGTGCTTATTCAGCTTTAAGTCTCTGCTGAAATCACCAAGAAATGTTCCGTCTGTGAAAGAGGGCACATCACCCCACAGGTAGCCATACCCTACTTTATGCACGTGATCTTGGTGTGAACTAGTGACCCAGAGATAAAAAAGATAATAATCCTTGGTTATTTATCACCAATCCCCAGGGAAATAAATCTGCAAATAAACAGAGACTCTCCAAGCACTCCTCTGAATAGGTTGCCTTGCAGAATGCCTGTAAAATATGCATGATACTTACCGAACAGAACAAGAATTATAAGAAGAAAGATAAGTGACCTCAACCTGTACCTCCACAAGGTTTACACTAATGCGACCTTGCTGATACCATGCACTCAGCCTGGGCACAGTCTGGAAGTTTTACGGACACAAGACCTGGCTCATGACAAGCTGCTAGTGGCCACATAACACCCCCTACACACGAGTCAGACCCAGTTTGGGGGACACACAGTCCTGTGTCTGCCCCCACTACATCTTGCGTGCTTCTGCCGGAAAAAGAAAGGATTGCAGAACCTCTCAGGAAAGGGAGCAAGGCCAGGCTGGTCTGATTCCCAGAAATGCAGAAGCACATGGAAACTCCTGGCCAAGAGTGGTTCCTCACAGCATGGGTGAGGTTGGCAATGCTGCCACCCTCAACAAGCTCATCATGGGGAGAGCTTGAAGCCACCACAAAAGGACATTCCTGCTGCTGCAGGCGAAGGTTATCTGTGAATCTCACCCATTTTTTAGGCTGTCCTATCTCTCTGTGGTCTGAAGATCAAACTAATGACCAGTTTTCTCTGTTGTGCAGATATGTTTGACTAAAATGATATGCAGTTAGTCCAGTGGATGCAAACTGATTAAAGAAACTATACATCCTGGCACGTTGGACCATTCAAAACAAAAGACTATATATATATTTTGTCAGTTATAACCAAATGGATTCACTGCTTAGTAAAGGTATTACATACACATGGCACCTTAACAAAAAAGGACAGGAGATGGAAGTCACACAGGTTCTTCCTATGCAGTTATCATAACTAAAGCTTAGGTAAAAGCACTACTTAAAACTTGTCTCAGTTTCTCTTTAGCCCATTTTCTTGAGAAAGAGACGTGTCATGCTGTCTGCCTGTTCCACCATATCAACATAGGAAGCCATTTCCATTTTCCAATCCATCTGACAAAGAAGCAGAGAGATCAAACTTCATTTCGTTCCCACAGGTTTCATGAGAAGCAGTGACTAGACAAGGGGAGAGAGATCTAAATTAGTGCCTCATTAAGTAAAAATGTGAGGTCAGCAGCCGCCTATTCCCTCTGGCTCGCTGACTGGGCCAGTCAGCATGCATGTAGCTCAAAAACAGCCTCAGCAAAACCAGCCCACCTCCTCCCTGCTAATTAAGAGATACAGAGGAGACTTGCAGGGTGATTAGGAAAGATACTGGGAGAAATAGACTGCAGAGGTAAAATGTAGGTATTGCAACGGGAGATGGGAACAAGAGATGCCAAATGTGGAGCTCGGGTTATTGTAAAACTACGCTGCTGAGGACGCAGCATACAGAGCTCCACTAGTTTCTCTGCTCTTGAAAAAAGCTTGTTATTTTTAGTGCTTACGTCTGAATTCAAAGCCAATTGAACTCAGAGGAAAGATTCCCATTGAACTATTTTTGGGGAGACAGGACAAAATATATCTAGTTCTCATAACCTCTCTTCTGCATCTAACATGAGTAATTGATGTTGCTTCTTTCTATCTTGGCTACACATCATTCCCCAGAACAGCATACACACCCCAAATACTGAAATACTTGTATAGCCCCACAAGTAAAGCTAATTAATAGATGACAAAGATGTGGAAATGACTACCGTGAAGACTCATAAAAAGTCTGCACCTCATCTGCAAAACAGCAATCCAATTTAGATTTGGCAGATCACTTCACCCATACGTGAAAGACAAACACGGCATCTGATGCTGAATTTTAGAGAAATGTCAGTATTATGTGAAGTTGCGTCTGTACATGGATTACTGTTTGCCATTAATGCAAATGTTATTTTTTATTTCATATAAAAGTTAGGGTTTTGTTTGAATTTCTGAGATTGCTGGTAAAACAGCAGTTCACATTTCAGTTTAAGTGCTGAGGATGTCTTTTATGACATCTAAGCTTTAAGACTGGACTGGCAAAGTTGCATGCATTGTTGAGTATTAGATATTATAGCTGTATGAATAATACAGCTATAAGAAAAGAGGTGATATCCTGAACCAGTTGTTTCCACACATGTAAAGGTTATGTTTTATCAGCAAATTAGTAGGTAAACACATTATTGTCTTGCTGCAATCAAAAATGTTTTTGAAGGAGACATTTTCAGTTATGGAATATAAATAAACCTTGAAAAGAACCTTAGGAGATGCTAAGAAAATTCAAAGATAATTAAATTTAAAGCTCATTATTGAACATAAACTAAACCAACCAGGAATACTTCTCATTATATTTATTTAATACTGCAATTTCATGGTGACTCAAAAAATCAGAAGCTACAGAAAAGGCCATCAGTGTAAAATGTAATAACTCTCTAAAGATGCTCAACTACCTCTTCTGATGAGTTCATCGCTTACCATTTTAAACATTGTCTTTTTTGCTATCTAGTCAAAATCGTGACATGTTCTATTCATAACTCTGTTGTAATAAGAGGAAAATGTATTGTAGATATTTCATGATTTTCCTGAAACCTTTTTTTTTTTTAAAAAAATAATAATAATAATAAAGTAAGACACGCTAGAAAATAACTGAGGAATATTTTGCAATTACAAACATTTTTTTATTATTATTTTTTTTTCCTCTCTCTCTTTCTCTCTCTCTCTTACAAGTAAAGTTTCCAAGAACTTGCTTTAATAGGATTGGGAATTATACCAGAACTTGAGACAAATTAGCAGTTGGTAGAGAAAACAGTGGAGAATGCATTTGCACAGTTCTGGATGCTGTCAGCTGGACAGATATCAAAGGAAATATGTTTACTTTTCCGAGTGGGCTTCTTCCCATCCCTTTCTTACAGATTCTTCAGATCTAAAAACGCTGATACTTTGTGAATTTGAGCCCTGAAAATTCATTTCTTTCACAACAGATTAGGATACAGGAAAGATATGCCAGAAAATACTGAAACTTTAACAGTCCTTGCAGATGTTTTAAGAATAATTTCATTATTTTATTTACCAAGAGCAGTATTTCACTACCTGCTGGGAATAGGCAATTTTTGAGCAGTGTGACAAAAGCCTGCATCCCATAGGGTGGTATCCTATCACCCTCACCCTTCTTACCCCTTTATGTCCATTTCAGCATCCCGAGCTTCTCCCCGAGGTGTTACACACCTCCCAGCACCTCCCAGTACACCCTGCTTCCCCGAGCTGCTGAAATGCAGGCTGACAGAAAGGCAATACATGTGGGATGGCCTGCAGGTAGCACCTGCTACCTGGTCAGCCTGCTTAATGTTGGCAAGGTGGTGATGCTCAAACCACAGCTTTCTGCTCAGCAGAGGAATGAACCTCTTCCTGCCTTCCCTGTGCAGCAATTCCCTTGCTTTTCCAGTTGTGGGAACTGGCTGACGGGTTTCTGACATGTTTGCAAAGCTATCTGGAGGCATGGAGAAGGAAAGCAACACAGGATACAAAAAAAAAAAAAAAAAAAAAAGATGAGCACGACCATGTAAGCATATGATAATTTTCAGAAAATGAGTCTTAAAAATCCGAGGAAGAACTCCCCAGCATCTGCGACTACTCAGAAAGGCATAACCCATCAGAACAAACTGCTCAGAGTTGCAGAGACGAACTTGAAGCAAATGCCACAGCCTGAAGGAGAGGTATGTTTAGACTAAATAGCAGGATTATGTTCTCAGTGATAAGGACAGTGAGCTAGTGGGAAAGTATGTGAAACTACAGACCCGCTGCAGAGCAAATTCTCACCGCACACAGAAAAGTGTTGCGTTGGCTAGAGCTACGTTTAATTGGGATCTTCTGTTTCCCGTGTTTCTACTATTATAAATATTATTAGCAGATGGTGACTGAACTGTGGTTACACCAACAACATCCGTCCCTGCTGGTTTAGGCTCTCGGACAGATTTCTGAAATCGCACGCCTAAAACGCAAGCGTGTGCAGGGACTGTCATCAGCTTGTCCCCAAAAATGTCCCCACATGCAGCCTGGGGCTTGTAAAAATGAGCCAAGGCGCAATGAGGCTGGTCAGCATGCGGCTGATCGTGTGCCACCTCATCCCTGGGACATCTCCCTGCTAACCAGCAGCCCATCACCCATCCTCAGGTCTGGGATGGGCAAGATGCTCAGCACTGCCCCAGCACCCACAGCATCTGCCAGGACAGGACCTTGCACGAACTGATTCCACCTGTGGGATGCTCGACCCCACAAGTTCCACCTCACTACGTTGATCTTGCAGGGCATCAGTCTGAAGGGGGTGGAATCCAAAGTATTTTGAATTTCCACTGACCTGCTGCCAGGAGAGCACCCACTTTCTGCCTGCTTTTGACAGTCTGATCCTTCAGACCTTGCAGGCATGAAACTGTGAGTGAATTCAGTGCAACCCTTCACATAAAACAGACGGAAGGAATCAGACTCCTGTCTTATCTGAAAATACCCCTCACAGTTATATTCAATATCTAATTATTGTCTAACCCTAATGTGAATTAACTTTTTTTTAGCCCTGAAGTGGTCAGCTAGTTGGACCAGATGATCTTTGTAGGTGCTTTCCAACTGAGCTATTCTACTCTACGCTATTCTAAATAGCTCACAATGGTCTGTAAGGTAAATATCTCCAAATATTTCAGTACTATTGTAACTCATTAGATCATGATATAACTTGAGGCTGAAGTCACACAAGCTTGAAAAAGCCTTGACTCGTGGTGGACTCTATGCAGAAGTAGGGTCATAGAAAAATTACACCAATAGGGATAGGGGAATCATATGCTCTTCTCCTTCGACCTATATCCTTGAATCTTAATTCTATGATTTTTCCTTAAGTAACTTCTACCAACCATGCCTACAATCCTCCTCTACAGCCTACTGATGAGGATAACACTCAATAGTCATTCCACATTCATGTTAACCATTAATCACAGACTTTTGCTGAGATTTCTGAAGTAGCCTAGGAGACTGAGATACATAATTCCTGTTTATTTTACCAGGCATTGTGCATCAAAATCCCCAAAGGTGGCTTTAGCTAAGTCATCAAAAACTGTATTTATGATTTAATATAATCATGGAATGACTATGGAGGATCATACACAAATCTCTGCCTTCATCTATAAAGTTTTGCTGCATTTTGCTTTTTAATTTGTGGTCATTTAGCCAATCACTTTTGTTTAGCACATTGCTAAAAGCACTGAAATGTGGCAGTGCAGTCCAAACACGGATAAAGCTAATAAAAAAGAATCTGGTAGCAACAGCAAGTATTATCAGTATTAGGTTCTGGATCATAGCAGTTAATAAAGCAGCCTACATGTAAATTGTACCGTTCCGTCCTGAAGAGTCAGTCCCAAAGCACTTAGCAAATTACACTCTGAAACTGCTTCTGCTTCTGAAACAGAAGCGCTGGAGCATCCTCTGTCTTTTGAGCAGGGTCAAAATCCAGCCCTAAGGCAGCATGTGAATGGCGCAGTGGATTGGTGCTGCTTATCTCTGCAGGCCCTGACTACAATTATGAAATCAGAAATTGGGGGTGGGGGGGGGGGGGGAGGGGTTGTTACGTGATGATCTTGTTGTAGTGCACGGCAGCTTTTTGACTAACTCACAGAAGACGAGTGTCCTACATTCCTGTAACTGTCCTGCTCTGGTTACCTGACAGGTTATGGGACACGATTCCCACCTGAAACTTCTGTTCATAATTTACTCGGGAGTCAAAAGGGAGAGTTAAGCCTCTTTTTTGCAGTCTCTGTTCTTCTGTTCAATGAGCAATGCAGAAGGTAGACAACCCCCCCCCCACCAAAAAGGTTGTGCCAAACTAGTGCAGTTAACACCTTCTGTAGGGATAAGGGCAGTCAGAAAGGACTTGAGGCAACAGTCCTCAAGATGTCCTCAGTGTGGTAATACTTGGTTAAACCCCTACCGTGTCAAGACAAGTTCAACACCAGTTCCACACCACCTAAGCCCTCTTCATTTCCATCAAGAAGTCCAGTGAGAGTTTTGCCCTAGGCCATAGTGAAAGCAGGACTGAGCTTTTCCAAGGTGAATAAAGCAGCCTGCAGCAATTTACCTTCCCTGTGGGTGCAGGTCTGCAGCTGTTCATACATGGCACTATGGTCACAGCTTTCTGTGCACCTACTTAAGACACACTCTAAAGACAGGGCTGAGTCTTGCTTACAGTACAGAGAGTTGTCATTCAAGGTTTGGTCTTCTAGTTCCAATCTGGAAAAAAATACTTTGATTGAAATAAGAAGCTAATTTGCATCTCCATTTTGTACCTTCTTTTAGCAAAGAAGTGATGGGTATGCTTGTGAATCAGCACACTGGGAGGATTCTTTTTTTTTTTTTTGTCTTTTTTCTGGTGAAATCATAAATAATTGTTCTCCTCCACAAAAAAGAATCAACCTACGTTTCCAGAGCACTTGCTAAATGCTTCTTCGGGGCTCAGTGGCATAGTCAGATCTTGGAAAGTTCCTAAGATATCTCATTTTAGGGAAAACATGTAAATAGAGGTTTTCTGTTTGTTTTGTGTGTGTGTTTTGAAGAACTACAGTAGGAGTATTTCTTCAATGCAGTTTTCAAAATCTCACAATCAAGAAAGCACCCAAAGCAAAAAATGAGGAAGCAGAATTCCTTGCTATGCACCTCAGGGAAATGCAATTTCTAATTACTCCAGCAAGTTTCAAATTCAGCTCTCCTCCTGAGTGGCCATAATCTTACTCACAAAGAAGCCTATACCAGCTAGGAGCATGCACCGGGTCCTGCTGCTGTTGCAGTCTGGCACTGCTGCCTGCAGCCTGTGCCGCCAGGTGAGAGGGAAGGTGCGAGCCCTCCTCAGTGCAACCACACCAGCAGCCAGCGCATCAGCCCCCGCCTGTTCCATGGCCAGCTCAGGGCACCCAGCAGCCAAAGGCCCAGGCTGAATTTCCACGTTCCCCCCCCTGCAAAAATGATATGAGCATAGAGAGTTGATAGGAGACAGAAAATTGGAGCAGAAAGGCAAACCGCTCCTTTTCTCCCGGCACCGGTACATTCAGATCAAATGCAAAGCTTGCTTGTTTTGTGCTGCTGCTCCACACCACATGGAGCCAAAGCTTTTCATTTCCTTCAAAAAGCCACAGCAGAAATTCAAACACAATTGGCAACTTACCCGAAGTGGCTGGCTAAACTCATGGAAACGCAGAAGAGGAAGAAGTTTTTGATCATGATAAAGCCAGAGACCGTTCCATTGTCCATTCCAGAGGAGATGAGTAACGCAGGTGGTTGCTTTGGTAAAGGTGCAACTGCTCACTTTGTTCTCACGCTGCAACAATACAAAAAAAAAGAAAAATTATTACACGGACGAGCAGCAGGACAGCCGACTTCAGCTCGCACCGCATCTTCTGCTCTCTGTGTTTTTCACAAACTTCTTCAGGCTTATGTAAACATCATCTGTTTATGTAAAATTCTATATCTTCAAGGACATGTTTTACCTTCTGCTGACAGCAAACTGCAAAACAGGAAAAATTCTTAGTGGCCCAGTTTTCCTTTACATTTGTTTGTCATGTAAGTAACTAAAGAAATCGTTTCCCAAATGCCAGTTTTGACCGTTTACCTATTTCAACAACTTCCACACGCCTGCAAACCCCAGGCTGTGTGCAGCCTCCGCATCCCTTCGTTCCATCGCAATTTTTTCCCATTAAATACCCGGCTTCCCCTTCCAAAATCCCAGTTAAAATGCCAAGAAACACCTACTGCTTCTTGGAATTCACGCTGCTGATGCACGGCTTAGAAAAAGGAAGGGGGGGTGGGGGGTGTAAAAAAGTGACCTTCCTTGCAAAGGCACATAAACCTCACGCTAGCACCAAGAACGCCAGTAACGTTGCTGCTCCAGCGACCGCTGCTTCTCGGATACCTGCCTCAGCCACCAGATCACCAATTTCAGCATCGTGCTCTAACGTTTGCCTCCGTGCCCTATTAAAGAAAAGGAAAAAAAAAAAAAAAAAAAAAAAAACAAGCAAAAGAAAAAAAAAAAAAAAAACAGAGGGCAGCTGCCTGGATTTTCCACCTGCACCCCGCTCCCACCCGCAAAAACTCACTCCCCCCTCCCGGCCCAGAGCCAAAGACGCCAAACCCAAAGATGTCAAACCCAAAAATGCCAAACCCAAAGATGCCAAACCCAAAGATGCCCAAGCCAAAGATGCTAAGGATGCTAAACCCAAAGCCGAGCCGCCCCCGGGCTGCCCCGCGGCGAGTCCCGCTCGCTCCGCTCCACGCCGGGGGGACGCGGCCGCTGCCCTCCCGCACGGCACCTGCCTGCCCGCGACCCCCGACCCTTCCCCTTCTTTCCCATCTCTTTCCTTCCCCTCCCTTCCCTTCTCGTCCCTTCCCCTCCCTTCCCTTCTCGTCCCTTCCCCACCCCGCCGCCGAAGTTTGCCGCGGCCGTGCGCCGGCCCGTCGGGGCTGGGGGTCCCGGCTCTTACCGGCCGCCCGCGGAGGGGTGGTCGAGGGCGAAGGGGGGCGGTGTCGGCCCCAAAGTTGCGGCGCGGAGCGGGAGCGCCGCCGCTGCCTCTCCCGCCGCTGGCAGGCGCGGCCCCGCCGCAGCGCCGCGCCCGCGCCCGCACCGCCCCCGCGCGCAGCCCGGCGGCGGGAGCGCGGGTCGGTGCGCGGGGGGCGCGCACCCCAGGACCCCCTTCCCGGGGTCGCTCCTGGAGATGGGGACCGTCCAGCGGCCGGGGAGCGCGACGGTACAAGGGCGGGTGAGGCAGCGGGAGGTTCCCTATGTACCCAGATACACCCCCATATGCACGTATAGACACTTATATCCATGCCCACAACATGGATATATCCATAGATATCCCCCTATATACGCATAGACGTATATCCATGCCCACAACATGGATATATCCACATATATCCCCCTATATAAGTATAGACACATATATCTGTGCCCGCATCCTTTCCCATAGCTGGTGGACCTGCACTATTCCATCCCAGCTCTTAAATGGAGAAGCTCAGATTTGTGCACCCAGTTTCTTTTGGAGTGCTCGTTGCTTTGCACACACTGGTGTTTCAGGAGGCCTGCAGTAATTTGGGGTTTGGTTGTGTAGGAAAAGGGGTGTGTTCCTGCGGCACCTCAACACAAGCAGTGTTACACTTAGTACCTGCTCAAGCTCAGGCTGCTCACAGAGAATCGTAGCATCCTGGCATCATCAAGGTTGGAAAATACCTCCAAGATCATCTGGTCTAACCGTCGCCCTACCACCAGTATCACCTACTAAAGCATGTCCCTAAGAGTGGAGCAGCTGGTGCATTTTGACCCATCCAAAGGATGCGACGAGTGCATTATGGTTTCTGTTTCCCTGGATTCTATGAAGTGCATGCAACACTTTTTAGCATACACCTTATGTAGGATAAAAGTGATTTAGATGTATACTGCTAAGACTGTACTTTGAATTAATACTCCAAACTCAGTTATTAAATGAGATAATGTCTAACTTTCAGGCAACTTTATGGACCAATGAAGCATGTATTTTTCTTATATCCATTAAAAAACTCTGAGAAATTAATCCCATCAACAAAATCAATGTCGAATCTGTAGCTCATTGCCACCAGTGATGCTGCTATACATACACCTAGTTCATGGTCTGCACAACTTGAGCTGAAACTTGGTCCTTATGAACTTGAATCTTAATTTTTTTGGTTATTTGCGGTGCTTATCTGTATCCGGATTTTCAGGCAATGCGTGATCCTGAATGCAGAGCCAATGACACACACTGTTCCCTGGTGCTCCTCAGTGACTTCAGTAAATATGAAGTTGTGAATGAATGCTGCTATCAGAAGCGCTTTCTGCATGCTTAAAAATATCTAACTAGCATGAAGCGGCAGTACTTTCTCAGGATAATATTCTTGCCTAGGAGGGCTTAAATCAGATTTTTTACAGTGCTTTGATTTCTAGTGCGAACTATTTATATCTCTGTATAGGTGACGTTGTAAAAATATGTTATCTTTAAATAATTTTACGAAAGAAAGACGGAGAAGTATTGGCCTAGAAATTCCCTCTGAGCGGGTGGGAGCTGCACGCTCTTCCGCTGCTTGCTCCAGTTCGCGAAGCCGAGCGTCAATTCCTCTAACTTGCCGGAGCTTCTCCTCAAAACCATATGCTGTGGATTTACTTCACAAAATCGAAGGAGAAGAAAGCATTTACGTCTCCGGGATGCAAAACAGCGACAAAAATGTTATAACATGTGTTGGCTTCAGTATACAGGGAAAATAAATACAAATAAACATAAAAATAAATAGAAATTTAAATAAAAATTTAAATTTAAATTTAAAAAATAAAAGAAAAACGCCTCCCGCAGCGAAACGGTGAATTTGACGAATACCTCCTGAATTTAGGGTGCGCCCAGCCGACCCCCCCGCCCTGCCAGAGCCCTGCTGCTGCCCCCGAAGGGCCGCCAGGGGGCGGCCCCGCTCCACCGCACCCCGCTCGAGGCTGGGAAGGGGAACGGTGCCCCCACGGAGCCGGCGGAGCGAGGGGCTGAGGCTGGGGGCTCCTGGCAGCATTTTTCTGATTTTTTTTTCTCTCTCTCTCTCATTTTTTATTTTTTTTTATTTTTTCTTTTCTATAGTCTTCTGTATGGCAACAGCGTAACCCAGACCTGGTCCGGTTTGCCAGCTAATTATAGCTAATGACGCGGTATCTCTGACACGCGTTGTTTATAACGCAAGGTATTAACTCCTGGGCAAAGGTCCCTTCTCTAGAGCTTGTCAGACATTACTTGTGTAGGTTTTCTAATTGGATCCCTGCAGGATGGTGGCTTTGACCTGTGCTGTTACAAGCCATAGAGAGATCTTCACTTTGAAGGCTACGGCATTGTGCACGTCCACCGCTGTGTGTTTTTCCAGGCACTCCCCTGTGATTCACACTGACCCTACTTGTATTCTTACCCTCCTTGTTCAGTTTTAAAGGATGTGTTGAATCTAGTATGTGAAATAATTGCTTTTTATTGTGGTCAAGGATATTTTTTTTTTCCTGTGCTGGTGTTTAGCAAAAGCTGGTGTAGCCTTCAACAAGCCATTTCATACTGTGATTTTCTTCAATATTAGGAGAAGTTTTGCATGGTACCTCTCTGAGATTTCTCCTCCCCCATCATTAATTAATGCAGCTTATTTGCTGAAATGAGTGCATGTGAGCTAGATCACTTTCTATATTGGGGAAAAAAAAAAAAAAAAAAAAAAACCAGGCAAATTGTGCTGTGATTTTTTCCATGATATGAGGGACCACTTGCACACTGGGGAGCTCACCAGGAAATATGCACCAAGTCCTAATGCTGTGAAGCTTCATGCTGGGAGGTAGCCGGTTTCTCCAGCAACCACAGGCAGCTCCGTCAGGGACCAAGCCATTCCTTCTCCTCCCTGCAGAGCTAGAGAAAGCTCCCAACGTGTGATGTGCTGTGGGCACTGACCCAAGCAGTAGGCTCCTAGCAGGCATTCTCTACCACCATTTCTCTTGGGACATCCAGGTGGAGAGGACTGCCTGTTTCCTTGAGATCTTCTGGCAATGGCCTCTCAGCTAAGACTCCTCAAAAGGCAGTTCTTGGGACTGTGGTTTTGGCGATATGAATCCTTTCCCAGCAGAGAGCAGTCTGAATTCATCAGTCATTGCATGAACTAGCCATCAGCTAATACTGGTCAGTCTCAACACAGAGACTGAAGGAAGGGTAGAAGCCTTATTTCCACTCCCATCTTTCTCAATATCCCTAGGGATCACAGGCAAGAGGTTTCTGCTCATCCCAGGTGAGTGTTGTCCTCCCTCCTACAAGAGACATGGATGTACTGCAGAGAGCCCAGCAAAGGGATAAGAAGATAGTGAGGGTACTGGAGCATCTCTTATGAGGAGAGGCTGAGAGAGCTGGGACCATTCAGCCTGGAGACAAGGAGGCTTGGCAGAATTTTATTTACGTGTATAAGTACCTGATGGGAGGGAATGAAGAAGAGGGAGCTGTGCTTTCCTCAGTGGTGTCCAGTAACCTGACAAGGGGCTATGGGCACTAATCTAAAACTGTGAAATTCCATCGGCATACAAGAAAACAATTTTACTATGAAAATGGTCAGCAGCACAAGTTGCCCAGAGAGTCAGTGGAGTCTCCGCCTGTAGAGATGTCCCAGACCTGACAGGAACAGCCTGCTGCAGCTGGCCCTGGCTGGCCCTGCCACCAGCCACCCTGTGGCCCCGTGACGAGGAAACAGCGTCATCCTGGGAAACTCTCTATTACTCCTCCCAAAACAGTATCTGGTAGTGAAATGATATAAATAACCTCAGTGACGTGAGAGAGATTAAGCCTGATAGATTTTGAAGCATCATTTTCTGTACTTCTGAACGATAAGAAAGGATACTAAAAGCTTTTTTTTTTTTTTTTTTTTTTTTCTCCCCTCCTCCCTTGTGCATGCCCTCTCTACGGTGCTGTGGACACCCGTAAAACACAATCAGTCCATTCCTCTTGTCTGTCAAGCCATGCTGCAGACAGAGTTGCATTTAGGACCTGGTGTTTTGTTTGGTTATTTCATGCTTAGCATCCCGGTGGCAATAGAGAGTTACTAAATGGAGCTTTGTGAAACACAGCTGGGTGCAGCGTAATGCTGGGGAGGACTGCTTGGAGACAGAGTTTGTCCCCTTTTGTGTGACAGAATGCATTAGAGGTACCACGGGGAGAAAGAGGCATGACTGCCCTCCCTGCCCCAGCAAAACTCTAGCTGGCTGTGAGAAGGGATGCCTTTAGAAAGCAGCACTGATGCTTCAGTCTGCTATTTGTTGCAATTCCCAAATCTGCAGGTTCAAAGGTCCAAAAACTTCATCTAAGGCTAATCTTCAGTGGATTGCTTTCTGCACACATTCAGTTTAAAAAAGAACAAAAGGCTGCATTTTCTGCTCATCAGTTCATCCTCTCTGTTGTGGGCAAGCTACACTCCAACCCATTTCCACACGTTAGACTAACAGCTGAGCGAACATTGAGCGTGTGCCTGAACACTGCTGTCATGGATTTATAGGATGCCCTGAGCTTCACAGTGTTTCAGGAAATCAGACCAGACACTATACCTTACAGAGGTATGGGATAAGAACAGCCCTGTTTCTCAAAAGTGGCTGGCAAGAAATGCAAATGAGTCTGGACCTGTATTAGACACTTTGCCCCATTTGACATGGGAAATGATATGTAGAGGCAACTCTCCCCCTGCCATGGGAGTGAAGAACATTTCCAGCATTTCCCAGTCTATTGTAATGTTTTAAACCCTTGGATTAGAATACTGAAACAAAGATTGCCTGTTACTTACAATGGCATCCCTGTTGTTCTGCACCAGCACCGTCTTTCTTTTCCCAAAAACCTACCTTGCCATCTGACTCTTTACCATTCCCTCTCCCTTCCAGCTCCAATTCTTCCTGCAAACTAGCCCATCTGGTCCAGATTTACATGGTTAAGTGCCACCTTAACCATGGTTAAGGAGCATGGTCGTTGGTTAGGAGCATTGGGTCAGGGCCAAAGGTGGCCCTGCACTGGCCCCTCAGAGCCTTTTTGGGAAAGCACTGAACACAGGCAGGTACCCATTGCTCACTCATATCAGTCCAGCTTGCCGTTGAGGCAGCCGTTTTCTCCTCTGCCCTGGAAAAATGGCACTTTTCTTTACACCACTGGGCAACAATGCAAAGAGAAAGTGTGGGGTCAAGCCTGATCACGGGTGGTTTTCACATGAAAGAGCTGAGGTATTATCCACATTCCTGCCAGGTTCAGATGTGAAATCCTCTCCCTGTTCATGCAGAGCCTACTGAAGTCTGCCCTTCAGATTTCAAGTCAAAGGGATTTGCAGCATGTGCCACATCAAGAACAGGTAGTTCATTGTCCCTGTTTGGGGGAAAGAAGGGGCCACCCAGCAGCAGTCCCATCCTGTATCCTGAAATTCCCAGGCAATTGACTGCACATCTTCCACTGCTCCAGAATTTAAATTTTAGGCATGAAATACATAAACCCTACTTTTGCATATAAAGCGGTAATAGTGTAAAGGATGAGTAAGTGTTCTTCTAAACATGTAGAATACTTGTGACTAATGTGTTCGGCTAGATTATGCTAAACACTGGTGATACATGCTTACATCTAAAATGTTGCAGTTTTCTGTGTACGCTTAGATATTTTTACTGCACACAAGTGGGCATCGAATAAGAAAGCTTCTGAACTGAGACTTCATGATCTTATAATACATAAAATATCTTTAGTTAATTTCTTCAAAATGGCTAAATTCGCTGGTTAGTGTTTTAGCTGGCTAGAGTAGCAATTATGACTATACTTGAAAAATAATGGGCCATTAAGGTAGCACTGTATTTCATCGTTAGGGCCTCAGTCCTCCTGTCTGGTAGTTCAGCTTCATCTTTTCTGTAAGTATCACAGCACATGGTGCACTTCCTGAGAGGACAGAGTACACCTTTAACTATACACGTGACCAGAAAAACAACTGACTGTATTCTGAAGCATCTAAGAAAGCACTTGATGGAGAATAACCACAATGATTCAGATTCATGCATATGATTCATAAAGACAGATTAATCAGGCTTAAACTGGAGGATACAAGTTCTACATCAATATTCAAGGTTTTATGCATGTGCTACTATACATGTAATTCCTTCATAGCAGGAAGGAGAGAACAAATCTTAGAAGGAACAACATAAAAATCATTGAAATAAGATGGACAGACTGATGCTGATAAATTCTTCATTAGGCATTTATTCAAGCATCCATAATAGATGGAAGGCGAATGTACAATATAGGACTGAAGTAACCTAATGTACTTAGTGATGTTAAGAACAGAGCATGTGAAGTTTAGAAATTGGTTAAATACAGACAATTTTATTATATATACATATGTATGGATGGATATCTCTGTCATATTTAGGTTATAAACTATAAATATTTATGTCTATTGATACATATTTGTACATAACAAATCTACCTGTCATCTGGGTTTTGGCTATGTAAATGCTAAGATAAGATTGGATTAGCGTGTTTTAAGTTGTTTTGATGAACTCACATCTTTTTTGCCTGCTATAGTTGCCATATGTACTGCATTTCTCTGAGTTGTTTATACGTGCACTGGGCATATTGACAGAACTCATTATTTCTGTCTGTGATCAACACAGGTAGCTGTCAAAGATACCAGCAAATATTAGTTTCCACTCTTGTAAAATTTTATAAATGCTTTCAAGTCACCCTGTAATGATTCATAGTAATAATTAGCTGCTGCTACAAAAAATACATTAATGCATACCATTTGGAAAGCTGTAGACACAACTTACATTTATTTTAGGATTTGCAATATACTGCTTTTCAGGCTGAATTTATTGGCAAAGGTTAGGTGGGAATAAATGTTCTCAGCACTTCCAAATCCCATTAAAGCTGACTTCTGTTATATAGATTCAAGTGCTATAATTAATAAAATTTCAAGAAAAATTAGTTTTTAAATGGTTCGATCTAGAATTACCAGTTACAGAAAATGGAAAGAGCTGGGAAAAAAAAATAAAAAAAATGCACCCTGTTTTGGAAAACATATTGGTAGGGATTTCATGGTGATCTACATGTAACATTACAGGATGATAAATCTTAATGATTGAACTATATACCACACCAATGCAGGTGATGTCAGGATGTCAGTCCTACAGCTTTGTGCAAAATCCTTTTGTCAGTTCCAGTACACTAGAATTCAGAAAGATACAAATTATAGTATATATTATGTTTATCAGTCAACAAGCCAAATCTTCATGTACTATAAATTGGTATAAGTGAAGGGCAGTGGAGCTAAGTCTATACATCAGCTGAGGTTATGCCTTGAGCATGACCCAATAATTATGAGTCAGTCAATGAGAGCTTGCTGAAGAAAGAGATTTGAGCAAATATTAAGTAGAGTTCTTCCTCCCTCCTTCCCCCTTTTTTTTTCCTCAGTTTATTCAATAAAACATGCAGGTTGCTTGCCCATGAAACAACTGCACAGCAGTCTAAAATTTGGCAGCTGGGAAAAAAAGGGAAAAAAAAAAAAAGTAGACAACAATACAACAATACTGGAGATATTAAGCATTTTGATTTTGATATTTATAAAAAAAAAAATCAGACACCATTTGGGATGGAAGAAGAGGATATTGGCACAAAAATAGTTAAAAACAGTTGTGAGGAACTGGCATGCAACCCATGCTAAAGATATTCCCTTGGCCATGAGAAACGCAGATCAACCCTTTCTTATGGGCAGGCATTACCTCTTTGAACTTAGGGAACTTTGTATGGGTGTTCCTTGGTCTTTCCTGGCAAACTGTTCCACTTTTACAGAAGTGATTAAGTTTTCAGTGGGTCAGCAGTCCAATGGAAATGAACACCTGCATAGCAGCCTGCATCCTCCAGCAGCTTTCCTTGGCCATTTCTCCTGTAGTTTTGGAAGGAAGTAAAGGGGCACAAGGGCAGGAGGGACACCATGGCACACTCTCTCCAGGTCCCTGGGCTGCAAAAATAGGTATCAGGATCTGCCCAGCAGCCCTGCATTGATACACTCATGGCCTTGCTTTGAAGTCTACACCCACTCCACGAGATGCAGTTTTTGGAGAAATGGTACTACTTGCGTAAGCAAGATGAGCTGGATTTATCACCATGTTTTTCACACCTTCAGCAACTGAAAACTAGTGCATTAGATTCAAATTTCCAGCTATACATCTGAATGGATGTCAGACAGTTGGTCAATTGTATACAGGCAATCTATAGACTTTTCTAAACAGCATCGCTTGTGGATTCAGAGAGCTAACACCCAGATTAATTTTAGCATGTCTATGTTCACACGATAGCAGCCAGAGAGTGGGAATGGTCAATGAACCTACCATCTCAGGTGAACAGACAAGGATCAAACGGATATCTTCAAAGAGAAAAAAAGTGAACTAAATAAAAGATGACTGCTGGAGTGATTGCAGTTTGATCTACCGGTGTTTTCCCAGTTTGCTAAAGAGACACAAAACAAGAACCACCAAATGTGAATCAGTTGCTTTTGGTGTAGAGAGCGCAGGGGCAGAAACCTAGACATGCTCAAGACAGCAGGAGGGAATGAGTTTCAGGTGAATAATCCAAGAAAGGAGACCTCGAGTCTGTCAGTAGGTTTTCCACTCTAAATGTGTTTTTTCATAAAGCACCATTTTGAAATGAAATCATGGTGCATGTAAGACAGCTTTTTGAGTTCCAGCATGGTTGCTTGGGGAAAGCGAGTTTGCTTTCCTGCCCATCCTGCCATCGCCAGCACCCTGGTCACTATGGCATTCACCCAGAGGTGGCTGGACCAGGTTCAAGACCATTTTGTAAACACTGGGCTCAAGTATTAGTTTCTTAACATGATGATAAACCCATTACTCTAGCAGCTGACTATTAACTGTGTGTCTTATTTCATGGATGACCAGCTTGGGCTGCCCAAGGCTTATAGAGCAAAGCTGAGCACTTACAGTGGTAGATGAAGTTGGTGAGAGCTGCAGTTTCTCAGCACCTCCTACAAGGCAGTGCAGTCTCCAGTAATGTGTATAGGGTTGCAAGCCGTGAATTTTAATCCTTACTCTGCCACTAATTCACTGTGTTGCTCCAGGCAAGTCCCTATCTCTTCAGCTGTAAAATGGGAATAATAATAATGGTCTCCTATCTTTCGACAATGATAAATTCATCTGTGTTCTTGAGGCATGCAAATACTACAGCGATGAGTGGCCCAGAAAAGACCAGGAAAAAATGAATAATTCTGTATTTACTGCAGGCTTTGGGTATGCAGTAAATAAGGCACTACTAACTGGCTGGTGAAGATTACTTTTCCAAGTAGCTGCTTATTCAGTAGGTGCCATGTAATCAGTACTTATTTATCCTGTGTGATGAATGATAAAGGGCTTTCGAGGGGAAAAAAAAAAAAAAAAAAAAAAAAAAAAAAAAAAAAAAAGCGGTAAAATAAATTTGAAAAAAAAGCTTAATACTGATGTACAGGAAAGCACAGTTAGGACTTCATCGTCCATTCAGATTATAGTGTTCTCTGACTTTAAACCACTTGATTTTGGCAGCCATCATAACATACTTCTAAGGCAATTGTCTTCTGTGCCGGCATGTGAATAGGTCTGTAACTTGCACCTTGCCACAAGAGCTTTACTCAAAAATAGCATTTTGACTGTGCAAATGTATCCGTTCTTCATGTGCAATTATTTTTGTCTGAAAAATGGGAAAAACAAATGGCCTTTTTAAATTTTATTTTATTCCTTCTTAATATCTGTTCTGATGACACAATCTCTTTCCGGTTTTGATATTGCCTTTTTTTTTTTTTTTTCCTGGATTCTCACATCACTTGCAGGGTCGGCAACCTATTTAATTTCTTCACACTTTGTATAAAAAGGAATCTTCTTTCAACAAAAATAGCAAGGAAAATAATGATCACTGTACCCAGTGGCTTGCTTACACTTCAAGTCAAACTTTATTAGAGCAGTCTGACCATGTTTAATCTTCAATTTAACTGCTTAGTAGACCATTGCTATCACATCTGTGAAAAGCATGTGCAATACACAAAACAAGCTGCCAAATGTCCCTTCACAATTACATCATTCAGAAATCTGTATTGTCGTTCTCTGTTTTGTATTTGTGTATGCGATGTGTCATTGCAGCACTCCCCTGACAGGGCTCATTTGAGTACAGTCAGAGTCATGTTTACTTTTCTATATACGAAGGAGATCTAAACTCTGCCAAGACAGAACTTGTACAGATTCGCTGGGCTTATTTCTGCCCCATTTATTGACGTTAGATTTAAAATTTGGACTTATTGAATTAGAATTGTGATATCTGAAGTAGTCTTGACATAAAAGGGAATCATCCACTGCATAATACTTACAACCTTTCAGTGTGTTTAATAAAGGAATATACTTTATTGAACTCCAATTCTACACATTTCTAGACATTTACTTGATTTTCTTATCTGTGATATCTGAGAGCTACTTGAGATAATAGGAACATACTATATAAAATAAAACAATATATGACTCTAAAGAAAAATTTAAAATGATATCTTTAAAGCATTTTTTCTTGCTACTTACATAAGAATCTTCATGAGCAAATATTCTGGAGCAAATTATTTCCATAAACGTCTCCTTCTATGCCCTGATCTTATGAACTGTGCACATGATTCATTCTGGCCATGTGAATTTGTTGCAACTGAACCCACGTGCAAAGTTAACACTGTGATTAACGCACTAGAAAGATGTTTGCAACAATCTCCTTCAGGTTTCTACTTTCCGCTTTACAAACAGTGCTACCAGTGATGAGCAGGATACAACAATAGGCACAAAATTATTGTCAGGGATGGCTGCTACCTCTAGTCACTTATGAATTAAACATCTGCTGTCTCTCACTGAAAATGTTTTAAGAACATTTTGCATATGAAAAGGATGACTGTAAAAGAGATTTCAGTGAAGAAATCTCTAGGTTGTTCTAAACACAGGAGCCTTGTTGCTCAGTAAAAGTCTGCCAGAGGTACATCACCCTTTACGTTGCTGCCTGACAGAATCTGATGGCCTAAATTTATTTTAATATATTTTGCTTAACGTTCCTATTGACTAGCTTCACATCTTCAGATACACCTAGATATAAGAAAACACAAGAAAATAAGTAGAGTGAGGGTCATCTGAACATGAGTTTTCATCTGGGCTCCCTCGTGACAGAGAGGACAGTCAAAAATACCCATTCCCCTTAAACACTCATGATAATACTCCGTGGAAAATGCCTCCTTCCACAAAAATCCTGGAAAACTAGGAAAATAAATAGGGAAAAAATAGGAAAAAAGATCTAGGAAGGAAAAAAAATGGAAGGCTAGGGCCACAAATAATGCTGCTGTTGTGAGATAGGGGACGAACATGACTGCAACAAGCAGAATTTCAGCAAGAACTGTGCCAAATATAAAGAACTCAGTGCTAGGATATATCAGAATGATTGTAACCTGGCTGTAGCTGGAGTTAAAACTCTTGTCTTCTTGGAACAATTTGAAACTGTGATGTCTGTTTCTTGGTGTCAGGGAAGGAGATTAAGGAGAAAGAGCCATCCTTCATATCATGGAATGTACTTTGAAAAGGTCACAGTGAGACCAGAGCAAAACCTGAATGGAGGGTGGATGGACATATATCACTACTGCAGGGCTGGTTGCAATGCAGAGCTATGAGCCAGTACCACAAGCATAAGAATGATGTCTAAACCCAACATAATCTGTGGTGGCAAGCAGTGGCTATGCAACAATGTTTTTTATTATTATTATTATTATTTTTTTTACTGTCAAAAGGAGCTTATGCTGTTTTGTTTGTTTGATTGATTGATTGTTTTTGTGTAACTGTTTTTGTTGAGACACACTGAGATAGTTGAGGGTATATGGAGGCCACTCAGGTGACAGCAGGGAAATGTAATGTGCCCCATTATGCAGGAAAACTGAACCATTCAGATTTCCTATCTTTGTGGAAAAAAATAAAATAAAAAAATGAACAGATATGGCTGCTACTACATGGCTCTTAGGCCTTCAGATGCCTGTATAAATAATGGAAATTTTCCCTGCTATTCTCTCTATTGCATGTAGATGCTCTACTGTATTGGTCACTTTGGCTTGGGCAGTTGCTGAAGTGGGTCATTTCAGTTCAGTCTATTATTTTATTTTTCATTTTCCTCCAATCTTTCCTTATATCTATTTCCCTAGTGGCTGAAAGATTAACGATTAACCTCCCATTAGGGAGGAACAAGAAGATGGCTGCAGCATTATTTATTTATTATTCTTTTTCTTAGCTGGAAATTGAATTATTGAATCCCTATTTAAGACCCTTCTAATAAAAATGTCAGTTATCATAAACCAAATGTTCTTTAATAGTACCAGTACATAGCTAGCCAGTAGAGCAGAACAGCAAGAGGAGAAAAAAAGCAAACTCAGGTTTAGAATTGTGCATATCTACACACGGAAACAGAAAAGCACCTTACAAATATGAATGAATAAATCCTCAGTGTTCCCTGGGATATGGTCAAATCTTTCTGAGTGACAGGAGGAAAATATTAACAAGGATGGCTATGTGGTTTGATAGGACCAAAATTTAAGTTGTCCTAGATGTGAGATAAGTGCTTCTATTTGTAAAATCTTCTGACTCCTCTTAATGAATATATGAAACAAAAGTCCTAAAATATCCCTTGCTGACCATGTCTCCTCGCAGATGGTGCACCAAGGTCTTCAAAGATCATTGGGGTTTCCCACAGTTCAGGCTAACCAACTTATTTACTCTAGTTGGTAGATGTTGCTATCCAGTATGGTGGGGGTTTTTCCCATACATTGAATTTGTTATGGTCAGAGAGCTCAAGCAATTCCTGCATTTTCTGTATCTTTCTAACTGAGAACCCTTCTAATGTCTGAAATGTTAGGCAGAAATTCCGGGCTAAGTGACAGCTCTGAGTTGGGTTACAGCAGCGAAGCCATGCCCGGACACTGAATACTATTTAGAGAACAGGAGGAGAAGACTGGGGCCCCGCCTGGCCCCTGGATTCAATGGTGCATCACATGGCATTGCTCAGGCTCATGTTGCTTTCTGGGCATAGTGGGGAGGCAGTTGGCTTACATTGACCCTTCTCAGATCAGTCTGGAGTATGCTTTGATTATTCACAGACTAAACAACATAACAGTTAAAAAGAGTGACACCCTGCATGTATGAAAGCTCTTGGGGTTTTATCACAGTTCAAAGTTGATGGGAATATCAAGAGCTTTTATTCATCGACAGGCATCCATAAGAGATACTTCCTAAACAAACATATGACCTAACACAAGCCTACCCCTACCCCTGAAGTAAAGGGTGTGTGTGTGTGTGTGGGGGGGGGGGATATCTGTGTGTGTGGAGTGTGTGATTGTGTGTGTCAACAGTGCATTTGAGGTGTGTGCAGGAAGAGGCACATGTATGTGTGTGCGTTACCATGTTCTTCCAAGGCAGAGTTGTGCATTTTTCTGGGGGCTGTGTCTGCATTGGGATCCCTGGTCTGCTAACCTGTAGTGGTTTTACCCAGCTGGACAGCTGAACTCCACCACAACCACTCTCTCATTCCCCCTCCCCAGAGGGAAAAGGGGAGAAAATATAATGGAAAAGGCTCAAGGGTTGAAATAAGGACAGGGAGATCACTCAATAATTATTATCACAGGCAAAACACAATCAGCATAGGGAGATTAATATTATTTATTGCCTATCACTAGCAGACTAGAACTGTGAGAAACAAACACCTTCCCCTCCATCCACCCTCTTCTACCTCCTCTTCCCAGGTGGTGCAAGAGAATGGGGGCTGTGGTCATTCTATAGAGCTTCAGCTCCTTCACAGTCCCTCTCTGCCCCTGCTCCACGTGGGGTCCCTCCCACGGGATGCCGTCCTTCCCAAATTGAGCTTGCGGGGGCTGCCCACAGGCAGCAGCTCTTCAAGCACTGCTCCCACACGGCTCCGTACCACGGGGTCCATCCCCCAGGAGCAAACTGCCCCAGCACGGGTCCCCCACGGGTGGGCGGCAGCTCCCCCCAGACCCCTGCTCCTGCGTGGGCTCCTCTCCACGGGCTGCAGCTCCGGCCCGGGGCCTGCTCCTGCAGGGGCTCTCCATGGGCCGCAGCCTCCTCCAGGCCACATCCACCTGCTCCACTGGGGGCTCCTCCATCCATGGGGGGGCTGCAGCGTGGAGATCTGCTCCATGTGGGACCCATGGGCTACAGGGGGACAGCCTGCTCCACCAGAGGCCTCCCCACAGGCTGTAGGGTAACTGCTGCTGCCTGCCTGGAGCACCTCCTGCCCTCTTGCTGCACTGACCTGGAGGGCTGCAGGGCTGCTTCTCACTCCTCTCTCCCAGCTGCTGCTGCCCAGCAGTATTTTTTCCCTTCATTACATCTGCTGTCCCAGAGGCCCACCAGTGTTGCTCCCTGACTCGGCTCTAGCCAGCAGCGGGTCCCTTTTGGAGCCAGCTGGAGCTGGCTCTGCTCTGACATGGGGCAGCTTCTGGGCTCTGCTCACAGAGGCCACCTCTGCAACCTTCTGCTATCAAAACCTTGATACATAAACCCAATACACAGCCATCTTCCACAATGGGACAATAAAACATCATGGCCTTCCACCCTGGCCAAACACACAGAAGTGCACAGGACATAAGCCTGAGAAGGTGCAGCATCTGGTGTGTCTCCAAGGTGCCTGACAGAACTCTAGAGGTCCCAATGGGCTGCGCAGCTTGCCACAACCTCCAGAGTAGGCATGTTCATATGTGGTACAATCTGGCCTGTAGTTTCACATAACTACCTTAATTTAACAGTAAAGTAGAGAGAAAGTTGTTACTCCTAACAATGTTTTCTTTATCTTGGGCTTATTGCTTTTTAATTATTATTCTAAGAGAATTGTATGCATAAGTGCCAGTGAAAACAGATTAGAAAAAAAAATATAACTAAAAAATATTGATTTATGTTACAAGCTAAATTAATCTTTCCAGGAGAGAAACTGGAAAAGACGCCAAAACATGCCACACTGGAACATAGAAACTGTCAGCCCCATCGGTTCCTCTTTCAGTCTAGCATCAATTACAGTGGACTTATAGCGATTTCATTTAATACTGAAGGGATCATGTTAAGGAAGGAATAAACATTGATGAAGTATGTGTTTTGTTCAATTTGCTACTGTTTTAAAGAATGAGGTTTTAAACTTTCTGAAAGTTATTGGATTGTATGCATTCAATGAAAAGCAAGAAAATTTGTAAAGCATAATATGACACTGATTTCTAAAGCAAAAAAAAAAGAAATTGGATCTAAAGTTCAGTGAACTATAACTTATTTTCATTATGGACATTTCTACCAAGATACTCTGCTAAGATTTAAAGCTGCTGCTAAGTATACAGACACCTAGTGAAATGGCAAATCTCTGTACAGCTATGAGTTTGTAAGAGTGGAAACATTGCATATCCTATTCAGTGATTTCCTGTAGAAACTTACAGAAAGTGAGAAAGAAGAGGGCAAGTACTTACAGAGCCACCAGGAGAGAGGGCAGTTCCCTCAAGCCCAGCAGTAGTGAAGACCCAGCACATCCTGACAGCCTCACTGTGCTCCCGTTCAGCCGGGGCTCCGCATGCCCAACATCAAAAGGATTCAGGGTAGTGGTGAAAGGGAACAAGAAATAAGTGGGTAGTTTTGGAGCAATGAGAACTTTTCTGGTATGGAGGAACTGGTGTCTCATTTGCCCAATGACCAAAATTGCATTCACTGGCACACAGCTTTCAGTGGGAAGTCAATTCCTCCATAACTCCTAAATTTCAGCAATCTCTAGTTCAATGTTAATCTATATTTAATCATGTACATCTATAAAAGAGTTATGCATGCCAAAATGAAGAGTATCAGAATGTCTGAAGTACTGTGAAATGGATGTTGAATTGATTTATTTTGTCTAAAGCACTCTTGAATATAGAATTGCTTTCATGGGTGGAAAATACCACCTATGTTTCCTAGAAAACAGAACAAAGTATTGGGTGTGAGGAGACACATTCTCCTCCTTATCTGCCAGGGAAACCTTACAACTAGGACTCATGGGATAGCATTGACAAATGATTTAATTCCATGATGCTTGACCCATATTCCTTAAGTGGGATTTTTAAATGGTGATGAAATACCCACTTTCTTCTCTGAGGTTTCAGGTGCCTCAGTACTACATCATCTAATATAACTACATATATGCAACATTTGAGAGCTTTGACAGAAAAATGCCAATTATAGCTTAAAACCATATTAAATCCTTTTAGCCATTTTGCATGTATAGTACAATTACTAAAGATGATGAATAAAGCCAGGCAATTTAGAGAATCTAGTGGGTGAATAGACACTGCATGAATATGAACAAATGAAGGAGTATGAATAGATGTTGTTGTTGTTTTCTGGGTATTTAAAAAAAAAAAAAAAAGTATCTCAGACTTACCCAAAACTCTTCATAAAATTCTTGAAATTCTTGATGAGCTGAGGTATTGAAAAATGTGTTTTGGATTTCAGCAGTCTTTTTTTTTTTTTTTTTCACGCTAAAGCACTTCACCATGTTTTAAAATATAGATGGAGGGAATTTTGAAACATCACTTGAATAAAAATATCTCAACTACTTAATTCTTTAAAGTCAATATTTTCCTTTTTAGCAAAGTCAAGAGGACACTGAGAGTTTTTCAGTGTCACTAGAAGTTCATTTTGCATTTTAAACAAAAGTTTAATCTGTGGAAGTTCCACTGAGCCTTATTAAAAGCATTAAATTAGAATAAAGGACTCCTGCAACAGATGGTGGGATGTCCCAGTATATTCAGGACAGTTTAAATGTACAGTCACATCTCAAAAACCTGTAAAAAATGCTGTTAGTTCCTCTGATTCATTTTTAAAGCAAAGACCATTTCCATGTTTTCTGATTCATGGAACATTTCCAATTTATTTTTTTTTTGTAGCCTGCCATGACTGTTTAACTAAACTTTACAGTTCTCTCACCCTCACACTTGACATGAAGTAGGGAAAACGGAGAGATGCATACACTCTGTTACCATCTTGTTTCTCTTTTAAATCAAAACTTCTGATGTTTAAAGAAGAGTTGTGGATGAAAGAAAGTATAGCTCGAGGCTATGATACAATGCACTTAAAGGTCCCAAAAGAAATATTCTTAACAGTTACAACCAGCTCTGAAACATAACCTAGGAATGTAAATGTTAGGGTTGGGCTCTTACATTCAAATTTCCTGACACACTGTGGCCTGACAGCCTTTAAATTTATAAAGACTTCCTACCTAAACAACCAAAAGAGCTAAAGATCACTTAGAATAATTATTCTGATCTGTAGTTACAAAACAGTAGCAACCTGTGAGGCAGTATTATCATGCATATACCCAACTGATTATTTCTTCTGATCATACACCTCTTCAACATCTTGACTTTTTTTTTGTTTGTTTGTTTTTGATTTTTCAGTGCACAATTTAGAGGCTAGCTTTGTCTGCACAAGTACATTGTCTGGTGTGTGTGTTTATGTCAGGGCATTCCTAACCCTATTACACACATTTCTGTAAAACAATACCATGGATTGAGAAGTTATTCTTCTTCATGACAGTTTTTCAAATAAATATAATACTTGGGTATTTCATGGAAAAAACTTCTATCCTCTCTTTCTAGAATTTTATATTTCAAAACAGAACAAAAGAAACAATTTTTTGGGTCTCCTGTGACTGTCCACAATCCAAGGAATGATCAATAAAAGCCCTAAATTCTAAGGAGAACAAGGGCACCTTAAATTTTGACACTAAAAGTATACCTGAGGGTTACCTAATGGGCCCTGTCAAATAGATGTGCTCGTTGGCATGGCTATTGTAGAACAGCACCAAGTTCAGCACAGAGCTTGTTAGCAACACTACTTTCATTCAAAACTGTCATAACTTTGGGTCAGGATGACCTCTACGTTGTGTAATACAGGTCACTGAGTAACATTTAAAATCCCCAGTTGGACAGAAGTTTGAGACTCAAGGCTCCCTTCTGCTTCCCATATAACTTTGCATGGAAAAGCTAAGGTCCCCCTGTGGGCAGCTGGCCTTTACAGTCATGAGCTGTCCAGAAGTGATATCAACTACTCTTCATTAATTAATTTTTATTTTACTTGGACTACTACCCTTCATTCTGAAAATGAAAAAATAAAGTAAAATTGGAAAAAAATGAAAGAAATTGAAGAGATTGAGAGAGTGGGTTTCTTTCTAAGTCGGAATTTCGAATTTCTCATGCTACTGAAGTTGAAATGCACTCCAATTCACATCAAAGGTGCACAATCCTTGTACTGAGAAGTACATCTCACACTTTTTATAATTAGGACACTTGCTGAATACATATGTATTCTGGTCTGTGAAAGTGTAGAGAGGGTGTGGGATTTTTTTTTTTTTTTTCTTACAGGATTTTATGCACACTAAATGCATCTGAAAGGTTTTTTCTTTCTTACTTTCTTAAAAGAACACATGTATTTTGTGACAGCACTCTAATATCTCAGGAATGTCAAACTTTTGATCATTCTGGCATGTATGCAAATGCTTCAGGTGATGGGAGAACAAAAACCTGAAATATGCAACTGCATGAATTTCTGGGGTGAAGAACTGCTGACATAAGGACAGAGAAACAAAATCGTTGGTTTATCTGTGGAGAATATAGTAATGCAAACTGCAGGACAGTTGAAGATCTGAAAATTGTTTTAGGTCTGAGCGACAGTAGATCAAGAACATGTATTTCTGATCACACTAAACATAAAAATTCCCATATGGATTCAAGCCAAAGCTGCATCCAGTTGAGTCTCCTGCATCTGAAAATGGGCAGTAGCACATACTTTGAGAAGAGCATAAGAAATGGGACAGATGGAAGGTAATTCTTTCCTAGGTATAACCTTCCAGCTTCAGGCAGTCTGAGGTTTATGGACTTCCTCAGCCAGAGGGTGCATTCAAAACATTGATTTTAATAGCCATTGATGGAGCTCCCTTTCATGCATTTGTCTAATGGATTTTTGAGCCCATTTATAACTTTGGCCTCCACAGCTTCCTCTGGCAATGAACTCCACAATTTAATTATGCATTGTGTGAAAAAGGACTTTGTATTGCTTGCTTTAGACCCATTGCCTTGGTCATCTGAGTGCTCCTTTATATATATATATATATACATATACTTATATATATATATATATATAGTACAAGCAATAACAAATAATCATTTATGCAGCCTGTGACTTCAGATACATCTATCAAATCTCCCCTCCCTCATCTGCTTTCCAGACTTAACAGTCTCAGCCTAAGTCTCTTTTTTCTTACTGATGCCATTTCATACATCTAATCATCCCTATTGCTTTTTCCTGTACCTTTATCTATCTCTCAAGCTCTTTGAGAAGCACAGCACTAAGTTTACAGGATGTGGGTAGACCACAGATTTATACAATATTGTACCAGTCCTGTTCAGTCCTGTTATGTTCACGTTTACCAAAGAGAAAGAGAAAAAAGAAAAGAAAAGAAAAGAAAAGAAAAGAAAAGAAAAGAAAAGAAAAGAAAAGAAAAGAAAAGAAAAGAAAAGAAAAGAAAAGAAAAGAAGAGAAGAGAAGAGAAGAGAAGAGAAGAGAAGAGAAGAGAAGAGAAGAGAAGAGAAGAGAAGAGAAGAGAAGAGAAGAGAAGAGAAGAGAAGAGAAGAGAAGAGAAGAGAAGAGAAGAGAAGAGAAGAGAAGAGAAGAGAAGAGAAGAGAAAGAGAAGAGAAGAGAAGAGAAAAGAAAAGAAAAGAAAAGAAAAGAAAAGAAAAGAAAAGAAAAGAAAAGAAAAGAAAAGAAAAGAAAAGAAAAGAAAAGAAAAGAAAAGAAAAGAAAAGAAAAGAAAAAGAAAAGAAAAGAAAAGAAAAAAGAAAAGAAAGAAAAGAAAAGAAAAATAGAAAAGGAAACCCTGTAGGAAAAAAAAAAAAACATAGAAAATGATGGATTTCAACTAGAACTATACACTTCAAGAGTATCAGTGATTTAAAATGTGATTAAATAGGAGTCTACATACTGACATATCCTGATTTCATCCTTCCCACCTTGCTCTTAAACGCCAATGAACAGGCTTGCAGACTTGCTAATTCATTGGCATGTTTCTGAGCAACACTAAACTTCCCAGCTCTGGCTGATGTCAAAAGGAGTCAAGAGTGGCTAGCCCTCATAGAATTGGACCTGAAAAGCATTGTTCTGGTAACTGTTTATGCTATGTGACATTGTCACTTTCATATTATTTGTGGAGCTTGATGCTGGGAAAAATGAATTTCTAGAGAGGTTATGAAAGATCAGGGATGCTATAATGTCATCATAATTACATGTAACTTGGGCATCAGTATTACATAAAAGCATATTGAATGCTTACTTAACATAACATTTGAATAAATCATGTTTAAAATCATCATGTTCACTGAAACATTTATTTCAGCTAGAGCCACATAGTTTAAGCTTCTCATACATAAACATTTTTGGCATTATTTATGAAAACTTGGCTTGCATCCACTTAATTTATACTTTCAAAAATAAAAGATAGCTATGTGAATTGTACATTTCTAGCAGAAACCTCCATCATCTGATGCTTACTGAGGTTTCAGCAGCTCTACAATGGTAATTCAATAACTGTGTCTATAATATCCCAGGAGTCTTAAACACAGTTTCCCATTTTTACATTTGGCATTTCAGTCTGTACTTTCTTATCTTGATAGGCTGAAATAATTTGTTAGTGCCTATCTTGCTGGATGACAGTGATGCTCTGGAATATCCAGCCCAGTTAGCATGGATTGAAACTCCTCAGAAAAGAGAAAGTGAATTTTTTGACTCATTGGTGTGGGTGCCTCACTGCTTCTGAAGTTTCTGGAGGGAGGGTTGGCAAGGTGAGTTGAGCAGTCCTGAGTCCAGAAACTGCTGTTCTCAGGAGGAAGTTTTACCTTGAAGCTTTGCATCTGGCTGTTACAATCGGTAGTTATTGCACCAAAGCCATGTAGTACAGGCTTAATTGGGACTCTGTGGTGTATGGTGGGTCAATCAACAGAAGTATTTTCTTCACTTCAGGATATAAAAGCCTCTAGGTATGCATTCTTCAAGTCTGTGGAGAGGGAGTTCAGCATCCCTTTTGTTTTTCATTCTGTTTGTACACGGCTTGTGCAAAGTGTGCAGAGTTCTTTTTAGAGTAGAAAAGGAAAGTATTCTCAATAGTAGTGTCAATGTTCAGATGCTTTCAGAATCTGAAGCTGAAATAGCTCTTTCTTGTTGTTAGCATTATCTTCTGAGCTATAAATATTAGCATTTGTATCTCTATTTTTATGCTGAATCATTTTAGTAGATACACAACATCAAGAGTACTTGTTAAGCATTCTGTGATTCACTAACATTGCTTTGTGCCCTGGCCTGAATCCAGAAGGGGCTTTTACATTTCACTCTCCTAAAGATTATTTTCAAATGAATATGATATTTAACTTAATTTTTGCTTTTATATGATCTTGTAAGATTTAAAGGTGTGACACAAAATGATGATTTATGTTTAAAATTTAGCTTACATTTAGTTAAAAGACACTACCAATTCCAGCAATAGAGTACTAATATAACAGCTTTCCTGTTTCTTTGCTGCCTAACTTCCATTAGCAGACATATTCCTCATGGAGATACAACTTTAAACACGTATGCAATCTTCATCTGATAAGCTTTTGAAGGGCAATATCCTCAATATATGGAAACACATCTAGCTTTCCTTCCCATTTAATCACCATGGGTGGAATTTATCTCATGCAATATTACACATCCAAAAGTTAGGCATCTAGCTAAGTACAGGCTCTGTTCATAGTTACTGCGAAGGATGATTCATCTACACTGCTTTAGTCTTTTTCAGTCTTTGGAGTTGCTTTCAGTCTTTGGACTTCTTGTTTGTTTGTTTTTCTTTTCCATTGATTATTAAAGTAGCCTATGGTAACCATCTCAGACCAGACACATTTAATTTTTGACGTTTACATCAGTAAGGATCCCAGTGACAGACATTCTGAATTGTGGTATCATCTAGGAACAGTTCAGGCTTTAAAAAAGACCATAAAGCTGTTATTTTGTAGTTCAGAAAAGTTCTAACCTTCCAGTATAGGTTGCTCATGGTATCTTTTCCTGTATTAATACTGAGTGAGACTTGCAGGGAGCTGGGAAAAAAAAAAAAAAAAAAAAAAAAAAAAGCAGAAATATGAGCTACTATTTTTGTTAGTTTAATAATCCTAAATACAAAACATTAGCTCTTTCTAGCAACAAAAACTCCACCAGCAGCAATACTAAAACCATATGCCCTCCATTTGATTTACCATCAACAACTGCCTGGCTGCACACAGAGCCTCTCTGCTAATAGTGGCTCTAGGCAAGTGCATGTATAATATTCAAAGCAGTTTTGTTCTTTTATTAAAGTTGTGATAAGGATGCAAAGCATTTTAATGGGAATAATCAATTATATAATGATATTCATATACAACAAAGTGCTTTTAATATAAGTACTTTTAATGTGGTGCTTTTGTGATGGGGGAATTACTTCTGTAATACTTTCAGAAGCATGTCTTCTACTGGTGCCAGGCAGACAGCAGTAGGAGACTTCTGTAGGAGATGAACTCAATTTACTCATCATTCACAAGGAGGCATTTTTCAATGCAGAGACCAAAGGATTTTACCACTCTGCTGAATAAGAGAATTTCAACATCAAGACGTGTCTACATTTTTCTATGAGAAGAAAAAAAATGGAGTGCATTATCAGTCTGAATAAAAGCCCATTGTGAAACTTCAACATTTAAAAGATGACATTTGATTCTTTCCTGAATCATTTGCCTAACCGTTTTCCCAAGCTCCCTTGCTATTACAATTTTTCTTCCAAAAAAAAGAAGCTAAGTTAATTCTGTCCTGATATTGGCATTTTTGCTGATGGATGCTAAAAGTTATAAAATAAATGGTGGCCATACAAGATATTTGCGCTCTTTTGAAATTTTTTTAATAAATATATTAACAGAAACTGTAAATTTATGCAAGCATCTTTTTATCTAATATGTATGGATATATTTAGCTAAGGGAATCAAGACCAGACACTTATTCCATCTATACTGTACATGGTAATGTAGAAATGGTGCTCTCTTCCACCCATAGCTCATTTGCTATCAATCCCATGCAATTTTTCTGGACATCAGCTAAGATGCATCTTCAGCTGCCATTCCTTTGGCTAGGTTTGGGAGCATAGTCCTAAAGGAAGACTAAGGCTGAGCATGCTCCCTCACTCTATATCCAACCTCTGCAAATGTAGAGTGCTTACTCCGATACCTTCCAGCAAGTGGCATTGGACATTTTGGGAAAGAGCCCAGACTTCTTCTCAACACTGACCATGTGACTCTACCAAAAGGAGATATACGACCATAGTCAGGGGGTAAATTTGGGCCAATCCTGGGGCTTGAGATGCTCCTTTGATATCCTTCCTCCCCTCCTCTCTCCTTTGCTAAGCTAAAGAAATTACCCCAAGCCTACTCTGAGTCATGGTGGACCAGACAAGAAGTATGGACATCAGAAAAAACTGTCCTTGAGAATGGCAATCTAACCACAATAGAGGTGTGGTTTCAGGTATGCAATACTGTGATCTTTACAGCAATGTGGTTTGTGAATCCTGATTCCTAGACCTATAAAAAGAAGTATCAAAGAATAGGATTCAAGTGAAGATTAGATGTAGGTGTCTACATGAGAACTGGGTGCTCCCATTGTGTCAACAGAGATACAGTCAACTCAGTGAACGGAGCCTACATATTGGAAGCTGGGGATCTTTGTCTTGTATGGGATCTGACCCAGGAGGCTCAACTCAGTTCCCAGACACAAGCATCCCTGGCCATTAAGATGCTCCAAGGTATCCCCATTGGACTCCAGTCACCTCTCCAGAAAAGTGTAAGTCTCCTCTAGGTCCTGTGTTACATCGCAGCCCTATGCAGTGTCTCAAGTAACTCAGGGCATCTTAAATGGACTAGATGGTGGCATCTAACTGGAAAGCTGCCCAGCTCCACCAGTTCTGTTTTAGATGGCTGGCTATTACAAGGGGATCCATGGCATGAGAGACGTTCCACATCTCCCCACCCAATGTACAAAGCAATCAGGCATTCACAATATTCAGTGGTTAACATCCTTTATCCAGTGCATATTTAATGTGAGATGCATAACCATTCCAGGAACAGGGACCAAACCCAATATCTACCTTTCCCATGTAAGTGGAGCTTAATGCATTCATACTCAGGATCATTTACCCCATGCTTTTAGTTCCTTCTCTTTAACATCTCTAAGCAGACAGGTAAAGTAATGCACAGAGACATAAATCAGATTGGAAGATACAAATCAATATTTATTATGGAGTGCCCCTTACATTCATCACGCCTTATCAGAAACTACTTAGCTAAAGCTTATATTTTATTGCTGATTCCAGCAAAGCCAACACATTCCAGACAGTATCTCCTTGTGTTGTATCTTAAACCCCTTAAACCAGTGGCATTATTTCAGGGGAGCCTTTTATTCCCACATATTCTGAAACAAACCAAAAATGTCAGAAAGAAAATCTCTTCTCTAGTCAAAAAATTCAAAATGTGTTCTGAAAAGTCAGAGGGATTTCAGTTGAAGAAGCTCAGAAATACAGAATTAAGCTTCAAGTCTTCAAATTTTCCCCTTTTTAAATCGACTTCATTTCTTCAAACACATTAAAATATTCAAAATCTCACAAAATATTTATTTTTATATTGAATATATTGCATTCAACTTCAGTAGGATTTTTTGGTTAGACTTATAAAAATAATAAAATAACTGAATTGGATAATGTTCATCTGGATCAATTAGATTATTTTTTTTTTCTGAAAATTATTCACATAGCTTGATCGAAACTATATTGTTGTATTGTGTTTTTCACAAAAGCAGTGACTACTTTTTTCCTTTTTCATTTCTTGGCAACAGAGTTATAGATCTATAATTAAAAACCACTTAGACAATTTCCAAAAGATTATTACAATGCTGTGATGCCAGGGGTTGAACAAGTCAATTTAAAGATTTTCTTCCTATCCCTAGTTTCTACAATGATGGTCTGAAAACCTTTAAGGCCCTAAACTCTGGTTTTTTTTTGGCAATGGACACAGGGCATGCAAATGATATTCTCTCATTCTCTCTTTTCAGGAATGCAGTTGAAGAAAACAAAAAATTATATGCAATTTATGACACAAGGTGAGTAACAAAAAGTACTTTTAAAATGTGATTATTATCTATAAATGGAATGTTAATTCTTTAACAGTAACTATTATTAACATTTATTTTAAAACCTTATTTTTCCTGAGCCATGACATAATCTTTAAATTAAGGAATAATAACAAATGTTTTAGATCATCATGCTCAAAATTCTATATCTACCTAATAATGTTTCCCTTTTATAGAGAGAGATTACCCTTTGTATACAGAGAGTATGACAGAGAAATTTACTTACACAGCCATCTTAATTTACATGTTATCCCACAGATGGAATATGGCCCATGATCCCATTCTGTGTATTATGAGCTTAACTGTGGCTGTTTCTGATGCCAATGCTTTGGGACCCAGAGAGAAGGGCAGCTTGGGGAAGAGGGGATGCATTTAGAAAGACAACAAGGCACTTCCACGAGCACAGTGCTGCATCTTGGCAGTGAATGGTGGGGATGTAGCCTCTGTATAAACATACCTCCACACTCTCCACACTCTGAAACATTTCCTTTCCCCCTTCTTAGCATAAATTAAACAAACAAACAAAACAAAACAAAAACAAACAAACAAATAAAACTACCTAGAGAGCAAGACATACATCAGAGTTTCACTTTATTCAATCCGTAGCTTTTTTTTTGTTACCCTGTATTATAGTGTTTTAGCTAGTCCTTATAGAGATATATCATCTAGAATACTTATTTGATCTTCCTTTAAATATACATAATACTAAATATAAGCAATTCAAACACTTGTCTTCCTCACTCCGTATAATGTCCTGCACAATTTAGCTTTGGTTTTGATGTCAAATTTTGTCCACTCTAGTAAAAATGCATAAACAATAATTATGGCAAAATAAATTCATAATGTTATTGCCTAAATATGAAAACACAAAGAAAAGGGCTATAGCATTCTATTTAATCCAGACTTAGAGAGAAAAGGTAACTGCTTCATATTATTTTGTTAAGAGTAATGTGCTCCTGACAAAGGGATTTAGATGAAAACACTCAAGTAGAAACACTTAAGAATGAAGTCCTATGTAAAATAATTCTTCTTCAACTGCAGCTGCAGTAAAAAAAATATAAATCAAAACCCAGTTACTTGTTTTTCTAAACACAGACTGTGTCTTCATCAGGACAGAGACTTAAAGAGTTGTACTTCCAAAGCACTAAGGCTTCTCTAATGCATTTGTGTTATTTCAGCGCATAATCATTAATCTTTATGATGAAAAAATGTGAGTTATAAAGAGCCTCGATTATTTCTTCCTCTGCCAAAGTGTCAATGGATTTTTATTTTGATGTCTGACTCATAATGTGCATAATCCAGAGGTTTTGCCTCCAAAGAAATGGAACAGTGCAGGAATGCTATTCTAAATTCATTCAGATAATGCAAATTTTTGTTCTATTTTCTTGAATATGAAGAAAAATAACCATCTGAAAATTAAACAGAAGTTCAAAACAAATTGGGTCAAGCCTCTTATCAAAGGCAGGTTTTTGTCCCCATTACTCATATTGATTAATACCTCATTCTTGTGTGGCCCACTGAAACATTAAGATCTCTACTACATCAGAACTGTTGACATAACAACATAAATATTTCAGTATAATTAAATGAAAACCAGCAAATTATACAACCAAAGGAAATGGATTCATGCAACACTGCCTGACAGAAATGGGGACAATGAGTATAAACTCAGCATAAACTCAACATCAGCAAACATTACATACACTTTCTGACAAATATAGATAAATACATTACATACATTATAAACTAGGTAAATATAATGCTGTTTTCCTTGCATAGCATACCCAACAACCATTGCTCATTATTTGAAGAACCAGAGCGCAGCGCATAAAACTGTCCCACTGCAGAGTATTCCCTAAGCCCTGATGCCATGCATCCACTCCCCAGCCTTCTGTTATCACTCTAAAGCTCAATTTCTACTAAGGTACTGTCGTGGTTTAACCTTCTTCCTTTATAGGAAGAAAAGCAAGAAAGCTGAGCTTTCTGAAGAAAGCATTAAGTTTCTGTTGAATGGTGCTTTAGAAAAAATGCCCATCAACTTTTGATTAAATAAAGTAAAAAGGAAACCAAGCTTGGAAAGGGAAAAAAAAAAAAAAAAAAAAAAACTTGAAAATTTTCTTGTGGATTTTTTTTTTCCAGCCTGCTTTATTAATTACACCTTCTCAGCAGGTTAAACCAGCAGGCTATTAAAATTGCTGCAAGGCAGAATAGGTAAGCAGCAGCATGAGTCTCAGCCAAGTAAGATTAATGTCCTGTGTTCCTCAGAAGACAACACTTCAGCTGTAGCAGCAATTCTTCCCACATTTCTTTAGTTTCTGTCTGTCTCTGTTTTGTACCTCTGAACCTTCTGTGATTGCAGTTTGCTTCAGGATAAGACTGGATCTCTGTCAAAATCAGTTAAATGACAGAGAAGCCAGAGAGGAAAATGAAAAAGAAAATGTTCTGATAAGTGATTCTGACCTCAGTGTGTAAGTTGGGTTATGTTCATTTTGTCAGGTAAAGCCTCAGTACCACTTTCCAGTGTAAGAGCTCAATGATATATTGCATGGTGTGATCAAATACTTCTTCCCTGATTCTCAAGCCAGTCCTTCTCCTACAGTCTGGTGACTGATAGTAGTAGTTCTGCAAATGCATCTGTTGTAAGCAGACCTTTCTCCTTCTCTAGGCGATCCAGTCATTGGCTCCTCTTCTGTATCTCCACTAGTATTGATAGTGATGAACAAACCTAGAATTCATTCCAAAATTTTGAGTGACTCTTCATTCCATTCCCAATGCCTTCAACAATTTCTATCCTTTAACCAAGGCTGAGTGTGCTCTGCTCTAGCTCCTTCTGAAAGGAGATGATGAGTGCATCCACACAGTACGTTAGGGCAAATCAGGACTGTGCTCATGAATTGAATTGTTTGATCATTCCCACTTACTGTGCTTTGGTTCACTTCACAGAGCAGTCTCAAAGCACATGATCTGGATTCCTTTCTACAAAACTAAGGTGGATAATGCACTCCAGCAGCATACCAAATGTGGTCCAGCTGCTAACAAGAATTTCAAACTGTTTCTAAGAAAACACACCCAAAATGTGTATAGCATGGATGTTGGGTCCTCAGCAACAGCTGTTCTGAGCTACAGAGCAGCCTCAGTATTTGCTAACACCGGCACAGCCAAGGAATCCATTGCAACCCCACTCACCCTAAGGATTTCTTTCACATCCAGGCCTGGCAGGTGTACTCTTCTCCATGTATTTGCATCAGCCCAAGGGCAGTCCTTTTGCTCCTTCACACATAATGCTTGCCTTTGCAGATTAGACTTAATCAATTTTTTGAAGCGTCCTTTACCAATATTGGCAATGCCAAGGAAGAAAACAGTATTACCATACTTGCCTTATTGATTAAAATTTGATCAGGAGCATAGATCTTAACTGTCCAGTGGCCTAAAGGCTAGAACACTCACTGCAGCAGAAACCATGATCAATTTTAGTCCCTGAACTACAACATTTGAAGTCTCATCTTTTACAGGAAGAGTTTTGCTAGAACAGAAAGACTGTATGTTAGAAAAAGAGCAAGAGTGAGAATGAGTTATGATTGTGGCTAAGGGAAGCAGAGAATCAGGTTCCATTTATTTTATCCAGTAATTAGTTCATGAATTACTTGATTATGAAACAATGGGACTTCATAGATAACAGCCAAACCAGTAGGCCACAAACTCATGTTAACTCTTTCCCCCTCACTTATTTAAGTATTTGCTGTAAAGTGAACCATTTCAAAAGAGAAAACCTTACCTTGATGTCCTGCAGCTCACACTGATCTCAGGAGACACGTCCTCAGCTGTTCTTGGACCTAGCACCTGCATGCTCTGACTGGGTGCTTTGTTTTTCTGAATAAAAGTAGCCAGACTCCTTCCTGACTTGTTTAGGAGCTTAATTCCGGGAATAGAGTAAGGGTGGTGAATTTTGGGGCAGAACAAGGAACCTATTTCCGTGCCTTTTTCTTCCTACTGACCACATTAAACAGCTCTCCAAAAATCTTTGCATCCATCATTTCCTTAAATACTCTGTGCTCCAAGGAGCTTGTCTGAGCCTCACCTCCAGACTGGTGCTACAGAAGATGTGTTCTGAGTCTTCTCTGTGCGCAAAACCTGAAGTGCCATTTTCACAGTAAATGTCACATGTACAGGGAAGTCAAGATGATTTTTACCTTTCATGAAATTCATTCTAAATTTCTCATTTGTAATGTCATTCAGCTATTGCTAAGCCTAACTGAATTCAAAATCCCAAAGAAGAAATGCTCCAAAACCCCCTAGCTACTTTCCTGTCCCATCAGCTCCAGCCTGGGTTATCTTTAAAACACCCACAAATACATAGAAACAATTGCTCTGAAAGCTCAGGAAGATAAATACTTAAATGAAGTGATAAAATGTCAGACTCTACATCACTTTTGATTCATTCATACCTCAGATGTGTTTTCAAAGTACCAGAATAGTGCATTAATCAGAAGTACTGTTCTCTAAAATATTTTATTTCTGTTATAAAACTGACATCCTATTTAAGAAAAGTTATTAGTGTTCAAATACACTTTTAAATCACATTAAATTCTTTGTAAGAAATATTTTCATTGGTGTTAATGTTCTCTTCTGGCATTTAGGGAGACAGAAATGGGTTGGTACCCTTCCCTAACTTCACTTTCTCTGAAGACTTTGAAAGATCTAGTGTTCAGGACTGCCCATCCCATAGTATTAAAAACGAAGAAACAACAACAACAACAACAAAATGATCCAGGTTTCTCAAATCAGTTATGTATGTACATACAGGTGTTTAATGTTTGAGCCCCTGAGTCAGGTATACTTCATGTCATGACTCTCAAGTTTTCAAATAAAAGATAAGATTTCACCTACTTTGTAATCATAGTAATTACGGCACTGTTTAAAACAAACAAAACAAACACAGAATAACGACAACAACAACAACAACAACAAAAAAGCCTAACAACTTACAATGAAATCAGATTTGGCAAAAGTCAGTTCCTTCACATTTTTCCTCATGGCCTATATGCTTTTTCATTGTTTTTAAAGCTGGGCCTGCTCTCCCCTTTATTGTAGGTTTCTTATTAATTGCAGTGGCAACAGGGTCAGTACATACAACATGGACTGCACTCCTCTTTCTTCTCAAGAATTTGTTGGGGAAGACACAAAAAGCTGTCCGTGCTTTCTCACCCTTACAAAAAAACTCAGCATTCCTCAAGTGTCTGTCCTCTTCCTTGCAGTTTCTCTGAGGGAAGAAGAGATGTAGAAAGTAAAACAGGTTGTAAGAGAAGAAGTGCAAAAAAATATGTATTGTTTCCCTCCCCTTGCCTAGTAAAATTTTGTGCTCTGGGATAGATCGGTGCCCACCCATTGTGGTGTAACCAGAACCCGGAGCTGGCTAGGGATATGTTTATGCTGCCGGTAGGGCATGGCAGAGAGGTCCCTGTATTGGCATTGACAAAGAGCTGGCTCTGGAGCCGAAAGCAATATAGCCAAGTCAGCGTGCTTCTGTTTCCACGCCAATTAGTCCTGCTGAAAGGCCTAATTAACCTGGAAGGAGGTTAACAATAACAACAACTGCGCTGCCTCCACCCCAACTAGCATTTCACCAGGAGCACCCAGAGCCTCGCAGGCAACCCCACAGCCAGCGGGCAGCCCCCGCAGCACGCCTCTTTGGCACGGGGCCGTCTCCCTTCATTACCCCGGGGTAATTAACGAAGACTGGGAGCCGGCGGGTTTGGCTCTCAGTAGACACACGGCGACAGCCACCTGACAGGCCGGCTACCCCCACACGTCCCCCTGCCATGTCGGGGGACACCCCCGTGCCCCTGGCACCCCCTTGGAGCCCCGGGGCGTTGCTCCTGAGGGGCTGCGGCCACCTGAGAGGCGGCGGGGGGGCGGCTGCCCCCTCGCCCCCGGCCTCACGGAGTGGCTATGACAGGGCAGCGGGGTGGCCGTGATGTGAAGGGGGGGTGGCCATGAAGGGGCGGGGGGTGGCCATGATGTGAGGGGGGGCTCTCAGGGGGCGCCGCGGCTTGCCCCGGCTGCCAGCCCCGGTGCTCGAGGGGTGCCCGGGGAGCTGTCCCCGTCGCCCCCGGCTGCTGCCGGGCCCCGTCCCCGGCGAGCCCCCGCTCCCCGCGGCGCCCTCCCCTCCTCTCCTCTGCCGGCAGGCGGGAGGGCACCGGCGGAGGGCGGCTTCCTCCGGGGCTCGGCGGCCGCGGGGTGGGCGCGGGCGGCTGCTGCGGTGTCGGGGCGGGGGTGGGGGCTTTTTTTTGGGGTGGGAGGGCGGGGTGGGGTGGGGGGGAGAACGGGGGACTGTCGCCTCCGCCTCTTCCTCAGCGGCAGCCGGGGCAGCCGGATCGCGGCGGTGGCGGCGGCGGCTGCTGCTGCTGCTGCTGCTGCTGCGCGGAGGGAGCCCGGGGAGGAGGGATGTGGGGCTCTGGGGGAGGCAGGATCTTCGGGATCTTCTCCGCTCCCGTCCTGGTGGCCGTGGTCTGCTGCGCCCAGAGGTAGGAGGCAGCGTGCCCCGGCGGCGGGGGACCGCGCTGATGGATGGGCTCTGCCCCCCGCCCCGCTCCCCAACCCCGGCCCCTGCCTCCCCCGTCTCTCTCGCCCCCACAGTGTGAACGATCCCGGCAACATGTCCTTCGTGAAAGAAACTGTGGATAAACTGCTGAAGGGCTACGACATCCGCCTCCGCCCGGATTTCGGAGGTGAGTGGCACCGGCCGCCGCTTCCCTCATCCCCCCCGTTTTGTCCCGGGGCTGCCCGGCCCGGCCCGGCCCGGCTCGGCTGGGCTCAGCTCGGCTCCCCGAGTGTGCTGACCCAGTGTGCTCTGCCCGCAGGTCCGCCCGTCTGCGTCGGGATGAACATCGACATCGCCAGCATCGACATGGTTTCCGAGGTCAACATGGTGAGTGAGTGAAGGGGTGCCCGTCATCCCCCCTCCCCTTATCCCCCCCCATTCACCGCCGCTCTGCCCGGGCAGGTCGAGCCCGGCCGGGTGCTGAGCGCAGCCCCTCTCGGTCTCCAAACTTTCCATCCCTGTAGGACTCGCTTTTTCGGATTTCGCTCCTTCCTCTCTCGGTGCGAGCAGAGCGGGGCTGGGGCTGGCAGCGGCCGCCCGTACAGTCCGGGCTTCTCGGGGAGGGCGAAAAGCGGAAAAAAAAAAAAAAAAAAAAGGGTCTCGGCGGCGGCCAAGCTCCCACCCGAGCACCGGGGAGCGATGCTGAGAGCACCAGGACCGGGCTGCACTTGGGAGGCATCTCGCTTTTTGCTCCTCCGAGTGGTTTTTCGGGGGCTGTCGGGTTGACCGAGGGACCGGCGTGCGTTCAGTGCCTTGCTGCAGCCCGGCCCCCGAGGCAGCGCGGCTGGGTGGGCAGGCGTCGGCAGGTGGGTTTGCCATTTCTTGTCCTGATCCTCAATCCCAGGTGGAGTTTCCGAGCAAATTCCCCGTTCCTCCTCGGTCTCGGGTTCTTCCTCCTAGCCTTCCTTTAGCAAACCTAGCGTGTTTTTTTTTTCAGTAAAACGAGCGGGCTGCGCTGTGTTTCTGTGTTTCTGTCTATGTCATTACAAATAATCCTGTACATTAAAAAGCCGAGCTATTTTTCAGTAATTAACGATGCTAACACCAGCTGTACCCCTCCTTCAATGCATTGTTGCAGTGTTACAAGCTGACAGAGCCTGGCTTTGTAGGTGATCTGTGTGTTTTACTTAATTCTGCCCCATTCTTCCCCTGCTTTACCCAAAATGCTGAGATAGAAACTTTTTGCTGTGCTTCTGATCTTTTACAGATGTTTTATGTAGACATACAGCCTGTTTACGGTTAAAGCGCCACCAACATCCTCCTGTATACTCATTTAGGAGGGGCAATTGAGGTAGCTCTCATTTGTAAGAGTTTGTTTTAGGCTTCCTGCAAATTCAGGCAGCAGCAGAGACATCTCTTATATTCCACAGGCTCTCCTGTACCTGTAGCATTGCTTCTCAATAAAATGAAAGCTGAGTCCTTGAAGAGTAATTCAGAAGTCTGACTTCACTGTTCCCACTGCAACCTTCCCACCTTTGGCTATGCTTCATTCTTAGCAAAGCAGTGAATTACAAATTGAATTTATATACAACATTCTCTATGTGTGAAGTGCCGCATTGGCAGTAAATATGAAAAACAGACCAAGATGTGAAAGAAAATGACAGGATATGCAGTGAATTATTTTTTTTCAGCTATGGGAAAGCCTGTTACATTTAAATAATTTGTCCAACCCACTGTTGCAGGGATATGAGGAAAAATTACATATGCTGCTTGTTATGCTGCTAGACTGAGCGTTTAGATTTTAAATGAGACAGGAGCTCCTCGAGAGGACAGGTGAGCCAGCCCAGTACTTGCTTTAGTTTCTAGCAGGAGTACAAGTTAGTGCCTGCTGTTTCCCATGACTTGGCAGAGCATTAAAGAAACGAAGAGTTTCCTTCTATGTCCTCTAATGGGGCAAGGCAAAGTCTAAAAAAAGAGTAATCCTGATCTTCCAACAGAAACAAAGAACTGTTTCTGAAAGGAAGTACTGAAGTATTGTTGGTCCAAAAACTGTACGTATTTACTTCAGGAAAAAATGAGCAGAAAGGGCATCTGGTTGGTGAACTACAGCTGGACTTGCAGTTAGTTGGTCTTGTCGCTTATGTCTTGGAAAGAAGTCTTCTTTGACTAAACCTAGCTGTATTCAAGCACTGTCTGAGTTGATTAATTTCAGTTATTCAGGTAACTTCATACTCATCTGCAAAGATTCTTGTGTAAATATCAAGAAGCAGTGAATAAGGAAGAAAAGAAGGAGCTTTTCAGAATTGCTGAAGCTTACATTTTAAGATAGTACTTTGGAGGGGAAAAAAGTCACTGCTAGTTTAAAGATATGAGGTGTGTCTGGTGAACTTCACGCTAGTTACCAATGAAACTTTTAATCTTTGACATATTCTTCTATTTAGTGCCAAGCAGATATTTTTAGCTTCGACCTTTAGCCTCATTAACTATTGAAATGTCTTACAAGAATCTCTCTGAACTGTGGTAGCATGGACATTAATTCCTTTGATTTAAATCTAGACATTGGTGTAACCTTTTATAAATTAGCTTGTTAAAATTCATCTCTATATTAAAAATAAAATAACCAGGGAATTAACATTCTTCAATTTTATGAATATAAATAAAAAGTTATTACAGCAAGTTTTATTGTACTGCCTTCTAGGCAGCCTGTAATGTAGCTTTCAGTGATATGATGACAATTCTTTGTAATAAGAATTACAGCTTGTGTCATACTCTTCTATTTTTAATCAAACTGTAGCCTTATTCTCAATGAATCTTCAGTTACTAGGTATTCACTTCACTTCCCAATGGTTTAAAAAATTATTTGTGTATTTTTGGTCTTCCTGTTGAAAATTACTGGAAGTCCTTTACTCTCCATAAGTCCAGGTTACCTCCAGCTATCTTTTAGGAGAGACGAATTGAATAGTAATATACATCATACTTAGGTTACATGGAAAAGTTAACATTTTTCTTTACTTATGGTGCTGTAACGCTAAGCTGGATCAAGAGAACTGATGCAAGTATCAGATTGTTTTACTGCAAAATTTTAAATCAGCAGTTTCTATTTGATTTCATAACGTCTTGAAAACATCGAGGAGCTTTATTGTTACTTGACCATACTATTTACATCATACTGAAAATACAAAATATTTATGAAGTAAAAATAATATGCTTTCATGTTTATACTTTTACATATGTGGTATCAACAATAGATTAATCAAGTTGAATGTACGAAGCGCATTTTTCAAGGAAGGGCTGCAGTCTGTTAATGATCTACAAGTATAAATATGTGTAAATATACATATATATATCCATAAGTGCTTTATTTCCCTACTATACTTATGCATGCTTTCACATGATTATTTGCCTATTTCACAAAATTTACCTGAAATTGGGTACTTAACCATCTACTTGTTTTTGTGCATACCTACAGTAATTGCATTTAAAACTACTGTAAGTGCATGTAAATTGTACGTTAATGTATGTCTCTAAACAAAATACTAATCGATAATATCAGAATAATACTGAGAAAATACTATAAATGCTTTTTACCAAAAAAAGAGTACTGAAGACTACAGTTGTCTTATTACAATAGTTTAGCTTTATGATACATAATTTTACATGATTTTGGTTGATTGTGTTCTGTACTTTCTCTGTTTTGGAGGAATGTTTTCCTTGGTTGATGCAAATTGAAAGAGAGTTTTTATGCTTTTTACTAGTCTGTCAACCTGTTTCTGATCAGACTACATCCACAATTACTGAATTTTTATAGTCTGTTTTTTTTGTTGTTGTTCAACATTTGGTCTGTGAATCAAATGTGTTAGTTCCAGGCATATAATTTTCAAACAGCCAAATCCTCCCATAGCGTTTTATCCCAAAGAAGTTAAATAATCAATACATTGACTCTCCCAACAACCCCCTCTTTAAACTCATCATTGTAGCTGGAAGACTAAGGTGCTGTGCTTTCATTTCCCCACCATTTTAGGATGTGGTTTATAGCTTATGGGAGATAAAGCTATAAAGTGGATAGAGAAAATGAGGGGATCAGTACAAAAATGAACCCTTCTCCTTAGAGATAATGTTTTGCAGAAAATAGTGTGATCTCCTGAAAGCAAGGAATCTTGTGCTACTACTCACTAAACTGCTGTCTGCATTCTCTTTGTGCATACAGGGGACTTCAGAGCTGTTGATCCAGGGTTTTTCAAAAGCTCTAATTTCAATAAAATTAAACCAGGAAAACCCAGGAGGCATCATTGGCTATATAGTCCTCCTGCTGTTTTTGAGAATACTGTACTAAGAAAATTAGTTTGACATAAAGTCAGATCATAAAGCTTATGAGTTGTTGTATCTGAAAAAGATGTAATCTGTTCCATGCTAGCACTGTAATTTTTTATTTTTACATATGTTCCAATATAAAACTTCAAGTACACATATGGACTCCATTGGGTGCCTGCTATTTTCTAAGCAATTTTGACATCTTTCTGACAAACTGTGTTTTACTTGCTGCTTTAAGGTCAACTGAAGTTCTTACTTCGGACAAATATTGCCTATGTTCCTTAGATAGCGATGCATAAAGCATTATTTCTAGGTGAATTAATTCATACTTCACCTGAAGTACTGGAGACACCGAACCTTCATGCTTCCATTGCTGAGACTTGTCTAGTCTTTCTTTAGATGCCTGAAAAATAGGGTGTGACTCAGTTTGTGTAAACTGAACAACTGTATGCAATTAGTTTTCTAAATGTGAGTTGGATTGGTACGCTCTGGGACTGTAGTTAATGGAGATGTAGGACAGAATTTGTCTGCTTAAGCAAAGGTGTCTATTGTCATTCTGCCTCTCATGCATCATACTTGCCCTCCAATTTCCAATTCATAAGTTCTGTGTCATGTCTGCATGCTCTGTGCAGCCGTGTTGGATGTCATACCAGCTGCTGAAGTTTAAACAATTGTCTTATCCTTGTCAATACAGCCAATGGAGATCTATTTAGCTTAAAATAAAGAGGACACGTAAATAGTACTTCCTAAATATGTGAAATGCCCCAAGGTATCCATTTCGGACTCTGACTACCTGTCCAGAAGGGTACAAGACTCCTATAGGTCTTGTGCTGTACCTTCCAGACCTATGCAAATGTTTTTACACAATCCAGAGCATCCAAAACAGCACCAGACAGCCACATTTAGGTAAGTGAATTATTTCCTTATTAGGAAATTCCAGCCCTTAGGCTGCACATCCCAAGCTCATCATCCATGTTCCTTCAAGAATCAGGAGGTGGAGGCAGACACCGAATCTTCGGGCAGCCACAGTGCTAGGCACGGTGAAATGTAACCTCCGTTTTCTATCATAAACATAACCTGTATTTCCTGCCATATATATCTACCTTCTGAATACTTTGCAAGCAGAATATCAAAGTTACCTCATGCAGGAAATTATGACTGATTTGTGGTGTATTTTGCTTTGAAGATTCAGATGGAGAAATTGAGTTGTAATAAAAGAGTGTAATCGTGGCTATTACAAACAAGTTTCCTAGCTAGAAGATTCGTGTGTGCAATGCTTATAGCAAAGCACAAGAGTTTAAAATAGAATATATAATTTTATATGTTTTAAAATTTTATTTTATAATTTAATTTCCATAGGGAGACTAGTGGACCATAGTGAGTAGATATGATATACATGAAAAAATTATTTATATGATCTATATATATGTATTGGATAGATCATACAGGGTGGAAACAAAGAAAAAAAAGAACAAACAAAAAGAAACCCTGCCCAAAAAGAAACCCTGCCCAAGCAGGAAAGCATATCTTGAGGCCAGCATAACCTTGCAGACTGGTGTCACTGTGCTGGTGATGAGCCAGCAAGACAGCTAGGAGGCAGCAGCAACTGGTACTGCTTGAGGAGGACAGCCTATCTCAGCAGATTACCTGCCCTCTAGTTGCCAACTGGCAAGAAGAACATAATTCCTTCTAATCCTGTCTCTTGGCTGCATGCATTTTTCTTCTCTCACGGAGTATCCATGGACTTGCCCAGCGTGCTTCTCTGTATCTGCTCACTCCTGGATGTTCCCTAGCTCTTGCTGACAGAGGGGAAAGTGCTTGTGGATGGTGTGGTAGAAGTATGACTCCTGTTTGGCCAAGGAAATTGGTGATAAGCTTCTGGGAAAGTGGCTGCTGTGGTATGTAGGGTTCTGACTGTGAAGGAGAAGAAATACATGGTTTTGGAGAAACCAGGGGATAGTTAATGTTGCTGGAGGGTGACAAGGGCTTTTTAAAGGCTAAATCCAGTTGCTAATGTTGAATCATCCTGACTTGCATGATAGATACGATCTGCAATGATATCAACCTGGAATACTTGCAAACATTTCAGGGGACAAAAAATGAATTCACAATGATCTTTACAAATAAGAGGAATGGTTCTATATAAAGAATGTATTATTAGTGGCAAGCACAAAGTGCTATGTTTTGTAAGAAAGGAAGAATCAGTTATTAAAAAGAGAAAAGACTGGATAGGCAGCAAGGCAAAAAAAAGAGGATGCGGAGGTTTTGCTGAACTAGAGTCTAAAGTAAGTGGAAAAAGTTAATCCAAGTCTGAAAAAAGACGCATCTTGTTTTCAGGTACATGAATAGGAGTGTTACTCACAAGACACGAGTTTCTCTGTCTGCTATTGGTGAAGGCTGAGCAGGAACGCTGTGTCCAGTGTTTCTGCACTGTTTTTCAGGGAGATGTTAATGAACAGGAGATACAAGAGAGGGAAACAAATGTGTCTAATTAAAGTAATTAGAAAGCAGTGTGTATGTGGCAATGTTGAAGTAAATGGGTTTGTTTAGCACTGAAAAATAGAATGGAGAAAGGACATACATTTCCTAGTATGTAGGAAGCTGATGGTGAGAGGGTGATGATCAATTGCAATTTAGAACCAATAGGAGTAACACTTGAAGAAATTAATTCATTTCAGATTATTTTTCAGCCGGTTGCTTTGTTGTACCATCTTTGTTGCAGGTTTTTAGGAAGAGACCAGAAAAATACCTCTTTGATGGTGTTGCTCTTGCTTCTAGAAGAGTTTGGCTTTGAGATCTCTTCCAGCACTGTATTTCTGTGAATCTGTGCTACAATTTAAGTATTTCTGGCAGGGTAGGTGCCTCTGAGTTGCACACACAAGCTTGTCTTCATGCATTTTCAGATGCCCCTGTCGGTCTTATGCTGGTGCTTTAGAATACCAGGAGTCTCCCACAAGCCATTTGTAATAATATGCAACTGTTGTAGGGGTGTGGCAGGCCATCTGAGGTGTCATTAGTTACCAATGTGTGCATAGCTTCATCATGTTCCCAGTATCTTGGCACTGATTGTAACAGGTGTTGAATGTATATTCTTTAAAATATGTTGTAAAGGCAAAAAAAAAAAAAAAAAGTATGAGATCATGACTTCCATGCATATAACCATAAGTGATTTTTTAATTCTGTTGACAGCCTTACTGAATGGCCAAGTGATGAAGAAGTCATTCAATTAGGTTATGGGAGTTGAAAATTCAAAGAAGCTTTACGGATTTATACCCATTATGTCTAGCATTTCTGCCATTCCTTTGAAGACAGAAAAAGGTAGAGAAAGAAAAGCGTGATATTTATATGAAGATCTTTATTCATGCACTGAATCCTTATTCATATTGACTGTAGTCATACAGAAAGCTTAGCAGTTTCATAAAGGCGTTGCAGACAATCTCATGCTTGGCAGAAGACAACAGCAAACATAAGAACATCCCATGGCGCATCTGACTAAAGGTCCATCTGGCCAAGTATCCTGACTGTGATGCTGACTGGTAAGGGACACGCAGGGAAGAATAAATGTGTGTTAATACTTCTCCAGTGCATGCTTTTGACCTCCTCTAATTTGTGATTTGAGATTTCCTGAGTCAGAGAGAGCAATTCTTCTTTAAGCATAGCCAGAGAATTAGGATCCTTTAGTAATACACTTTTCATCACAACTTTCATTTTAATACGGGTTTGATTATATAAACATTTCTAACTGATGTAATATCAAGTGCAATCCATTAACATTGAAAGAGAATAAAAGCTTTCTGTGGAAGAGGTTGGGTAATATTAAGTTTCCATTAGGGGTTTTAGCTTGTCCAGGACAAACTTTCGTTTTTCTCCCCTATGACACACTCATTAAAAAAAAAATAGCTGGAAGAGAAATCATTTCAAAAGGAGAGTTCATTTAGTATTTGTAATTGAATTTCACAGTCCCTTATAACTATTGAGATTGCAATGAAAAAATTCCTAAGTCTAGGCATGTCTAATTCATTATTCACTATTACGGATTTGAACCAATAATTTTGGAAAAATAATTTGTTCTCTTAGCAGTTAGGAACCAGTTACAGGTTGCTGTGTTAATGTAACCTGCAATATGAATCTAATATTGCATGCAGCAGAGAGGGAAGGTAGAACAGCTGTGCTGGGAGGTCTGCAGTTACACTGGGTAATTGGCAGCTCAGTAGCAGTTAATGACTTTTTTCTTTATACTAATATGAATGTTGAATTTTCATTAGTTCATGGGTATGTCTCCACAGCACAGCGCTCTGCAGTGATGCCGGGGTGCTTGTGGTGCAGCTAGTACGGTTTCTGGAAGCTGTGAAGTGATGCCAGCACAGAGCTCAGTACCAGGTAGTTGTGTCAGGGGGAGCTAGGTTGCAGGACTTGTTTTTCACATCTCTACATGGGTTGTACAGCGTCCCATTGGAGCTGTCCCTAACAGAGGGGGGCGTAAGATGGTGCCTGTCTGGAAGTACTAGCAGGGAGGTGGTGGGGGAGACAACCAGATTTGATTGTCCTAGGATAGATGCTCAGCATTTAGTTACTGTTGAGAGGAATTCAGCCTGTTGTTCTTCCTTATCCAGTCTTTTTGAAGGTAAGTGGAGGGTGTACTGAAGTGGTACATAGCTGATCTTCAGCAGCAGCAAATAATACTGCCCAGCAGGCTAAGAGCCACATAAAATTCTGTGCCTAGTTTAAACTACTGAGGGTATTTCAGGTATACTCCGTGCACGTCCCGAATTAAAATACATGTAGGACATGGATGGTAACCTTTAAAAGCAAGCTCATATCCATGCGATTAAAAGTAACTCATCCTGTGAGCTTTTAATTGAGATGTAGGATAGCCCTGCTATCGTTCTGTGCTGGTCTGTTAACCCTGCTGATACTTAAAGAGCTTTATTCTTGACTCAAACATGGATGTGTGCTGATCACAAAGATGTTTTAACATCTTCCATCTAGATGCTTTTTTATTCATCATGGGCTGAGCAGGGATCTCATTGCTTAGGTGCAACATCAAATGCTGTGGGTGTAATACAGTTCGTGCGCTATGTGAGCTCTGTTGGGCATGGGCCTCCACTCCTTAGGACTGGGCTGTTGCAGAGCCTTTACAGGAGCTGAGTCCTTCTCCCATTTTTAATGGGGAAGTAAGTCTGGGAGAGTGAGAAATCAAATCTAATTAGAACACTAAGATGTAAACCAGTGGAAACATTTTTCTGCTTAACCAAAAATAATTCTGTGAGCAGATAGCAGGGTTTCTTGGTGGTTTCTATGGTATGGTAGCTTTAAAAATGCAATGAAATTTTAAAATTAAAATTAAGAGATAATAAAATAGACTTAAATATGGAGTTTTAAAATACACCAACTCAAGATGGGAGGACTGAGTAATACAGTAAGTCTTATTATTCATTACGGATACAGAAGATGAACTTAAGCCCTTTTTTTTTTTTTTGTAACGTAACACAATGACATAGATATGTTTCTCTGCAGCAGAAGTGGTTAGCTGTAGCTTCTGACCTCTTAGGCTATTCAGATAATGACACATGGCCTTTCTAAGCTCTTCCCAAGCAGGTAAAACAGACTTTCTGTTTGAATAACAAAAACATCTCCCAAAACAACTGTAATTTTGCGTAGCAGAATGTTTTCTGGACTTGCAGAATAGATATGACTAAAAATTCTTTCCTGGAAGAAGACTGTGAACTGCAAATCTGCTAGATTTAAGAGCTGCCACTCTTGCTAGTCTCAAAAAATGCCAAGACTTCAATGCATGAGCTCGTTGCTTGAGGTCCGACATGCATTCATGATCTGTTAAAACATTAGCACAGTTTTGGCTTGGTGTTTCCTCGCATGGTGCTTGGGTCCTCTCCAGAGATCAGTGCAGGCTAGGTCCATTCCCAGCAGGCAGCCTGGGTGCAGCTACTTGTTCTGTGAAGTCAGTCAGTTCATCCACACAGGAACAGGCTGTGCAATGCCATGCCTCTCGTCCCTTAGACCAGAGAACTCCCTGTCTGGCTTCCCTAGGTTAGATATATCCAAAAAATGCAGTTCATTGCATCCCTGCAAAATTATCTAAGTCATCCTTTGTAGTGGAAGAGAAGTGATTCCAGAGGAGGATGCATCCTCAACTTGACAACTTGTTGTGGAGAGCTTGCTTCTTTGCATTCTTTGTACAGGGAACGGGGAACATGGCTTAGGCCAAATGCCTGTCTTTGGTTTCTGGAAGCAGTTGGTGTGAATGCCACCTGCATGTCCTCTCGTCTCTGCCTTGCTGTCTGAGCTCTTTGTTCCTCCTTGGTAACGTGTTCCTAAAGGTAGCATGTGGACAAATAACTCCCTGTGCATTAGAAAAATGTTGTCGCAAACTTGTTTATCAGGGATCAGTTCTGCCTTTTGGTCTTGCTTGTCTTCATACCCATTTGCACTGATTTTTCATAATGCTCTGCGTTAAGCTGCATCACACAGCAGAAAGCAGGTAGATGAGCAGTAGCTAGCAATGTGTAGAGGAAAGGGCTTGAGGTGGGATCTGAGCTGACTGTGCCGGGCAGTTAACATGCGCTTAAACCAGATGGAGATGTTCACTTTGGTTTGGGTGGATACGGTCTTTCCGTGGAGAGAACTGACCTGTCTTCATTAATGCAAACTGAAGGAATGCAGGTGCAAGTTAGTGGCTTACAGGAGATGGACTGGGCTTCACCTGGTCTTTGTGTGTCAAAGAAAGCAGTTTGTCCTTGAGTAATAAAAACCTATGAAATGTGAAGAGAAGTAGTTAGCAGCACCTGCATGTTTGTGTGATGAACGAGAGCTGATTAAGAGAAATCAATTTTAAGGAGGGATGTTTCATTTCCTTTTAATCAAAAAGTGGTGTCTCCTTTGGCATTTCTTCCATCATTTATTTTATTTTTTTTTTTCAGAAAAATAGTTGAGTTAGTTTGGGAATAGATTAGCCATTTAAAAAATGTTGATGAGCTGCCTCCAATTCTTTTTATAAACCCTCCCTCTTAAGTGGACAGAAAAAAAAAAAAAAGAAGAAAAGGATGGGCAGTGAATTAGAAAATGCATTTAAGATAGTTGATCAGCTTATCTTTCCAGTAGACTCACTTTAGTCGCATGCTCATATATTATTAACCTGACTGTAAAGTACTGCATCAAGGTTGAAATGGTATGTCTTTCCCGGCATACCCATTTATGTGGTGTGAGGTGCCCTCTGAATTGCATGCTGATGTTGTCATTTGGAGAGGGAAACCAGAAGTTTGCATAAAGTAATCCTGTTATCCATCAATTAAGTGTTATCTTTACACTTTATAATTTATCTTTACATTTAAAAAGATATTTTTCAGTCCCTGAAGAAGATACCTTTTGCTTAGCCTTCCTAAAGAGATCATCTACCCCTAACAGTTGTGATATTATCCCTTTCCTTCATTAGTCACATCTAAAAGGATCTCATTTATAATATTGCCTTATATTGGTCTAATTACCCACAGAGACAAATGTATAATGTCAAGTAACCTGCTGGCACAAAGGTTTCTATATGTGCAAAGTGATTTGACTGGAGAAAAAAAAAAAAAAAAGAATTATTCAACTCAGGTTCCTTTTAATTTGACTGCTGGTGCTAACTGAACAGCAGTCTTTAAGACAGAAGTCATAGTCATTTATTAGTACTTTTCACTAAAAGTCCCTGAACGATTTTTTTGAATAGTTCAAGAAAGTGACCAAATCTCATGTGACTCCTTGTATGAATCTTTTGCAATTTTCCTTCTTCTCTCTCTTGACTCTTGATTATCTACGTCTATTGTGATTTAAAGCAGGAGGTTGAATTTTTGTGATCATTATTTTTCTAGTTCTTTTCCTAAGGTGCACAATCTAAAAAAGAAACCTGATTTGGGAAAGACAGATTCCTCCCTCTCCCTGGAAACACTGCCGAATTAAACTAAGTATGAATGTAGCTTTCTATTTTCTGGCATGTAATTAGAAAGTCTTTCTGAGCTTGACTACAGCGCGTGCTTGCTACTGCTTGGCATGACAATAAATGAGTTATAAAATCTATTGCAATACTCTATGCTGTTTGATTACAACATCTACAGAGCATCATCTGCACGCTGCTCTGTGTGGCGTTGCTGATTTCCATACGCCTTTTTACACACTAGTACCTTATTGTGACCTCCTTCATGATAATGAAATCAAAGCAAACCTGAAACCAAATGTTACAATGAATCAATACTTAATGGAAGATCACTTGTGAGGAATTCAATTAAAACGCAGCAATAATGCAGTAACAATGCTGAAGATTTAGAAGATGGATTTATTTAATTGCTTCTAGAGGACACAAAATGAAATACTGTCTTTCAAAGATGAGCGATAAATCTTCAGATACATAGAAGTAATGGGTATGAAAAATTGACTAGATATAGTGTTGATGAAGGCAATCAAAAGATGAAAGTGTCAGTGTCAATCTGTCATTAAATTGTGGCCATTTATCACAGCAACCATATTTTGTCCTAGCTTCTCCTGAGACTTCTGCTTTATTTCCTCCTTCTCCCTGTTCTTCTGCTCCCATCTTTTTCTCCCTGTTGTCTCTTGCTGAATCGTCATGTCTATTACTGCCTAGTCATCTTTTTGTTAGAAGTATGGCATTTTTTCACCAGTTCTTGCAGCACACCCAACTCAGTGCCACTTAGGCTTTTTCATATTCTTCAAAATGCCCATTCCTACAGGAGGGCTTTCTTGCCTCATCTCTCAGCTGCTGATCATTTTCTATGTCTCTTAAACTACTAGTGTGTTGTGGCTCTCAATACAGGCTTGTTCAGTTCTTTGAAAACAGAAAGTGCTTATATTTAGTGATGCAGTTTTGCTGTGTTTTACGTTCTTGTTTATTTTTACTTGATTAACAGATGAGTGTGCCACATAAATAAGTATGAAAAGGGATAAATAACATTAAAAGAATAGGGTGACAAAACTTTTGTGAAAAAAAATTCTCTGCTTTACATCTGCCTGTTCATTGTGCCATTTTATCAGTTGTGAGTATTTCTCGAACAAACCTAGGGAACACAAGGAAGGAAGGTATGTGTGTGTGGGGTCTTGTTACATTTTTGGATTGCTGTGAAACTGTAGTTCAGTGAAAATTTGGTTTAATTTGGTTATCATTGCTCAGAAGGGACAGAGTACATTTCCTGTTTTCCACAGAAAGCATTAGTAAATAGGTAGTTACTCACAAGGAGCTCTAGTCTCCACCTGATAAAAAACATGTATTAAGTATTTCTGCAGAACACTTATTTTAGCAATTGACTGAAAAAAACCTCCAGAGTAGATGATTTTGGCATATTATATCACATTAGACTTCTGAGCGACACATTTGCCTTTTCTTTCCAGGGAAAACACAGCGTCAAATTTGGCTATTTCATACAATTTCGGTAGTGTCCCATATCTGTCAGCTGTCACACAGATTGACAGAAGCAAAGCAATCCAGCACTAATGGTATATACTGACTGCAGACTTATTCCATAGCGTCTTCCTATGATGGCTCCAAAGTTACAGATACACAAATCTTTAAACCAAGACTGAAATGGTTACTGCTAAGTATCATAGATTGAATTACTAGGTGTTTTGAAGTGGCCATGCAGTCCATCTTGTGTAAGTTCCTCAAAAAACTAGGACCATAGCATTGTGAGTACTGGTGAGCATGTTAAAAGCAGAAGAATTATATGCAATTGTAAGTCTAAATCCTGAAAACACTTTTTTTTCTTTTTTTTTTTTTTTTTTTTTTTAACTTCCCACTAGGTAGTGTTTGGAGAGACACTTGTCAGGACCAGCAGAGGACAAATTTGTTGTGCTATGTGGTGTATTGGAGGTGGAGTTGACTGGGCAGGGTCATGACAAGAGGCAATGGCCACAAAATGGAGCCCAGGAAGTTCTGTGCCAACATGTGAAAGAACTTCACAGTGAGGGTGACAGAGCACTGGGACAGGCTGCCCAGGGAGGTTGTGGAATCCCCTTCTCTGGAGGTATTCAAGGCCCATCTGGACGCCTACCTGGGCAGCCTGCTCTAGGGAACCTGCTTTGGCAGGGGGGGTTGGACCTGATGATCTCTGGAGGTCCCTTCCAACCCCTATGATTCTGTGATGTTTATGTGGTCCTTATGCTGCTGCAGTTCATGCCAGGAGCTGTCCCAGTCTGGCCACTTCAGAATGAAGAAGAACAAGAAGCTGATTTAAGACAACTTTTCCCATTTTTCCCTTCAGCTGCTTAGACTGGAAACTCCATCTGGTGAAGACCCAATCAGTACATTTTCAAAGCATCATTTTCTTAATTCTTTTAAAGCAAAACTCCCAGTGAAAAATATTGAAACTGAATTGAAAAAAAAAATAATGTTTAGCTTAATGTCTTCTATCTACCAGCAGGTCCAACACCATTTTTTTCCCTTGGTTTCCCTTTATGGGAATAAACAAACTGTAGCCACTGATAAAAAGGGAGAAAAACTGTTTTATTAATTATTCACTAATCTCCAGAGGCTCAGTGTCCTTTAGAGTTAGTGTACATCCCAAAGAAATTATTAAAGACTTTACAGCTTAACTGTTACTACCAGACTGCAGAAATTCTCCCTGGGACCAGAATTTCTTGGACCTGTGTGCCTCTGTTTCTTCTGTTCTACCATAACTGCCAGCTTTCTCCATCAGCTTCCACAAACATGGCGTGGAACACCCCTGTGTGGACACCTGTGTGAACAGCCTACTCCATGTGGGTACACTGAACAGCTTTGGAAAAGGTTCCTGAGTACTGAAACTCAAACCAGCTCTACCAATAAGTTGTTGGAGTGCTTTCTCACTTGGCTTTGGCCTCCTGAACATGTCCCAGGTGCTGCTCAGGAGCTAGGGCCAGCCAGAGATGGGTTCTGGCACACAGGTAGCGTCCAGCATCCCTTTTCTGGAGGGTGAGAAAGCTTAATAGTACAGACTCGAGTTGTTCTTGCCAGATGGCCTTGGTGCCAGAGAACGTGCTTGGTATTCTGGTCATGTTTAATTCAATGGTAGAGACCTGGCCACTGGGTCTCTTTGAGAATGTATATCATGACCTGTAGGCATAATAAATTCAGCTCTTTTTTGGTACTGGAGGTACCAGCTGTATTGCATGGAGCCTTAGTGAACACCCTCACTAAGTCTTGCCACTTGAACTTCTCAAGGAAGGTCAATTCTAAGCTGGAATTAAATCAAGAGCAGGTAAAAATTATCCATGGTTTTCTGTGCAAAAAGCTGTGGCTCCAGTGATGTTTGCAGGTCAGCTTTACCTAAAGATATTTTTTCTGCACCAAATGCGGGACTGTGGACCAATAATTGCTGCTAGAGGGTCAGATTGCCCCTCCACAGCTGGCCTTGCCTGGCCACTCTGTAGGTTTGTTACCCACACACTTCTCATCCTTGGCACCATCACAGTCTTTCTGTGGTATGAAGTTCCCTTCACTGTCCCTTGCAGTGCTCCAAAGAACGATTCAATATTAGGAGTGCTTGAGAGATGAGGGAGAAAATTACTATAAACATAGGTAAACGTTTGTTTGATGTGTGCTAATCAGGCCAGGTATTTGTTTTTAATCCTGCATAGAATTGTTTTGCAGGATTTGTAAACAAAAAGTTGTAAGCTATCATCTTGGGAATATGGCAGTGGAGAATAAAACCCTCTGAGATCTCTGTTTATCTGTAAGATTTCCATTAAAAAATGCCTTTTCTGCATGAAGCTGATGGGACTGCATGTAATCTCCATAGGCTGGCCTTGGAGCTGCTAACACTGTCTAGAGGGTTTGTGCAGTTTGAGGTATATCCAAATGCTTCTGTTTTTTAGGAAACAGACTGACAAATGATATGTGTGCAGGGAAAAGGTTTACACAGGCAAGGTACCATGCTGTGAGTCTGTAAGTGAATGGATTACCAGAATGTAGTATTAACCATGCATTCGAAATAATTGTTGAAATTGCTTTTCATTGGTAGGTCTCAAAGCTCTGTCTATAGGAATTAAATACTCTTATGGTATGGGGCCACAGAAAAGAGGGGAAGTGTGCCCTCCATCATTTAGGAGATCCATTCCAGTTTTTGATCACAAAGGCTAGCACAGTGCAGCACAACAGGTGCAGGTCTGCAGAATGAAGCTGGATGCCCAATATCTGCACTAAATGCCTTTGTTGGGAGTGCACTGTCATAATAGTAGTTCTGCTTTGGTTCAGTGGACCACACAGCAATTTATCCTTGGAGCTTTAGGTGTACTTATGGAGGGCAATTCTGGTTTGGAGCCATCCAAAAGGCGGAAAGTTTATGTGCTGCCAAACAGCTTTGCAGCATGAGCCAAAGCATGGTAAGGCAGAATGGTAGGAAGATTCGCTTCAGAAACACGTTCCTGATTTGGACTGCAGTGCTAATATAGGTAACTCAAGGCCCAGCTGAATCCCATTTTTGGAATGGATTGTCATTTCATTTTGGGACACTGAAGCACATCCCCATCTGATGTGTTGTTTAGTCATCACTTAATTAACAACTAGCTCTGAAGTTATATCTTCATCTTTATTCTCATTTCTCTGCTGCTTGTGAGAAGCAAGGGTAAACAGATGTAAGAATTGCTGTATCAGCTCATACCAAATGTCTCTCAGCCCAGTATCACATCTCTGACTGTGGCTAGTAGCAGATGTCTAACAAATAGCATAAAAAGTGATACTTCACTGGTAAAATATTCTAACCCCAATGTTTTCCAGTTCAGAAATACCTAGTTGCAATTGGTGTCTTAATATTTAAGCTAAAGGATATTTCCTAAATGAGGGATATCTATATATGGAGTTTTTGGTTACATTTGTCCTTGTAGATCATACTTTTTAGAGGATGTTGTTGTAGTGCATGTCATCATAGTTGCTGGTAGTGTTCATTAAATCCCTAAAGCTCTCCAGTGTTAATCAGTGAAATTTCCCTTCTATCATTCATTCATATTTCTGGAAGTTGTTTGTTTTCATCAACTGTTTTCTGTGAATATTAGAAAGCTTCAATGTAAAGTATCATGTGTCTCTGCAATTTTAAAGGGAAAAAACTAAACTCTCCCCTAAACCCTTCCATTTCAGAAATCTCAAAGCAGCAGTTCATTTGCTTTCAGCTGCACTAGTCCTCAAAAATCTTTGTGAAGCAATGTCTGAATTATGTTATTGTGAATTCAAGAAGAGAAAATCCAAATGTCTTTGGATAGTCAGTCATGGATTAATTTATGTCTGAGACTACTTTTCTTCAAGCTCCTTTTGCCTACAATATTGGCTTCTGTGATATAAGGGATGGGATTGTGTAAGCCCCGAGAGGAGAGTTTCTGATGACTTAGATGAACTTTAAAAAAAAGAAACTGTAGTGCAATTTGAAAGCTGTTGAAATCTGTATTTTTAATGCAGAATGGGAACTGAGAGCAGAGATGGGTATTCTTTCAAGAACTTATGACTACTCCCTTTTCAACAAGACAAAAGTTCAGAATGAAATCGTCATGAAGTCTAGGGCAGAAAATCAATTAGAGATCAGGATTAAATATTGCATGTCCTGAGATGGACTATGTAATTTTTATTTACATCATAAAAAGGTGGATGTCAGGATATTTCTCCTGTAGCCAGTGTGTTCTTGAGGTATGGCACCCATAGGCACACACCATTTTCCTGGAGCTGGCAATGAGATCCCAGGTGTCACAGATCAGACACCGCCTATGGTTCCTGCTACACATGCAGACCTTTCATTGACACACAGTTTTAACTGCTCAGCATGTGCTTCCTCATTTTCTTCACCTCAGCATCTCTTTCACTGGAACTAGTATAGATTTTTCCAGGTAAGTCAATCACTGTAGCCTAAGGTATGATAAAAAGCAAGAGGGGAACAGAGAGCAGGCAAACAAAGGGAGAAGCTAATCCTCTCACCAGTTTTTTCATTCTGTTGTGATGCTGTGATCTGCTCAATTTCTTCTCTTGTGGGTTATTTCACAGTATTTCAAGACTAGTTTGCCAAAACTTGCTGATCAGATGGTGTAAGAGAAGTCCTGAGTGCCTATATGTTCTCCACCCATCCTTAACCATAGCTGTGAGTTGCCAGAGTGCAGCATGGATTCCTGCTGTGATCAAAGAGGCAGACAACAGGCAGAACACACCTTTCAAGGAATTAGAGTCCTTAATCTTGCATGGTATGCAGAACCCTTGTAGAAGCCTTCCAAAAGAAGTCTGGAGAGTAGGAGAGGAGGGCAAGAAGTAATAGACTTCCTGGGATGCACAGTTTTCTCTTGAGGCCACTTCCAGATACAAACCATTAATTCAGAGAGCTGTGTGGAAACCAGACTGTATACCTAATGGCATGTTTATTATTAACACAAATGATTTGGCCTAGAATTGAGAAAAAAACAAAATATTTTCAGTGGAACATATTTTAAAAATCCTTCTTGGAATCAGTCAAAAGGGGGTTTATAATTTTTTCAAACACTTCAGGTTTTTTTCTAAATGATATTTTGTCAAAATCAATATATTTTGGAAAAACAAAAAAGTGTAATTTTGATGCCATAATACTTTTCAGCAGTGTGGAACTACAGCACTATTGCAATCTACTTAATATGTTGATAAGTGCTCCCAGCAAAATATAGCTGCTTTTGTAAGAATTCCTGGCATAGCTGTGCCTGCTGAATCTCTTTAGTACAAGTTGGAAAATAAAGTCTTAGAATAGCCTGCACTTACTTAATACCATGTAGTGGCAACAACAGAACTAGCTCCAGGACTGCAGAAGCATATTGAAGCCTGAGCTTTCTTGTTCCTGTCTTCACCATTACTTTAGACTGCACATGTAACACCAGCATTTTAGCACATGATGAGCACATCATTTGCTCTGTCACCACATTCCATGACATGCTCTAGCAAATTTCTGCTTGAAATCAATTTATTGCATAGATATGCTTATTTGTTTATTGCTTATCTTTTTTTTCCCTGAGTCTTCTGTGGAACAGTTTAATCTTTTACAGTGGGATCCAGTTTTACCAGATACTTTCAGAGAAGTAAATTTACATATGTATTAAAAATGTCTCTGAGGATATGTAGTTATGGTTGATTAACTATACCTGCTCAGGCAGACTTATCACACAGAATCACAGAATTTCTAGGTTGGAAGAGACCCTTGTGAAGTTGAATCCACTCAATGAAGGCCTATTGATTTGAGAGTACTGTTTGTTCTATTATCTGAATTAGCATATTAAGAATATGTGGGATGATACCTGGTCCTTCTCACTTTGAACAGGGCCAGATGGCATTAGTGGTTTTTGCCTGATGAAGCCTAGGTTGAGAGGTGCAGCAGCAGGACTGGTTATACGGGTATAGCAGTGAGTTCTTAAACACAACATAAACTTATTGAACTGAAGCAGACTCTGTGTTTTTCTACACTGGGATTCTAAAAGTTGTTAACTGATGCATGTTTATATTGGGCCCTTGATTCCTAGGTAAGATTGCAGGTATGACAAAACTCACAGAATGCCCTAGACCCTCAGTGTAGACTTACTACTGGAGTCATACCGGGATAATTTTATACTCCTCAAGATCCTGCTGTTATGCTTACAGTCCAAGCTCAGGAAGGTAGCACCATGTGCATGCAGTGATGTGGCACTTGTAAAGAGCGTGTCATTGCATTAGAATGATTGCTGCTGTAGCAGCAAGTCAGCTTTAGAAATTACTCTTAAATAGAGGCTGAATCTTCTGTTTGATGTGTAATTTGTCCATTTGTTTTTCCCATGGATTTATTTAATGTTTTTATAGACTTAAACCATCACACATAAGATATATTCTGCATCTTCAGTAACATATGTACCTATATGTAATAGTGAGTTATTGTGAGGAGGAGAATAAATATTGTAACTGAAAGTATTTCTTGAAGTTGCAGCATATTCAATGCTGACTTCCAATTTGACCGGTTGTTACAGTAGCAGAGAGGGGCACATCAGTGAGATACCTTCTTGCAAGAACCTCTTGAATTGCTGCAATATTTTTCTTCTTTTTGGTGCTGACACATGACGTGCACATTCGACTCTGCCCTGCTTCCTCTTGTCAGGCACCTGATGTAGTTTCTTAGCTGAAATCATTGTATGACCTATGCATGCCTCTGTCTGGAATACCTTAGTTTTGAAGTTAGGAATACCATGTCATTTCATGTTAGTTGGGAATTAGTATTTGAAGAAGCTGCATAAAATTTCTTCCATACAAATAAAATTATATTCAACTATGCCACATTTCACTAGTTCAGTTTAGATTCAAAACCGTAGAACAAAGTTAGGGATTTAGTTAATCAATCCTTTCTTTGACAGTCAGGTTTTGTTCAGGCTGTTCTTTTTGGCAAGTGCTGCGTTTCCTTCCTTTGCATGTGGAATAACTGAATGTCTGAGTGGCATCACTTAAATTGTGTTAGTTACACATATGGGGAAAATACTTCATGAGTCTTCCCCTTGGCTTGGGGAAGAGCAACTGGAAAGCTGCCTAGCAGGAAAGCACCTGGAGGTGCTGGTTGACGGCTGGCTGAACACAAGCCAGCAGCGGGCCCAGGTGTCCAAGAAGGCCAACGCATCCTGGCCTCCATCAGAAATGGTGTGGCCAGCAGGACAAGGAAAGTGATTGTTCCTCTGTAATAGGGACTGGTGAGACCACACTAGGCTTAATCAATTATCTTAATCAATGCATTAGATTATCAGTACTCTGTGCATGTTAGGGTAAAATACAACTAAAAATTATTAATTTAATAGCGCTTAGACCAGCTCATAATTAAAACTTGTTGATTGCTTAATGACATGCGTCATCTGAGTTTTCATGTGATTTTCTGTTACGATATCTCATAATTTTAGAAATAAACAAACACTTAGAACATTTTACATAAGTGTATCCTGGCCTGTTGTCAGTGAATTTTTCAAAATGACATTTTGCTTTTTGTTCAAATCCTATTTCTGCTTCAACAGCTTATAAGCATTTCTGTAGTGTCTGAACTACTTCTTCTAAGGTAGGCATTTGCCTCCAAGGTCCAGTACTGTATTGCACTCAGTCTTCTGCAAATTCAGTTAATGTTTTAGATGAAAGAAATCATGGATAATTCTTTCTCAAAGAGGAGTATGCAATATGAGCCAAAATTAATATTTGTTAAAGAGTATCTTTCTTTTAGACCTGCAGTGCTGGTAAAACTAACTCCCATTTTCATCCCTACTGTGAACATTTTTTTTCCAAGTACTTAGCTGCATAAGATTTTAAGATGAAAAAGAAGTGTTTATTTTGATATATATTTCCTTTTACCAGAGTTGGTGAATATTTTTAATAATAAAGTAGATGAATGGAAGCAAATATTAGAGGAGCAGCACTGAGGAGATTTACTTTGTCCTTTCTCTCCTGCAATTACACTATTATATTAAAAGTTTTCAAAACCAGCTGTAGATTTTTACTTACTAACATGCTGTAGTTAAAATTGTAAGGTATACTTTTTCATTATTTTTACTGTGTTCTGATAAAATAGCAATTTTAACCTTCTTTCTTCTCTCTGTTATTAAAAATGGCGTTTTATGCTTTGAGAGCTCAAAAGAAATACCTAATGCTAGTGTCAGTGAAGTTTGTTACCAGTTCTGGTGCTGTGGCTGTACGTAGCACATATCATAATGCAGCAGGGCAGCCACTAAAGCAAAAAAAAAAAAAACACTCTAAATATGCTGTGACTGAGTTCACAAATCCCAGAGCAATCCAAACATTCTCTGGAGGCACTATGTAGATTTTCTGCTCTGTTAATTAAAAACGATTTCTTTAATGTAGAGAACCTGCCTTGATTATAGTCATAAATTCCTAATCCCTTCATTGTCATCTTTTAGAAGTATGGATGATTTCTGACTAGAGTTCTTCATTTTGGCTTAAATGTTTTTATCGTGTTCTTTAATGGAAATGTGAGCAAACGCAGCATCACCATTTGGGAATAGAAGCTATTTTAAAAGATAACTTTATCTTGCTATTTTTATTATTTTCTGTATCAGGGAGAAGCAGTGAAATGTGGAGTCAGGAAAAAGAAATAATTCTTTCTTCAGTCCTAAATGCACTGCTTCCCCCAGAAATTAGATCTAGTTTGAAATCCTTACTGTCCCTCAGAGGCACTAGATTAAATCAGGCTGAGGTTACTTAAGGCTCCCAGTTAATGCTTTGGAGAGGTGGCTGAGGGAGCGGATGACACTCTTGGTGTGGAGATGTGGGGGCCTCGGCCTGCAGCAGGTCCTCACCCCAGGGGACCGGTGCCCCTCATCATAGGCTATGCAATGGTGCAGCACTTTTGGCCTTTCAGTGCCTTTCCCCTCTTCCTGATACTGCTGCCCATCAGACCTTCTTCAAAGAGAATTGCTTAGGTTACTAGGAAATTTCCTTTAGGTTTATCTACTGAAAAAAAAACAAAACACCTAGGTAATGACAGCGTTCTGGCTGATTCTAGTCATAGTTCTGTGGGAGACGTTTCTGCTTCATTTCTGGTGACGTTATGGCACAGCAGTGCAGAAAGATGGAAAACAAGGGCAGAGCTTCACCAGAATTGTTAAAACTGGCAGTGGTACTTTAAGGTGTAAGTTCTGCATCACCATGAGGCACACTGTGGTCAGCAGAGTTAAATGCATGCCTAATGTGAAGTGATTTGCTAAATACAAGTAAATAAACATGCTTTTCTGACTTGATGTAATTGGGAAAATGCTCTTTTAAAGGATTTATTTGTGGAAAACTTTAATAGATACATTTTCAAGATTCACGGTCCTTTTAAAGATACAATTTGATAAATGAATTCATAATCATATAAAAAATACTTTATGACTAAAACCTTATTTTTCCCTTACACTGTTTTCATACTTTCTAATTTGAGAGCAACATTATTCTTGTGTACTGTATTAACTGGCATTTTGTTCTAGGTCACATGATATTTTTGCATTTAACATTTTAAATTGAATAAAATGAAGTGAACATTCTGTAGGAAAATGAGAAAAAGGTAAAATAATTGGTATTTAATTAGAAATTATTTACTTCTCAGTGAAGGATTGCCAAATTGAGTTACAATTTAAAGGCTGTGGATGTGGTCTACCTTGACTTCAGCAAGGCTTTTGACACTGTTTCCCACAGCATTCTCCTCAAGAAACTGGCTACTCATGGCTTGGACTGCTTTGTTGGGTTAGAAACTGGCTGGATAGCTGGGCCCAAAGAGTCATGTTGAATGGAGTTAAATCCAGTTGGAGGCTGGTCACCAGTGGAGTACCCCAGGGCTCAGTACTGGGGCCAGTTCTCTTTAATATCTTTATCAATGATCTGGATGAGGGGATCGAGTGCATCCTCAGTAAGTTTGCAGATGACACCAAGTTAGGTGTGTCTGTCGATCTGCTTAAGGGTAGGAAGGTTCAGCAGGAGGATCTGGATAGGCTGCACCGATGGGCTGAGGTCAACTGTATGAAGTTCAACAAGGCCAAGTGCCGGGTCCTGCACCTGGGGTGCAACAACCCCAAGCAGAGCTACAGTTTGGGAGAGGAGTGGTTAGAAAGCTGCCTGACAGAGAAAGACCAGGGAGTATTGGTGGATAGTCGGCTGAATATGAGCCAGCAGTGTGCTCAGGTGACCAAGAAGGCCAACAGCATCCTGGCTTGTATAAGAAACAGTGTGGCCAGCAAGGCTAGGGAAGTGATTGTACCCTTGTACTCGACTCTGGTGAGGCCGCACCTCGAGTACCGTGTTCAGTTTTGGGCCCCTCACTACAAGAAGGACATCGAGGTGCTCAAGCGAGTCCAGAGAAGGGCAACAAAGCTGGTGAGGGGCCTGTGATTGTTCAGCCTGGAGGAGGCTCAGGGGCAACCTTATTGCACTCTATGGGTACCTTAAAGGAGACTGTAGTGAGGTGGGGGTTGGTCTATTCTCCCACGTGCATGGTGACAGGACAAGGGGCAATGGGCTGAAGTTGCACCAGGGAAGGTTTAGGTTGGATGTTAGGAAGAACTTCTTTACTGAAAGGGCTGCTAGGCATTGGAATAGGCTGCCCAGGGAAGTGGTGGAGTCTCCATCCCTGGGTGTCTTTAAAAGACGTTTAGATGTAGAGCTTATTGATATGGTTTAGTGGAGGACTGGTTACTGTTAGGTCAGAGGTTGGACTTGGTGATCTTGGAGGTTTTTTCCCACCTAGATGATTCTGTGATTCTGTGATTAACTGACATCAGCTCAAGCAGAAGAACATTTTCTCTGACCACCTGATAAATTAACACCCTTATCTTGGGATAATCTCTTTGTGTAGTGTAGAGATATTGAAAAGATAACGAGCAGTTCAGTGTCATTCAAGGAGACACAATGTGTGTATATATACCATACAAATACTGTATATAGCAGTGGTTTAGAACAAATGTGAGGGAAGGGCTGCCAGTGGGAGGTTTTGGAACAGATTTACAGTTAAACAGTGGAAATCTCCGTTTGTAACTGTACCAACATATGTGTGCATGAAAAAGCAATTTTGAAACATTAAGTGACCAGATTAGTTGGAATACTCAGTATCTTTTGCTATCTCTACAATAAGCATGTAAAGAAAAAAATCTCACTTTGTTCTGCATGATGTTTTTATTTTTTTTGTTTCAGGCCATATAATGTAGTTGGTCTCATGCCCTTTTTTTCTGTGCACCTACATTTGTTTTTTTTTCTTTCCTTTTTGATTAATTTGTGCGTGGAGGTTTCAGATGAGGCACTGCATTCTGCACCACTGACAGGCTCTGGCTCTGAGGTTGAGACATCAGTAAATTCCACCTGTTTAAAAGATCTAGAATGAGATCAAATGAACAGCAGCAGACACCTTAAAAGAAAGTTCTGGAAGGATATGAAGTCCTGAACTGTGTCAGAGTGTTAAGACCAGAGAACCCAGGACAACAGGAGCTCTGACGGAAATGGTTTGCATGGCATTTTTGTAGGTGCTCATCAGTACTAATGTGTGGGAAAATGTCATAACATTCAGATTTTTGTTTGTTTTCTAAACTTGATTTGAGTAAGAAATTTGGCATGTACACATTTCATTTGAATACAACATAATTTCTTGATACCATTGTGACCTACCCTACTACAAAATGATTGAGAATGTAGAAAAGGTAGGCTTCCAATATTTCCCCTTCAGGACCTCCTCTAACGTTTGTTGTTTTCAGTAAATTTTTGAATCAGGGTCTAAATCATATTGGTGATGTGATCTTGACCTCCAAGAATATAACATGGAATTGGGGCACTGCAAAATCTATACTCAGTGATAAATTCCAGGGCCAGTGCTGGAACTGAGAACTGGGCTGGATGGGAGTCATCTGGCAGAAGGAGCAGCATGGAGTGGAGGGGTGGCTGTGGTTTGTTTTAAAGCCATGTGCCAAGTGCAGAGTCTAATGATGGCTGTTGCATGTTGAAACCCATTACAAGGCTGAATTGTGGTAGTGTTTGTCAGATAAAGAAAAAAAAAAAAAAAGCAAGGAGTTTTATTGTTTTATGGAGTTTGAGCAGTGAGAGTTCACATTTTCAAGTATATTTTTCCTGCTGTAAGGACTAGAAATTATAATTTAAATAAAGGCCAAACAAAAACAAGACAAACAAAAAACTTGTGTAATTTATATGACTCTAAAACCAGAGTTTATTTCCTGTTCCTGAAGTTATGTCTCTGAACAGAACTTTTGTAGCCAAGAAGCCTATGAACTCATAAGCATAGAACTTGGGTAAGAAATCAGGTAGGTAGTCAGGACCGAGAAACGGAAGTGCAGGTGTGAACTTGAAACAGTTTCATGACACTTAAAAAACAAAAACAACAATAAAACAAAGAAAAGTATGCTTTAAAAGTCACAGGTGTTCGATAGGGTTTATTTTTCCATGACATTTCTGTGAAGCATGTGTTGTCTTTGAGTCTTCTCCCATTAAGTTGGTCCTTTAAAAAGTCTTTATGCAGGGCCCTGCAAGGTCCTGCTTGACATGAATTTGGAGGAATGTGGGTAACTCATAAGTGACTGAAGGAAGCAAGTTATACCAGCTTTATGAATAGTATCTAAATTTCTTTAGTCTGCTGTCAGGCCTTTGTATATAGCAAAGAGCTCATTTTTCTATTCATCTGGTAGAGGAAAAGTGGGAGGACTTGGATATAAAAGCAGATACCTTTTAATTTTACTGCAGTTCTACTTTTCAGGCATGTGTCCAGAGAGCTTGTAGGTATTTCTAGCTGTATGTCAACAACAAGCATATTTGAAAATGTTGAAGAAAAGGGTCCAAATTTTCTGAAAGATATCATGATCCGTTATTACTCCTCCCAGTGAGACATCGCATGCCAGACAGATCTAAAGCTGTCATTTTATTTAAATTTTCAGACAATTTGTAGGTAACAGAAACAGGGCAGGTTGCATGGAAGTTGTTTTACCTGTATATCACTGAGAAAAGGCAATGGATAATTCCCCTATTGGCTTATATTTTAATAGGAAGTCATAATGTCTGCATAGTATTTATCAAGAGTATATTCAGCATAGTTTAGTACCATTATTACCTGAAACCTGGCTGCAATGTGAAAGACTTTGATTTGAAGACATCTTTTTTTTTTTTTTATATATATATATAACTAAGAATTTTGCTTGTATATAGGCAATAGGCACCTTTTTTTTTTTTTTTTTTTTTTTTTTTTTTTTTTTTTTTTCAGAGAATGAAATCAGATTAAGAACTGATAAATGCCAGTGTCGTATGCAAATCACATATTTAGACTCGGTGTTTATATTTCAGCAGGCTCTTCAGTGTTTGCCCACTCAGAGAACTGCTGCTGGTCATTTAACCAACAGTGTATTTATTGAGTGGATATGAAATGATACTATATGCAGTGAAACTGTGTTGAAAGTTGCAATCTTACAATGTTTGTTAACCACAAAATTACTGGTTTTAACTTACTTTGGTAACAGTTAATATAACTAAATTGAAACAGGGTTGCAAGGCATGTTTAGGAAAAGCTTTGCTATGTAATGAATTGTTTAAAGGAAAGGAGAACAAAAGTGACCTGGGTCATCTGCTACCTAGAGCTTGTGTATAGTTTTAGCAGGACTACTTTATACCATTTACCTGATGTCCATCTGCATTTGTTTGAAAAATGGAGTGATAGCTGTGGGAAAGTTTGAAAAGATTGTGACTGGTGTTTGCAGAGGTTTCATTCTATATGGTAAGCTGCTGTCAAACCCCTTTACAGACTGATGGATTCGGGCATATTTAATCAGGATAATTAGTTGCATTTGGGACACAATTTTTGATCTGAAGGATGTAGAAAAAACTATTTTAAACTGTACGCCCTAAGCTGATCAAACTGAAAGTTTATCTCAGTGATCAGAGGATTGGACTAAGGCTGCTTCTGGAGTTTAGGGATGAGAACATGACCATAGACCTCAATTACATGTGCTCCAGTTTTAAAATAAAGTAAACCTTCCCTGCTTTTACTGATCCTATCAGTGCTACTGCACACTTCCAAGTGATGGATCGTAAATCCCACTTCTGATTGTCACATGCCAGAGTGAGTAAACCTAATTTAGTGAACATCAGCTTGAATGACTGGTGCTCACAATTACAAAATATTGAAGTCCTGTAGAAACAGTATCTTCAGAAGAAATTACTAGTAAATAAAAAAAGACTTGGGTCAACGTTTGGTATGCCATTGTCCATGGCAGAAGGGATATATTTGGTATAAGAGTGTAATGTAAATGCATAATAAGTTGTTTACTGTGGCAATGTTGAATATTTAGAAGGTAATGGAACAAAAAGAATATTGCTGCTTACAGAGTTCAGGAACAATTAATACTTTATTATTAATATTATTAATAATATACATTAATATATATATATATATTAAATATTTATATTAATAATAACAGTATTATTTATTGTTAATATTATTAATGTTATTTTTATTGTTTCTGCTTCTCTAATGATAGCACCCCTATAATTTCAATAGTTTTGTTGTTGGATCAAACATGGCAAAAATTTTGCCTGGATTTGTAGTACAGAATTCCTTCTGCCCTTTATCATCCTACTGTGATGGATAGTAAGACTTTTATTGAGTGACTGCATGGAAATAATGCTTTTACTTAACCCTGATTATACTAGGCTGGGATTTGGATTGGTTAAAGTGAAAATATCTGCTCTTCCTTCTTTGCCTCTGTAGAAGAAGAAAAAATGGAGGAGATGTAAAATAAGGATCAAATGCTTTGAATTGTACAGATGATGTTTGTACTCCTTTTAGTAATGTTGGGATATGTTGCCATCATTTATATCTTCAAAAAAAAAAAAAAAAAGGTTTTGAATGATTGCTTTCATAAATGCTCAGCCTGGGCTGCCTTTTTTTTTTTTTTTTTTTTGAAAATTTTGATAGTGGACTGTCAAATGGTGCAGATATGTTCTGTTTTTCTGCTGTATTACATCCCAAAATGTTTTCTTCCTGAAATGGTTAGTAAAGTTTTAATGTTTAGTTAACAGTTCATATTTACCTCAGTACATACTGCAGATGATAGGCAACAACTGCTTACATATATTCTTTAATAAGAATAAATATAATTATATAATAAAATTCTGACACATCAAACAAAAAGTGCCTAGCTCTAAATAGTCAGTTTAGGAAGATGTTGGTTGAAATGATATGCCTGCTGAAATGGAATGAATCATCAAAAATTTGTGATACAACTTGGAAGTTCTTGGCTACTAAATCCACCACTTTTGGAATGAAGAAAAAATGGTGTACAAAATGATCTTAGTGCTCCTTGTCCTTTGTCTACATCTTTGTCTTCATCTTCTTTGGTGCTGTCTTCTCCTAGCAGCTGGTTCTTTCACCAGAATAATTGCCTTATGTTTGTTTGTTTGTTTGTTTTTGTTGTTGTTTTCTGCTTCTTTATTTTCCTCCCAATTTAGTAAAATGTTAGTCTTTTTTCTACTAGAAATTTTCAGACTTACCTATTCTGAACAAGACAACGATAGGACAGCATTAATATCCCTTTCCTGAAGATATTCCACACTCAAACACAAAATTGATATGTGGATAGTTTCTGCTTCATTTGCTGCCATCTACTTCCATACAGTGAATATCCTCACATTGTGAAAGCCTAAATTGGCTGGGAAAGAATATATTCCTCCATGAAGTTTAATCTCAGTGGGATTTATGCCTCCAAAAACATATTGAAAAAAACAGTGGCTGAGCTGTTGTAATTACACAATGGTGTAATTGTGTCCCCATCCTGTACAGCTGTTGTGTTTTCAGGACTCAGGACTTAGGTACTACCTCTGTGTGATGATGCAGACCTATCCCTAAAGCTTTCAAGCACCATAGGCACAAGAGCTGTCAGTGGGACCATTTAACTCTCTGTTGTTATTGGCCAGATAGATTTGTTGAGTTTACTGAATTCCCCTGTGTGTCACCTACCGTGCAGAAAAACCTATCATGTCTAAAGAATTTCTCTTTTGCAGTCCATCATTTACTTTTGGAGGCAGACCTGGTCAAGTACCACCCATGATGTGAGAACATGAAAATGCAGTTTATAGCATATAAATGCTAGAATGGCCTTATCAAGCAGATCACGATCTGCCAAATTTAATCTGTCAGTCTTCACTGATGATCCACTTGGATTTTAAGGAGATTAATGTGGGACCGTTTTGGTCTCGAAGCTGAAAAAGGGGTCCCTACCCAAGATATGTCAAAAAGTTTAAATTGTATGTAAGGCCATAAATACTGGAAATTATAGTGGGTGATTTGTCCATTTAAATTCCCATACCATAGACTAATGGTTCCATCAGCTGTGGTAGGAAAATTATAAATGAGTTTTTTGAAAAGGCACTGTTTACTGCAGTGCATGGAGCAGGCACTGCTTATATTTATGCTATTTATATTGTGTGTGCCTTCTACAGACATTGAAGCAATTTCTGTTTTACCCATAGAAATGCTCAGGACATGAGAACATTAAGCTTGCTAACTGGAAGTCATGCCTTTTACATAGTGATTAGTAGTATAGTAGTAAAACAAAGGTTCGGCTAGTCTTAGGCTGATGAACCTTAATTTAAGATCCTGCTTCTGCCTTTCTAATCCCCCTGGTTAGTAATTTGCTCTTAGTTCTCTCAGTGGAGGGAGTTTTTACTCTGTCTAATCCTGTCATTGGAAGGGCTGGGATTCAGTAACCTCAATGGTATTTTCCTTTCTGTGCTCGTATGCTTGTTAGTCCCTTTAGACTGAAATATTCTATTCTGTTCTATTCTATTCTGTTCCAATCTTTTAGTGGATTTATTTAAATGCAATTAGTATTTTACTCATTTACACAGTAAAGTACTCCACCATGCCACGTGTGTAACATGAATAGTTGGCAGGATTTGGTCAATAAGAAGCTAAATAATTCTAACCTTCAGGGCTAGGGCTGTACATGCCAGTGTATAGGCTTAAATTATTTGAATATTTGCTAATCTTGCTTAATTGCTGTGTGTCATGAAAAGTGTTCCTTTCTCCTGTGAGACTCAGAATGCCAAAACGCTGAAAATAACTTCATGGAAAAAAGTCAATACGCTAAATTAGCCTGCATAGTCCTACAACTGCAGCTATAGCCTACCAGTCTTCAAATAACTACGCGAGGGTTTCTTCAGAGATTGTGTGAGTTGTTTATCCTCACCCATTGTACTGTGCAACATAAAGAAACAGTTTTATTAATTTATATTTATTTTTATTTTTTAAAGCATTGTCATACAAAGTATGATTTCCCATTTGAGAATTAATTCTAAGATTGTTTGACTTTGATCAGTCTGATCTGTACAACTTGGGTAACAAATCTACAGTAGCAAATGCTTCTATGAGCTGTTTGCAGCCAATCCACAGATGGAAATATACGGTGTGAACTGTAAGCAGTGATGCTTGTTTAATGACTGCTGTGTGTAGAATGCCCAGGTGGTAGTAAATAAGTGATGCTGATGAGATATGGAGACACCTGTACAGGTTTATGTGTAGTAACGAGTTTTTATAGGACATTTCATGATGCCAGTTTATGCCCGAGCCAATGTGTGCTGCTGTGTCCTTCACCTTGCACACCATTCCTGCTCCAGAATGTGCTTGCAACTGGGGAACTTTTCTGGTTATCCAGCGAAGAGGTAGAATTTGTAAATTAGAATTTTGGCAATTCAATTCATCATGTTCCAGCTGTAATGGTGAGGTCAATGCCACCTCAGTGGTTGAAGACAGATTTTCAAATTAGAAACCAGAGTTTTGGCAAGGCTCTGTTCCTTTGCAGGTGTTGGAATTTGTATTGGGTATTTTGCCAGTCAGTACTGTCGATTGATCTGTCTAACAGATCTTTTATTGTTACTGTTACCTCAGTGTATCATATCACTTCTTTGTCATTTTGGTGTTTATGGTGGCTCAAGTTCTAACATATGTCAGGTAGCAAAACAGTTACATCACTGATTTTCTTCCTCTTGAGCTTCATTATGCTGTGAAAGTCCTGATTCTCTGTACCCTCCATCCATGGCATATTTAAGTAGACAGGAGTGTGATTGACATGGCCATTGCCATCAGTGCCTCTCTGTATTGACCAGAGTCTGTTACTACTTGTCTTACTTTTCTTATTTCCCTTTCTCTGGCTTTGCTTACTGTAGCTGAAATGGTCTGATTTCTATTCTGTTATCAACTGTCTGTGGTAGCATTCTTCAAAACCAAACATTTAACTTAGGGACCAAGAAATCAGACCAGTCAGTACATTATAATAAGGCATTCTATCTCTAATACTTTACCAATACATTTCATAAAAATTTACACAAAAATAATTTACCCATCAAAACAAAAGAGCAAAACACAAGAGAATTGTTTAATATCTAAATTATTGCAAATAGCTTGGTTATGTGTTTTTCAACAAAAACAAATTTTCTGGGATTTTCCTAAATTTCATTTTTTTTTCAAGTCATGTCTATGTTTTAATAAGAAACAGTATGAAATTTCACTATGGAAAAAGACAGAATAGGGTGAGATTCTGATATTCCTACCCTTACTGATCAGTCCTTTTATATTTGGGGTCCTTGCGTGTTAGTGATTGGTTTACTGCAGTAGAGTAGATGCACTAGTCTAGCCTCCCATACAGTTGTCTTATGTAACTTTAGCAAGTCTGTGGTAATATATTATTTATATTATATTTATAATATTTATTTATATTTATTTTTCTATATTTATATATTCATAATATTATATTATAATATAATATGTTCTGTGACAGAATTTGCATTAAAAGATTCCCACCATACTTTTCCACTTTCTCATAGAGCTTCGATTGCTTTCCCATTCAGAATACAAAGAATGTCCTGACTGTAACCCTCTGTGAAGTGTGCTTCCAAAATCCATTAGGAAGCTTCTGTTTAAAAATAAATAAATAAATAAATAAATAAAAATAGTGAGATAAATTTTGTCCAGAGAGTTTCAGTCCTGCTGAATGACTTTTTTTTTTGTTTTTTTTTTTTTGTTTTTTTTTTTTTCCCCGGCTGTTTAATTTACTTAAGGACAGTTTTTCATAATAAACACTTCAAGTACTTCTTTCTTTGTATTCAGCCCCTACTGATTCAGAAAGTATCAATCACTGAAATAGTTGTTAAAATTCTTAGTGAGTAGATGTAATTTAAGAGACCCAGACTGTCCAGAGGGCAGTAGACATAGATCACTGCTAAAAATGCAAGACTTGTAAACTAATTTTTGCCAGCAGTTAATCAATAGCATGAAAAGTAGAAAACTTCTGGCATGGTAATAAGTTTAATTGTTCTCCTTTTCACTCTGGTAGATAGCATTTCCTCTTAATTTTTGTTGAAAGGAACAGAGTTTCATATATTACTACAAAATTTTCTGGGCATGACACACCAGGGGTGATCAGATTTGGCTTTTTTTAGTTTGGACTTTTTCCCTTCTTTTGGAACTGGAATGCCTACAGTGCATTAGATGTTGTTTAATACATGTGATAGTGAATATATACTTAAAGAAACATTCATGTTATTCTTGGAATTTGTTTCTACTCATTGCAACACCAACACCAATCCCTATTTTTCTAATACATGCATGTGTAAGTATTTTAAGTGTTTGACTAATCCTTTTTTTTTTTTTTTTTTTTTGAGTTATAGAGAGTAGATTGTGTGCCCAAAGGAATTAAGTGGATTGTAAGAACAGCCTTTTTAACCTTGGCTGTGCTACCTGCTTATCTTGTTGCTGATTCCTGGGGTGCAGGGGAAGCCGATTGATTTCCAATGAAATCATGCTAGGATGCTACTCACTCCCACTCTTAGAAATGGAAGAAGGCAAAGACCCTAGAAGATTTGACGCTAGAATATTTGTTGCAGAAAAAACAAATGCTTTTGCTGTTGGGATGCAGGAGTATGCATGAATGCTCTTAATCTTTTCTCAGTGTGGAAGAAAAAGGTGCAGTCCAGGTAGGTAGTAAGATGATGTATTTGTTCTAAGACTGAAGTAGGGAACCCAAAGCAAAGCAAAACAACAGGCAAGACTTTTACAGCACAGCAGAATGATAATGTTTTAGAGCATATGAGTCTTCAAAACAAAAAATGTGCCTTTGATTTACGAAGAGCAAAATATAAGAAAATTCTGCATGGTTATCTCTTTACAGCAGCTAAAGAAGATTGACTTGGTTGGAGCTTCAAGAAGCACCTCAGGTGATTGCAGTTTCAGCTGCATACACATTTTTTACTTATTTCATGCTGCTTCAGCACTGTACAAAATAAAGTCATTGTCGCTTAAGTGAACATACATAATACAACAGATTTGGTTGATGAATTACATTGGTCCAAAGTCTTCCTTGTGTATATTCTCTGGAACTGTGCCACAGATGAAACTGGAGCTTGTTTGTGTTTTTTTGTTTTTTTTTTGTTTTTTTCTTCACATTGCACTAAATTATTTTCTGAGTTATTATTTTGCATCAAAAGGCAAATTCTAATAATAGAAGTCAGCTTTCTCGGTCCAACATCTGAAGTGTTTTAGTGGCATAATGATTTCAGATATTGTGCTTTATCAGCAGTATGCTCGGGGATTTTGCCAGTCTAAGAGTACATGGTATGAAGTAACACCACTGACATACTAGCTGTAAATTTTTTTAGTGTTCCTTAAATGTACAACATTTAAAAAACTACTAAGCATAAGATTGTTGTCATTCTGTCCCTGAATTGCTTTATTAACTTGCTTAAAGAAATTGCCAGTAAAAATATTTGCTTTCTCGTTCTTCATTAATCTGAGATTTTACATGTGGCTTAAATTATGTGTGATAGAAAAGAGAGAAAAGTGGAGAAGTTTAATTAAATTAAATGACCAAGTTGTCTCAGTCCAAACACATTTGGTCACAAACTATGCCAGCAATTGCTGAAGAAATGTTGAGGCTGACTCCAACTGAAATACAGCTAAAATGTAATGTCTGAACTTAAAACAACAACTAGACAAACAGCTCCTTTGATCTAAAAACAGAAACTCCTTAAGTAAAGACCTGATGGATAATACCAGAAACCTAAATAAATAAATAAATGTCCAGCTATTAATGATTCAAGTTTTGGTTTTGCATATTGTAAGGACATGCACCTCTTGATTCAGTGTTTTGCTATGAAATCTATAAATGACTTGTAAAGTTCCCCTGAGATGCATCATTTTTTTCCACATTGCCAAACTTTCCAGGAAACCAGCACAGTGCACATCCATTAGCTTTCTTACTATACAACCAGGGGTGTTAGGGCACTAAAAGGTTTTTCCTGAGTGCCCCTGAATGCCCCATGACATGTAAAAACAGATTTCCCCATATGTGCACAAAGAACTTATTCAGAGTTTTGTGGCTCTTGCTGTCTTAGGTGATAGTCAAACTTTTCCGTGTTTCAGAGCTATGTATCCTTTGTTGACCTCATCCTTCACCCCAGACTGATGACTTAAACTAATGCCTTGGAGACAGTATATTTCAGATAAGAGTGTGTGTATTCTACATATTTCATCTGTATCTTAAATATTCTCCTAAGTAATATATAGTTGTTTGGTTTTTTTTTTCCCCTCTTAAAAAAAAAAAAAAAAAAGCCTTAGGCTTTATTTTTTTCCTCTCTACTAGTTCATAAGTAGAATTGCATTTTTGTTTATTTTGATTCTTTTTTTTTTTTTTTCAAGGTTTGCCTATCTTGGGTATTTTATTATATTGCTATTACAAGTGTTGTAATGCTTTGGTACACCAATGATATTTGCCTTGGTAGGAATTTTTATTATGAAACATACATAAAACAACATAAGGGAAGATTAAAAAAGAAATAATCTCCACTGTGTATTTGATATCAAGAGGCTTGAAAATATTTATTTTAGTAATCTACTCAATAGAGGCAAAAGCCTGGCCACTTAACATGTATTGCCTTTCTGCTGGTGAAGAAATACCAGGATTCACAAACAGATTTAAAAATTGAGGACAATGCATTGACATTTTGTTTCAGTGAAAAGTAGACTCACCCCTGTGGGGACCTGGGGATGTGGTATCAGCAGTATTTTCTCCAGTGGGCACAGCTGGCTTTGCTTTTTTCTCCCTCCTGTACTCTCTCCCAGGTACTTCTCTTGCTTTTGCTGCAGCTGTACAAGGCTCATGGTTGTGTCAGTGCCATGCTGTGTCTGGCTTCCTTGATCACTGTTTCAGCTAACCTGCTGCACAAAGAAGCTGCATTGTAGTTGTGTTTTGTGACTGAGGGACAGCATGCAATGATAAATACAGACAGAGAAAGATGAAACAAGCTTTTATGGGTGTACAGGAGGATGCTTTCAATTTTATTCCTAGTTTCTAGTTTTGGTTAGCATGAGACTACTTGCAGGAGGTTTTGCAAAGTTTTCCAGAACTGGGATCCACTTTCTACAAGGAGTTCTGGTTTTTCTATCTAGAAAGAATCACTGTTTTGGGTTTAAGTTTTCCCTCCAATATTCCCTTTAAAATATTTCAGTTTTTAAATCCCATTCTAATTGTATTGTTGTTAGGGCAGTAGATACTGTTTGTTTGTTTATTGCTCTATTCCTGACCTTGTTAGAAGGAGATTTGCTTTGTCACATAAAGATGCTTTTTGGCTTTTGTCATCTGGCTAGCCAGCATTTTTGTTTGTCTTCGGCTATAAACAAAGTATTTGCACTAAATATCTGTTCCTATTCCTAGCAAAAATTGGTAGTGCTGAACTGTACTATTATCTCTGAACATGTATGAATTAAGCGCACCATTTACCTGAGATAGGCGAGGAGAACTGCTCATCACAGAGAAGCGTAAATCCAAACAATCACTGTGGCCATCAGTAGCTCTTGAAAAAGTCTGTATACAAGGGTACACAAACAAACCTGGGGTAGGAGCAGGTTCTGTTCACCCAGCCATGCGTGCTGAGGACACTGAGCTGCTCTCACTCATGGCGGGGCTGCACAGCACTACAGTTGGGAAGTGGCTACTCTCATATCCCTGCCTGCACGCACCTGAAGTAAGATTTACTGGTTAAAGACACTCGCCTGGTGTCCTGAACTGCTGTGCTTGACTGTGGGTTGGGCTGAGATTGTTTGTTGTTGAGTTGCTGAGTAACTCCTGAAATCTCAGGAATTTTACTTCTTGTGGTACGCTGCCCATCTTCTTGATAACTGACCCCGTAAGCCAGCCGCTTTTGCTACATCGTTCTCTTCCACCATCCTGTTGTGCTCCTTCTCCTCTGGCATTAGTGTCTTCTCACCTCCACATTCTTTTTTTCATCTATTCTTTTGTCATTCTGCCATATGTGGCATACTGTCTCCGTGACACTAACATGATTTGCATGGCTGCCATGCTCTTCAATCTGCTTGCTTTTTCTTTAACTTTCCTTGGCAAGGGAAGTACTTTGGCTTAGGGACTGGCTCAGAGACTTCTGGTGGGGGGTCTAGTTTTCAATTAATCCTGTAGTGCAGTCCTAATACAAATCAGTGAAAATAATTAACAGCGTCTTCTGAATTCTCTTGTGATGAGAACTGCATTTAAGTGCAATGCATTCAGCATATCAAAGGAGTTTTTAAATGGGTGAAGAGAGGCCCTTAAAAGATAAGCTGAAAAAAAAAAATCCTTATTGGGCTACCATACGGTACTGCTGTGAGAAATTGGTTTACAAGGAAATTACACCAGTCTTGAAAAATGATGTTTAACATCACAGAAACATCACTGACTTTTGTTCACAGTGCATAACAACACAATTCTCTTCAAGGAAAACCTTGAATTTATTCATTTTAATAAGTAAAAGTTACTAAATAAATATTCTACTATCAAGGACAAATTATATGTATTTTAATAAAATTTAACATTGAAGTTTATCAGATAAAATATTGATGCTATGTGAAATGTGTAAATAGATGATACACATTGTACTTACAACTGTTTGATGAGAAGTAATTTTTGAGTATAGTGAAAGTGATGCTTTCATCTGAAAAAATCATTTTTCTTGAAATCTAAAAATAGCTTCTTATTCAGATAGATTATCTAGCTACGTTGCATGGAAACCATTTTTCTCTATTATCGTACTTATGTAAGCGTACTTTCCCCCAGACGCTTGCTTCAGGCTGAAGAGCACAATTGTATTTTTGTTAAATTAACAGTTTAAGGTCAGGTTCTTTCTATTTCTGCTACCTCAGAGATACACACAAGTCTTCTTTCACATAACCTCTGTGCCTTTATATCACATACTGAGCTTCTGTAACATAATGAAGGTTTCTCAGTAAGAAGATTGAGAACTCTGGATTCTTCATCTTCTGTCCTTACGTTGATAGAGGCTACAACTTCTGTTGTGAGCTCGCGGTGGATCCTAAAAGGTGGTATTAGTATAAAAATTTTAAAGTTGAATTTAAGTAACTTGAATTTTTCCTTATCACTGATGAAAATGAACCCATTCTCTTCTGTTGATAACAGATAATCTCAAGAGGTACTGAATGAGGTCTTATTTTGTTGTTATTGTTCTTGTTGTTCCACATGAATAGCTTTTGGACAGACCTGGAGCTGTTTGGATAGTGCATTTTTCAGTGCTTTTGCATCTTTGAGTTCCAGTTACATTTAACACTCAATTTCATCTTATTTTAATGATTGTTTCACTGTGAGGGAAATGCTTTTGTATTACCTTTAGTTATTGAAATATAATCTGAGCATATTTTTGTTTCTGAACATATTTGAGCTTAATAAAGACTTTCCTCTAAGAATTTATTTTCTGTATCTTTTACGTGCAAGACACTGAGACAGAGCACTTATAGAAAATCCATGGACCTGCGAGAATTTCTCTTTACTACTTCACAATTTTCCATTTTTGTTTCCTCTCCCCCAGCCCTTGGTGTATGTCCACCTCTGCAGTTTCTCAGTGTTCCCACAGTCTGCATGTATTGATTTCTTCTTTCCCTCCTTACGGACTTTCAGAGATACGGAGCTGCAACAAATAATGCTGTGGTCCTCAGTGTTTATTAACACAGCATCTGTATCTGTCACCGCTGTGATATGCCTTTATTATAGATGAAGAGATACTTCAGTGTCGGGGTTTGACTGAGTAGGAGTGTATGCCCTCTGAAGAAACAAAAAAATGAAATCTTTGTGATACCGATCTTGAAGCAAAACATTTGGCTAAGACAGAATGTCACTAAATGGTGCTTCTCTCTGTGAGGCTCACCATTGCTGGAGTGTAGGAATAGGATGACTGCATACAGAAAGACTGTGCTGAGAGTCTCAAAGACCTACAAGAGAGTCTACGCTTCTTCAGAGATCATAAATTGGCTCTACCCTTTTATTTTAAGAGGGAACATTAACGTGCAAATCTTGAGATACATACATATGTTATATATTTCTGTTAGTTGCTGTTTGAAATCTTTTTTCTACTCTTTCAAGATACCTGGCTTTAGCATCTCCATAGCCATACATTAAATGGCTAATGGATGGTAATAGCAGGAGTAGTTTTTTTCCTTTCCCCATAAGGAAAACCATGGAACCCACAGGTTCCCCAACTCCACTTGGATGTGCTAGCTATCAGCCATTTTTGTCACATATATCTGATCCTTATCACAGACTGTGAGCAGAAGTACTGCAATATCTCATCCTCACAGAAAAGACTCCAAGATGTGACTTGAACGCTTGTCCCTGGCAGTCACGTGCAGTGGCCTGGTTGGTAAGCACTGTGATTATTTTCTGGCCTTCTTGGCAGCACCTGGAAGAGCACTTGGGTCCATCAGTTCAGGCATAAGGTGCAAAGGGCTAGATTGTGTGTATTAACATGCTAAACTTCTCTCAGTTCAGTGGGCTTCCATTTATCCAATGCAAGCTTGAAGCTTAGCTGAGCCAGGCACTAGTGTCCTCCTAAAAATGTCATCTTGTGGTCTTGCTGCCTGGAAAACATCCGTGCATATTGCCTTGAGAATTTCTGTCTCTGAACTGGGTGGAAAAGAGCTTAGTTCCACCATTTTAACAAACTTGTTACTTCAGTGTTTTCTCCAAAGCTGGGTTAGCCTGTAGTTAAGCATCAGGATTAGGACTCCAAATCTTTAGTCATCTCACATCCTTAAAAAATCTTTCAAAGCTTATAAGATTCTTCTTACTTTCCTAATTACCTACAAATAACATCCCAGAATGCCTTTCTGCTTCTTCTGATGACCATTTTCAGCTACATCTCACTTCAGAAGAGGTTTATTTGAAGTTTCTAGAACAGACAATGTTTGGAGTTGCAACATGGCAAAAAAGTGCTAAGAGTCTCTTCAAAACATAATTAACACCTATTTATCCTGAGTCTTGTAGCTTACAAGTGGCTTTACCAAGGACTCTCAAATTTTGGCCAAAGAAAGGTCTGCTAATGAGAAATGTCTGCAATACATGAAAAAGAAACAAGAGCATTTTGTGTTATGTTTTTGTTGTTGATGTTTGTGTTATTTATTTTTCTTGTCTGATTGTTGTTGGTTTTTTTTGGAGGATTTAAGGACTAGAGGTGGAGTTGCAAACACTGGAAGGAAAACAAAGAGCCCAATGGTGAATGATTGCATCTTCCTCTCGTTCCTCTGCTTTATAGCAGAACATGCTCTAAGAAAAAATGAAACTTGCTGCATTTCTGATTCCTGGAAGAAATATGGTATAGGACTGAAGCAACAAATCTCACTGAAATGTTTTCCCTGTTATTAGAAGAAAATCACAAATGCATAGCTTCCTCCTTTAAAAATCATATAAAAATACCAAATCAGTAAAGCATCCCAGTTGTGCACTTTCTTCCAGCTGCAGAGCTTTTAGTCCCCCTGCATTTTCCATTCACCTACGGAGATGCAGCCTGACAGGACTGCTGTGCACAGCTATTAGGTTTAATTGCCGTGGCTTTTTTTCTTTGCCTTTCTTTAACCAGAACATGTTTGTGGCTAAAAATAGTGCTATTCTTTTCTGATGCAGATATAACATCTGTAGGAGCTTAACAGGTTGCATACTGTTTGCCAGAAGAATAGTGATTTACAAAATATTTACAAGGGAACAACTCTCTTTGTCAGGAACCTAAGAGTTCTCAGCTAGGGCATTGTTTTAAATGATCAAATCATATTTGTGTGTTTTTTCTTCTAATTTTTACTCTATAGGACTTCCCCTCTTAAGCCCTCATTTCTTGTTTCCTTTTTTAAATTAAGTATTTTTATTGGCAAATGATGCATTTCTGCATACAGGAAAGAACAATGCGGACCTCATTAAACATAAATGGTCGGATAAAATTAGATTGTTACTGTTAAGCACTTTATATGCCCTATGCAAAGAATAGAGGACAACCCACAGACTAGAGGCATATGAGCTCTGGTGCCCAGTCCTGTGTCCCTGAATGGGAAATAGCTTTGCCAGCTCACCACTTTGAAAGTGAATACTTCAGGCCAGCTACCTATAGCCAGCTACATCTATTGCAGTTGACAGACTGTTTCTCAATGGATTTTTTGGCAAAGTGAACTCAAGGTTACTATGCTGTGAACGTGCTCTTACTGAGAGTAAACTAAAATTTGCTAGCAACACGACTCAGTCCATCACCACCTGCCAAATCTTTTTTTTTTTTTTCTATTTGTTATGGTAAATTAATTATCATATCAAACAACTAGCCTTCTTTTCTTCTCTCAATTCTTTTTCACACAATGTGCTTGATCTCCTGCAAGCTGGAGTGTGCCAGAAAAAGAATGACTTTTGTTTTCTACTAGAACATAACCCCAGTAATATGATGCCCAGAAAATAATTTAAAACTCCTTGGGGTATCTCTGTACCATGGTTCTCAGGGATAATAGAAATATTAATATTGTCATCTTAGATATCAAAGATGTGGCCCGACCTATGGGGTTCTCATCAGTAGTATAACAAGTCATCTTTTTGGATGTGTATGTATGCATGTAGTTCTAAAGTGCAATTTTTATGGCTTGTGATGAGAGCAGAACCAGCCTGGAAACCCCGAGGGAAGGCAGTCTCCTGCTCATGCCCAGAACAGGTGCCAGCAGTCAGTTGTGTGCCATTATTAAGGATAAACAGCTTGGGACCCAGACTCAGGGGCCTGATTCCTGGAAGCCCAGGCCTTTGCCACTGCGGCCTGGAAAGGTATAGTGACCCTGCGCTGCCAGCTCTGCCTAAGCTGTGTGAGAGCATGGGTGTGCTGCCTGCTAATGGATCACACTGTCCTTCAATCAGCCATCTCGCAGCTGGGCCTCGAGCTGAAGTAGGAGGCACATCTTCATTCCCAGCTAAAGCCAACAGGGAGGTGTTGAGGGAGATCGGGGAACAGAGACACCAGGGAGTGCTCGGGGTGGAGAGGGCTTCTTGAGCCTTGTTAACGTGACAACATGTGAAGATGAAGGGCTGGTACCAAGCTAAGGGAATTCAAATGATAGTGTGGGGAGGGAGGAAGCCGTATTCATGCCAGAAATGGCAGAAACTGGCTTGTGGAGACAAATGCAAAGATGCCAGATTGCTGAGGGAATAGGGAATTTGTGAGGCCTTTGACATTAGAAAATGCACTGTTAGGAAACACGCATGTGTATGATTAGCAAAGTCTGCTGGAAGATTTCTGTATGCTTCTTCTAATGTGCCCCTAAGGAACGTTATTATTTTTTTCAGCTGCTGATGTGATAGAATATTGTTAGCTGAAAAGAGCTTGTGGCCAAAACCCGTTCATCATATGATTAAGTATTTCAAAACAAATAGGTAGATTGGAAAACATGTGACGTTCTGCCAAGTATCTCAGAGCATAGGATACATTTCTCAGGCAAACATGATTGAATTGTACCTTGAGACCAGAGTCCTACATGCCAAGTACTGTTTTCAAAGGTCTTTGCAGCAGAGGTCTTGCTAGGATAGTTTCTATCTTCCTATATTACTCCAATTACAGCAAACAGCACTTCAAATCCTGAATAAAACCAACATTCAGCATTTTGTCTGTGGATTTTCAAGTTTTAATTTGCTTAAAGACCATGATGTTAGCATCCTGAAAAGCAGTGTAATTACACAGAGCATGAAGAGTCCGGCTGAGACCTGCTCAGGAGCTAATTTCAGAAGCCCAGGACTCCTGGAGTGCCAATGGACATATTAGAGGGGGTTGCCGTATTATCACTCTCCATAGCTTGTGTAGAAAATCGCACCTATCCTTTCACCAATGCAAAATTCTCCACAGCCCCTGCTGATATAATTCTGTTTGTGTCTGGAGGAAGCCTTGTCTCAGGATGAAGTGGTAATTTATTCTCCTTGGCTTTGGCCTCCCAGCTGAGCTTCCTCACAAGGGTGTAATTTAGGCATTATTCCACAAAGCACTTAGGTGTGCATTCAGCTTGGAGCATGTACGTTGTTCTCTTTACTTCACTGTGACCTCTGTCCAGGCGTAAAGTTAAGAATGCACTGAAATGTTTTGGACTGTGTGAGTTTATTTAGCTAGGTTTATAAAGGAAAAGATGCTTTTAAGCACCTTTCAGCATTGGTGCTTTAGCTGTGTTTGTGATGTTCCTAAGACTTCATTAAGGAAAACAAAATATTTTTTATAAACTGCAAGGCACACTTGATGTTGTACTATCTAGCTCTTGGAACCTGGAATTAGAGAAACAACCTGCAATGCGAAGGATTGGAGCTGTCCATTTTTCAGGCTCTTCCTAAAACTAAACACATTTGAAAGTCTCCAGAAGGGAGCTCTTCAGATGGTTAGCACATTGTATCAATAGGAACGATGATTGTTATTGGTTGCTCCATGTTTTCTGGAGTGTTTCTACAGGTTTTCAATTTGCAGCTATTACAATTATACTAATTATGCACATAAATATACCCTGCACTTGTAGACAGATTTCCTTTTGTTTGAGAAATGTACATACTAATGGAATCTTTTCAGTACAAATTAAGCTAACATGAACTATTTAAGTTAATTTATATAATAGACTTGAGCTATGAAGCTTAGCATTTTGGTCTTGAATATAAACAAGAATGTCTGGGAGTGCAGTTGCTACTTGTGTGAAGCCTCCCTACTGTGAAGAGGTAGTGAAGTTTTGTTTAGATTTTTTTTTTTTTAAGTTTACATTTATATCTACACAAAATAAGATCTACACAAAAAAGCCTACACAAAATATAATATCTGTAGATGTATTTTGGTAGAAATACTATTCAGATCCCTCCCCCCCCCCCTTTTTTTTCCCAAGATGTTAGACCTGTGAACTGCAAACATTTCAGAAGTTTGTTGTGGTTATACAAACAGCCTTGCCTATAAGCAGATAAGGAGAATGGGCATAAGATACCAGCACAAAAGGCTACCTCCTCCCTCCTCTTTCTTCCAGAAATAGGAAAGAACCCAAGTCATAAGGAGAGAAATCGCATTAGAGGCCATAAAACTGCCCACTGATCTTAGCACTGGGAGAAGGAGGGACTTCAGAGTAGTTTCCTCTTGTTTCCTTTTATGCTTGACCTCCAAGATATCCACCCACCTCTCTGCCAAGGACAGGAGGAGGGAAATAGCAGTGTGTAGAGACTGTGCAGAGATCAAGGAGAGGGAATAGATCAAGGCCACAACAAAGTAGGGTAAACAAAAGATTAGCAATGGTCTGTAATGCTAGCAGTTCATTGTCTGAAACAGACTGGGATTTCTCTCCAACAGAGCCCTGCACTGAATAATTACTAATTATCTCAGAGATCCAAGAGTTAGAAAAAAAAAAAAAAAAAAAAAACGGAAAGAAAAGAAACACACAAACAAAAAGTTCTAATTACACAGGAAGTGTTTGACTGGAGAGATTTACTCAGCATTGGTTATTACTAAGACAATCCACTGTGCCTGAATTTCTGTCTTTCCATAATTATTATCAAATATTTCCCTTTGTTTTGATGTATGTGATTGTTAAACACTTTCAGGATTTTCTGGAGTAGGTCTGAAGCAGCACTATAGGGTCAATACATTATGTGATTCTTGGTGTCACTTGGATCTGCAGGTTTTGGTAGCACTGATCAACAATGAACAATGCTTAGATAAATATGTAGCCCCAGGCTTGTCTTTGCATTCATATTCTGTGTTTATTTAAGGTTACAGCTCATTTTATTTCTTCTCTTTCTGTCTATAATTGATAATACATCTCTAGAGTAATCTTCTAAGATATATCCTTGTGTGATCCAAGCTTACATTGGTGTTCTTTAGTGACATTGACTTTCTCTTTCTGGTTTTCCTCACATCATTCTCATTTTTTCCCATCACTTTTTTTTCCTCCTCTTTATTTATTTAAGTACAACTCAAGCTTTTTTTTTTTTTTTTTTTTTTTTTACCACTAAGTTTGAATTCAGAACTCTCACACTGGGAATCACTCCCTATTTCATCACTTTGGCTTTGTGCATTTCATCCTCTGGAAACAGCTGTATCTTTCCTGACCAGTTTTTATGATATCAGGTTGCTCTCTACCCTTCTGCAAAGGGAGCTATCCTCGTCTGCCTTGCCCTTCTGCTACTTAAACAAAAAGGCCCCCACCTTTTTTGATGTGGTTCTCTATCATTGCTTAGATGACAGAGATAAGTCTGCTCATGACCCAGTTCTGCTGGAATGCCAGTGAGACACCTTCATGTTTTAGTGCTTTCAAGTGCATTGAGAGAATGTTGGCATAAGAATAGTCGGTTGTTATTTTAATACAAAAAGAGGTCAGTGTATCAGTGGAATTGGTTGCATTTGTATTTCTTCCCAAACATCTTTTTGCATCTCAGTGTGTCTTTTAGAGTGTAAACTCTACTGGATGAAGACTCCATTCATGGCTGTTCTGTACAGTAGCTACCAAATACAGCCTAATTTAAACCAGTGCTTCCAGGTGCTGCTTTAACTTTAATAATAATAAAAGACTGTTTGTAACTGATAGCACTAAATTCTATTTCATTTCACCATTATTGCATGCTGCTATTTTGTCTCCCTGGCTTTTCTTCCCCCACCCATTGTCATTTAAAACAAGGAACACTCAGTCTGTAGGGATGGATGTTAACATGCAAATTCAAAAGAAAAGTCACTTGCTCTGTTTAACATTATGAACTGATGCTTTAAAAAATTATCTGCTTCAGTGCTAATTCTACCTTGTGATGGAAGAAGTTAGGCTTAAATATGTAAAATGCAGTGAGAGGGCAACAGCCGCTATCAGTAGCCTGGAGAGGTTGTCTTGTTTGCTTCAGAATAATTGCATGACCTGCCTCTCAAAGCCAGCACTGTTCAATTACTAAACTACCTAGAAACAGAAAAGAGCACTGTGGAAACCAGCCAGTGGTTTAGCTGAGGAGGAGCTGCAGATGACACCTTGCAGGAACTTTGGAAGCTTAAAAGGAGCTTGCAGGAAAGATAGCGTCCTTTTGGTTCTCCAAGTAGAAGTTTTTAGGGATGTAGACACCTAAGAACCTAGAAATTACTGTTCCAAGACTGCTGAAAGATGAAGACCAAGTCCAAAATGCTCAGAAGCTGAAATTGCTATCTTATGAATAATGTGTGGCACAATGGGGAACAGTCTGTGGACAGCTTTACAAGGCATGTGCTAATAGTAATAACATCTTTCATGCTCTCCAAAATGCATTCATCAATAAATGTTTTATATCGATTAATAAGAGAAAGGTAACTCCTAAATTCTGCAGAGGAAGGGTAGCAGGGTACTGACTTGAAGAATAACAAACATCCCTTTCTGCTTTCCCTTCCAGTAGTATTTATGCATAATGGATATCTTTAAACAGTCCAAATTTCATGGTTCGTAGAATGAAGCCTCTGTGGACTGTGCCACCACTACAGCTTATGTTTAAGAGACAGTTCAGTATCTTTTCAGATAAGTCTGTGGACTTAAGTAAAGAAGTCCCTCATTGAAGTAAAAAATAGCAATTGTAGCCCATGCTAATTACATTATACACTCTCCAACAGCTGATAGCCATTGACCTGTATGGAACATTTCCAGTTACAAACTGATTAAAAGTGCTTCAGGCGATCATTCTGCTTTACCGGGAAGCACTGATGCCTAATGTAATGATCTGACCAATGCTAAGCGAATGCAAAGCCCTCTAAGCAGAGTGGTACAAATATAGACAGCCAAAAGGCCATGCACTATATGCTTATCAGCTGTGAATGCTGAGAGCAGGTTTCACAGTCATGAATAATACTCAGCTGGCTTAGTCATCTTCTGCACACTTACATGTAGCTGAATGTACAGTGGCTAATTTATTTCTAGGCTGAACCGGATGCATTTTCTACATCTTAGTTTCCTGGGTGGTGCAAGATGTTACGTTTACACCCTTTTTGAACTTTGTAAATGGGTGAACAGCATGATTGGGAAGTCATTGCTCTGTTCATGGCAGCTCAATCATTTAATCTCTTCCTTCAGCCCTTTGCTAATCCTGGGTTAGAAAGACATGAAAGACTGGGGACCCTAGACTGTAGTTTTGTGCATACAGAAGGTGTTTCCCCTTTCCTGCCAGTAGTCCTTGAGGAGATTTATGTAAAATGTAGGTATTTACATAATTAGGATACATATTTAAGGGCCACTAAACATGAGAATGTAACTATGTTTGACATACTGTAGAGCCCTGAAGGCTTTAGAAACTTAGATTTGTTGTATCTGAATAATGTAGTTGTCATAAATTGATGTTACCCTTTTCTGTATCTGCATGTACAGATTTGACAGGGTAAACCAGAGATTGCCATATGCTGTATGCCATGCACCAAGACATGAACATTTCTACAGGTTGTTTTGGTTCTTTATAAACCAGTCTTCAGTAACGTACCTTATGCTACGTAAAGGTGATACATATCTTTCTCCATTACCAATGCCGCTATGGATGCTTAGAATGCATGCATTTATAAACCATCCTCTTAATTCTCTATTATCTTCAAGATGCCAGTTTTTATTTTTTCCTGTTGTGCACTGATAAATATATATATATATTTTTTTTTTCATTTTCTTACTAAACTAGAAAAAAAGAGCAAGGATAACAAATTTAGATTATGTAAATATTAAAAACATGTCAATAATGAGGTAATCTCCATTATCAGTGTTTGTGTCTGTTTTATATTAAGTGGTAAAAAGAAAACCCTCTGCTTGAAATTTCCAGATAGTAATTATTCTTGCTGGGAAAGAGAAAATGGTTACAAATGATCAGTTTTGGTGAGTGTTTCACAATCAAGCAAATGTAAGTGAGGAGGAGACAGAAGAGCACAGCAATAAACAGAGACAAAGATTCTGACATTCTTGTTTGCAGTTCAATAGTTTCCTTGCTTCCTAGCTCAATGCAAGTCAGATCAACTCCCTCACTTCATTAATCCTTTCACATCACTTATATTACAGTTGCTGCTGTTGTTGATCAGAAAAGCCAGAAAACAGGGTGAAGGGATGAGTAGCAGGTTGTGAGGAAAAGCTTAACAATTTCAGAGCTGTTTGGAAATGGTCAGGAAAAAATTAATATCCCCATCTGTTTTTGTCTACTTCTCTTGACCAGCTAGGATTTTATTTAGTTTTAAGATGTACGCATTTGGTTATGGAGTCTAATGGGTACTTAATCCCTAAGCTGAGTCAAGTGAGATATTCAGCCCTCTCTACAAGTATCAGAATGGGGCAGTGTCCATTTCCCATTCCTGTTCAATCAAAACAGATTCTCGATGACATGCATGTTATGTAAACTCTTTCTGTTTGGTTTTGTTGATTTTCTTTCCTTATTTATTTATTTATTTTCAAGAAGGTTCTGGCCTGTTGCTATAACAACTTTGTAGCTTCACCAGAGTAACAAACAGCTACCCCAGACCATCATAGCTCAGTTCTAACCCTTTTGCTATGTCCTGGATTTCCTTTCAACAGCAGTTTTACATAAAATGCACTGAAAATTCAGGTTGCACTCCGCACAAATAAAAGTTTCAAGCAGACAGTACTCAGAAAAACTGTACATCCTTTGCAGCTTTTCCACATTGGTAGTTCACGGTGTTAGAGAAAAGGTTAGAGTTTGGCATATAATTTTAAACAAACAGCATATATTCACACTGTGAAATTCAATTACATTATTGTGTATTTTTTTTTCCTGTTGTATCTTAAATTATCTAGGCAATCACTTACTCAGTTATAATTAAATCCATAAGCAAGAGAGAATGAGTTGCAAGATTATGCAACATCCATGCTTAGGACTTTTTGTCATTGGAAAACAAGCAGTGAGGTAACATTTCTGTGGCTGATAGGAAACTGATATATCTTTTTTTCCTTGGAGTACCTGATTCAGATTCCTGAAGTACATATTTTACTACAGCATCTGGGAGATGGAGAGCACTTTGCTTTGTGTGGCTCCAGAAAATCATATAGAAGCCCCAGAGTAACAAACTTGGTCTGTTACTTTCCTGTCCACAGAGGATCTCAGTTTGGCAAGGCAGTAATTATCTTCTGTCTCCTGACACTAGGAAGAGACAAGTGCAGGCCATGAACTAGCACTATCTCATATGTGGTAATATATAAATAAACTCAGAGGACCTTCCAGCTAGAGGAAGGTGTCACAGCATGTTTTTTTTCCAGCTAATTCCTTCTTTGATGTCATTGTTTTCCAGCAGATGCTCTTTGCTCTTTATGGGATTTGAAAGAAAGGCCAGTATAGATCACAGTCTTCTGTAATACATCCTTTGACTTGTAAACCAGTTGGGTTAGCTTTCTTTCTAATTTTCTGTTCAGTCTCTGTAGGTTTCTTTTGGAGCATAGTAATTTTTTTTTTTTCTTCTCTAAATAGATTGAAATTAGAGTTGTCTTTTGTGTGCGTGTGTGTGTAAAAAGTGAGATTGATTTAGAAAGTACTCATTAGTTCAGGAAAAAAGAACATTTAAGTCCCAATAATGAAACAGCAGAGCTTTCATTTTACTTTATAGTCTTTTAGTGGCACTCTTAGGCATGGACATCTAAGGATCAGTTTCTTTCTTTGTTGAAATGGGATTTGACTCATAGACCTTTTGGAGGACCTAACCATGAGCTTACTCACATGTGGGTTCCTGCAGGTCTCTCCTATTTGATGATGTTGTACTTTGTGTGTAACACCTGAGTGTTCACTGGACCTGGAATTGGAGCTCATTATGTAGGTGAATATCTTAATCACCTGGTGACAGAATTAGCTTCAAATTTACTTCCTAATGGCTCTACAAGTATTTGAGTATTTAAAATCTAATAGAAGAACAAGAATATAGACTGACTTAAAGGTGCTACAAAATACCCTTCAGAATACCCTGTCAGGGACACTTGTCTGAGAGACCTGAATTTGAATTCAACTTCTACAACTAAAGCCAGCTATCATCTCTGCTGGATGACCTCCTGGACAGAAAAAAAAAAAAAAAAAAAAAAAAAACGTAACACCTCTCTTTTTGCTTTCTTTCTTTCTTGTACTGGGTGGGAACAGTTCAAAGTCTAGCTTTCCACTTCTGTGATTGCATTGAAAATGTTTGAAGTGGCAGATGACATTGACTGTTGTCTCATTAGCATCCTCTCTAGTGGTCATTTTATAGTTATTTTGATTAATTCAGGTTGGAGATTCAAGAGAGGTAACTTGTTGGTCTATATGTTGGTGTACTGCTAGCATGGGCAGTTTTCCATCCATATTGGTACTAGTACAGAGAAAGAGGCAAAGCAAGACTTGTGTGGCTCTCACTCTCCTGCTCAGGTTTGGGTAGGGAAGAGGAAGTGGATTGAAGTGCAGTTGCAACATTTCCATGTGTCTGGCTTCCAGAGAATAGAAGAAGCAACAAGAAAAAACTGTCTGCTTCTGTCACTGTTCTTCTCATTTGGAGGTGACATATAGAGAAGAACCTCAACGATCCCATAGGATCCTTCTAGACAAACTGTTGATGTATGATGAGCAGACAGAGAGGTGGTTTGCAAGCTGACTGAATGGCTGGGTCCAGAGGATAGTGGTCAGTTGTGAAAAGTCTAGTTGGAGGCCAGTAACTAGCAGTGAACCCCAGGGGTCTTACTGGATCCAATCCTGTGTAACTTTATCAGTAATAATCAGATGATGGGGCAGAGTTTGGAGGGAGGAGTAGCTGATACATCAGAGGGTCATGCTGCTGTCCAGAGGGACCTCAACAGGGATGAGAGGAACCTCATGAAGTTCAACAAGGAAAAGTGCAACGTCCTGCAACTAGGGAGGAACAACCACAGGTACCAGGACATGCTGAGTGCCACTCATCTGGAAAGCAGCTTGACAGAAGAGGACTTGGGGCTCTTAGTGGACACACAGTTGAACGTGGGCTGCATTAGGCAAAGTACTGTCAGCAGGTTGAGGATCCTTCCCCTCTACTCAGCACTGGTGAGGCCACACCTGGATCACTGTGTCTGGTTATGGGCTCCCCAGTACAAGACAGAGATGGAGCTGCTGGAGAGAATCTGAGAAAAGGTCATGAAGATGATGAAGGGACTGGGGCATCTCTACTATGAGAAAAGTCTGAGAGTGCTGGGACTGTTCAGCATGAAAAAGAGAAGGCATGGGTGGGATATCATTATTGTCTATAAACACTTGAAGGGAGGATGCAAAGAGGATGGAGCCAGGCTCTTTTCAGTGGTGCCCAGTGACAGACCAGAGGCCCTGGGCACAAAATGGCCCACAGGAGGCTCCCCCTAAGCTCCAGGCAGCACTTCTGTGCTGTGCAGGAGAGGAGCCCTGGCACAGGCTGCCCAGAGAGGCTGTGGGGTCTCCTCCTTGGGGATCTCCAAAAGCCGCCTGGAGATGGGCCTGGGCAGCCTGCGCTGGGTGGCCCTGCTGGGGCAGGGCTGGGGCCTGGTGGCCTCCAGAGGGCCCCGACAGCCTCAGCCCCTCTGTGATTCTGTGAATCTTTTGTATGTCTGAGCTAACTACCTTACACATGGACAATGAAAAAAGGCAAAGTGAAGCTCTGAAGTACTGTCGTGACATTTCCAAAATGTTGGCATTTCTTGGTTCTCGCGCTGAATTGATAATAAAAAAACAGTTAATTCCATTGTTGTCTTTTTATGTCCCACAGCAGAAGTGATCTACATTTTCTCATACATTTTTCTGAATTAACAGATACTGAGTTAACTTCTGAGTTTTGAAGACAGACAAAGTAGGGAGAAAGGGCAAAACTGTGTTATATTTAGCATGGCTAATCGGAGCAGAAAAATGCTCACTTAGAATTTTACAGAGTTTTCTAATGTCTATAAATCATGTCTGTGTAAGTAAATTTATATTTTTACTTACAAGCAGATTGCTTGTGATCATGTACTTTGCACAGCTCTATCAAAATCATTTTATGTTGTGTGTAGCTGTATTAATTTTGCCTTATGTCCCTGCTGGGGTAGCTTACCACAAAGAAATTGTAGCAATCGTAGTTAATGAATAAAACATAGCAAATCGTGCCTCCAGGTTTGTTTGTATTTGCTTGTTTGTTTGTTTGGTTTGGTTTTCCCTGGTACTATTTACAAGAGGGTGATGAACACTACCGTGAATTTGTCTCTTTGGTTTGCCTGAAGCATTCAGTTTGATCTACAGATGCTTGATAAAACTCACTCAGCATCAGTACTGCAAGACTGCCTTCCTATGTTAACCTGTTTTCACAGGGAGGTAAATGTGTATCCTAGCTCCTACCTTCATCCTCATATTTAGGCTGGTCCTGGTTTTCTCTGCATGTTTGTAAACAAAGGTAAAATTCAGATTCGGTTGCTGTTCCTGGCTACGAGTGCTCTGATGCAAGGCATGTTTTACATCAGTGTTCAGATTATGCAGTTCTCTGCCAGCCTGCTCTGCACACAACAGACAGCACGGGAACCTCGTGCAAAGGGGCAGAAGCACAGGAGTGGTTAGGGGGATGTCAGACTTGTCCTGGGGCGCTTCTCCAGAACTGCCCTGATCTCTGATGTGTATACTCTGTGTACATTCATTCTCAATTTGTTTTCAGATGGAACAACTTGCTTTAAGCCCTTGTCTCCAGACAACTGGTGAAAGTCCCCCACCTGTGTCAAGCATGTGCAGTGCTGGGCAGCTGTTCTTGGTGTCGTACAGCAGCAGACACACTGCGGCTGTAGTGTAATTACAATTATACTAATATTACCGTATCAAACAGGCAGCATTATTTTCAGCTTTTTGCCTGAATTAGCCTGCTTCCACAGTAGTTGAATTACTGGCAGCCTTACAAGCTCTTGCATTCAGCGTGGAGCTTCTAATTTCCTTTGCTACTGTGGCCAGAATCCTGCCAAAGTTCCTGTCTTCTTTCTGTCCTTCTTCCCTCCCTCTCTTAGTCCCAATCTCCTGGCAGCCACCAGCAGAAGTCAACTCAGAGCTGAACCTGTTGCAAGCCAGAATCTTGCGTGGTCTGCACTGCAGTTTTGCCTATAGATGGCTGCTCTCATGCTTGCCTTCTGTAGCACAGACAAATCTTTCCACTGTGTTTATCCTGAACAAATTCCCCCAAGCTAAGATACTCAGGAACAGCTGGCTGGAGTGCCTTTTCACGGTTTCTAAAGGTCACTCCCATAGGATTGCTTTTTTTTATGTCTCCTCACTAGACTTCCTCATGAGGAGGCACAGAGTTGATACAGTATTGGTCATCCTTTGTCCCAGTACTAAATCATATTGCCTTTTTCAAATTCCAGAAGTTCATTCAAGAGCTCTTTGATATTTATTGTCAAAAAAAAAAAATCATCATATGCAAAGTTGCCTTAGTTGGACTACAGTTTATGATTCATAGAGTGTAATTTTGCCCTTCTGTTTAAAAGCTTTTCTCCAATCCATCCAACACTTCATTTATCAGATTTTAATGACTATGTAAAATGAGTGATGCCTGACAGATACATTTCTGATATTAATTTGCATAATTAATTCTATGTACAATTAGCTAGAATGACTGAACCTTTTCCTGCTGTTCTTTTTGGCTCTGTTTTGTGGCTTTTCAAAGATTACTTCTGGATACAAGAGATAAATAGGATATAAACACTCCTGTATTCTCCAGATATACATATGCTTCAATAATTAAACTCATAATTTTGTGTGTTTTAGGTCATAAAATAGTTACCAACTGTTATGTCAATCCAATAAAGTTTATATTTTGATTCCATTTCACACCTGGAAAAAGCTGGTGTGCTTAAAATATCATAGAGATATTAGGAACTGATAGGCCTACCTATTCAAGGCATAGGCATTCAGAGAAATCACTGCCCTCTTGGAAGACTTTGGCAATGAGCTAATCAGGAAAGTAAGTGTATAGCCTATCAGTGCATATATTGTCAAGAATTATTTCTTTGGATTTTACAGGTTTGGGAGCTCAGTTTCCCATTCTGATAAGTTATTTTGGGGTTGTCTGCGTAGAAAAGTTGCAAGTTCACAGACGTAATGAAAAAGTGTTGAATCGGTTAAGTATTTCTTTTCATCTTTTATCTAATTTTTCTTTTGACTTATATATAAAGAAAAAAAATGAAACCCTGATAGAGAAACAGCAGGGGCTTTTTCTATGACTAAGTGTGATGGTTTTACTGTGCTGGGCTGCAGAACTCCACCACAACTGCTCTCTCACTCCCTCTCCTCAGAAGAAGAGGAGGAGAAGAAAGTACACAGAAAATAAAAACAAACAAACTACTTATAGTTTGAATTAAGGATAATTTAATTAAAGGGAAAAGGAAAAGGGAGAAAAATAAAAATAAATATATAAATAAAATCAATCAAAGGCCACACGGAAGCACTGAGAGAGAGAAGAAATTACTCTCTACTTCCTATCAATGAGTGATGCTCAGCCACATCTTGGGAATCAGGGCCTCAATATGCACAGTGGTTGTTTGGAAGGACAGATATCTTCGTAACAAGAGCCCCCCTCCCCCCCTCCCTTTCCCTTTCCCACCTTTTATTAGTGAGTGTGACACCACAAGGTAAGGAATATCCCTTTGGTTGGTTTAGGTCAGCTGCCCCGGTGATGTCCCCTCCCCACCTCTTTCCCACCCTCAGCCTGCTGGCTCTGGGGGGGGTTGGAGGGAGTCCTGATGCTGTGCCAGCACTGCTCAGCAATAGGCACAACACTGGTGTGATACCACTGCTGTTCTAGCTACACGTGCACAGCACAGCTCTGTATGGGCTGGTGCAGAGAAAGTTAACTCCATCCCAGCCAGACTTTGTACTCTTAAGTAGAGAAAATAGAGCAGAAAGTGGGAGAAGTTACACAGGAGACATAAAATTTGGTTGATATCAAACTTTGTGGCCTGTGCTTTTGCCTGCTACTTATAACTCAGCTATTTCAGTCTAATGTATCTGCAACTTTTGCTCATCTCTTTTCCTTCTTGTTTGTTTATTTCATTCTGTATTAATTTTGCAATAGATGGACAGAGTTGAAGTCCCTTGCTCGATTACAGGCATCTAGCATCCCTTTAGGTCCTGCAGGTATTCCCTCTGGCCTCCAGGTACAGTCCCAGGTAGGGAGTAGGTCATCTGATGGTCAAGTATCCTATCTGGCAGTATTCTGCAGAAGTCTTAGAGAAGAAGAAGAAGAGAAGTAGTTTTCTGTGTCTTGATAACTGAATCTTGCCTACAAGTACCAAGGGGACATGTGAATTACCTTCCAGGCCAGCCAAAGGCACTGTTACAAGGTGCTGTGAAGCACAGGAGCATATCCACCAAGATCTGCCAGAGCCCCCAGAGTGCAGAAATGTGCTAGCACCAGGAGAATTAATTTTAGTGTTAAAATCCATTCACCTGTACATATTAACACCTACTGTAATAAATTGCTTGGCAGGCAGTTTATTTTTTACCCCAATTATGCCTCTACTATGGAAATCCTTGTGTGGCTTTTTGATTAATAAGTCCTCCAGTCCAAGAGTTAATTTCTCTCTGGAAATAGAGAGAAACCGAGGTTGGACATAGGGTCTGGTTGTGAATCTTAATTTATTCTGTAATGTTAATTATTTTATCACTGAACTGTTTATTCACTTACCCTTTTTCCCTGCAGTAAATAAAAGAAAGGGTTTCCAGTAAATACAAAAGTACAGCTTCAGATAGTCTAACAAAAATAAGCTAATGATTGTTTGCACAAACTATTTATTTACCATCTTAGAATGAAAATGGAGATTGCAGTTGTGAGATGACAGCACACAAATGCTTGTCCAGTAATCCATGAGCCTGTCTGGCAACTATAACTGCCGGAAACAATTCTAGCTGGAGAAGTTGCATTATTTCTTTATTTCTGCAAGTGGATGTGTTGAATGAAAATTTTGTAGAGGCACACGGTCTACCAGAAGAGGCTAGTTATCTTTCTAGTTACTTTCTTGAGTGGTAAGTAGATAATAGATGATCCAATTTACTAACTTTTCAGCTCTAGAAATATATTAAGGGGCTGAAATGGTCAAGCATTGCTTGCTATTACATGGTGAAAATGCAGCAGGAGTAAAACTGCATCTGCAATAGACATTCAGTTCACATTCTGTAGTACTTAGCTCAGAGGTGGCTTTGTGTCGATGTTATTTAGTCCAAGCTGAGTAACTTTCTTGGGGAAACTGAATCAGGAGGTTCATATAAGGTGCCTAAATTACAAATTCATTTGTCTTAGATTGCTTACGCAGTCAATGGAAAGAGAAGTTCATCTCCAGAGGATTCAGCTTGCCTAATGTCTAAATGGCCCTATGGAGTGGCTTGTCTTTCTCCACTGGCCTAGGGCAATTCTATGTCTCACTCATGTAAGTGCCTAATATTCAGTGGGGTGAGCCTGGTCCTAAGGACTTATGCTCTCAAAACAAGTAATAGATGTTTTCTTTTTCTTTTCTATGTCATTCATGAAAAAGAAAATGCAGTAGTCAAGCAGCATGTATTCAGAGTTATTATCCATACAACAAAATGCAAGACTGGCTACGTTTCAGATGTTTATAATAGTAGCGTGTAGTATTTCGTTCCTTGGAAGCTTTTGCCTCTTGAATGTCCAGCAATATTTTGTATTTTTGGCTGTGAAGGAGTTTTTCAATGATCACAAGTTTTCAGAATATGCAAGCTGTAACCACAACATGCAATCAGATTTTTCTGCTTTAGAAGTTGTCACCAATATATTCTCAGGAGGGGTCCAGGGCTTGAGTATTCTATTATGAATGCAATATAGTAGGACTAAAATCCAGCAGAGTGTCCTGGGCAAAGCTGTCATGGGGTGCCATTCCTGGGAAATCAGGTGTTACCCACCATCCACTTGAGTCAAATGTCTTTCCATTGCCCTTACTGCATGTTGTCTCAAATTATGAACTTTGTTGTTTGTTTTTTTTTGTTTGTTTTTTTGTTTTGTTTTTTTAAATAACAGGAAAAAAAATAGGGAAGGGAAGGGGAAAGAGGCAGGTGTAAAGAGGAAAGGAAAAAAGGTTTGGAATAAGAAAACTTGAATTCATATTAAGTAGCCAACAACCTACTAGAAGGTTCAGATTTTTATTTTTATTTTTTAAAATCTGGTTGCCAACAGTTACAAAGCATTCGGTTCATGAGTCATCCTGTGTCAAGTCTCCAGTAGAGTGAAAATGTTCTTTTTCTTGAAAGATAGGAGATTGGTTACTGCAAGGTTGCAAGCTAGTGTTTGGCTGCCAGATTCTGAGAGCTCTGAAAAAAAAAAAAAAAAGAAAAAGAAAACCTTGAGCACTAAATGACCTATAAGTAACATGCTGAAAGACACTGTATTGTGGACTAAAATTATTTTATAAAGAGTCACTGAAAAAAAATCCTAAGAAATCCTTGTACAGTAAGTACTAGTTATTTTGTTCACTCAAAAAAAAATGCTTATCCACTTTCTAAATTAATTTATATCACAATCATTATTTATATTCCTAGATTTGGACAGGCTTTCTCATACTTTTAATATTTATACTTCAGAAAAAATAGGTTTCCATGACTTCTTTAGAGATTTCAGAAAAAAATAAAAACCCACACAACTATTTTACTTTAATTAAGGTATACTTTCAAGTGGCAAACATCAAAGCGACAATGCAAAGGTTATAGCTATAGCTAAAATTATATTAAATTTTACAGACTCTAAGTAAACAATGTCTATGACATAGAATTTTCTTTTTACTTTCATTTGATTTTTTTTTTCCCTTTAAGAGTCAAAAGAGAAATCTCCTAGTAGTCATCACCACTTATTTTCTATCCTGCTTATAATATTATCATTTATTTTATGAAATACAAAGGGAGAACTTGTACTGGTATCAGTTTAAAGGGATTTACATAATTTATTAGTAGCCTCACTGTTCATGTCTGTTGTCAGATCAGCACTGCATACTAGTGAAATGTATCCCGATTTCACCATCGTGTTTATTGGTGCCCCCAATTTACAAAAGTTATTTGACATATAAGTGCTGTTTTTATCCACATCCACTTTTGGTGAGCTCTTGTGATTATCTGTATTTCCAATACGAGTAACATCAGCAAACCACCTGCTGTGAATATTAGAATACTTTTAAGACAATAGAAATATTCTGAAATAGTTTTTCCAGAGCTAAAATAGTTTATTTTCTGCAAACTTTCTGAGTATTTTCTAAGGACCGACAGCCCACAGGCTATCAAAGATGGATGCAAATATGCGTGGGAGTGCAGAAGGGAAAAATATGAAGTATTTTTGTCATAAGGAAAACTATTTGGCAGGAAGACAGTCTTTAAATTAGTGCCAGACAGATTATATTGGTAGACAGAGATCACATAATAGTCCAAAACTACCAGAAGAGGCCAGATGCAAGAAAGAAATGTGTTTATTCCATGTTTATGGGGATGCAAATGATGTGCACTTGTGTACGTCAGATATCCTCAGAAGCCCATGGAGTTTCGGGTTGTTTCTTCACTAAAACTGCCACAATCAAAATTGGACAGATAGGCCAGTTTGATGAATGTACTTTTTTTTTAATCTAAAAAAGTTTCTTTTTAATCAAGTCTGCTTTAACATTTTCAGCCTGCTGATTTAATTGAACAAGTAGACAGGCAGATAGCAGTTCACAAAGTCAGTGTGTCCTGTTGAATGCTTTCATTCTGCAGCTGCTAATACTGCCAATTTATGTCAGTGACAAAGTAAAGTGCTGATAGGAAGGTGAGCATTAAAAATGCAAAAACATCACATCAGTAGTGCATATAAACAGTGTTCCTATTTTTTATGAGAAATACAATAAAATCTGCATAGCAGGCTGACAGCTCCACTGCCCTCAGCTATCACATACATCTCCCTTGCTTTAGCCAAGTTGTATCATTGCCTTTATACAGATATTCATTGTGTCAGCTGACATTTTACTGCTTTCTATTTTTTGCAGTCTGAAATGGCAGTCAGTGATTCTGAAGGAAAGAGGTGTTTTCACCTGCTACCCACAGCTAATGCATTAAGCTGAAGAGGTTTGCTGTTGTGGATCAGACCACCTCTTTTTTAATTCATTTTGTTTCTAAAAATAATAATAATGAAATCTTTAAATGGTCCTGTTGTTGCTGTATTCTGGCTCTTGTACGAGCAAGAAATGAGCAAATCTGGGAATTTAACCACACACTTCAGTCAATTACGCACTGATGTTTTCCTGGATTGGAAACCCTGAAATGGTAGCGCAGCTCTAGGAATGAGCTGATTCAGCCCTTGAGTTCAATACACAGGCAATTAGGAACTCATTTGTTTACTCTTTTTTTCTATTGTAAGTATAAATAACACCATCTTTCCTTGTTCTGCATCCACAGGGTGTCAGTTACTTTTACATCAACACTGACTTAAATCTCAAAAAGTTGAAGTAAAAAATTAAAGGTTTTACTAAAACATATTTCATGCATAACAAAAATCTATCAATATGTAAGCAGCCTTTGAGCATGTTTCTTTTCATCTTTTCCATCCATCTGGTACTTAATAATGTTTATTCCAGACAGAATCAATTTTGTAAATACTAAATAATGTAATTGATTTTGTGAATATTAATTAATTATTACAACTGTAACAGCGCATGTGTGGATATTACTGTGATGTGATTCCTGCAGTTTGATAACATACAGGGTCTTGCTATCGTTTTGGTGAGAAAGAGAAATTAATGAATTTGGATTTTGGTCCAGTCCTGTTTATTTGCAAAGGAAATGCACACAGTCAACAACTCTGTGTGAAGTCCTATTTTCCCAGTCGCACTGTGCATGAACTGCAGGAATCTCCCTTGTATTCAGCAGTAAGTCGGTCATTGCTACAAGCACTCTACCCAAAAAAAACCACGTGGGTGTTGGCTTTCTCCCAGGGCTACACACAGAGTTCTTCTTGTTGTTCGTGTGTTTTTACCCTGGTACTTCCATCCTTTCATATATAATTATATGAAAGGATGAAATGATGAAAACTTATAATGAAATTAAAGTCCAGCATTTGTATTTTCAAACTGTCAACAGACTCTGGTATAATAACTAACTTTACTTGCTGAGTTGAATCATGTGTAAGGTGCAGTCCTCCTAGTATTTTGTCTATTACTAAACAAAACAGCATTTAATTCCTCCTTTTTTGATCCAAACTTAGCATGCTTGATATACCTATTAACTTTCCCAGGACTATAATGAATTCTTATTGTAAATAGCTTTTAACGTAATAAACAGACTAATAATAAACTTTTCTCTATATACATTCCTGAATGTTTACTTAACCCATGAGCACGACTTCCTGATGGTGTTTTTGTTCATTAATGCTGTGTTTTCTGTTTCTGAGGGAGCTTCCACCCCTCACTGCCTGGGTTGTCCCACCTATCAGTGCAGTTATAGCACTGTGAAGTGGGGCAAGCAAAACCCTTTCTGGCTCTGCAGCGAGGGGAAAGAAGGAATTGCTAGGGAGAGGGTTGGTTGTCTCCTTCAGTAAGACATGTACAGTGTAATGGACATCTCAGACATCTTGAGAAAGCATCTAGATACCTGCCAGTGTGTTAGTGAGGAGCTCTTCCTGGGTTATCAAAATCAGACGTGTCTCACATAAAAATAAAATAAAATAATAAATAACTATAAAACATTTGGAAAAATTTCATCCATCCTTTCATCAGAAGTCTGGGTTCTATGGTAAAAGCATACCTGTGAAAATATTGTATCTCCTTTCAACCCAACTACTTGCCAGGCTTCTTAAAGACAGTGCATTAGGGTTTGTTTGCTTGTTTGTTTTTTTCCTCTGACTTCGGTGAAGGGAAATGACAGATAAATATTTTCAATTTCAATCTGTATTGTCTATGGGTGTCATACTGTGTTCCTTTTATTTATTTTGGTTTAAAATGTGTCAGCTAGTGACACTGTGCCATGTGATGGTAATGGATAATCAAACCAGAACATTTACTTCTTTTATTGCCCAGTAAGGAAGAGCACAATGCCTAAAGCCACACTTTCTGACTTCATCACAGCAGAACATTTGTATTTCCAGATCATCTTCATCTCTGCTGCGTGGATTATTTTGGCAGTTTAAGTAACCATACCCGTTTGAATGGTTAAAACTCAGTTGTAGTGTTTTTGGTGAAGTGGTTTCTTTTTATGAAGCAGTGGCTGCCCAAAATTAATGTGTTTTCATCGGTATGTTTGGAGGCCCTAGTAACAACTGCATTCCCGTTTGTAAATGTTTCAATAACTGTTAGGGCTGAAGTTGTACAGTATTATCATAGTGTTGTTCCTGTTTGCTTCTGATACAGAAAATAGCAAAGAACTTTGGAAATTACTCAACCAAGTGTAAAAATGTAAACAGTAAGAACAGCATTGATGGACCAGGATTGCTGAGGATATCCTGATTAAAATTTTCTGCTGACAGTTTCACAGGTGACGTGATCTGTGATGGAAAAGTGTGTACACCCCAAAATATTTGTTAAGCATTATGTTTAAAAAGTATGTTATGAGTTAAGGGTACTAGGTTTTATTTTATTTTATTTTATTTTATTTTTGTGAATAAAGTGGGAGAATATAATGTTCAGTAAAGATGAAATATTCAGAACAGAAAGATGATTTTTATAATTTTTGTTTGTTTGTTTGTTTGTTTGTTTTTTTAATCACTTAGGAATAATTATTTGGCTAACACAACTGAAGGAAGTATGTGCATCCTGGAAAAGTCGTAATATGTGCTGCATATGAGGGAAACCAGTAAGAAAATAAAATGATTGCATCAGAACAGTTTCACTGAAGTCTACCGTGATTCACCCCTTGATAATAAATATTTTAATTACTCCCAACAGTTATTTTGAGATGCTTTTGAGGAACTCATTTGAAACCTATATAATTCAAAAAAAAGTCTCTAAATGAGTTAATGATATTTCCTTAATGCTATATTTGTAACTAATCAGGTAGTTAGACATGAATAAGCTGCCTCTTTCTTTTATGAATGTCTTTTATTCTGTAACTCAACATTAAAACATGTAGCAATATCAGTTTGTGGAAGTTGCCAGCAAGAGGAGGACCAGTAGCCAGTCACCTATTTTTATATGCATGTCCATCAGGATAAAATCTAGAATGCTTCTTTCTGAATTTTGGAAGTCTTTCAGCTTTCCTTTTCCTTCTATTTCTGTCTGCTAATTTCATGTACCTGGCAAATTTGAGCTTGGATTGTTCAGATCATATGTGAAAACCTGTTTGTGTTGATAAAATCCTGAGATACTAGGTGGTGTAAATGATCTGTTATTTTTCCAAGGCAGTGAGTAACATTTTTTAGCTATGTAGTTTAGAGAGATTTAGATTAAGGAGGCTTAAACTGGTTGCATCTACCAGTGAATAACGTTGATGCACAAGAGGCAACACAAACAACCAGCAAAGTTCCCAAGACGAGCCCTGCAGAACTGCAGGGATGTTTTGTATTCACAGCACTTTAGTAAGGAGGAGAAACGCTTATCAAAACATAGTCACATAAACACAAATGATAACTTGTAGGATAAAAAAAGTCTGATTCTAGCACCTTTAAATGTTCTATTTTGGTTTCTGTACTGTTATATCTGTGTGAACTCTGACTAAATCCACAACAGAGAAATAAGGAGAAATCTATTGATCTGGTCTGATAATACTGTAACAACAAGCATAATCTAAAAAGTGCATAGGGGCAGAAATAAGTAGCGCAGAATACATTTAGATGAGAAAATATGATTTCCGTAGGAGATGGAAAGCATTTAAAAGCACGGACCAAATCAGATACACTCAGGAACAAAAATATGGCAAAGAGGATAAAGCTCCCGTGGCATAGACTGTGTAATGGCTGACTGTAGGTGGAATACTAAAAGAACAATAAATGAAGAATTTGCCTGAGCACTAACTCAATTTATAGAAGGAGAAAGCAGGTAGAAACCACGAGAAAATGCCGGTGTTCACTCTGAAAGGAGGGAAGCATACGTGTTTAATTCTGGGCTGTATTCAGTTGTGCATCATAGCATTTTCCACAAATCATTATTTGATTGTTTACTGGGAGAAAACTACACCTCCTTTACATGAGTGCAACCTCATCAAAACCTGCAGACTTGTAATAGCATAATGTTAGCTGAATCTAGCCCATTATTTATAAATTGAGTTCAGTCCAGAATCTGAAACACAACAGAAGTATTTTAAAATGTGCAGCTCTTCTGATATGGATCCATTCTAGAGAATGCTTATCCCGGCATGGACGTGACATAGATCTGATGCATTAAACCCATGAAAATGCTCTCATCCTAAGTACAATAGTAAATGTAAACTGCACACTGTCACTGTTTTTGAAGGTTTTCAACATTATCTCCTCAAATACTTTCTGTAGAAAGTGGACATAATTCTTGAATGCAAGAATAAGCATACTTTAAATAGAACTGTGATAAAGTTAACATGATGATGTGTAGAACTACTCTGAAAGTAGCAACTGCTTACACCTTGGGCTGTAATTTATGCCCTGGCTTTGTCAAGTCTCAGGGGTGCCAAAGCAGAGCTTTACCTCTGCTTTCTGTCTTTTTTCTTCATCAGCCTGTCTCATGAGCTTTTCCCTGTGCATCGCACTTGGGTTCTGGTACAGAGGCATCAGTCTGCTCCTGGAAAACTTCAAGCTCCAGATCTGCAAAAGTCTCTAACTCCTTTTTGCAGACCTATCAAGCTATTCAGTGTACTCTCAATATGGGCTTGTCTCCCCCTCCTATACTCCTGGTCTTTTGTCTCTTTTTGGTGAAGCAGCCCATCCACAGAGGGCATCAGGCCTCTCCACACACCATAAGCTTGGCACCATCACCCCTCCAACACCATTAACCCAGTTCATATGGTTTCACACACTCTTAAGGTCTGTGTTTCAGTTTTGAGGCTTGCATTGATGTATTCGTGCAGTGCAAAGCATGCACTTGAATAGGATTGAGACATGTAAACCTCTTCGTGGCTTTAGCCCTAAGTGTACTTGGACAGGTCCCACAACTTCAGATTTAATTCAGATTTTCTCCTTTTAACACTATAATCACCTAAAATAACCCCCTTGAATCTGATGCTTCTAAATACAATTAATACATTTTTTCTTCTATTTTTTTTCCTTGAATAATTCCCATTAAAATTTGGCCTATTTATTTGAGGCGAGTTTTGATAATGAGTTTAAGATAATAACTAATTTTGGAAACCAAGTCCTAACTGCACCTTGGAACCCCTGAAAAAGAAGGACCTGTTGGCTATTTTTATATAAATTGGAGCTTATTTTAGGTTTGCTTGGGAAAGGTTAACACTGACTGATGAGGCAGTGTGGCTGAGTAGTTCTCAAGGCAATCAATTGTAAACTGTCTGAGAATACATCTGAACAACAGGAATTAATATTCCTTCTCTAGGATCAGGATAAACAATCCAGACACATCCTGACTGCTTGTTGAGCTATGACATAGATGCACACATCCCCATCTCCTGCTACTCAGTTTGAAAGACATCAGTGTATGTGCAGGGAGAGAGACATGATATACTGCGTTTTTCATTTCACTGAGCTAAACAAGCCAGTGTTTCCTTATTATGACAGGTTTTCTCTTCCCCTGGACTTTTACTGGCCCTTCTCTACATCATTTCCAGTTGAAGTTTTTGAGCAAAGATGTCAAGAACTTCATAGCATATTTTAGGTGAAATTTTGACTTATATCTTATGCAATTTCAAACTGCTTCATAATCCTCAGGAAGTTCATGTTTCCTGAAAAGAGAATTTTAAAAAGTAGGAATAAGTGGAATATGTCCTGAACATATGACAGTTGATGAAATTCTAGCCTTTAAAGAAGGCAGTGGCTATTTTCCTGTAGTTTCCGATATTACTTGTATTTGTCATTACTGGAAAGACCAAATGACATTACATTTCACAGTCATTTGAAGAAACATTCCCACAAAGGAAGGTCAGCAAATTCTGAAAACACAAAGTATGTAAAATAAATTATTGTAGTAAAAATAATAATAATAAATTACATACTGATATTTTAAAAATCAATTTTAAGTAAATTATTTTTCTAGAACTCATGGCTTCAGGTAAAGGTTTTGAAATAGTAGCTCCAAACAGTGACTGAATGCATTTCAGATGGCTTGTGAATGAGCAACAAATTACTTTTTTGAAATGGTAACATTAACTATAAAACAGTAGTTTTTCAAAGCCTAAACAAGGTAGCTGTGTTATGGGAAATAGGAGCAAGTGTGACATGAAAACACTGAATGTTTCTCTCATGCACAGAGCCAGGATTTAAAGCCTGCAAGCCTGCACATACAAATGCATGTGTAATCTATGTATCTGGTAAGAAAGATAAATCCTTTATGTAGCTGTGTTATCAGGGACCCACTTAATGAAGGCATTTGGAATACTTCTGCCATGTCATCTTATTCAATAATGCACACATTAATACTTCTTAGTAAAGGCCTTTTCTAAGCATAAAATAAATCACTCCACTGGGGAACAAGGTCTGAATTCAAACAAAGTCAATTTTTTATTAGTATAAATGTGATTCATACATTGTTACATTTAGTTGTATGAGGCAACCAGACAACCATGTTTTTCAGCTCTATCCATTTCTTTCCCTAGGATCAGGGTAGAAGATGCGTTTCCTAATATAGCATGAGATGCTTTAATGTGCTGGGCATCCAGCAGCTTCCACTCTGAAGGTGAGCTGCTGGATTTGGGCAATATATAAAAGCTGACTGTATATGAAGCAATTATATGTGAGATGAAGCTAGGCAAAGACAGAGATGATGCAAAACTAGTTTGTATCCTGTGGTACAAATCAGACATACATGTAGTTTCTGAGTTTAAGATGTGTTCTACTGATGTGTTCTACTTTTTGTTCTTGTTTTATATAATTAACTATATGGTAATTCTGTTTCAGCTAGTAGCTGATAATTGCAATTCCAATTACAAGAAAAAAAAAAACAAAAAACACACAACACAGAAACTTACTCTAATCATCACAGAAACTAACTAATTATGTAGAAAACGTATCTGCTTGCATAAACAGAACAGAATCAAAATTCACTATAGGACACTAAGATGGATGAATAATTACTTTTAGCTTGTTCACTGATTTATACTAGCGTGTAACCTGGTTTAGGTGCATCTTTTTTATCTAGCAGAATTTGAACTGTTTACAGGCTTTGTACCATGTAGAAAATTCTATATTTAATTTGGTTATGAGGTTATGAGCAGAGTCACTTTGTCCATATATCATGAATAAAATAAGGTAAATCTATGGTGAACAAACAAAAAATAAATCCTAAAATTTAAACTGGTAATAGAATATATCTATGGTTTGAATAGATATTTAAAAGTCAAATGTTGCCTTTGTTGCCACGATCTGTGCTGTGCGTATAAGAGCTCATAACCTAACCAACTGTGTACTTGGTGGGAATAGTGCAAGTTCCTCAGCTGCTTGAGATGATGTTGCTCTTGCAACAGCTGTCAGCGTTCATTTTTTCCTGATCAAATCACCCTAGAAACTAGAAAGTGCCCTCTTTCTACCTCAGCTTTTGTAACCCCAGAGAAAGCAGAGACTTCACAGCACTGCAGTGCAGTGCAGGGTTGCCAGGATCAGGGCAGTCAGGGTTCTGTCAGAAACAGGGATGTGCAGCCAGGAGCTACTGCTCCCTTGTGCAGCAGCAAGACCCTGCACAGCAGGCGAACAGTGTGGCCTCCCCGGGGGCTGGCAGGTAGCAGCAGGCAGCTGGTGGTAGCTCTTTGCCCCTGGGCAAGGCAGCGAAGTCCAAGAGCTGTGCTGCCACCAGCTGACCCCAAATCAGGGGCTACCCACATAGTAGAGAACAGTAGAGGGGCTGCATGAGGGGCCATGAGGTTGGTGGCCCTAATTTGAGGAAATGGACATGCAGAGTAGTGCCACAGGGGACTTATAGCTAAACTGCTGTCTCATGAAGGAGACCAGAAATCTGTCTATTTGTTGTGCTGTGCTGAAAAAGGAAAATGCAGTTTAGTTGGGGTTTTAACTAATTAAAAAATCTTTTAAAGTGTAAAGAATGCTCAAATAAAATGTGAATGGTGTTGCAGTTGGAAAATAAGGTCAAGAATATTACCCTTATCAATCAGCATAAATTGGAAAGAACATAGTTCTGGCTTCAAGCTCTCAACTAATTTAAATTTCACATAGACTAAATTTATCTATCATCTTCAGACAATATTTTCACTTTGAATAATGTATCTCTTGTGTTTATTTGCTAACTTCCCAACTATAAAATAGATATTTTAGCTATCTGATTCATTGCCATGTCGTTTGCTTCAAAGGCATTTTACCTCTACTTCACAGAATCCAATTTTTTCATGATCTTATTCATGCTATGCATATACAAGTATCGAAAGGTAATAATTAGACGCATCTGCTTACATTTGCCAGGAGCAGATGTTAGACAAATTAAAATGAACATAACTATCACTCAACATCATTAAAGAAGCAACTCTGTAATAATTTCTGAACTTTGACAGGCAGTTAAATATTCTACATTGGCATATTTATGCTATTTGCAAAAACCTCATGTACAAAATTATTTTCATATGCAGTTGAACCAAAAATGAACTGCTTAAGTGTTCCAGGTCACAACTTCTACTTCTGTCCCCCCCTGAAACAGTAAGTCGTCAGCCCTGACAGTGATGCTTATTAACACCATAGGACAGTCACATCAGCTCACAGACAATGCAGCAGAGTCCTAAGTGACTTAACAGCATGCTCCGGGAAGATAAGGATGTAAGAATGGTGTTTTTAAGATAGATCAGAAGTCCATCTTTCTTAGTATTGCATTTTCAACCATGGCCAATGGTGAAGGCTTAAGAAGAGTGTAAAAATAGACTGAATAGTGGTATTTTTTTGATATTCATCCAGTATCAAACTATGAAACAGCTTAGGGGCTTCCCAAGACCTTTGTATATTTCAGGTGACAAGCACTGGGTAAGAGCTGCCCAGTTTAAACATGCATATACACCGTGTATCCTTTCATGTGTTTTGAGCCTAACATCCAGTAATTTCTTTTATTGCTCTTTTCTTTCTTACCAATGAAGAACTGTCAGCCTCCTCCACATTTTTGTGTGGAGGACTGTAAAAACAACTTTTTTACAGATACCTTCCATATAACTCTTAGTTGCTTCTTTTCCATGAACAAAAGTCCTTGTGTGATTATTCTATCATTACGTTCTGGGCATGTTCCAGGCCTTTCATTATCCTTGCTGCAGTTCTTGGGACCTGGTTATGCTTTGTCCTGTGTGGACCAGATGTAGACCAGAACTACACATGGTATTTAATATATAAGCATACTAATTATGGCATGGTGATTTTCTTTTTTTCTATTTCTTTTCAATACAGTCTCAAATTTATGTTTGCTTATTTTGACTTCACAGAATACTGAACTGATCTCTTCATAAAACTGCTGATTGATATCACAACATTTTTTTTCCAGAGTGGTCTTAGTTAGCTCAGAAGCTATGACTCTTTCTGTATTTAAGATTAATTTTTCTCTATTTGCTTCACTTTCCATCAGCGTTGAATTTTATCTATTTTATCGCAAGGCATCCAGAATGCTGTTGTCCTTCTGCATCTCCTCACACTCACATCTTTCTTTTTTACGGTTCTGAGAAATGTTGCAACAAATATAAGCATTTTAATGTGCATTCTCTAGAATCATGGAATCATAGAATATCTGAGCTGGAAGGGACTCACAAGGATCCTCTAGTCCAACTCCTGGGTCCTCAAAGCACCACCCAAAAATTCAGACCAAGTGTCTGAGAGTGGTGTCCAAATGCTTCTTGAACTCTGTCAAGGCTCGGTGCTGTGACCACTGCCCTGGAGAGGCTGTTCCAGAGACCAACCACTTCTCAGTGTAGAACCTTTTCCTGATATCTGTCCTGAACTGCCCCTGACACAGCTTCAAGGTGTTTCTTTGGATCATATAATTGCCACAAGAGAGCAGAGATTGGCGCCTTCCCTTCTGCTCTCCCTCATGAGGAAGCTGTAGATAGAGCATGATGAGGTCTCCCCTCAGTCTTCTCTTCTCCAGGCTGAATAAAGCAAGTGACCTCAGCTGCTCCTCAAATGTCTTGCTCTCCAGACCTTTCATCATCTTTGTAGCCCTACTTTGGTCACTCTTTAACAGTTTTATGTCTTTCTTATACTGTGGTGCCCAAAATGGCACACAGTACTCGAGGTGAAGCCACACCAGCACAGGGCAGAGCAGGAGAATCCCTTCCCTTGCCTGGTTAGCAGTGCCATGCCTGATGCACCCCAGGATATGGTTGGTCCTCCTGGCTGCCAAGGCACACTGCTGGTTCAGCTTGCTGTTGACCAGCACCCCCAGATCCTTTCCTGCAGGGCTGATCTCCAGCATCTCTATACAGTCTGTACGTGCAGCCAGAGTTGCCCTTTCACAGGTGCAGAATCTGACACTTGGCTCTTGTTAAACTTCATATTGTTGGTGATTGACCAGCTCTCTGTTTTGTCTAGATCTCTTTGCAAGCCCTCACCATCCTCGATGGAGTCAACAGCTCCACCCAACTTGATATCATTCATGGACTTGCTCAAAAAATCTTTAAGTCCATAATCCAAATAATTTATGAAAACACCGAAGAGGGCTCCTAAAATGGAGTTGTGGGGAACCCCACTAGTGACAGGCTGTCATCCTGATGTAACCCCATTTACAAGAACCCTTTGGACCCAACCCACCATTTACCCATCTTATTATGTTTTTACCTAACTATATGCTGATCATTTTGTCCAAAAGGATACTGTGAGAGACAGTATTGAAGACTTTAATGAAATCCAGAAAGATTACATCAACTGCCCTTGTCCACTCTGTTTATGAGAATGATGACCAGAATGGAGCCCTGCACAGCCCCCCCATCCAGGTCTGCCAGTGACCTGCTGTTGTGAAAAATGACTGTTAACTTTTGTTGATTGTTTGTTGTGTTTTTTCATGGTAATTAATCCATGACTTTTTTGTTCTATGAAGCTTTCTTTAAGACCATTTGAGGATTTCTCACAAATATTTATGCCCTTAGCAAATCATAGCTTTTGTGTTTTTGTGGGCTTTTTTTTTAATGTTCTTATCATTTTTTTCTAGTTTAGATGTGACTTCATATTTTTGAAGTGCATCTTTTTCCTTCTAATGAAATTATTTATCCAAAATTTCAACCATTCTTTGTTTATTTGTTACTTAACAGTTATTTTTGATATACAGAAGCTCATGTTATGATGACTGTAAACAATCTTTTCTCCAATTTGGAGCCAAGTTTACTCATACTTGTACATTTTACTTTTTGAAATTAAATAGTACTCTCATGAAATTTTAGACTTCCCATAGTTTTAAAAGATAACTTCCTAATTCCAATGGGATTATATAGGAAGTGATCTGTAGCAGCATTTTGACCCATGACTTATGCATTGCTCACAACTATGTCAAGAGTGTCTTGTCTTGTTTCAGGTTTCACCAAAAGCTTCTTCATGAATCAGTCATTTATGGTGTCATTTAGTCTCTGTATCACACCCCAACCTGACATTTTTCCAGTCTATGTGGGGGTGATTAAAGTTTCTAATTACTAATTTTTTTATTTTATTTTATTTTATTTTGCAGCCTCTTAGATCTATCTTGGCACCTCACTGACACCATTGTCATCCTGATTAGGCAGTGGCAATTTATTTCTCATACTTACATGGGCCTGGTTTCTTAATCCATAGAGACTGTGTGTAACATTCAATACAGTTAACTATCTGATGCAAAGCTTTCTTTAATAGTACATCCTTCTTTTTTTTGCCTATGTGGTTTCTTTTGTGTTACAGGTTTCCACTGACTGCTTGCCTTCTGTGATGTTTGTGTTAGGTCAATATTCTCACTTCAAACTAGGTATCCTACTTCCTTCATCTTATTTTCAAACTTCTAGCATTTTAATAGCAGCATGTATGCATTTGATCTGGTTGCTTATTTTTCTATGCTAGTATTTTTGAGAGTAGAATTAGTTTAACTTGTGTCCTACATGCATTTTACCACCTTAACCTCTTTCTCAAGGATATAAATTTTTTATAATTTTACCTCTCTATGATTCATCACCCAAGGCCAGATATTCTTCTGCATTTTTTTTCCTTTCTAATCATCATAATTCAGCTCCCTTCTTTAGTAACCTTTCTATTGTTTAGTGTCAGCAGCTTTACCTGAACCCTGTTTATATACAGACTTTGTTCTAAAAGTTTATCTGGTTCCTGATGGGTCTACATGTAAACCTTTCACCCCTATGCTATTACCTGAAAGACTGATTCTACTGTCAGCATGAAAAAGCACTGCTGAAACAAGAGCAGAGGTAGATGATGGAGGATATGATTTTTATATTTGAGGAGGCTATCTGATTATCATAACTGACATGTTCTGAAGAATACTAATCTCTGGCTGAAAACAATGTCATATAATGTACCTTGCTAATGCTCCTTCCCCCAGCCACATTTTGGTCACCCAAAGGCCTAGTGGGGAAAATGATTTCTGGCCTCATAAATGTGCTTTGCTGTGTCTGAGGTGTCTGAGGTATCTGTGAGGTATCTGACAATGGCAGATGAATTAGGTAGATAATCAAACAGTGATTATAGGCTGTACCTGTGGTAGGAAGAATCCAGTTCTTTAGATAACTGGCCTGCATCTGTAACTGGCCTCCTTTTGAATTTGAAGAGCACCACTGAAATGAGCATCTCCACCTAGCACAGCTGTGTACAAGTAATTTTGCTGCAGAAGAGGTGTTACCACACTGCACTAGCATAACACCACACAGCATAACTGTCTGGTGAGGAAAGGGATATTAAGGGAGATATACAGACTCAGTTTTAAGTTCTCAATCATTTTACCAGATTTCCTACGAAATAAAAATACTCACCTTCTGTCCCTCCAATTAGTACCATTTTAGGAGGAATATTGCAGTACACAACTAGCCCTTTCTACATTCAGTTATTTAAAGTCTGTAAACATACTGCAGAATACATTTACAACTTTTTGTCTGTGCAGGAATCCTGTGTGGCACATATGTGCTGATGTCAGAAAGTAGCCCAAAAGATAGCCTTGCAAAAAGTATTTTTACTATAGATGGTTGAAGAGGAAAGTAACTAACATATAATCCACAGCAGAATCAGTTTTACTCAATGTATTTAAAGTAGATACAAACCCCTGAGAGTGTCAGCTGTCATCAAAGAATGCTATTTAAAAAACAAACAAACAAACAAACAAACAAAAAAACCTTTAAACCTACAAGTTGGAAGATTTGTCATTAATTATCTGTTTCATGTTGGTCGTTTAGACTATCCTGTTTGTGGCTTAAGAAGTTGAGCAACGCTGCAGTTCAAAACCCTCCTCACTTTTATTTCTGTGGTGATATATCTTTTTTTCCTAATTACAAAATCTATTAGCAGATTTTTGCAGAGTGTTCAGGTCACATGAAGGAGGCGAGACATCCCCCTCAACAAGCCATTTTCCTTTAAACTTAACTCAGCCTAATTTTTTAAAGGGCATTGGCAGGGGACACTCTCTTTTCCACTACTTTCACAAGCCTCAGTATGACAAGAAGTTTGTGTGTGGGTTGAATATCATGTATATTTGAAGTATTTCTTTTTGCATGCAGCATTTGGCTTTTTTTTACTCATTTATTTTGCTTTTTACCAAGTTACATGAGCATAGCTGTCACGTGATCAGTTTATCCTACCCACAGTAATGAGTTTTTAGCAAAAGCATTGTTTTCCTTTTGACTTACCATGCATCCCGATTTTGTTACTGCGGGATATAAAATTGGATTTAACATTGCCGATAGGGTGAAAACATGAAGTAAGAGAAGCTGCAATATAAGTAACTTGTCTGAAGGAAAGGAAATCGGCTGAGCAGTGAATTTAACTGATCATCTTTCCCACTCTCTTCCACTGCAGAGATATTTATTCTGGTTTATTTCCTTGCTCAAAAAGGAACACATAATATCTGGATCCCAGTGAACGTGCCATTTACACATAAAGAGGCACAGTTACACCCTGTCATGATATAGGGAAGCCTCAGGGTAAGCTCTGGCAGCCAGGGCTTGTCCCAGCACCTCACCAGGAGCAGGCAACCAGGGGCACCATGGCAGCCCCATCCCCAGCACTGGGCAGCCCCAGGGGATGAGGATGGGCTAAGGCTGGGCCCACAGGTGGGGGCCATGTCTGGGCAGGGATATGGGGTGTTGGAGCCTGGCCCTGCTGTTGCCTCACTGTGCCAGGGTGGCCCCAGGGTGATGCAGGGGCCTAGGCCTGGGCCTTGACAGGATGGTGGCATCCAGGTCTGTAGGTACCCTCCAGGCCTGGAACACTCAGACTTCATGGGCTACAATATTGAACAGTACACAGAGAATGTTTCAAGTTATGTATTTTAAAAGCATTTGATGTCCAATATGTTCCCACTCGCTTTCTCAGATGGCATTTTGTTCATACTGCTATTCTCAAACAGGATTTCCTTTAGGACTGTTTGGTGGTTCAGATAATCATAGACAACAAGTAGGAATTTGGGCATCAGCCTTGATGCTCTAGTGCCAATGAGATTGGCTGGTTCCCAAAGTCAGCAAAATAAATAGATTGGGAGGTGAGACAATTTTAAAAGTTTTCCTCACACCAGAGTAAATATTCCTTTTTTTAACCAAAAAGTGTAAATGGCAGCAGACACGTATTTCAGTTTTCATTTAAGGGCATGTTTTCCTTAGCCCTCTGTTCCTAAATATAGTTTTGTGTTATTTGTTAACTCTGGTGTGATTAAAAAAATATCATACAAGTTCTAAAGTGTCTTTTAAAAAAGTCTTTTGATGATTTTATAGTGACAAAAAGACTGTAGAATTTTAATCTGAAATATGGTTTTTACTGAAAATTGTTTTGGATGGTTTTGATGTTCAGTGAGAGCAAATAAGAATGTCATGGAGCTACGTATTTATAGTCACGGTATTTAGAAGCCATTTGTGTATGCACAGTTCTTAGTACTTCCATCACTGCTGTCCTGGTACACCTTGTAGACACTGAAGGGATTATGCATACAGTAGACTAAGAAATAGGAAGTATTGAACAAATACAACAAGTAAGATCAACTTAAAGAACTTTGAGTTTTTTTTTTCTTCCAGATTTTTACTGATAATTCAAGTAATGCCAAAGAGAGTTATAACTTGACGTATTTCTGGAAAGAATGATGCAGAAGTGTGAGAAATCCTTTGTTCTCTAAAATGGGTACCTACTAGACCTGAAAATTTTATCTCAAATATCTCATAATAGACAAAACATCCCATAGCTTTAAGATTTTAGGGCACTAGCTCATTTCTCCAACTCACTGGTGGCACATCCCGTGACTGTGTAGGAGGCACACTCCATTAGCTGTCAGTTCCCATCTCTCTAAGGTCAGCTGCTTCAGTCGTGGGAACTAGCTGACAGCTGATAAAGGTTGATTTTTTTCTTCCCTGTTAGGCTGTTAGCAGGATTTCAATTAGTGCAATTAAATGTACCTGTTTTCTTGAGGTCCTGTCAGCTCCAAAATAAATAAATTTGTGCTGCATGCAGCAGGTTTATTGTTTCACTGAGCCTAGTGTTTCTTTTCTTTCTGCTAAGTGTTTTTGTAAAGCATAGCTGGTGTGTTTTTTTTTTTAATTATTATTATTTTTATTTAATTAATCTCTTTTAGGGTTGTCTTTTAGCATAGCAACTAAATATTTGGAATTTCTATTTATCCTCCTTTTTAAAGTGTTGTAGTAGGCCTCCGTTGGATATTGAATTTTATGCTTCATCTGTCTATTATAAAGTAGATGTTGATTGCAAATTTACCACACAATTTTGGGCAGATCTTGAGGGGTATAGCAAAGGACCATAGTTTCTTTTAGCTAGCTTTCTGCCACCAGATCAGAGGGTATTATAACCTTGATGTGTAAAAGTGTATGCTAGTTTTCCTTTGATCAGTCCTTTGAGAATAGAAACTCCTGATCACTGTGGCATTGTAATGCCCATGATACTCTTAATCAAAGAAGGAACATTCAAGTATTGTCTCCTTACCTGTTAGGAATTAAATAGCTGAGACTGGCTTCTTGTCCTGACTTATGTCTTCAGACTGAAATATTTGCAGAAACTTTATGTTTGGATGAGAGAACACCCCAAATCCATGGTAGCTTGAATTTGTTGTGGGCAGAGGAACATGTAAAAAGAAAAGCCAACATCTATCTTTTGACAAGTAAGATCCCATGGCCATGGCAGTGCATGATTGGCCATGGCCATTGCCAACAGGGCAGTGCCTGCTGACGGCTGCCCAACTACTCCCTCTGTTCCTGCTCCAAAACTTCTCTGGCAGTGACCACCATGGCTCCCCGAAAAGCTGGGGACCAGGCTGCTTTAGCCAGTTGCTATGTCAACCATGCTCCCTCTGTGTGCAGAAAGCCTGGCACTGGTTGGTATGGCAACCCTCCTCGGAGCACGGAGAGATGCTCAGCGGGGGACAAGCACTTTGGAGGAGGCACCCTGGTTGCGGTGGAGATGAAAACTCTCGTTCCAAAGAGTATGAGAAGAGGGCAGGAAAGACACAGGCTATCATATGTTCATTTGGAAAAGTTTATTTTGCAGTATCAAATGGGTTCTTAGAGGCTAAATATCTCCTTATGCCTATTTATAACTCCATGTGTTTCAGTAGAAGAGGGAAAAAAAATCATGGTAATTTGCTACAAAAGATATCAAGACAACATGGATACATGGATACACTGAAATTAGTGTAATTAAGATACTTGAGAATTACATTTTCTTAACAGAATAATATTTTAGCACTTGACAGAGAAAACATGGTGTGTTTTCAGCCTGTCATTTTGTAGGTGTCAGAGAGAAGCCTGAATGAACATTTTATAGGTGAGATGAATCTTTAATATAACAGCAGGTAGACCAAGAAATGTTGGAGAATGATGTTTGGTGAGGTAGAGTACATGTGTGCTTGTGTCTGTGTGTGTGCATACATCTCCTTCACTCAGGCTGCTTGTGAACTTTCTAACACCAGTTTCAATGCAAGGTTCTGAACAGGCAGTTTTCTTGTGAAAGACTTTGCAGAACAATGGGATTTGGTGACCTTTTTCCATTCACCGCCAACTAACAAAGTAATATATAGTTTAGATGCATTGGGAAAAATCACACTGTCAACCAGTAAAATATAATAGATAATGTTTTTCTATAATGTGAAAGTTATTGAGCATTTTAGAACATTTTGAATTCTGAGAAAAAAATGTTTAAGTAATTATCTCAGACACCTGAATATATTGCTGGTAAATTCTAACTTCTTAAAGTTAGTCTTTCTGAATATGTTTTTATTAAATTATTTTTTAAATTAACTATAGCTATGAATTAATGTGTTCATGAATCTATTTCTCAGGTCTTTTCTGTGTATAGTATGGGAGCAGATTTACAGCTGTGTTGTCATGCATAAGATTCATGAGTTTGGCTTTGCAACTCACTTTGGGCTTATTGGGAAGGATGCAACTCAATCACCGATGGTTCAAGAATAGCTCTTCATACTACAGCAGGCAATTTTTGAAATTATATGAAAGGGAAAGAAAGGGACCTTTTAATTATATAGGGCATGGATTGCCCTATAACTAAGGCATGGATTATCATACATCTTTTTATCCACTAAGTATTTACTTTTTGAACACAGTTAGCATGTATAATATTTGTGAGTGTATAATTCTTGCTTAAGATGTTTTGAAATCACAGATAATACACACAAAAAGGACAGATATATTATGAACTAATTAAGTTGCATTATAAACCTCTTTACCATTGTATCTAAATTCTTTCTCAAGTATTATCTGCTACTTGAGTGGTTTGTTTGTTTGTTTCAAATATGATTTATGGAGGTCTTTGCAGCTGATGAAATTGTTCACTGCTCTGTGCAACAGTTAGAATTTCCTAAAGCTGGCAGATCTGTGTCCTCTTTGACAGATAACAGCACCTAATGCTGAAGCTGCAGTGGGATTAATCTCTTCTGGCTTTAGACACCTACCCTCTTGACCGCTATATCAGAGCTAGTCACCATAAGCTACCCTGGAGGAATGTGGCCCTAAATAAACTTTTCAGGCTACTTACCTAGGGGCAAAAATTCATTTTCTCATTTTACCTAAAAGATACCTAGTGCGTTTTTTCAAATCCACACTGAAACCGTTTTAGCATTTTCCTCTGGAGTGCGGAAAAGGAGAAATAATTTTTCTTTATAGGTACAAAGCCTAGCAAATTAGCTACTCAAAGAATGAATGCTGACATCTTCATAGGTTTTAATAAACAGTTTCCAGTACTAACTTTGATAGAACTACCCAAAAGAACTGACCTTCCCCACTCATTCTATTGTTGCTTGCACTACCAAGCAGTTTCTCTGCCATTCTTATATCCTTCCCTTCCCTTCCCTTCCCTTCCCTTCCCTTCCCTTCCCTTCCCTTCCCTTCCCTTCCCTTCCCTTCCCTTCCCTTCCCTTCCCTTCCCTTCCCTTCCCTTCCCTTCCCTTCCCTTCCCTTCCCTTCCCTTCCCATAAGTGTGATGGTAAATAGCCATGATTTGTATTCATTCTTTCTATCCTATCATCTTCAGAGCAGGTAAGTTGGCAAAAGACCACAAATGTACAGTGATCCGTCAAAGTGTATGGAGGCACGCAGCCTTTCTTGGGTAGTCTGTGTCTGTTGTTTGAAGTCCAGAGAGTAGGATGAGGCAGACATAGGATAGTAGACTGGCATTGCAGAAGATACTTCTTAAGCACTTTCCTTAGTAGATAGCCAGTGAAGAACTGCTATTGAACGGATATTTTGCATGTGATATTGTATGATTTTTACACAACTAGTTGAAGTATCGTTACTTTCAATGCATGAAAATGTAGTCGTGTACATTAGCAGATGCATAGATAGCTGCTTTTAAGTTGAGATGAAATAAGAAGTGAAGGTTAATTGAGGAAGTGCTAATAAAATGCGTACCTCAGAGGCAGTATTCTGTTTTTCTTTCAGCCAAGATGCTGGAAGTTCTTGCAGTTTGCTGGATGTTGCTGGATTTGTGTGCAGTTTGTAAACTCCTTTCTCTGTTGTTCCCTACCACAGTAATTTTAGTTAAATAAATAGATAAAATGACAAAATATTACTGCTAGTATTGTTACACATATTTTACATATCTAGTTAATTACTCCATTCATTAGCTGTTAGCATGTATTTTATTTCAAGCCCAAGGAAAAAGGAACTCACCTAAAATTCTGGGATGTTCAAATGTACTGCTTCAGTTATATTTTAGTGCTATCTGGCACTGCTTCTTTCAATACTATACATTGCCACCCCATTTCTTTATTTCCGCCTGGCATTGTTTTGTCTGTATATTGTGCATTTATACTTAGTGAGCTTTGGTTGGTATACTGCACATGTGTCTACGGCTTTTAGAATCCCCAGTTTCTTGACATTGATGTGCAAAGCATTATAAAAGCCAAGCACACAGCAAATTTTGAAATGTTAATAGAAACAGGCTTTAATTAAGCCGTAACAGAACTGGTGGAGGATGTTCACTCTAACGCATCAGTGTCAGAAAGCCGTTTGCACGGAACAGGAGGAGAGATGCGCTCCTCCCGATGGGAGCGAGGCAGGCGCGCATGTACCTCCCTCACTGATGAGCAGTGACGAGGAGTCCCACCGAAGGAAGCTTCTGAGAGAAACACTGGAGCATGTTTTCCTGAGCAGTCATGTCAGATTTGAGTTTCAAAAGACGAGTTTCCATTCAGGCAGTTCCACACAGGCTCCTTTCTCCCATCGCTGGGTCCTCTTGTTTTCAAAGGTCTCTTATTAGTTTCCTAAAACGGGAACAGCTTGCCCTTGATAACTGTAATGATTTATTTGGTAAGCAATTAAAATTGATTTCTTAAAGCTATAGCAGCTACCTTGTTAGAATGAATCACTGAATAAAAAATGAAAAGGCTCTGAGTATGAAAGACTATCTAGAGTTAAATTTGATTTCAGTAAGAGGCTTTTGGGGTTGAGGGAAGCAGAGCAAGATCAGTGCCTGAAACTGGGTTGTCTCCACATGAGACCCATTACAAGAATGGACCATTCCCAACAGTTGTACTTAGAAACCCTGAACATCCTTTTCCCAAACAAGCAGCAAGCCTGAGGGCTTTTGTATCTCCAGCTTGTAGAACCAGATGCAAATGCAGGTATCCTGTGGCTTGCACACCTGCTGCTAAATATTTAAATGTGTTTGGAGATCACATAAATTTCTCAGTGTTTTGTGAAGAGTTTCATGAATAGTTTTATTGTTTAAAGCATTTCTGTAAATTGAAAATCAGAGTTTTAATGGCCTGTACTTAGTCTCTTTTTTTTTTTTAATGTTAAATACAGCAATATTATTAGACCTGAAAGCAATGTTTTATTTGACTTTAAACATTTATTTCCATATACAATAAAGTATTTTTTTTCAGTTGCTTTCTTCTTTTATTTCCTGCATAAAAATAGGCTTCCTAAAAATTGAAGTGTTCTTCCACACTTTGAAAGTTATGAGAGAAAGAAAACATAAAGGTTTTTCTTTTCAAAAAAAGAAATTTTGCTATTTCATGTGATTTTCTTTTCAGTTTTGCTGGCACTTAACTTTGAAATGTTCCCATACAGTTTTATATATTTGTATAATAGCATGCAGCTAACAAATGAGGCATATTATCTAAGGCTTCTAGGGTGTTTCAATGCAGCGTTGTTATGACATGACCAATGCAAGTTAACAAATTCCATAATGAAAGGAAGATTTTCAAACCTTATCTTTTAGGCGTCTATATTCATATCTAGGATCTCAACTTTCAGTTTTTCACAGCTGCTATAGATCTTTACCGGCAAAATTATGAAAACGAAACATTGACATTAGTATGTGTTATATGTAGCTTGTTGATGAGAAAATCTTTGTTACTGCAAGATGTGTTCTCATGCAGACACATGTATAAGTGAAGTTTTAGCAGCTTATTTTTCAGATATGGTTTAGAACATTGCTTTAAAACACTTCCCATGTTTTTTCAGTTCCTCTATCAGTTTTGAAAGTATTTACAGTATTTACCTATGCTGTTGTTTATTATTCCACAGACATCATTATTTCAGGTAATTTTCAGAAGGATTACATGAAAGAAAAGGAGGACAAAAGATACCAATAGTAGTTGTATTTCTTAAGATTTTGATTTTTTTTTTTTTTAATTACTAACAGGAAATTAAGCTAATGACAGGAAAAAAAATATTTTTCTAGTTATGGCAAGTATGATTGACTGTTGTGCTTCTATTTTTTCTCACCAGGATTACACTTTGACTATGTATTTTCAACAGTACTGGAGAGACAAGAGACTGGCATATGCTGGCATACCTCTCAACCTCACACTTGATAATCGAGTGGCAGATCAACTCTGGGTGCCTGACACTTACTTCTTAAATGACAAGAAATCATTTGTGCATGGCGTTACTGTGAAGAATCGAATGATTCGCCTTCATCCAGATGGAACGGTGCTTTATGGCCTCAGGTCTGTACTTTCATGATGAAGATTTCATAGCTATTGTTATGTATTGTTGATATTTGTTTCCTGGTACAAGGTTATTACAAACAGTGTGCAGCATATTATGTAACCTTCCCTGCAACTCTGAAAGATGCCCGTAGAAAATAAATGACACAGTCAATGTTTCTTAATTTTGCCAGAAGCATCTTCAGTCAGGTTTTATCTGTTTATGTAGAGTCACCATATCTGGAAATCCCAGTGGCTATAGGAAGCAGAAAGGCAAGCATTAATTGTAAACCTGAAAATTTTGTTCCAAATACAGGCAGTAAGATTTAACATGGGCACATATGTTGCCTCTTGACATTACTTCAGTCTATAAAGAAAAAGAAAACCACAAACAGTCCTGGTTACATGGAGTCAGCCACTGTTAGGACCATGAGTCTGTGTACATTGAGTGATTTTTTCAAACAGGGATCAACACTTCAATGTTTTACATTTCAAACAAAGCTACAAAGTGGCCTTGCGCTGACCTGTGCTATACCTGTTTTAGGCTTGGCCTGTGTTTTCTTTGGTTTTGATTGTAGCTTTTACGGTTAGTAATTAAAAAAATCCCTCCCTTAAGACATATAATTACACAAGCAAAAACTTACTGAAAGGCTTGGTAGTATCAAAAAGTTCCTTTATTTGGACAGGTTTTTCTGTATGGTACAGTGATTTAAACTATCCCAGCAAAACAAGTCTTAGCCAATGTAAACTTCATTTCCATCATAGGAAGTTTCTTGTGTTTTTACTTACAGGATAGAGTCCCTAGTTTAAATATGAATAAGATCTGAAATGTGGTACAGATGGATTAGACTTATAATATTATTTTACCTGCTTTTGTTTTTTATCAACAGGTGAACTTTTAATCTGAGATGAGTCTTGGTCCATTACCTCTTTAACTCCTGTTAGATATCATGTATGGGCTATAGCTGGATGAATCTTTTTAGACAAAATAAAAATGGACTCAGCCTGTTAAGAAGTTTCAAGTAAACAGGATGTTCAAAAAACATTCAGAATTAATTTAAGCAAAAGTAGGCTTTCATGTTGCATAATTTGTACCCAATATTGAACACTGCAGGTTTAGGATTCTTTCCACAAGTAGTTAAATATAAAAAAAAAAACGATGTAAGATGTTGTTGTTTCCTGTACTCTAAAGAACCATCCCCAACAGCAATGTAATAGAAAAGTGATGGAGATTAGAACTCTTGTGATCATAATAATGAATAAAAATCTCTCTGCCACACTCTAAAAATATTTGGAGTCATTCAGGTGAGGATTATCTGTCATAAAATACCATATTTGAATAAGTTATCTTCCTCTTCTGTAGAATGAAAATGTCCACAAGCAGATTTCATTTCACTTGATAGTATTCACTTGGCAGGAATTGCACCAGTAGCTCATGTATATCAGCCTTCTTTCCATTCCCTTTCCTCTGAAAACGTTTGATATTCATGGTCAGATTTTGCTGTGTGTGAAATAGCTAAGTTACTTAATGAAAATTATTGTCCAAAATTAAATTTTGGCAACATATAAGGCACTGTGATCAGAGGGAAGAAAATGTCTAACCTTTTTCTCTTTTGATCTAAGGACTTCAGCTTAGTGTTGCTCTGCCACTGGCCTAACTTCTTGTATTGTGGTTTGGGAGCATCCTGGTGGCCTCAGTCTCAAGCTGCTGTCTGGAGACAATGATTCATCCTGTGGGCTGAGACCAGAACTTGGAATTTTATGTGCCACAAAACGCAAGGTTGCTGAGAATAATAGGGGAAATTTGGAGTGTTGCAACCAATTATAGGATATCTATGGAGCAAAGCAGTTTCTCAAAAATATATAACAAAACTGATCCACAGGCCACACTGGTTCTGTGTTTTCTTCTGAACAATTAATTTATCTTGCTTCTGAAGTACTTGACCTTCAGTTATCCAACTTTCATCTCTGTTCAGAGAAAGCAGTTTGCTACTGCAGTAGAGTCCATGAAGATGGGGGAATGGAACTGTAGCTTTTTGAAGTTCAACTCATTTCTGGGGAACTTTTTTTCTCTGGGTATCATACTAACTTTGTCCCACCTTGTTCAGAACAATATGCAAACATAAGATTATACAACAGTTTCTTCCATAATACACCAAAACAGAAATAAAGCACTATAGAATGACTGGAGATCAAAAGTAGTCTTTCCAACTGCTTGTATACTTCCCGTATATAGACTTCTTGTTTTCAGGCAGTGCAATGTTAAATGTTATACATAGAGTGGAGGAATGTATTTATTTCATCTGGAAGGACTCAAGTAGTTATCACCCATGTGATATGTGCATGATTGATGTTTGCAAGGTAAAAAGGTTAATTGTGATTGGTCAGACAATGCAAATAGATTTACTTATGTTCTTTTTTTGGATGAATGTATTTCCAAGTCAAGATGAAAAGAAGATCAAATTAGCCATCAGGACTGTAACCCAGTCCCATAAAAAGTATTTATATTACCTAGACTGATTTATATTGTAAATTTTGGGGGTACAGAGGACATTCTGTCAGTAGAACATTCTTCTCCCAGTGTAGTGTGGATGTGGTCCCTGCACAATATATCAGTATAATTGAAGGTGATCAGTCCAGTAATAAAGCAGCAGGGAAAGATAAGAGAAACTATATCCAGAGGACAGATAACTGGAATAGGGAACTCTAATCAATTTAAAATATTTCTTTTATTTATCGCTTTGATGCAAAATGTACATGTATCTGTGCACAACTTTATCTTTCTCTGGCTTGTAATTGTTTCTCTGTCACTGCTGTGATGATGACTTCTTGAAACCTCATTGTCCCACTGTGTCAGGCAGCATCCCATCCCATAAAAAATAAAACTGTTCTTCTTGGTAGCATGCACAAGCTTGAGCAATTAACATTTGCTTTTGGTGAACATTTGTGCAATTTAAATTTGGTTGCTTAAAAGTTCATTCAGAAGGGACCTCTGAGCACTCAACTTACTTTGCATAAATGTGGTAAATCTCTTTCTGTCTATATCTAGCTGTATCTTTTTTGTTTGTTTGTTTATTTGTATGGATTTTACTGGATATTTATGACATTAAAAACTTACATTTTGTTGTAACGTATAAAGGTACTTGAGCAAGAACGTGCAGTTTCTTGTATAGGCCCAGAGCATCTCCCAGCAGGAAGCTGGAGATGGATTGACCTGAAATATTCTCCTGTTATACAATACTTGGTACCTGAAAGCTTGTGGGACTTATATAAAGGTGTTCAGAGAGTGCCTAGAGTGTGCATCAGTGACAGATCATGCTATAGGTGTGTCTGGGACAAAAATCCAGAGTGTGCCTTTCCTCCTGTCTACTGGTAGGAACACAAATGAGAAAAATATGCTGAGTAACAGATCCTTGAGCTTTTTCCTCTCCTGACCAATCCATTGCCATTGTGCTCATACACAACTGTCTCTCCCTGTGCAAATAAATTAGAATATTTTTTTGCAAAAGCACCTTTGACAGTCATAGAACTTCTGTTGTCCTATGAGATAGTTGTAACGGATATTACAACTGCCTTACCTTGGATTTTATGTGAAGTTATTCACTTAAATAAACCGTTCGCTAAGGATAAGCATTCTTTCCTTCATTTTCTTGGAGAATCAGTTAAGGCATACATAATGAAAACAGGTGGTTTTTTTGTTGTTGTTGTTTTTTAGTGTGTAAGAGTTGAGGAAAAGCACCTACTTCTCTTCCCTTGAAATTCTACCCTTGAATTTTAAACTAGTATACCAAATTCATGTAAAAATGCATAGTATAAAAATGCAGGATCATCAGTAATGAAATGGTTTGCAAATTCATCATTAGTGTGCTAGATTGCCTGCACTGGAAATAAAAAATAAAAATAAAAATAAAAAGCAAAAATATATCGTTGGGGGAAAGTTTAGAATTCAATATGGTACTTCATTACAAAATCCCTTTTAATTTACTTTCGAAAACTAGAGAAATAAACTCAACTTTAAAACAAATCATTTTGCTGGACTTGCAACAGTTTTTCAACATTTCATTTTCTTTCCTCCATCTGCCACAGAACAGTAATTCACACAGCTCTAATAATTCTGACATCTGTAGCAGACTTTTATCACTTCATATTTTCTAATATAAAGTCATATTCTTTAATTTCAGCAAAGCTTTTTGTAATATTTGCATATGCAGATAGGTCAAGTCACAAAGGGACTTCTTGTGTAAGTGTAAGTCACAGTGAGTTCTGTTGAAGTCAGTGTAGCTGCTGCTCAGTGTAAAAGTATGGACCAGATTCTCAATTACAAAAAAAAAAAAAAAAAAGAAACAGGATTACTGGCTTTATAGGCTTTATAGTAATTCTATATCATGTTTGTGTTTCAGAATCACAACCACTGCAGCTTGTATGATGGACTTGAGAAGATACCCACTAGATGAACAGAACTGTACTCTGGAAATTGAAAGCTGTATGTATATGAGAAGATGAATGTAATACCTAGTTCAGATGCAGGGTGGTTTTCCTTTTGTACAACTGTAGAATATTTACACTGGAGACTGTAACCACTATATGAATCACATAATTATCACCCATTAGATTTTTCGTTTGCTTATTTGACCTTCTTTAATACATAAAGTGTCATCCATTTCTACATGGATAGATCTCTCCTAGGAAAACAGTTTTAGGACAGAACGAAGCTGTTACTCGTTCTAGCCTGAGTTAGCAGGGGCAGTGACTGGATGCTTATCTTCAACACAAGAATGAATGTTCATATTTTAATCAGATTAAATTTAAAGAGGGCAAACACTATGATATCATCTTCTTTCAGTGTGCTTTTTTATGCACAGATGGTCTTGCCGCAGGACCCCCTGGGCTCTCAGATCAGCCCCATTTGTGGTTTGTAGTTCTGTTCCATGAAAAAACAGATTTTCTCTTCCACCTAGTCATGTTCTAGGACTGCAATATTCAGATGTATATTTCTGCTTCAAGAGCTCCTACTCCATTTCTGCTACTGGCTGGAGATTGTGTGCTAATACTCTATAATCAGCTGGAGTCCTCCACTGCAGAAGCTAACGTGACTCACACTCTTCAGTGTGAGTGGAAAAGATCTGCCCTAACTATGTTTGTCTGTATTTATAGTATAATCCACATTTTTCTGATGATTATTGGTGTCAATATACACTTCGTATCAGTGCTAGATGTGTTGAATGTCTTAAATCAGACTAATATATGATTTTGCAGGTAGCAGTCTGTAATCTCTGAAATTGGTAATGGGTGGCAATTTCTATCTCGTAGGGGCTGTAGTCCTAGTATGGATTTAATGGGGATGATACAAAAAAAAAATCAACCAAACAAGACAAAACCAATAGTATCGTGTCTCAAATTCCTGTGTAGACTGTAATGGAGCAGCTCTTCAGGAGAGCTTCTAACAGGCATACAGAACAAAAATTCATACACCACTCCAGCTGTTCTTAATCTTCTCATTGCCACAAATGACAAACCATGTATGCTGGTTTGAAGCTCATCCCAGTCCACTGTTTTTTCTCACTTACTTTCCTGCTTTGCCTGCAGATGGCTACACAACTGACGACATAGAGTTCTACTGGAGAGGTGGGGATAATGCAGTCACTGGTGTGGAAAGGATTGAGCTTCCTCAGTTCTCCATTGTGGAATACAGACTGGTGTCGAAGAATGTTGTCTTTGCCACAGGCAAGTAATACCATTTCCCTAGTTGGTGTTTTATTTCTTTCTGTATGGCAATTATTGTTTTACTAATCATTATTATGTATAGTCTTTGTCCTGTGTTCTGTGCGTGGCTAAAGAGATGACTTGGTAAAGCCCAGAGGCAGGAGTCCATGAAACAGTATTTCTTGTTTCATTTTTCTTTTGTGTGTGTATGTGCATGTGTCATACTTAACCATACACCTAAATATACGTGATCTAAATAAATATAAAGTCATTCATGTCTGAGTCACCAGTTTAACTAATGTAGCCTACAGGGTTACTGATCATACAGAAGTATGTTATGGCAAACTAGGTCAGAAAGGCACAGTTTTTATGCGCACCTCCCTACAGCTTTTCTGTACGTCTTTTGTTTTGTTCTTTTACAGTGAATGTGGTGCCATTTATATCTTGATTTTCACTGATGGGTATATGGTAGTGTATATATAACCGGTGCTATTGTGATCATTGTTAAGATTCTAAAGTTAAATCCCTAGTTTTATATCCCTAGTTTAAATCCCCACTGATTTAGATGTTTGATTTTAGACACCAGCCTAGGAAAATATTGCTATGTGTGAAAAGACCAAAGCAACTCAGAAAGCCCTCAGCAAGTGTGGGGCGACTATTGGGACCTCCAGATTTTCAGTCCTCTTCAGACCACGGAGGTGTTCTGTTCTGTCTGTCCCAGCGCACTCGAACAAATGAAGCACAGCTCTATCATGTTTGTAAGCATCACTTCACCCACTCTATGGACACAGCATCTGTTTCAAAGTACACAGAAACACGAGTTATATTTCAGAACAAAATGTAAATATTGCTGGGATTGAAATTAATATGAGGGGTTTTGCCAACTTCTGCTGTTTTTGTATATCACTGTGAAATGTGAGGTTTTTTTTTGTTTTTTTTTTTTAAAGAGAAACAGATACTCTAATCCTATATTCTGCAGCCAGGGTTTATCTGCACTTGCACAGGACTGGATATGTAGGATGACCCTTTTGGCCAACAATGACAATACAGAGAACTTTGTATTTGGGAAGTCCAAAGCCACCACCTTTCACTTCAGTGTGAAATATTTCCATAAAGATGTGATGTAGTAATTTGGCGATTGAAAAGATTTATTAAATTCAGGAAGTCCAAAGAGCTGTGAGACAAATATGATAGAGAATGAAGACTAGGGGTAGAAATGCATGTAAATGACCAAATATTCAGAATCATAACAGTTCTTTCCAATAAGTTTGTGAAGGGAATAAAAAACCCACATGCTTCAGGGTTTAAGGCAGCTTGATGTTAAGGAGCAGGATGAGGCAGTTGTGAAGAACAGATTATCCCAATTTTTATATTGTTTTCTGAAGCGTATAATTTTTGTCATCGATAAAGACGTGATACTGCATCTACTCTTGTTTTGGTTTAGGACATGATGAAAATGCTTCATTAATTATGAACTTTTCTGACAAATATTTCCATTGAAAGAAATCAGCACATTTGTTTCTCAGAAACTCATGCCTAATTATGATGCTAAATCTGAAACTTTCCAGTGAATCTGACAGATAAAGTCAGCACACTTTTTTTTCAATTTTCTTCTCAAGACACATATTCCTTATATTCCTGATAATTAGAGCCAGTTTGAACATTTTTGTGGAAAATAAGTCAGGCATGTTTTTTTTTGTCTTTGAGGTTATTAAAGCCTCATGAGAAGATACTAGATTCTTTCCACACAATATCTCAGTATCAATATCTCAATCTCAATATTTCCGGGATTTCAGTGCTAGTGTGATTTGATAGTGTAAAACTAAACAAGGACTTTAGAGTCGTGCCCTAAACAGCTTTTGGAGTAGTTATTTCTCCTATCCTCCATGAAGGAACAGTGCCATATAACCTTGTGTAACTTATGCAAATTGAATAATCTGTTCCCATAGTTACTACTAAGCAGCAAGAGTAAGCATGAGAAAAACCCCATAGATAATGACATAAACCTGTGAGGGGATGCAAGAATATTGAAGGAACTGCAAGCATGTTGAAGTATGTCATTGGAGTTAAAAATAATCTTAAAAAAAAAAAAAATTCAGCATAGACAAGTGCAAAGTACAACTATTCAATTAGTTATTCCTGTCCAAATTCAAACTGGGGAATACCTGGTTAGACCAGAGTCCTGTGCGTAGTAATTTAGGGGTTACTGTTGATCTCAGACTGCACATGAGCCCGTACAAAATTGGTAAGAATGACTGGAAGTCTAGAAAATATAATCCATGATATTAAAAGAGATCTAGATATGGTTGTGTAGTTTGAAAAAAGAGAGTACTTAATAAGAATTAAATAAGTTACAAGGAGTAACATGTTCTCTTAAGGAGTAACTTGTTCTCTTTATCCATGATTAAAAGAAGAAAAAGTAGTATATAAATAAGTGAATAAGAAAGATTTTGTTTGACTATCCTAAGCTGAAGGCTATAGAGGCTACAATAAGACATCCCAAATGGCATTAGACACCTCTGTACAGGCAATTGAATCACATCCTTGGAATCAGCTGGCTATAAGTCTAGCTCTCCATGGTTTATACTGAGAGTTTATGCACTATAAGTGTGGAATTATCTACATGAAAATGCCTGAAATGTAATGCCTAACTTGTGAGCTGAATATGTGTCCTAAAGATTTGTTATCCAGGAATGCTAAGAAACTGAACATGAATGAGGATATATAACACACCTAAAAGCTTCAAGATGCATAGCAGTCAGAGACAGATTAACAACTTGTTGATAGGAGGAAGGTAATCTTAAAAGATTTGAAAATTAATTATTTGGCAAATTCTGAAAGATCAATCTGTAAAGTACATTTCCAATTAGTTGAAGAACCTTCCCAGAAGAAAAGATTAAAATAAGAATTCTGTAACTGACCAATTCTCTTATCTTGGTTCATACTTGCATAAAACAGCAAGAGACTAATTTAGCCTTGGAGCTAGATGTTTCAGCTTGCTAGCGTTTAATGAAATTGAAACAGAAACAAGTAATTACTTTTTACCAAGTGCTCAAACATATGAAGGAGGAATATTTTGAGCTCAGTTATTGATTATTTGTTTTCATGTCTTCATTTTCAATACTGTTGCTAGACTTAAATACTCCAGGCCAAATTCTGTTATTCCTCTACTCTTTAAATTAGCCCATGGACATAAACATGTTATGTGAGATGAGAGAAAAGGTAACAAATCTGGTCGCTGAGCAGAAACACTTCTTTATGCAAAAAAATAAATAAATAAATAAAAATAAAAAATGGTGGAATGTTAGCAGCTACAATTTCCTTGTAATTAATCTCTAAATGTACTTAGCTTTAATTGACAAATCATTATAAAAGCATAATCAGACAAGTAACATTGTAATTGTTGAGTTCACCAAGAATTCTATTTTTATTAAATAAATTACACAAGATGGTTCCTTCTTACATAAATGAAGATCAGGGCTTACAATTTTTGTTCCATGCAGGTTAGGACCCATACTGTTCCCAGAGCTTTAGTCTTCCAGATGAGGAGAGGAGCTTCACAGTAATGTTCTTTCTTTCAATTCTTTTTTTTTTTTAACCCATAGATTCCTATGTACTGTTAGCTGGAAGTAAGATAAGATAGCAGGGACTCCAGACTGCAGGGAGGGGCAATAGGTCATCCGTGAAAGCATAAAAGTAATACAGGTGAAAATTACACAAACTTCCTTAGTCTCAAGGAGAGCTACATAAAGGAGAACCCTGTTATCTGAAAATGAAGCTACCAGTTCATGTTTCAATCTCATCTTGAACTATACAAAGACCAAATTATTTTGCAATTTCCTTAGATCCAGACCTTCCAGTAAATTTTGAGCTTGGAAAATAACCACACAAAAAAAGGATGATGTTCTGTATTTACTTTGATGAAACTGAACAAAACGTCAACTCCATTAAGCAGCTGTGATGCCGATAAGACTGTTGGTTAGACTACCCAGGAGCCGTAAACCCCCAGAACCTACCCTGAGACTTGCATGGCTGGGATTCATTTTGGTCAGATTTAAGGTCAATATAATTAATTTCAGTGTCTGGATATGAATTAGGTGTCTAAGCTCCTGTTACAGTTGATGGGAATCTAGTCAATGGGACTACAGTCAGTGGATTCTGGAGACAAAATCAGTCCAAAGGAGCTTATTTTAGGAGGCAGTGGGATAATTCTTCAGGTTTCATTTACTAGATCAACTAGATGAACTTACTCTCCTGTAAATGTAATTGAAGCTTAGACACCTAGGTAACATTTGTGCAGCTCAAGTCAGTCGCTTTATCAACTGCAGTTTGAGATGACATAGGGCATCCCTTGTAATCTCAATCTGCTGATCAATACGATTTTTTTGTTTTGTAGGGGCTATGTTGTATCTACCAAATGCATGCTGGTGTTTGAGATGTCAAAGGGCATTTCAAAAGGCCCAGGGCACCTTCAGATTTGCAAATGCATGTCTGTATTACAGTCCAACTCCAACACTGCAGTGGATAGGCAAACAGCACTGACAACCCTGGCCCTAGGTATGGTTCTTAGGCTTTTGTCTTGTAGCATCAGGACAAAGAACCTAGGGCTCAAAACAACTTTATGTTGACCTTTCTGGTCTTGAAACAATCTGTCTGGTGACACTGCCTTTAAGGCTGAGTCCCACTAGTTTCACTAATTGTCTTATCTCATTAGACAAAGATAAGGCGCTTCATAGGTGAAGCATTCAAGATAAATAAATGAAGTTTTCTCTGTTACACTGTCTCAAATAAGGATTTCATTACTGAATATTACTGACATACACGACACATTACTTCTTTCCTGCCTTCTCCAGCTGCACCATTTTCCTTGCTTTATCATTAGCAGAGTGCTCTCCCTCTTCTTTCTCCGAGGTACCCCAATGTACCAAGGGTCCTTAGCACTGAAACGGACCAAGATGAGCCTTGAGTGAATCCTTCAGATAATATATCAGAAAATCAGTATTTTATGAGAGATATTCCAGTCGTCACCTCTGTCAATGATGTTCCACAGATGCCCAGACCTGGACAGGACTTACGGAAGGAACAGATTTGTAGAGAATCATTTACATTGGTAGTGTATTTTATGAAGTAATTTTCCTCAACAGAACTTTATGAAGATTTCCGTCTGATGCACTACTCTTATTGCAGAAAGGTGATTAGGTCTGCTACATATTTAATGTATTTCATGATGGCAGAATATGTTCCTGTTTTATTCACATAGTCTGCAGACAAAAGGCCATGAAAACCATCTCATGAGAAAACTCAATGAAAAAATTAGGCTTTGTTAGCAGAAATAGCAGGCATAGTTTGAAATAAAAAAGTTGTCCTTGGAATGAAACATTGCTCATTAAAAAACTAAGGTGTTAAGCAGAAGTCTAAATGATTTTATGTATTTATTTATATATATATTTTTTTTCTGAAAACCATGTAGAGTACTTTAGACAATATAAAACCTTGGTCTAGTTTTGTATCAGATTTATGTGGCAATGGTTTTGGTAGTAGGGGGGCTGCAGAGGTGGCCTCTGTGAGCAGAGCCCAGCAGCTGCCCCATGTCAGATCAGAGCCAGCTCCAGCTGGCTCCAAAAGGGACCGCTACTGGCCAGAGCCGAGCCAGAGAGCGATGCTGGGTGGGCCTCTGGGAGAGCAGATGTAAGGAAAAAACTGCTTGGCATCAACAGCTGGGAAAGAGGAGTGAGGAAACGTGAGAGAAGCAGCCCTGCAGCCCCCAAGGTCAGTGCAGGAGGGCAGAAGGTGCTCCAGGCAGGCAGCAGAAATTCCCCTGCAGCCTGTGGAGAGGCCCCTGGTGGAGCAGGCTGTCCCCCTGCAGCCCATGGGTCCCACATGGAGCAGATCTCCATGCTGCAGCCCCCCCATGGGTGGAGGAGCCCCCGGTGGAGCAGGTGGATGTGGCCTGGAGGAGGCTGCGGCCCATGGAGAGCCCCCGCAGGAGCAGGCCCTGGGCCGGAGCTGCTGCCCGTGGAGAGGAGCCCACGCAGGAGTAGGGGGTCACTGCCACCCGTGGGGGACCTGTGCTGAAGCAGTTTGCTCCTGGGGGGATGGACCCCGTGGTACAGAGCCATGTGGGAGCAGTGCTTGAAGAGCTGCTGCCTGTGGGCAGCCCTCGCAGGCTCAGTTTGGGAAGGACGGCATCCCGTGGGAGGGACCCCACGTGGAGTAGGGGCAACAAGTGACCATGAAGGAGCTGTGGAGATGAAGCAACAGGGCCTGACCGCAGCCCCCATTCCCTGTTCCCCTGTGCCGCTCAGGGGAGGAGGTAGGAGAGGGTGGATGGGGGGAACGTGTTTGTAGCTTGCTTTTAGTTTCTCAGTGTTCCAGCCTGATAATAATAGGCAGTAAGTGATATTAATCTCCCTATGCGGATTGTGTTTTGCCTGTGACAATAACTGTTAAGTGATCTCCCTGTCCTTATCTCAACCCTTGATTTTTTTTTCCATCATATTTTCTCCCCTTTTTCCTCTGGGAAGGGGAAATAAGAGTGGTTGGGGCAGAGTTCAGCTGCCTAGCTGGGTAAAACCACCGCAGGTTTCCATGCTGGAATATGGTCTTCTGACTCTATCTATATTCATGTATTTGTGAAACTAGACATTTCATACAGGAAATGTATGTATCAGTACATAGTACATAGTACTGATGTAAATATTCACAACAACTATATATACCTACCAGATATATATATATATATATATATATTTTTTTTTTTGGTGACAGTGCTTCTGAAATTGACAAAGCAGTTAAGGGTAGCTACCTAAAGTTTGATACTCCCTAGATGCTTCTGCTACCTGGAAACTTTGAAGCATTTTTACTGTCATATGACTAAAAGTTTACCTGTCAGAAACACAAAGAGGAATCTACAGTTTTCTGTTCCTTCTCTTGTTTTCTCTCTCAGAAAATCCATCATTCAGAGAATCACAGAATGATTTGGGTTGGTAAGGATCTTAAAAACCATCTAATTCCACCCTCCCTGCCATGGGCAGAGACACCTCCCACTATATACGGTTGCTGAAAGCCCCATCCAGCCTGGCCTTGAACACCTCCAGGGATGGGGCATCCACAGCTTCTCTGGGCAGCCTGTGCCAGGGCCTCACCACCCTCTGAGGGAAGAATTTCTTTCTAATAATCTTTCTAATCTAAATCTGAGCTTTTTAAGTTTAAAACCATTACCCCTTTGTCCTGTCACTATGCTCCCATGCAAAGAGCCCCTCCCCAGCTTTCCTGTAGGCAATCTTTAAGCACTGGGAGTCCACTATAAGGTCTAGCCAGAGCCTTCTGTTTTCTGGACTAAATAACTCCAAATCTCTCAGCTGTGCTTCTAAGTAGGAGAGGTACTTCAGGTCTCTTATCATCCTCATGGCCCTCCTCTGGACCTGGTCAAGCCTGGTCCAACCAGCCTTTCTTGTGCTGGGGGCCGCAGAGCTGAAGTCTGTACTCCAGGTGGGGTCTCATGGAGCGGAGTAGAGGGGGATAATCACTTCCCTTGACACGGTGGCTATTCTTATGTGGTTTCCTATATAAGAGTATATTAACATATAATACTTATATTTGTATTTATTTCTAGATGTTATCTTTTACATCTTGCACCCAGTTGCATCAGAATGGGCAGGTTGTGCTCTAATACCAATAACTGTGCCTTTGTATGTACGGAAGTGTTTTTTCTCATGTTGACTATAAATAGAGCTTTTAGACCAGCTATTAGAAGTATCATACCTAAGATTTGTAATGGAACCACTGAAATCATGGAGCTGATGTTGTGTGAATGTGTGAATCTTTCTTGTATAATGGTACTCAGATTTAATCCTATTTGCATTTGGTGAAAAAAAGTCACTGTTGTTTCTTTTTCAGTATTTGAGCACTCTAAATATATTAAGTATATTTAGTAAGGTTTCCAATTTTGAAATACACCGGTTTGAAGTTAAAATACGTGTTTAAAAACAAAAAACAAACAAACAAAAACAAACAAAAAAACACCTGTCATTGAGATTATCATTATTTTATTGTTTGCTGCAACTGAAACAGTATATGAATCCTATGTATATAATGTATGTATATACATATGCAATCTTCATTTTTTTGCTTAAAATATTTTGAGAAGAAAAATTCTATTCAGCTCTAGTTGATGTTAGAGGCCTTTGGATATGATCAGAAGGCTTTTCTTCACCTGGATTCATTACAATTATATTTTTGACGCCACAGGTAGCATGTTTCTCATAGTTTAAGTGTGATTAAGAAATGCCATATCAAAAACAATTCTACGAAAATAAAAAACTATGCACATTTAAGACAGAATTCTACTAATCCTTTCAGTATAAATACTATACATAAAATTGTGTATTGGGGTAAGCATTTTACATGGAGACCTAAGCATCTGTTTTTGAAAACTAACCAGTGCTTATCCATCTGTTCAATAATTTAGAATAACTTAATCTCTTTTATTCCCAAATACAAATTACATGGATATCACTATATTCCCTGCAAGGTTTCCTCTAATACAAACCAGTAATACAGTGAACGCGTTTTCCCTACTGTTCTGCAGATGTCATAGTACCCCATAAAATGTGCATGCTTTAGTTTCTACGGAGACTGAAGACAAGTATCTGCAAGTGTCTCTGCTTCAGTATAAATAACGCTGTTTTTCCGTCCCTTTTCATAGGTGCCTATCCAAGACTCTCACTGAGCTTCAGGTTGAAGAGAAATATTGGATACTTTATTCTTCAAACTTACATGCCCTCCATACTGATTACCATTTTATCATGGGTGTCATTCTGGATCAATTATGATGCATCAGCAGCAAGAGTTGCCCTTGGTATGTGCTATGAATGAGTGGGACATTAAAATGTCAGAATGAATGTAGCCTTTGCAGGTTGTTAAAGACTTCAGCGTGATGTCAGTGTTTTGATATTCCAAAATCATTTACGTCAAAATCATGTCATTCAGTATTGCCTCAAAAGTGGTAAGTTTTCCCCACATGCAAGAATGTAGCTACCACTAAATCTCTGATATGAGCTGCTCGTATGGGTCCCAGACTTGTTTTCATCAAATTTAATGTTGTTGTTGCCATTAGTTTCAGCAAGGGGACCAGCTCCAGAATCATACTCTAAGGGCTTCGGTGTGGGCTTTTTGTTCAGGCCAGTGTGGGAAGACAAGCGTGGCTCCAAGCCTTCACCTGAGGTCTTGGCTGTTTTAACTGACAGTGGCAGGAAGAGACCTCAAGAACCATGTGCTAGTTCAGAGCACAGGGACACGTCAGCTGTAGACCATGACATCCTGAGGGCCATGGCATCCCTCAGAATGCACAGTATGCTATGTGCATTTTTATGACAGCTTATAGTGCCATTTACTTCACAGTAGAAAAACATGGATTTAGCACAGGGTGGTGATCCTAGTCCAAGACCTTTTCAGATCAAAGAATCCTTTAGATTCTTTGGAGGAGGGGTAGCTTCAAAATATCACACGGGAAGTATTTCATCTGTTACAGAAACGTACTCATGGGTAGCTATACACCAGAAAGTTTAATGGACCCATAAATAATCTTTATGACTACTCCTGCATTTCATCTCACTCCAAATCCTGTCTTCAACCCTGTTCTTTCCACTAGCATATGCCTTCTTACTCAAAACTTGACACTAAGCCTATGCTATATAACATTTGCTACACTCTCTTCTCTTAAAACAGGAGCATATTCCTTAGCTCGCTTATTTTTCTGATACATACCACAGCAAACCAATACTCCCAGACATGCCTGTATGACTCTGCATCTCTGTACCACTTACCTACCAAGATCCACTATACCAAAGAAGGGTAGCTACAGCTATACCCATGTGCAGTGTCATATTCTAGCATCTTCATCATCCCTGTCATCTGAACATCAGTATCATCATTCCTAGCATCTGAACTTGTGTGACTGAAAATATTGTATACTGGTTGCTGTTACTCTACAGATACAATAATTCTACAGATGCTGTAGATTAACTAGTGCATATGCATGTAGTACACATGACACAATCTGTCATTACCACTCAGCAGCCAGTGGACATTCAGCAAATTGCAAACAAGTACTAGCTTCACAGGAGGTGGGACATAGAGTCCAAACATCTTTGATGCATTTGTAAATGAACTATTGATACCAAAGACCCACCATGGAGAAATTATAACCAAATGAGAACGATACTTCAAACATACCAGTCAGCATCTAGATTTTAAATGCCAGTCAAGACTGCAACGAATAAACGGTTAGACAGAAGTTACCAAACCTGATAACATTGCATGTCCTCCTGTAATGGGCTCACACTTTTTTTTTTTGTGTTTAGGGGACAGGACTGCCTCATGTGACCTATTTCTGTGTAGCACAAGGGGTCCTGATTTGTCAAGTACCATACTGTGATAACACAAATATTTGAACCAAAGTCAGAGAATACATTCAAAGCAAGCTCAAGAGCCCAGATGTTCTATTTCCAATTGATAGAAAGTCCTTTTGAGAGAATGACAATCCATATAAAAGGTTTTTCTGAGAACACAATTAGTGCCTTGGTGATTATGTCTTGTATCATCTGGTATTTGTATAATAAAGTTCAGTACCATGGGCCTAATCTTGTGTTCCTTTGTGTAGCCACTCTTATGAGCCTGAAGCTGATAACAAATGATATTAGAGTTTAAAGGCAGTATTGCATCTTTGGACTTAGGTAACTAGCCCTGAAAAGCCTGTTACAGAGGAGAAATAGGCCAGCTTACCCAGGTGTTTGTTAGAGAAAGGATTCCCTGTGCAATCCTTATAGACAAGGTGACAAGATTTTACACAGCCTCTGCAGGAAATCTATATTCTCTGAAAGAGCCTGATTATAGTTCATCCACTTCTATGTTTTGCTCCAGTCCCTGGTCCCTTGCTGCATGCTCTGCCTGTTCTCCAGCCTGTATTGAACCAAGAAGTTCCCTCGGCAAAGAGGGTGAAGACTAAACTTGGAGTTCTCTCTTTGCAAAGGCTGTAATCACAAGATTATCACATTTTGATATGATAGGTGTCAGCTGATGCCCTTCCAGCTGTGCTTTAAAACACTTTATTGACCTTCAGAAGAGAGATTTTGGTCCTACATGAGCGTGGTATTTGCCCGCAGGGCGCCAGGACCTCCCAGTGGCTGTGTTTCCTTTAGGTTAGTGGTGGCCACCTTTCTATTCAGTGTGCTTAGTCTTCTGGATTACAGCCTGTGAACAGACACCAAAACTAGGGGTATTATAACCCAATCTGGGTTGATGAACCCTTCCCTTATTCAACTAGGCTTTGGTAAGCATCTGTGGGGTGCTACTGAGATGCCAAGGGTGTATTAAAAGAGAATTTTGTGGAATTTCTCATACAAGATTCATATTTATTTTAGGTGATTTTCAGAATTCCTTATGGGTAGCAGGTAATCCTACAAGGAGCAGGTAATCCCATGGGCTGCAAATATGTGATAGTGTAATGTCCTCCAGCCCTCTCATCCTTGTTCATGTTCTGGCAATGAGGTTTTCTACAGACCTTTTCAACATTTCTTTAAAAATAATTCTGTTGTGCCAATTATTTTCCTCATTTTACTGCAGAGTTGAGTGAGTTACACACAAAGCATTTTTAAAATATGCTTGTGCTGTGTTCTCCATTGTATTTCAAGCCATGAAACACCTGACATCAACACACACTTGTTTCACAGTTTAGAGGAAAAGCACTGAAAACTGCATGACACTGACCTACTAAATATACAAAAAATCTGTTATGGAACCTCATAGGCTACTTCTGCAGTTCCCTGGAGTGGCACTGCTTACACGGACAGCTTGATTTTGTGTTATATTGTCTCTATTTCTGTCTCTTCAGGTAAAAGAAACTGTGTTTTATAATATGCAGGCAATTTTTTTGTTCTTTATTTTTGTTCTGCCAGCATTCTATTGACTACCTATAAACTGATGGTATAATTATGAAATCAGAAAAAATCGTAATGGAAGGAGACCTGTTAGAATGGTTTGCCTCTTTTACCAGTGTAGACTTGTCACACAAATCAGTGTTTTCAACCATCTGTGATTTGTGATTCCCATAAAATTTCCAGCAGAGATCAGACCCTGCAGTTTAATGTGAACTCAAGCAGACTGACAATAAATTTGCTTTTCTTACCAGGTTTTCAAAACAATGCTTTGTAATGTATATTCAGGTGTTATGTCCATTCTCAGATAAATAAATGAGGGTTTGACATATCTGATATATATATAGTAGGTACTTTATTAATGTCCAGTAGATTACTATAGAAATGCAGCTCTCCCTTCTTGGCTTTTTTTTTTTTTTTCCCTCAAATATGCATATCTGTCTGCAGCTCACTACTTTTCTCACTTCTGTCTAGTCATGTGAAAGTTAGACTACTGATCTGATAGTCATCTCAAATCCCAATTCATGAACTGGCTACATTGTCTTATCCTGAAATAGGTGTCTCAAACAGATGGGATGAACTGCTCTAGAAAGCTGCTTTTCTTTCTCCATCTTCTACAGAGGGGCTCTACAGGGCTAACTTCATCCAACTGTTTAACTATTAAAAATTTAAAACTGGATGATAAATTTCACCATCTATAGAGTTGCTCTTCCTTAATGTGTTCACATGATTTTATCTATCCAGACCCCTAATTAGTTTCATTACTGTTTGAAAAAAAAAATAATCTCTGTGGTGTTGATGGCTGTGCAGTGCTGGAAGAGCACATCTTTTAATGCTTTGCAGAAAATGTGCCTTTCTGTCACAGGTCGATTTGGTCTTCCTGGAAGAGATCCTCAGTACAGCTACACTGGCTTCTCTGAAGCAACATTAATTCACTGTGGTGGTGACACGCACCCTTGTTAGCTATTCCCCCCAGTTGTATGAAGGAAATATTGTAACAGAATAATAATGCTTCAAGCTTTAATTTTGTTTTCAATTGCAGTGATGTCACCTGAGAGACTTCTTTTACAAATTTTTAAGCTTCTTCACACTAACAAGGGAAACTTGCCAAAGAGGAAAATAAAATTGAAGCATGATCCGCTTAGGTTTGTAAGATGTGTGCTCTTTTATTTCTTTGTCTAGGAATTACAACTGTGCTGACTATGACAACGATCAACACTCATCTGCGAGAGACTTTGCCTAAAATTCCATATGTTAAAGCCATTGACATGTATCTTATGGGCTGCTTTGTATTTGTCTTCTTGGCCTTACTTGAATACGCCTTTGTCAACTACATTTTCTTTGGAAAAGGCCCTCAAAGGCAGAAGAAACTTGCGGAAAAAACAGCAAAGGCAAACAACGATCGCTCAAAGTTTGAAGGCAGCCGGGTAGGATTCTTTTATCTATATATAGTCGCTTGTTTCTTTTATTACAAAAACTAACTGTATGAAATTAACAAACAAATCTTGTGTAAAAACATCACCAACCACATCTCCTTTTTGTGGGCAAACTTTGGCATTTTTATATTCAAGGTCCTACATAGAAGAATATATTTAGGTATGCAGAAATTTAAGAGAGTATGATCTGTTTGACAAGAAACTGTTAAGAACAAGAAAACAATTCTAGTGCAGCTAGTTTGGAAATAAAGGCTCAGCTCTACAAAGGCATTTATTTGCTTAAATCAAATGTAATTTAATTTGTTTAAATACCTACACAAGGGAATCCAGCATATTTTTTCTCACTTCCCTTCCAGCAGACACATTTAGAATGGGAGAAAGCAGATAAAGGATTAGTCCTGCCATGCTAATTAATTGGCCAACATAGCAGTACCGCTGTGTGTGGCATTGACATCTGCTGCTGTTGAAGGCCAACATAAAATTATGAATCCTAGAGAAACTTTCAGACGGGCTTCTGAAGCACAGTATTGGCATGGTCAGTGCTGATTATACTCCATCCTATTTCCTTGCCTTGAGTATTATTTTGTGCAATGAATACTATTTTTTCTCCTTTGAAAGAAAAATTCAAGGTATTCAACAATATGTGATATCAGTGAGCCATGTCAGTTCCAGCAGAACATATTTTCTGGCTAAAATGTTCCCAATGAGGCTTTTTCAGTCGGTTCTGTTGAGTAAGACTGTTTTTTTTCTATCAGCTATAAATTAGAGGAGTTCACAGAGACAAAACTACTACCTGTTTATTAAATACCAATATCTTAAAAGTAATTTTAAGCTGTATTTTATGATTCTAATGATTCTGTCTGCTATGATAGATGTAATGCAGAACTCCACCTAATTATCGACACTCACATCTGTGAAATATTTTTTGAAGCAATCAATTCATTTTTGTCCACTCTGTTATGAAACCAAGACTTCATCACAGTTGGCAGCACTGCTTAGGACTAATCTAACAAGAAGAATGAATTCCCTTTCCTGTAAAAATAAATAGTTATAATAAGAAGAAAACAAATGGAAGAAAAAAAAAAAAAGAGTATCACACTGAAAGCAATAGAGATTTTAGCTTTAAGCAGGTAACACAGATGTATGCATTAAAGTTCAGATCTCCCAAGGAAAACCATCTGGCGGATCTCATCCATTTAAATGATTTATATAATTCACTACATACCCTATATGACCCCATGCCTGATTGTACTTATATATAGAGATCAGTTGGTCAGCATTGTCAAAAGAAGTGTAGAACCTCAACTAATGAAAAGGTGGTTTTCTTATACCCAGATCATGTCATTTTTATACTCCCCTGATCATACCATATATCAACCATTTTATCTCACTTCTGACTTACGACATTTTATTTTCTTTCTGGACCTTCCTAAGCAAATACTGTGCACTGATATGACTTTTCTGGTGGTTTAATATTGACCATGTATGAACTGAAGATACGAGCAGTGCACCAGAGCTGAAAGAGCGTGCTGCTTTGTCCCTTGGAATCCCAGATGTGACAGGGAACTCTGTATACTTCATAAAAGTGCACCTACTTATACTCACTGTGAATATTTGCTATTTAAATGCATTTAAGATAAATAATGAAGTACGGTCCCATTCCAGGCTTCAGCTTGTGAAGTCAACAGAGCTTCATTACAGTCACTGATACTACAGAGAAGTAGTGCCAGTGTATGACCAGAACAGGCATTAGGTAGATCAGAAATGTTCTTTTGAAACAAAGATTAGATAGAAAATGCAGATTCAGTGGGTGTAGGATGTCTACTCTTAATTTCTCATGTGGTAAACACTTTCAAATCCAAGGTAGAGAATATTGCTCAGAACAGGTCAGAGGTCCTATTGCTTTCAGGATGAGCAGCTCAGTGAAAATCCATCTAAACCACTTTGGACAAAGGGTACCAGGGCTTTCAGAGACCATAGCCCTGAAGCAGAAACAAAGCTTCCACGGTTCTGGATCATGCCCACTGTATACCAACCTGTACAGGCATCCATGTTTGTAGTAGGACAGGTGGTCATGACAGGGTTTTTAACATATTTTCCAAGGAAGGCTGTATCTGAAAGCTCTGCAGCCTTCACTTGGACCTCTTCAAGGAGCGGTAAAGAGGCACCAAACCTCTTCTTCTATGAGTCTTGAAGACTGTTGAGTCTGATGGAAATAATGTCAGTTTAGCACTTGCTTGCTTCTTCCTGTAGAGCTGGGACTTGGGCTGGATGTCCTGGGAGAGACACACAGACGGAAGGCGTAGTGCACAAGTAAGGGAGGCTTAGAGTCTCACTTGTGTGAGTTAAAGGAAGTTATTGTTTTCATCTTTTCAGTGAGGCTTCAGGCTTTCCATGCAGAAAGGCAAGGTTTCTATTACAAAATATTTCAAATCTCACGTGATTTAGGGCTGACATGCATTTTTAAAGGAAGGTAGAATGTCTAAAAACTGCCAGCCCCTTTTACATCTCCTCACAGTCTTTGATGACTGTCATAGTGTATACTTTTTTCCAAAAAGGTTGAAAAGGTTGAAAAGGTTTCTGGTATAAAACTGGAAAAAGCGATTACTTTTTGTTTGTCTCTAAGCCTACCACTTTGGGTTGATCTTTTTCTGTTTTGTCTTAGTAATTGAATTTGCTTGTATATGAACCATGTGCATGAGTTCCCTGTCATTGATTTAGAGCCCTAGCTCAGGGTACCAGAAAAAGAAAAAAAAAAGAGTAAGCAAATAAACCGTAGTCCATTTATTGTCCACATCAGATGCTGTAACTTACAGGTGTAGTGACAGAACAATTCTGTGCTATATCAGATCCAGCAATTCAGCCTGAGCTGGAAACCACAGGCTCATGTTGGAAGGCAGTGCTAGGAGAGTGGAGACAGCACAGCACTGCCTGGAGTTCAGGCTCTGAGCCTGAGCATTGCTCTTGTGGTGCCTGAGACTGGCAGTGGTGCTGAGCCGATGCGTCTTACCCAGCAGGTATGGGAGAAGGACGAGGGGAAATGCCATGTTGTTTTCACTCAGCACTCCACCCGTGAAGACCAGCAGCACCAGCATGGAAACTGGTGGTACAGTTTGTGCCTTACATGTGTGATGACTGAGGTCTGGCAAGCTAGCTAGCAGGCTTGGTTATAAACACCCTTAATGTAGCAAAAGGGTTTTTCATGCTTTCCTGGTTTCATTTGATTGTGGAGCAGGAGAATTTTAATAGCAAAAATGTTCTGGGCCACAAAACACACAGATTTGGATATGTTTGTGTTTTATTTGATAACTGCCTTGCTTAGTAACTCTGCTTCTTCACACATGGAGTTGCACTGTGCTGTGTCTGAGGTTGTGGGTCTGGAAAACTGCAACTGGGACAGTCACCTCCGTGTCAATGCTGGTGCTGCAGACATGCCTCTCCAACACCAAGCTTTCAGGCTCTGTCCTCTGAGCTGTTCCTGATGTGCTATCACCGAGGCTTGCTGCGCTGAGGAGGGCTCTAGCAGCTGCTGCTGAGCTGCCTGTTTGCTTCCCTGCTCCCATTGCAGCTTTTTGGCCAGCTTTGCCCATGTGTGAAAGCCAACAAGCCCAAGAGCTGCAGGGGTAAGGGAAGGAGGAGCCGGAGTAGCATGCAGACAGCACAGCCAGTGTCACCTCTTGTGTTGCAGAAAAGCAATGGGGAAAGGAAAACTCTGCCCTATTTTCTCCCATGTAGCACTGCTGAAGGTAGTGTGGTGATGGAAGCATGCCTCAGTAGACGGTATCTCTGGAAACGGTTTCAAGAGTCAGAGCTGGTGCTGAGATGAAACCTGAGAGAGCCTTTATGCATGACTCATGTATGGATCAGCAATTGACAACAAAGAGATTTTCACACATAGCTGTGTCTTCTTTTGACTGCTTTTGCATCATATTTTATTTCAGATAGCACACTTTAAATAGCATTCCTCTCTGCAGTCTTCCAGCTTATCCCAGTAAACCATAGCTACTGGAGACAAGCACAGGATACTTCTTTTTTGAATAAAACAATTTTTGCACACATACCAGTTTAGGACTGAAAACTCCCTTGAAAACATCAGTAAATCGGTTTATATATATAAAGACGAGCTCTAGGGTAAAGGAAGAACAGGACCTTGATTTTTCATAAAATATTTGTTCTGTCTATGGTATCAGTGCCTAAATTAAACCCTTTTCTTTGTGGAAGAACTGACTGAAAAGAATAGGTGGCCTGTAAAAATGTTTTCCTTTGAAAATTGACCACCACTGCTATGGATCAATTCTGTTTCTCCTGTTTCTGTTGGTAGTTTCAGGATTCATTTGTAGCTCTCTGTGCACTTTCAGTTTTGCTGCATAAATTGTTTGTTTTAAATAAGGCTCAGATACAGCCTAATTTACAACTAAATCAGCATGAGAGAGCTCTAAGGCAATCCTGTTCTCACTTGTTGTTCCCTCTTGTGATCAAGACTACTGGCATAATCAGCTGGTGAGCATGTGTTTTGGACATTGCTCCTTCTGGGCCAATCCACCGAGGTTATGATTTGTTACAGTCCCCTGCTAAAAATACTTCTTCGTAGTTCATGCTGTGGCAATTTACGTTTTCAGTTTGGTGGGACCAAAAGTTCAGCCCCGAGGTATCGATCAGGAGGGTAGCTATCACACAAGCTCATTCAAGCTTCAACCCCCTGTGGCTGTCAGGCATGTGGGAAGAGCCTCCTTTGAACAAAAATAATACCAAACCCTTTATAAAAAGACCCTTCTACTCAAGGCAGTTGCTGCATGGGTTTTTAGCTCCAGAAGTTCCCAGTTCAGCCCTCTGCTGTTGGCCAAGGCAGCGGCTTCCCACCAGGCACTACTGGGAACAGAGGCTCATGCCACTTACATCTACTTTGGGCTTTTAAGGCACTGATAATCGTAGCAACTGCTCTTGCAAGTGGGATTTTCTTCTGAGAATGAGTATCTTGGCTGCTGTGGTAGAATTATCACTCAGTTTAAATTGGGAAATATGAGAATAGCAAAGCTGGCAGCGTTCTCCTGTGCATCTTCAGCTTTCCTGGATACTTTTTTTGGTACTGTTTTGAATAGTGGGATATTTCTGAAACATGAGTGTGATGACTAGGTGCCAAGTTTTGAAAAATATCTTTAAAGGGTGATGAATACAATTCCTGTGGGAAGAGCGCTAGTTCTGTAGTGTTTGTGATGGGAACATACACTGTGCACCAGGGGGATCTTGTGTGTACTAATTTAGCTCAAATACATCAAGGTTAGTTGTCAAACTCTGTTCTTACTTGGTGGTCAGCAATATTAGGATGCAGCTTCCAAATTTTTCTTATTCTTCATACTTTTCTTTATTTTCAAGATCTTTTCATCTTCCCAGTTCTGCCAGCTACCCTGGGTTCATCCATATCATCATATCATCAGTTGATAGCAACATAATACTCATTCTTTCTTTTTTTTTTTTTTTGGTGTGCTTATTAATTAATATAAGAAATAGCAACTTTTAGATGCAGTGAGAACACTCAACAATATCATTTTTGTTGTGCTTGCAGTTTTGAATTATTAATATTTATTATTTAAAAAAACTGAGGCATAGGGCATAGTGTGGTCAATGAATTTTGCTTGAAGCACTGATAACACTTAGGGCCAGGTCTCTTGTTGCCTTACATGTTGGAAAGCCATTTACACAAAAATAAAGAATAAAGAAGATGGAAGCTGCTACCAGGTAGTGTACCTCTTGCACAGCCATGCACGCTTGCACCAGGGCACAGCAGGTGACAATCAGGGGGCTTGAGTCTAGATTAGGATTTCAACCAAAAGTAATTTCCATTTTATAATTTTAAGAGGAGATCTATTTTGTGGAGTAATATACTTGAATAGTAATTTTGATGTAAAATAGTGCACGACTAACTACAGAGACAGCTTTTCTTGCTGTTATTTAAGCCTGCTATTTGCATTTATATTGCTGCAGATGATGGAAAATGTTTACGTGGTATTTAAAAAATTGGGATTGATGAACTCCTAAACAGCAGCAGTGGGGTTCAAGCAAAATGCTTCTTCTTTCTATTTTTTGTGTAGTAGAATGAAAGATTTCTGAGGAAGAAGAAATTTCATTGTAAAGTACTCCTTAAAATTTATGGAATATTAAACAGAGAACTAAATGAACCTGAAGTAATTTAGACACTATCTAATAGTAAACCAAACCTTATGGTAGTTTTCTGGCCCTAGTTAAGTGTTTTCAAACTGCATTAAAGCTGAAGTTTTCCAAGAATCTTGAAAGGTATTCAATAGCAGCCCTTTCCTTTCATGTCTTTAAAAATATAATACTTAACATCCAAACAAGCCACTGTGGTGTTTTCTAGAAGTAAAAAGTGGATTGTGAAAGTAGGCTTTCCCAGTGTAAAAAGGGTGTTGAAGTTTCAGATCTACAATGTACCATTCCAGCAGAGCCTATTGGTGAAGGAGAGTTCCTGCAAGAGTAAAACAAATCAGTTTTTCCATGTATAAAATATCTCAGAGCATTTCATGCTTCTCAGCCTCCAAATGGAGTTACGTGAGAACCAATTGCTTCATGGTGCAGGAGCAGTAATTATTCAGAGGTGGGAGAGACGGGGTTTGATTGAAATTGATTCTGAATAAGATCATCAATTTTGCCTGTTTAGATCCATGCTGATTCAGCGGGGAATTCATTAGTGATTTGGTACTCCACTGTTTTCATCTGCTTTGATAAATTCAGTTGGAAACACTCTGTGGAAACAACCAGCCCTTGAAAGCGATGGGAGCACAGGCAGTGAGACAGCCATGAAAGCGAGGGATGAGGGGGTTCAGGTGGGGCCAGCATCAGGAAGAAAGGAATCCATGGGAGGCACGGAGGCCCAGGAACTCTGGAGAAGACAAGAAAGAAATCTTTAGGTTAAATTAGGATCATATGAAGTGGGAGGGAAATGACCAAATACTGTTCTCTCTCCAATTTATAATGAAGTTCAAGAACAAAGCTTGGCATTTTGGGGAGAAATTTTGGGGAGAACTTCCAGTGCACAAGCAGTGACATTTCTGAGCCAGGTGATAAAATTATCTCCTAAGGCTCATGAAGAGTAAAACAAAGTTTTATCAAAGAAACTGTCCCTGTTTGTCATGTGTAGTCATGTCTGTAATCAGTTCAGCTACTTTTCTAAATCCATATTTGTACCTGAAGTAAGTTTCCCTGGAGCTGCTGAACCACACTCATGTTCACTCCTGGAGGATTTTGCCTTAACGATACATTCAAGCAAACCTGAGTAAACTTGCACAGGATACCCTGCCATTGTTGTGCTTCTTTAATCCCTGAGAGAGCTTGTGTACATTAGTCCAAGTCATTTAAATCAGTGCTTAAATCATTCAGAAGTCATGCTTGTATACAAATACTTCTTAATGTGTTGCAGACATTAAGTATTCATACTTCACAACAGCACCTTCAGGTTGTCACAAAGCATTAGCATATATTGCTGTAACTTTATTGAGAGCTTTGGTGGTTTATCCAAAACTTCAGAAGGAATCAATACAATTTGTGAGAATTGGTCTCAAGAATATCTGTGGACCAGAAGCTTGATTTCAGTTTTTGTAGATCTCTTCTCTCCATCTGCTCCTTCCTTGTGTTTGGCATGCTAGTCCCTCAGTCTATTAACAAAGAGATGCATTTCAAAACCGTGTTTCCAAATGTTTCATTGGACATTTGCAGAAAATATACGCTGTCATGCAATTTCATAGGACATAACGGTATGTTACGGCATTTACAGAAACATTGCCACTTCCTTGACTACCTTTTTGGTTTGATTTACAGATGCAGTGACTAGCAGTGAAAGGTGGCAGTATCACTGAAAGATGAGAGGCAGAAACTACATTAGGGTGGCATGCAAGGTTGGCAGATAAGGTGAAGCAGGCTGTGCGGCGTGATGAAATAAGTGGAATCAAATTAATCCTTTCTCTGGGTAGAAGAAGCCTGAATATACACCCTCCAGAGTACAAGCTTTCAGCTGACACCTCACTTACAGAAGTCCGGGTCTCAGTGGAAGGATGAAGTACCCAGGGACAGGCTAATGTCTTTATGTATGTAGGTGGCAGACAGAATCAGGAGAGATCAGCAGGCACTGAGGAAAAAAGCAGCTGACATCTGTGGTGGCTGAAGGGAAGGGAGCAGAGACCTGCAAAGAGAAGGCTGTACTACCCAAGTGGAGCCCAGTAAAACGTTCTCTTTTGGGGCATTTTGAGTAAATTGAAGGAACTTGATGTAGCATTTCTTAAAGCCTGGGAGGAGATGGGAAAGGAGATGATGTGATGAGCAGGGGCCTGGATGAGAGATTAAGCTTTAATCTTCATCAGGAACTTACAGACTGTAGAGATATTTTACACAATACTATTACAAATCCTGATCATAATTTGTACTGATTGCGGGAGGAACAAAAAAGAGCAAACTGAAGCAGTTATTTCCAGAGACCACTCTAAGCAGTGATGGTGTCCACAGTTGTATTTTACAGCTGTGTGTATTCCCTAGTTGCAGATCCTGCTCAACAGCATGAACTAATTTCTGCAAACCTCAAGCCCATATTTTTGTACCCAGTGGGTTTCTGCCATGGGAAAAATAAATTCTTAATCACCACTGAGGCTTCTCCACCCCATTGTTTTGTTTCACATTGTTTATTTTTATTTATAGGCACTCATCAGCATAACGTACCATTGCCTACAGCAGCAGGATTTGTTGGATACCTTAGTAATTTTTTTTCTGCTTGCTTGTATGTGCATTATGTGTTCATTTTTCCATTTGCAATAAGCTTGGCAAAGCATTACTGGTATACTTTTTTTTTTTTTTACAGAGAAAAGATAAACTGTAGCATCTATAATTGATGGAAGAAATATCCATTTAAAATAATTTTAACAGGATTGAAAATATCTAAATGCATATGGACAGACACATAGCAACATATACTTTTAATGCCTCACACAAAGCTTGGAAAAGAGCTGGTATCAGATGAATGTATGAACTTCAAAAGACCATGACAATAGTGTGTTTTTCAACCACTTTTATACTGATGCTTCTAGGATGAGGTGTTCAGATGTGGCACAGTTAACCCAGCTAGATCATGTAACAGGTTAGAATAAGGTATTAATGAGCAAAGTCTCAGGCTGAATTGTAGATGAATAAGTTGTGTAAATAGAACTGGAAATTATCCTGGCCATGTTTTGCAATCTATTTCTGACTCAGGGGGGAACTGGGTTCACTGGAACAGAGTCACACAAACATTAACTAGTTGAAAATACCCAGCACAGAGCATTTATTTTATATCAAGCGGTCAGTGTTCTTTCCCAAAAGCTGGTGGGAAATCAGAGCTGCACCAGCTTTGTTCTCGCCAGCATGTAGGGTACAGGCCACAAAGGGATGTGGTGCTCCACCACTGAGGCTACCAAGTACTGAGTGAGACAGCATCACTTGGGACTTCCTATTTGTGCCAATTCTTGGAACTGAAAGCTTTTGGGGGATGAAGGAGCTGTACCCAACTCTGTGCTGCTGCTCCTCTGGTGATACAGGATGGGACTGAGGAATCTGGCCTAAAGCTTGTTAAGGGCTCTAAAGGCTCTGAACTGTCCTCTTATTTACTGTAAATAGCATTGTGTTGCTCACCTATGCTCAACACTGTGCTCACCTGTTAGGTCTGAGGGCCAGAGGGAGGAGTGCCACCTGCTTCCTTAATTTAAGTGTTCCTCCTTGCCCAAGTTCACCACTCTTTATGATCACTTATCCAATTGGAAAAGTCCCACACTTGTGCATTGCCACGATTACAAAACAGTGCAAATAACTTTGGAAGGAAAAGTTTAAGAGAAAAGCTTTAAATAAGCTCCGTGGTTCCAACATACAGAGAGTTCATCAGGCCAGCACCATTCTTGTGATTTTATCAAACTTCACCTGCACTTTGTTTTTCCGTTTTTAAAGCCTGCATTGAAAAAGAGCTTGTCCAGTTTAATTTAATTTCCTGCTGTAGCAGAGAGGTTGCATCCTTTACCCTCTCTCCCTACTGCACTGAATTACTCCATCCTTTAAAACACAGCTGGTTTAGATTGAGAGGAAAATGACTGTTTTTGCCAAATACAGTTTTATACTAGATTTTGGGAGTATGATAACCCTGTTTGTAACAGTATCTAAGTACTTGCCTCAATTTAAGCAGCTGAGTATTCCTTTTTTTTTTTTTTTTTTTTTTTAAGATTACCACATGCTTAAAATGAATACTTCCTTTCTTAAAAGACATATGGTTTTGGAGATTAAAATACGCCCACGTTTTGCTGATATATGTCAAATCTTTTGAAACAATGCGTATTTCTATTTTTGCCCCCCCAAGGTGGACACCCATGGAAATATTCTGCTGACATCGCTTGAAATTCACAATGAGGTGGCAAGCAACGAGGTCACAACCAGCGTCACGGATGCCAGAAATTCAACGATATCCTTTGACAACTCAGGAATCCAGTACAGAAAACAAAGTTCACATCGTGAAAGCTTTGGAAGGCGTCCGTCAGAAAGAACAGGCTCCCACAGCAAGAGGGGCCATTTACGAAGAAGGTCTTCACAACTGAAAATAAAAATCCCTGATCTAACAGATGTGAATGCCATTGACAGATGGTCAAGAATGGTGTTTCCATTCACATTTTCTCTTTTCAACTTAATTTACTGGCTATACTATGTTAACTGATTGACTGAACTTTTTTAAAGGACTTCAGTTATAACAAGTGAAGTACTTACTTGCCTGCAGAGTTTATATATATTTATATATAAATATATATATATATGAACTTTTACTATGTAGAGAATACTCATGTATGTGTGAATACATACAGCAAAGAACTGTGTGTGTATGTAGGCACACACTGAAAAGCAAAGGTATATGTATGCACACATGCGTGTACACGCTCATTCTGAGGTTATGGACAATGTCACATAGAATGCACTTCGAGGATCTTTTTCAATTGAAAGGCAGGTGTCGTCAAAAACAAGCCTTGAGAAAGTAAGTGTTGTATATTATCACTACAGAACTTTGATTGTCATATAAATTTTCAAGCAGCTGTAATGGTGTATAAAGTCAGTATTTAGTAACATTGTTTGTAAATGTTGCCATACACACTAATCATAAAGCGATAGTGTTACACTGGTAAGTTTAAAATAAGTCGTTTATATTGCAGATCCATCAGGAACAATTTCATCAAGCCAAATTTATTTTTCTTTGCTAAAATATCTTGGTTTTATATGTCATAATATATTTTTCCGGTCCTGAACAAGCATCGTTTTTAATGATCTCTTGCTTTCTCTTCTGCAGTAAGCAGGTTGATCATAGGAGTGTTGCTCTAGGTCTTTGGAGACATATACATGTTCATAATATTTCAAACAAGCATTTTAAGTGTCCATCAACAGTGAAAAGAATCTTTTGTAAGTACTGTAAATGTACAGCACATTTTCCTTCCCTTGGACTGGTTCCAGCTGCCATGTCATTTTGAAAGAAAACAGCACATTTTTAGTGTAATTTAGCTGAGAATTCAACTACTGTCAATGTGTTCTACATCTGCTATAGATTTAAAGATTGTTATTCCAGTGAAAGCATAGAAGATGTCTCAGGTTATTTGCTACTTCAACATGAAACCACCTAGCTGTAGCATTTTTTAAATATGCATTCACATTATTTAACATTTCTTATAACATTGTATGTTAATGTAAAATATATTTGCATAATATGCATATACGTATATTTTCTCAATGTTTTTCTTTCCTGTGCTTGCTATCGTGATTGCATGCTATGTCATATTTTTGTTTCTGTGATGTTACAACTTTTTTCTCTAGAATTGAACAAATAGAGCACTTCTGATACTTTGATTCAGTAATGGAGCATTTTCATATTTTATTTATATACTTAAAGTATATACGTGTACAATTGTAAAGCTAGTGTGCTGCAGTCACAGATCACAAAAGATAGCAAACAGTATTTGTTTTTTTTTCAGCATTAATTATGTTCAAGCACATTCTTCGTGCAAATGTGACTACTTTGGCTTTCATTCAAATTCATTCCCTTACCAGGGCTCCAAGTTTTTTCAGTCTGGTAGGTTGTAGTCATCAAGGTATGCCGATTTCAGATCTGTAAACTTAATTTGTTATTTATCAGAGCAACCTTTCTAAAGAAAAGAAGATATATTTTTTGTAAGCAGTGTTTCTATCATGTACATTCACAAATACCAACAGGTACAGTAGCATAAGTAGATTTAAATCAAGAATTCAGGCACGGCCCTGCCAGTTCTCCACAGGTAGGATTCCTGGGGAAACCAGTGGAAAGCTGTGGCAGACAGAGAGCTTTGAATGCTAGCTAGAGACATCGATGGGAGAAAAATATGTGGATATGCATCTACCAAAAAAAAATAAAAGGAGGGTATGATACTGAAAAGTATCATCAGTTACAGAGCCATAACTTGGCTCTGTAATGACCTGCGTTCTCACTTGATTTATCTGCGAAGAGAGCAATGATACTTGTGCTGTTGCCCTGTACAGTCCATTACTGTTTCCAACCCCTGATTCTTTGCAGCTGAGCTATGAAACTTTGCTCTGGTCTGAAATGTAGCACAGAAAAAGTCCTGAGTGCCTGTTCCATGGTGCAGGATGTACCCAGGGGCTGCCCTGTGAACAGCAGTGCACTCCTCGCAGCCGCCTCGCAGCAGAGCTGCAGTGCGATCCCCACCACCCTAACTTTGCCTGCCAGCGCCTGCAGGATCAGCACCGCAGTCCTGCTGCATCCTTGGCAGTGGTGCAAAGTGGCTGTAACTGCAGTTTTTAAGCACTGTAGCTGCAAACAACTGTGCAGTGTGAAGAGCCTCAAAGGAACCCACAGAGCTGGAGCAGAAAAGCTTGTGTTGTTTTTTTTTTAAAAAAAGCTCCTCACTATTAGTTGTCATCAGTAAACCACAATTATGGGCTCTTTACTATCTCTATGAAGGGATTACAGAGCACATTGTCATCATTATATTCAAAGTAATAAAACAATTAACACCTCCCCAAAGTATGTATTTAGTAGATTTGTTGAAAATCCCTTCCCTGTTTTTATCGTACCATCAAAATATGACTAAACAAACAAACAAAAAAAAAATCTGATTTTAATAAAACTTAAAAAGAGTAGGCTTTGCATTGGAAAAGTTACCCTAACAAAATGATCTTTGAGCAAGTCCTTCAGTAAGTGCCCTAAACAACTGTGCTGGAAAATGGGATTCAAGAAAAGAGTGGTCCCACGCTGATGATTTAATCACAGTTCTCTCTTTTCTTCAAGCTCCAAGTCCTAGAAATTATCTGATCAGGCAGGGGTCTTTATGAACAACAAGAGACCTTTTATTTGTGATACTCCACATCTTGTTGAAGGCACTTCTCCAGAGGCTTCAGTCAGGATTTTTAGGTAGGCAGGCAAATTACAGTCTGGCCTGAGTGAAGAGGCAACATGCACTTTCAGGACCCCACATGGGCAAGAGAACTAAGTCTCTAAGGACTCTTACCACTTGCTGGGGTAAGAGGCAGTGTGTTACTGCAGCCCCTTTCATGGATCAGTACTTCCCCCTTTTGTCTCACTGCAAAGAGTGAGCAGTTGTACGTTTCAGATTTTCATGAGATTTTGTATTCATCAGTCTAGCTGAGTTCCGTAGGGCAGAAACAGCTTGGTCTTTGAACAGGCTGAAGTCTTGGTTGGACTTGAAGAAAGCCAGGAAATGCTTGCTTGAGGTTAACACTTCATCCTTAACACACATTTTTGTGCCTTTTTTGCTAATTCCTTTCCTCCAGTCCCAGCACCACTTCTTACACACAGACACACACACACACACAACCATGTGTTAAGAACAGTGTTTACCTTGACCTCACATTTTCTGGCTATTGTCACTTTATGCTAGCTACAGTGTATGACTTTAATGTAATAGGTGGCTTTAAGACTATATATATAAAAAAAAAAAAGGATAATTCCAACCAAATTGCACCAGAGTAATGTATTTATAGATAATTAACTCATTTCTAACTCATACTACTATAAATAACATTTACACATCATTTGTCTGTAAAAGGCATTAAAAAAAAAAAGTATCTATCTTGTGTTATAGCCCAAAGGGTCAATAAAAAGTAGAAATATTATGGTGGTTTAACTCTAAGTTGATTTCATTCCATTGTAAAGATAAACTAAACCCCAGTCTTTTTTTGCTTAAGGCACATCTATGTATTTTTGGTATTCTTCAGCAGTGGAAAAAAAAATAGTAAAATGGAATGATGAAGAGATGCTTTATGAAAATATTGATGAATGAATATTCATTTATTAAAAAGGATTTAAAGATCAATTGTTTCTCTTTTTTCTTCTGGGGTTGGAGGAAATATGTCAACTAAATTTGGTGCTTGGCTAAATTCTAATGTTTAATTAGGTTTTAAATGTCATGTAATAGTCTTACACAGTTTTAAAGAAAAAATAGATTAAAGTATTTTGAAATTGACACACAAGTAGAAAAGTGGATTCTTAAGCATTAAACTACTGTATTTCCTAGTGTTTTCTGTAGCAGATTAATGAAGAGGGAAAACTATATCCACTGACCTGGCAAGGTTCTTAATGGCAACCCAACCTCTCTTGACCTGGGGATCTGCTCAGTAAGAGCAGAAAGGTTGTCCTCTGCTTTACATGCAACCTTTGCCTGCCTAGGAGACAAGAGAGCTTTTGATGTCAAAACAAGATGGTGATGTCCTGTTAATTTGTTTGATTAACCATCATAAATATTTTAAAAATTAGCCAAAAACTCTTCTCTAGCTATGCTAATTGTATCAGGAATGCTAATTGCATTCACTACACTTTCTATTGCTATCTGTTAGTAGGTTATTTTAAAGGAGTTGGGATACTGACAGATTCCAAGAGGGGCATTAAGTTCATTTTAAGAATCCTCTAAGGATTCTAAATGGATATTTGGAAAGCACACTGTCCTTATACCTGACTGCCTTTCTTTGTGTTGTAACAAGGTGTCACACACTTGCTTAAATATCATGGTAGCTAATGGAGTGTGTCACAACTTTTAGGAGCGGGTAAAATATTCAGCACAACAGATTTGATTGCAAGGCCTTTGAAGTCAACAGAAAGGCTCCCTCTGTTCAGCAAGTTTCTGTTCAGTTCTAGCAGCACTTCGCAGATCGTAAGTAACATCTATTGTCTATTTACTCCAGTACAGCACATACTGTAGAGCAGAAAAAAATAGTGATGTCCCAAGCTTATCTTTTTGATGAGGAATATCTGGGTAAGAGATATATTTCCTTCTGTATTTTGAAGCTGATGTATGGATAGATACTATCAGTTAATACTAATATTAATTAATAAGGTACTAGTAACTGTATTAAAGGTTTTCCAGTCCTATTAGATATTTGGGGTTTCTTTCCCCAAATAAACATGCTCCCTAGGATCAAGGCAAATTCCAATGATGTTGGTTTCATACTCGCAGCCATCAGAACAGCAAGCACAACCCACTAGCGGAAGAAGCAAGGCAGACCAGATGAAAATCAAACTAAGCATGGAGGGAATCCCAAGGCTGAATTTTCTTTGAACAAAGACAGAATCTCTCAAAATTACCTCCAAACTTTCCTGCAAATAAAGGGTCTGAGCTTTTCTAAAATCATTTCAGATTTTGAGTGGTTCTTTTCTGTGGTTCTCCTCTCTTGTGAGGGCCTGATTTGTGGTCTCAAGCAGATGCCTTCTGAAAATCAAATCCTTTGGCAGCTTACCCAATGCACTATGTCACTTGTTATACTTAAAAACTAAATCCACATGGACGGAACATGTAATATTACAAAAAGAGCAACTATAGTCCCCAAAATCAGCCAGTTTAAATTCTTTAGCACATTACCTGGATTTTAGGTAGTACTTAAGCATGCGCAATATTTCAAAAGGATAATTTATATGGATGGCATATCTTACCTTTACAATGTATTACTGCTGCATGCCTTTGCCCCAGTAAAGCAGCCTAATTTAAATCAGTGGTTTGGTTTGGTTTGGTTTGGTTTGGTTTGGTTTGGTTTGGTTTGGTTTGGTGTGGTTCTTTTTAGTCACTTCCCAGAAAGTGACTGCTCAGGCCAAGTTTTGCCTGGGCTACCTAGACAGAACACCTCAAAGCCACTCAGGTCCCTGCTCTGAATCTTTTTGGAGGCAACGATCTTTCTCCTTTGACTACAGAGGGAGCCTTAGGATAAACTCTGAATTATCCCCCAGCTTACCACCAGCAGTTGGCTCCTTTCAGATGTTATTGCTCTTGCTGCAAAAGTCTGGAGATAAAATAGCTATTATCCTAGCTGGCAGGAGGCACGGAAGCAAACAGCATGGGTACTCAGGGCTATGATACATCACAGCAATCTTTAGGTTATCTGTTCTAATACTGTATTTAAATGTATTTCAGTTTATGCTTTAGCCTTCAAGTTAGCAGGGTCTTCTCCAGGTGCTGAAGCTTTTTATATGTGTTTACCTGAGACACCTGGGACAGAGCACGGGAGGTTTGCTGAAGTCTTTATATCAGTTCGGCACAAAACCTCTGGGCATTTCCTCTGTCCTTCACCCATATCATGGGTCAGAGCTTGCATTGCCACTGCTGTAGGTTAACCACACACCTGCAGGTTACCAGGAGCTCCAAGCTGCAGGCATGGTGACTTGCTCAGCTGTGCCAGCAGACAAACCAGCATTACACGTTCTCTGTGTTGGAAACGGTTTCACAGATCAGATGCTGTATTAGTCTAACAAGTGACTGCTGCTTCACAGTTCCTCCACCAAAAATGCCAGCAATGCCACTGGAGACTCCATTTTCCTGTCCTTTGAAAAATACTAGGAAAAGGGGGAAATCACAGGCTGTCAGATAATTAAGAACCTCTCTCCATACACCTGGGCTTGAATTTTGCTGCAGGCCGTACATTTCATCCACAGGGACAGAACTAATTTGGTACAGAATTCTTCCTGCCTAGGGCTACTCTTAAAAGTATGCAGACTAAAACAGCGGTAATGTAAGCACATGCAACAGCATTAAAAAAATATTAGCAGTGAGGTCTTCCTGCCTTTTTTCTTTGGGGGTTATTTGATGCCAAGTGCACAAACAACTGCAGGAGCAAGGACCATCATCATGGGAAAATCTCCACTTCAGGCAGCCCGAGACTAAGACTGGAGTGAGGCTCTTGTGCTTCTCATGCTTTCAAAGCTCTTCTTGGCAGAGCAGCTGGGCAGTTTGAGTGGAAATCCCCAGAACATGACCCAGAGCATCCTTCAAGCAAGTGCTCCAGGCACCATCGTATGGTGTAAAAGCCAGCAAAAACTCTACGTGTAATTACATCCAGGATGGAGGGGAGCATCCTGTTAAGAAAAGGCCTTGAGTCCCAAGCAGATGCCTGTGAATGCCTTCAAAGTGCCGGATTTTTCCTCAGATTTGTATTTCCCATACTGTTACATACTGGATATGCTGCTTTGCCTTTCAAAGCTGTCTGCCTAGTTCCCCTGCCACTGAAGAGGACATAAATTCATCCCATCTCATGCGGCACATTTATATGAGGTGTCCTCAGTCGTTATAGACCCTATTTATAATTGACAAAATAAATACTATCAACACAAGGGCTACTTAAAGCCCACACTTAGAGTTCCAAGCCCACATTGGTAGTTTTAGTTCTTTGACTAGCTGCAAAACCTGCCTCTAGAGAAACCTGTGAGAAACGTCAGAAGGAGCTGGGTGCTTGGCAGCACTGCTGCAGAGAGCTCTGCAGCTGGAGTGGCTATGGTTGATGCTGGCAGGGGCACAAGAGAGACATAAGCATGGATGGAGAGCTAGAAATTATTCTTACACTTGCCTAGATTTACATTGTTTTGAATAAACTGTTTCAGTTGCAGCTGACAGGTCGCTCATGAATAAATCCTGCGATGTGAGTGAACTCATATCATGGTCAACATTGTCCCAGTTGCCCCTCCTCCGGTGTCAGTGAGAGCCAAGAGCAGGTTTACAGCATTGGCTGGGAACTCGGGACCATGTTGACTGTTGTGAAATAACTTCTGATTGCTTACTGAGGTTGGAAAACTGTGACATGAGCTCATTTGCAAAAAGGAACAATTCCAAGGCACGTTTTCCTGTGAACTTAACACTCCTGACATTGCCTTATTCTAAGTTGGAAGTTACTGCATCATTAACTCATTTTCAAATTACCACTTACTTTTCCATTATTTAACATGAAGCACTGAGGTTTTTTTGCTTATTTGTTTCACTAAAAATGTAATGCACATTTGCAGCAGGAAAGCAATTAATCTGTGTAATAAATACATATGCATCTGGACATAGTGCTATATATTAATAGTGAAATGATCTAAAGGATAACCATAATAGGCTATTACTGTTTGGGCACTACCTGAAATACTGTCAGCAATTACATTTACAAAGCAATCTTAGTTTATAGTGACACTGATTAGGTATTCTATATGGGCAGTTAATATAGCATACTTCCATGTATCTCATTTGCTTTGACACGGCAGTTTTTGGTGAAGCCAATGCTAGAACAATTTCCTAATGACCTCACTGATGTTAAATTTCTCTTGATCATCATTTCTTGAAGACCTGTAACATTCTGAATGCAGATGACAGTTTTGACATTCACAAAGATGTAGGTTTAATTATCATCTTGATTACTTGAGCTGGAAAGCCAGATGCCTAAATATCATGAAAGGTCGAGTAGAACAAATCCTGATAGTTGATATCTCACAGTACTAGGAACGCTGCCTGGGTTGGAAGGTGACTTAAAGAATAATACCAAGTAATTGGGAAATCAAGGGCTTTTTTCTTGGCACAGCTCTCTTCCTGCATGAAGAGACTTTGTTTAAACAAGAATCTCATCTTAACAGATACAGGAATCTGAGGTGGAGTGCTGAACACATGTAAATTATATCAAATAAAAGAGAACAGAAAAGAGAGATACGCAAGACACAAAGATATATAAAGATCTGCTAGGTTTTCCCAATGTCCCATGGTAGGTAACACTTTATTGTTGAAAGACTCATATAAAACGCAGCAAGCCTCCTCTTTTATAGGGGAAAATTTGTCAATATTCTTTACTTTTATGTGCATGATTTATAAATCTATTTTCTAAAGCAATTTGAGGGTTGTAAAATCATACTATTATTTAGTACACAGCTCCTCACGGACTCTGGTTTATCAACTGCTGGGTAAAGAGTGGAAAAAACATCTGCTAATCACTCATTAAACTAGAATAGATTCAAACAAATGACTGCTATTAAGAGTCCTGATCCAAAGCCCATTACAGTCAACAGAAAAGCTCTCAGAGGTTTTGACAGGCTTTGCATACCACCTGAAGTTAATATTAGCCAGACTGATGGAAAATGTACATCTTAATTGATTACATAAAATTCAAGGCATAAAAAAATGCCAGAACTTAATGCATCAACAGGAAAGATGAAAATACAGTAGAGGACTGAAACCTGAAATTGATAGACAGAAGGGATAGAAATTTGTGCAATTTTAGTTTAATCAAGTACATTGATAGTGATAAGGTGGCAGATATCCAGGCTGCATTGTTGTTTGTCTACAGATGTTCCCAAAGGTAGGCCTGCCCCTTAACAGCAAAATGCAAAGCCAAAATAAATAAATAAATAAATAAATAAATAAATAAATAAATAAAAATACACACAACACACACAAGGAAAACAAAACAAAATAAAAAAAGGCAACAACAACAACAACAAAACAGTAACTGTCTCCCTAAATGAAAGTGGATCATTCAGGGTCAAAGCATTGAAACGTGCTTTTAGGGAAAATATAGCCATGCTTCTTGCTGGGAACCATACTGGCTGTGGAGATGGTTTGTAACTGAAATCACAGCCATTCTATGAAGCAAGCTACAGGACTTTCTACTGTAATGGGTATTTTTATTGTTATTAATACAAATGTTGATATTATAATATTGTTAATATTACTGTTATTTAATAATTAGGTAAAGATTTACAGGCTTCATTGACAAGGAAGCTGTATCTAAGAGTTGACCAGGTAACTGTAGCCTAGGCCATGAGACAACTCTGGTTTAGGAAGTAAAGATTTTTTTTGGCCAGGAACTACTTTCAGACATACAAAAGTAAAAACAAAGCCTGATTTTGGGGCTGATTCCTGCCCACTAGCTCAGTCCAACAGTCTGAGGCTGAGTTACTACAGGCTTACATGGGGACTAGGAAATCACAACAACTGAAACGGGTGTGAAGCTCCACTGCTGGCAGGTGAGGGGATATACCGCCATGCTGCTGGCAATGTATGATTTCTGGAAGAATTTCTGTTCAAAATTTACATGGCCTGTTTGGAATTGGGCACTAGCTGACATGTCAAATGATCCCGTATAGCATGTTTAGTATCTTCAGTGTAATACGAAAAACTTGATAAAGGCTGAAGCACTGTCTTCATGGATATACACCTTTCTCCATCATAAAATGGTTGTAAAACACAAAGGTAAGAGCTTCAGGGCACTAGTTGTATGAGGGTAGAAAGTGCCATGGAAATTTTCAGTGCACTCAACCCTATTCATAGCTGTTAGTAAACAAAAAGGCTGCCACCAAGTCCTGCTCACATTTCCATTTCCATTGGCTCTGTGGAGAACAAGACCTGACTTTTAGGAGCAGAAATTCATGCTGCTGCCAAAGCCAGGCACACATCACTCAGTACTGGCCAAATCCACCCTTAAGCCACCAAGGTTGCCCTGGTGGCTACAGCCTACAGCAGGTGGCAGGCTCTCACTGCTCAGGGGGTAACAAGCGTCTTCAGGCTGAATGTATTTATGGCCAATTTTTCCCCCCTTTGTTCTTGTGCCAGAATTGCCCTTTAGCTCTTCCCCATCTGGCATTTACTCTTTTGATATATTTCTAGAGAGAAATCACATTTTCCTCTACTTTCATTTTTCTGAGCTAAAAGATGTTCTGCTATTTTTAGTCACATTGTGCTCTTCACTCCCTTGACCACCATCTTACTCTTTCATCTGTTGCAGATGTACCATAAAGGACCAAAATACTTTACAGTGTTCCTACCATCTTGATTTCTTCTGTCTGTTTCCAGTGTTGCTTGGACACATTCTCCTAATAATTGTCACCAGTCTCTTGCCCTGCCCAGCCTCATACCTCTGTCCTTAGCTCACCATCTGGTTTTGTTCTTCTTTTATGTCTCTAACTCTCCTCTCCCTGTGCTATCCACTTGCCTTCTGGTGTTAGGAAAGGCATTCACAACAACACATATTGCAGGGAAGGAAAATCTCTGAATCAAAGGTGAAGTGAAAGCTTGTATTTCATCTTGCTGATGAATAACAGAGACCAGGACTTTTTTATCTTCCATCAAACACCACTGACAGGTTAGATGAGAATAATATTTGAACTGCAGAGAATCCCAGACATCTACAGGCCATGGGTATTGGGTGATGGGTCATGGGTATTGTCCTAGGGGCCCCATTTCTTCCACAAAGTCCTGGGGCCCAGCTCTTACAGTATGAGCACTAATGCTGGTGGGATCTTGTCTGCCAGGGAGACTCCTAACAGAAAATTATCTTGGAGACTGAACCTGAGACCTCTGCCCATGTGTAAAGCATGGTGCGTGTGTAAATGGTGTCCAGGAGGCTGTGGACCGAAACACTTATTCTCTTCAGTTCACCTAAGCAGAAAAATTGCTCACAACTTGTTGTTCTTGACAGCCACCAAGGGAAGAACAGCCAAGAGCAGCCAAGCACCAAGAAGTGCCATTACACTTACAGGAAACTGCTGGCACCTTGTGCTGACCCACGTGGGTCATGCCAGCAGGAGTGTTTCTGAAGGCCAGGAAGATTTCCTGCTGATGCAGGGATGTGTTTTAAAACCCACCACTGAATACTGGGTGACATTTTCTAAAATGACTAGAACTCCCTGCCCTTTCCTGTTTCTGTTTTGTTTTTGTTTTGTTTTGTTTTATTATTATTATTATTATTATTATTATTATTATTATTATTATTATTATTATTATTATTATTCTTTCAATGCTGCAGAGAGACCTGATTTCCAAAATATCACTTCCAATAATCAGGTGCCACTAAAGCCCCAAGACAAGCTGCTGGGGCAGTGCTGCTTGCTCCAGGGGAGGCGATGGATGTGTGTCCCCATGGACCTTCATCTCCCCTTTATCTGCCTCCATAGAGGATGCTGGGCGTGTGGCAGAGCATGGACAGAAACGGAGCAGCAGGATGCCCTACCCCATGTGCTGGGAAAACCCCCACTCTGGCTCTGATGCTGCTCTACAGCTGACCATAATGGCACCCCAAAAGACACTCTGTACAGGACCAAGGGCAGATTGTAATATTTAATATGCATCTTGTTTGGATTCCAGTCTTTGAGGATTTCCAGTTATACTGCATCAAGGATGAAAGCAACCTTGAGGAGGGAAAAGTTGAGTGCTACGCTGAAATTCATTCGCATCGGAGCTGTTACTAGGGGACAAGAGGACTGTTTATGGGTTTTCACGTGGCGGAGTACTTGTCACAGCTGCAGTTGTTGGCTTTTTTAATCTAATTGCTGACTTGAAATGCAAATGACTGTAAAATTTCACAGACACATTTTAAAAATGCAAATTGCATGTGATGACAAATTCTCACATACTATTTTTCGTGGCTTGTGAGTAGGATTTTTGTTTGTCTGGGAGTATTTTTTTGGAAACTTCCTGGTTTGGAAATCAGTTAGTTCAAATGCCTAGTTTAAATTCAGGAGATACATCCTCATACTGACAAATACAAATGCTTGTAATACTGGGGATGCACTTGGCACGTATTGAAGAACAAATACACTACAGATAAGCGTGCTCTATACAACCTCCAATCCCATTGCTGTATATGAACTCATGCAGTAAGCTGCAAGCACATATCTGTGTGATTTTTCCTACAGCATTGTCATACCACAATGGGCCAAAATTTAACAATGATTTAGTTAAAAATTCTAAATATTTGAAGCTGGTGGGGGCACTTGAATGTTCAGAAACATCAGAAAAACAGTCAGAAGTCTGAAAAATTAAATTTGCCCCTGTGAGATGGGACTGTCTCAGTGACTGTGTGGTCAGGTGTGGGTGTGCAATTTGGGCTAGGCAGCAATCCCGTGGCTGCCTGCAGCTGTTGGATCGGATGCAGTGATGCTTGATGCTGGTGGTCCCTCCCTTTCTATTTTTAAAGATTTTGGCCTTTAATGTTTGTGCTAGAGTATAGCTGTGTACTTGCTAAACAAGTGGGATGAATCCCAGTTGTTGGAACAAATTGCTCTTGCCGAGAACAAAACCAATCAGTTATTAACATAACATGCCAGTAGGAGACTTGCCAAAGTTGACTTGGGCCTCCAGGCGATAATGCTGTGCAAATAGCATTAGATTGCAACTAAAAGCCTGAAACCAAGGAAAAGGAGAGTCGCAGAGCAGATGTGTAACAAACAGAAAACTGAAGAGGAATACATAGGAAAGATCTGCAAGAACATAGGCAGTGTGCAGCTTCTCCTCAAAAAGACGAAATGAGCTGCCACATCACTGCCACAAATTTTGTACACACAGTCAGTGGGAACACCACAGGAGGGAATAACTTATTCCCAGAGATAGCTGTTCTGCAGTTTCTCCAAAAATCAGGTTAGCGGTATCTGTCTTAGGTTGGGATATCGAATAGCAGGCCCCCTAAATTGCTTAGCACGTTAGCTGAGATCATAAAAGAAAAACCCCAAACCACTTGCACACAGACATAAACTGAAGGTGGATCAAACTGCACCCTTGTTATCGGCAATTTAGCATGAAGGTTTGCACCCTCAACATTTTTGTTCCTCCTGTTGGATGGGAGCTGATATTCAGAGATTTTTTTTTTTTAGGTTTTGTTCAGTGGGTTCTTCAATACACAACAGTGCTTAGTCAGTGGATTTAGGAAATTGTAAAGATATTTTTAGGAGGCTTAAAATCAGGATTTAGCTTCTGGGTCCTGAAATCTGATATCTTATATATATATATATATATATATATATATATATATATATATATATATACAGAGATTCAAGCACCAATACTCAAATGGAGCTCCTGAGAAATCCCTGCCTCGAGCTGCCTGCGATTGCTTACCAATGGGAGACATCTCTGGAACTGAAAGCTGATAAACCATGTCTCCACAGCTATTCATAGAGTCTAACAAATCCTTCTGTGAGGCAGAGCTTAGAGCTTGGTGTCACTTCCTTGTGGCTCTGAGACCCAGAGTAGCATCTCTAGTACAGCGCAGCTCTGTGCTATGGCAGCACGCAGCCTGGGTCACCGCTAGTTCAGGCATGTCTGCACCATTGCATCATGTAAACATGCCCTTCATGTCCCTCCTGTTACTCGCTGAATGGTGCAAGTGTACAGTATAATCAGTCGCATAAAGGCAGAAGTATAAATAACAACAACTGATTAGGAAAGCATTGCAATTAATCACAAGAATGCAGGCTCGGTGAACTCTGTTGTCATTTTTAATGAACCATACATTATAATTAGTGACACCCGAGGGGAATTATAAATGCTTGCCAGTGCAGAGATGTCGAATACAAGAGTACTGCATCAAGAGCTTGTTCTCACGCTGGTTGTTGGGCTGTTTGAGATTTCTTCAAGAACCATGTGCTGTGCCTCAGTGACGGCCAGAAAACTGAGTGTGGAGGTAAAGAAAGTGAAAAAAGAAAGGAAGAAAAGTAGGCCCAGACCAATCCTTCATATTTCTGTAGGGCTGTGTGTGGTTTCATAGGGTCTTCAAGAACTGAAAAAGCAATGCAGAAGAAATCCCTCTGTTGCATCCAAATTACAGATAGGTCTCAAGGGTGAGGTACCAACAGTACCAGCAGTAGAAATAAATGTATATCCCTTTAATATTACTACACTAGTGCTAACATACCCAACTCTCATACCCAACCCAATTCTCATACCCAACTAGATATGCAGTGTCTGCACAGCTCAGAGGTGTTTCACAGAGTCTTATACACACAAACTAAGCTATTAGTTATGGTCATCTTTGATGGTTTTTCATGTGATTAACTTAGGTGGTCCGCACACAAGGTTAATTGGTTTTCCTACAGAAGGTTCCTGTTTTCTTTAATTTGATAACACATTCATACTGTGGACCATCCATCAATGTATGTTTTTTTTCAGAGAGACTGTTTTTCTGTGGATCATTTTCCCAGATAATCTGCTTTCTTGTGGAACATCCACCAAGTCATGTTTTACTTCAGATGCAGATTAACAATACTTTCAGGCATTGTAATTTCCTGCTGTTTTCCCAAGTGTTATTCTGGACAGCTTTAATATATTCATGGTCACACATACATCTTTCCTTTAGAGTTCCCAGATTTCTTAGGATCCCTAGAAATTGCACTTACATAGCAAGAGGAAAACATATATGCTCTTGTATAATAATGCTGTACTGCTTACATAAATATACACTATATAGATAACATATGTCTATACATGTTATTTCATAAATGTATATAGGGATCTTTCTAACTTTGTGTTACTAAATTCTGTCTAATTAGGGGATAGTCATTATACTTGTTTACCTAAATTCATTTGCTTGCAAACTACGACACCTTGGTTGGCATTTCTAGCAGGTTTTCAATCATATTAAAAGATGTGCTGACATTTTGAAGAGTCGCGGACTAAAGCTACCTCTGGAATTCCCATGAGATAGCTGGTGGTTTGATTTGTTTAGTCAGACAATATCTATAAGTCTCATGCATATACACCAGTGTTCAGATGAAGCAGAAGATTTTTGAGAGCCTAAAGTAAGAGCCTGACAGCATGGTTAAGTGCTTTTTCCCCTTGGAGATTACTGCTTGCATGAAATGTGACACAAACTGGTCTGAGCTAGGAGGGAAATTCAAGAAAGCTGGAGAACAGAAAAACAACACTTTCAAGAGCCTTCTTGAATATTTATCTTATTCAGGAGCTATCTGTGACCATCCTTAGGGCCAAAGACTTCTGTGCATCTAATTCAAAAGGTTAAACATGGCTAAATGCTTTTTTTCCCCCCTCAAAGGTTTCATTTTCTTCAGTTATATATCTGAGAAAAGCCATCAGGCATCACTCAGAAATTTATTTATATATATATATATAAGCAGATGTGCAGAACAGCACAGTAGTAAGCTTTTGTTTGTGAACAAAAGGCAAATAAAGTTCATAGGTGCACACAGCAGCACTTGAGAAACATGAGCCAAAAAGCCACCTACCATTAATCTTCCTCTCTGCATTTTAAGATCTTTAGGTACTTTCATTCTCAGTTTGATGGACAGTCTAAACTCTTCAGATTTAAGCAGCTGGGTCACAAATCTCCTGTCTTAACCTGCTGGCATCCAGAGGTACCTCAACTTGTAATCAGAGAAAAATCAAATCTAGATGAGAAAAGAGAGGAAGAGGGGATGTGCCGTATAAAAGGAAGGTGAGTAAAGCTAGTCCTCATGGTCACTGGCAGGCATCATACTTATGTCTCTGCCTGGCTGTACTGACCTGGAAAATGATTTTACATTAAACTTCCAATCCAAGTACAACTTGTGCCAAAGAAACAGGACGAGTTGTTGAGTGACAGAATGGATAATGAAAACCTTTTTATTTTTTACAGAAAGAGATAGATGCTGCTTAAAATGGTGGTCACAGCTCCACATTCAGATAAACCTTGGACTCCTGGATGCCTACTTGTAGTTCAAGGGGAAAAAGAAAACAAAAACAAAAATACAAATTCAGATGGAGAAGATAGCTTATACCAATTGACACAAAATGGCATTTTTTACCATTTCTAGAAAATGCATATTTTACTAGGCCATTGCACAGAATTTTCCCTCTATCTCTTTCCCTCTAACACATTTGCTCTTCTTCTTACATAACTTGAAAATTAAAAATGAATGGAAGTTCCCAACAATACTGTGGGAAAGAAGCAAATCTGCTCCCACCCAGCTGAAGTGAGTGTTGCTGTTGCTATTGTTGTTTTCCGTCCCCAAGATGATCTTCATCTGTGGTGACCTTGCAGAGGAAGCATGCAAAGCTATATGGACCCTTAGGACCAAGAGACAAATGACCATATGGCCATATTTTGTAAGTAAATATTAAAATTGCTGGTTCAGAAAATCACTAGCTTCCGCATCTCTGCACAGTTACAGGACTGTGTGACAGCATCAGGAAGTAATGCTCACAGACTTCTCCACTGAGAAAATGCCATCTCCATGCCAGCAAAGCACTACTGACTTCATTGGACTCACTATTGATTTATACCCCCATAACTCAGAGAGAAATTAGACTTGGTGGGGCAAGAATATAGGAGTAAAAAATAAAAATGACAAACAAAAAACAGATGACAAACCACAGAGGGAGAACAAAATGTTCATCACTGATGTAAGACAAACAGCTGTTGTCCAGGTTATCCTGAAAGTACAGATGGCCTGAGCTTCCTCTTCATCTGGATTTGAAAAAATGACAAAAAAAAACCAAACAAAAACATCAGAATCCACTGCAAAAATAGCAATGTGAATTCATTGTGCCCTTTTCCAACATTTTAAATATCATACAACTATTGTAAATTGTTGTTGCATTGTTGTAAAAGAAAGCAATGATTCTGACTTTGGATCACAGTTTTTTGCTTCTAGAGCAGTCAGATTGAGACTTTGATATCCTTGTTCTTGGTGACATCCAAGGAAACCCAAACACTAGTTAGGGCCAAAGTTGGACCATTCATGATGCAAGTAGCAATGAAAAATATTTTGGCTTGTAGTCATTTGTCCCTCTAATTGACTTTGTTCCACAGTAAAACCAGTGCCCAAGTGAGGGGCTGCATAAGGCTTCCCTAATAAAGCTCTTCTGCTCTCTGCAAAGCAGGATTTTCTAAGGGATTTACTTCAATTTCACCCTGCTCACTTAGGGTGTTAATGAGCTCCACATCCTTTACTTTCATGCTATTGCTTTTATTGATGGGAAGGAAGGTGAATTATTTATTTATTGTTTTGTCCTTCCCTCAACAGTCCAGAGAATGGCTACCTGACTGCAAAAGGTCACCCGAGATTTGAAAAACACAGCGTGCTCCTCCCCATTTTCATCCACACATGCTGTCTCTCAACACAGACCAACAGCTTTTTAAAAACAATATTGTGAGGGAGCAGACATTGACCTGTGTGGTACCAGCAGTGTGTGGCAGGCCCAAAAGGAACCAAATCAAGTCCTGTGAGGTGTAGGTATGAAGTGTAGATAGGTGTCCTGTGGAGTTGGTCACCCGTGACCCTGTAACATCATGAGGAAGAGTCAGGGACCACCAAGAGGAATGGGGTGAAGGAATCATTTCCTTGCCTTCATCACCTCAAAGGAGCCTGGCTACCTGAAGCAACCACGAGGACACTTTGGCTGTTGAGGCCTGCTCTCAGAGTGTGGCTGGAAGCTCTTCAGCCTCCTGGTGTGCTGGGTCTGGCTGGGATGGAATTAACTTTCCCTGCAGCAGCCCATACAGTGCTGTGCTCTGCACGTGTAGCCAGAACAGTCCTGGTATCACACCAGTGTTGCTGAGCAGTGCTGGCACCACATCAGGACTCCCTCCAACACCCCCAGAGCCAGCAGGCTGAGGGTAGGCAAGAGATGGAGAGGGGACATCACCAGGGCAGCTGACCCAAACCAGCCAAAGGGATATTCCTTACCTTGTGGTGTCACACTCAGCAATAGAAGGTGGGAAAGGGGAAGAAGAAGGGGGGCTCTTGTTATGAAGACATCCGTCCTCCCAAACAACTGCTATGTGCATTGAGGCCCTGCCTCCTGGGATGTTGCTGAACATTGTTTTTTGGTGGGAAGTAGAGAATAATTGTTTTATATCTCTCTTTGCTTCCATGTTGCCTTTGGGTGTTTGTTTATTTGTTTGTTTTCCTCTCTTTCTTTTCCCCGTAATTAAATTATCCTTATTCCAACCTGTGAGCCTTTTTGTTTCCCATCATAATTTCTTTTCCCCCTCTCCCTTAGAGGAGGGGGAGTGAAAGAGCAGTTGTGGTGGAGTTTAGCTGTCCACCAAGATGAAACCACCACACTTGGGAGAGCAGCAACACATGGAATACATTTATTTTAGCAGTCCAATTTACAGAGGGGGGTCTTTACCTTATTTTGTTGTTGTTGTTTTTGTTTTACCTATTATATACTACATTAAAATAGCAGCCAGTCCTGCTCAGCCCCAGCTGAGGGTGCCAACTGTGTGTTTCGGTGATCCTGAGCTACCACTGCTTAAAGAGAGGCAATAGATGCTCAGGATCCCCTTGGGGCTGAAGACATTTTGTAACCAAAGCCCTTGCCAAGATAGTCTGCCCTCTGATACTTCCTCCTCTGATATTTCCTCCTCTTCTTGCAGGAGAGGAGGGTTTAACCTGTATTTATGGGGACTCTATTTAGGTGCCCACACTATTGCAGCAGTATCTCTAGGCACTGTACCTGATCTGCAGAGGTAGGTTTCCACTCGAAGAACAATTTAGAGCACCTTAATGACTTTCCTCTTTTTATTTTCCCCCTGGACATGCCCTACCTACCTCTGTTTTCTTCATAGGAGGCTGGGCTTCAGACTCAGACACCTAATAGTAGCTGTTTATATCTCTGAAGGTCACTCCAGGAAACCACCGATTAAACATGATCTATCAGTTTCATAAACATGCTCCAGTCCCATCTGTATCCATAGCATATCTGTGCCTTCAGTGATAGATGGAAATTCAGTAATTATTTATCTAATAAGTTGTGAGGCCATAAAGGCTAGAATACATCTTAGTGCAGAGGAGACAAAAGATTTTATTGAATAAAAGCAAGTGCAAGATTTAACTGGGTGCAATATTAAAAACATAAAGAAGCCATCTGTCTTTCTTCATGGAAAACGATTTTGTGTGCTATGCAGTCATTAATGATGCATACTGGAAGAGTCTGCTATATTTGTTCGAAGTGAAACTAGCACTGCTCCTAATAGCACGCCAATTAGGGTTCTTAGAAGTCAAAAGGCTGTGGAAATAGATGAGTTACCTAGTTACAAAAAAATGCTAGCATATTCATACATTCCCGGTATACAGCCACGCAACAGAATGCAAAAGCAACCTTTTCTTTTTTTTTTTTTGGAAAAACTTCTATGCCTTCTCTCTGCATATGCATGTTTTAGCATAGGAACATGTATGCCATTCACACATACCAAATACAAAAATAAACAGGGTTCCATTTGTAGGTCACTTGAGGGAGCTGATGGAACAATGATTCATTATATCCATGCACATATACTTACATACATACACACACCGACTATATAGACTTTGTAGAGCTTACATTCAAACATATGCAAGACTGAATAATAAACACCAGCTTAAGCAAAATCTATAAACTGTTTAAAGAGCATTAATGCTCCAAACTCCTGCAGTTAAAAAAAGATGTCATTATGCACCTCAGTGTATAGTGCCTCTCATTAACTTCAGCATTGGCTTATATGGAACACATGGAGCTAAAATAACAAGACTATTGTTGCCAAAAAAAGCACTCCAGAGCTGGTAAAACTGTAAATTTGCCTACGTAATTTGAATTTAACGCCTCTCCTCTATTGTGTGTGCCTTATGAGAAAGTCCTTACATGTTCAGAGGTGACTTTCCCTTATGACAATGGCAACATTGAGTATATATGTCATCAAAGACTGATTGTCACCTACTTCTTACATGGCTTATCTTTGCCATCATTAAGTCTGCAAGCAGCATTCTGAATTTGTTGGGGTTTTGTTGGTTTGTTGGTTTTTGTTTGACGGTCACTCTGCTTAAACTCTTCATAGCCACACAAATAGAAGAGACATCTAAGGCTGTTTTAGGTACCTCTTTTTTTGTCCTGTAAGCACATATTTGGGCAATGCACAGGGTTGGAATTGTTAGTTGCTTTGCCTGGGGCTGGAAGAGGCCCTGCAGCAGTGCGGGTGCCATGTCCCCATCTGTAGGGACCAGCCACCACACCTGGTAAGGCACACACTCTGTCCTTGCATGTCCCAGCTCTGTGTTGACAGCTAGAAAACAGCAATGCCCAGAGTTTGGGCCTATAATTCTCCATGTCCTTCCGTACATCAACCCCAAAACTGAAACTATCAATATCCTTTTACCTCAAGCCTGCTCTCTCCTCACCAAAGTCTATCTCCTCTTCCAGCAACCACAGTCACTTCATTTCTGTGGGCTCCCCATCCCTCTTCCCACCTCCTCACCCTGGGACACACGGTCTTCTGCTCTGGGCCATCAGCCATCTGCCCCAGACCCTCCTCCCAGCTCTGGGGGCAGCTCCCAGGCTTAGGACCTCAGTTTTCCAACCAGCCTTAACATTTCTGACTGACTCCAACTGAGTTTTTACATGCATCTGGAAGGCTGCAAGGCTTGTATTTTCTTAAGGCCAAAGGGTAGCAAAAACACAATTTGTTACTTACCCTCAAAAAACAAACTCGCAAATGCTGTGACAAACTCATGAGAGCTGGCAAAATTTAATTCTTTACACTGCTGAAGGCTCCTGAGAGTCACTAATACTTAGTAAAATACTGAGTATTACACTAATACTGAGTAAATTGTACCATGATGAAGGATTTTGTGAGCTGACAAATACTCCCCTCCATCAGAGGAAATATCTTACAGACAGGACAGCAGGACCTTCCCTTCCAACTCACTAGCCCCACAACCTGAGTTTTGGAGACCTTCCAACCAGCCAACTGCGATAAAGAAGAAGGAAGAAAATGCTTTACAAAGAAGAAAAAAGCTACAGTAACTCTAGAAGACTCAGTTTGACTTGAGGAATCAAACATTTGATTTCTTGTTTCTAGTGGTATTGCAAAGCCTTGGAGGAGCCTGTAGTGCCTGTGGCAGTTACTCGTCCCAGTGATGCAGAGTTGGGAAAAGCCTGGCTCTTTTTTCTTTGGAGTTCATGAAGTCTTAAGGAAATGGAGCTATAACTCATCCTTCTGTTGCTTTGTTTTTCCATTTCTTTCTGAGGAATAAATGAGTTTCCATTTTACCCTATGACAAATTTAGGAGGACAACAACAGAAAATAATATCATGATATTTCAGAAGGAGCTGTGGACCAAACAGAACAAAGTTTTTGAAATTACTCTGTTTCTTTCTTAAAAATAAATACATAAATAATCTCTTCTGGTGGTTATCTTTAAGTATTGGCCTATCATTGGTGGTTGAGAAGTAGTCACAGGAATACAGGGTTTTGAAGCAGAAGAGGACAAAGAAGTGGATGAATGAGGAGGTCAACAGAGGCTCAGAGAACAGATGAGCCATAGGATTGTGACTCTTGGTGCTAACTGATGAGTTAGGGAGAGCTACCAGCCCAGGAGAGGGCCTACATTCCTTTGCTTGGCTTATGAGCTTGAAAGCATCAAAAAAAGGATGTCTTTCAGACATAAGGAGAAACAGATTTTGAATTTCAGGGCAGACAGGGTATGGTCAGGACTAATCGAGTTAGTGTCAGCCTTCATGAATGAGACAAGAGCCCTGAGGATGAATAGAGAGAGGAAATAAACATCTCCTTTGGAGGTGGTATCTGTCCTTGGGATTTTAACCTCTTCATTAAACTGTGACAGATGGAGGTCATCATTTTTTCCTATGTACTCCCTCAAGTTCTTCCAAGAAAAGGAAATCTCTGCCTTAACCTGGAGAACTAAACCTTGAGTGACACATATACATTTCCAATTATTTTACTTCAAGACTGGTTCTTGGAATGGTGAAACAAGGGCTTCTCAGCTCACCAATGTGGCTGTGTCCCACTTTCCAGTGCTATCACTTATTTGAAGGCATTCAGCTACACTAAACTTACCAACAGTATCAAAATAAGAGTTGCCCATAGGTCATATTAAACATGAGGGAACATACTAGGGGTAACCTGCTGCTCATGCTGTCTGGCCCAAGGAGGAACAGTTTCATGGTGGCAGGATGAAGGCAGAATGGTTTGAAGAACCTGAGGAGGAAGGAAAAACAAACTAGGATACCCAGTGTGTCAGTATGTCTGTAACATGCAGTGGTTTAGGACTCATTTTAATATTTGCCTTCTCCAAAAATATGATGGATTTTCTTTTTAAGTCATTCTTCTCTTTCTTTGCTTCTTTTTTTTGCTCTTTTTGCATGTCATTGAGACTGTGATACTGATTTCAGCCTTGAGTCCCAACAAATACTTGCTTCAACTTCTGTAATTTTGATGTCTGGCTTTTGAGGGAGATTCAATTAAAGATTTTTTCAATTAGTGATTTTCTAAGGACTTTGAAGAAATCAATGCTCAAATTCTGTAGACTCAGCAGAAACCTAACACAAATCCATATCACGACTTCCTTACTGGTCACTTGTGAATGTTGGAAGGATTTGTTTCAAGACATTTCCTTTTCCATGCTGCACTTTTCAGCGCACTTGTACTTCAGCCCCAAATCCTTCCTGGTAATACGAAATTCAGCTAATGTTTTTCATCTTGTCACCTCATTTGGTGACACTTTACCAGCATTACTGCAGAGGATGGGTTCCCACTGAATTCCCAGAAATGGATGATCCAGCTCAACTATCAGAGTCAGTCCTCAGCAGAAGCCACCTGATGATCCTGGGACCCAGACACGTATAATACGGTCTCATCTGAGTTCTGCTTAATAAACTTAATATCCCCGTGAGCTGGAGGCTTGCACTTAACAAAGACTGGAAGAGGCAGCTAGAAGTGAAGTGAAGCAAAGCGTGGTCTGACCCTGAAAGGCACTATTAAGTATTTTGGTTTGCTTCTGTGAACATCAGAATGACAGGATGAAATATTTTAATTAACCCGGCTTTTGGCTTTACAAGCTTGGTCCAAACATTTTCTCTTTTTTAGAAGCAAGCTTGCTCTCCATCCATACTCTTCCACCTGATGTCTCTCCCCTGGCCTTTCTCAGTCCTCATAACTGTAACAAAGGTGGAAAAAATCTACCTGGCAGACTACTTGCACTGCTAAAAATGATCTCCCCTATGCACCAAGCAGGTGGGGCAAAGGCTACTCAAAATGTAGATGCATTGATCCTATCATTCACATTCCAGGAGTAATTGATCCCACCGAGCATGTTTATAGATCCATACTAACTCCTGATTTCCTCACAGCATGTCAGGACTACACAAAATCTTTCAGAAACGTTCATGGCTTCTGGAGCACATGGAGAGACACAGACATTTCTGTGGCCGGTTTGGGAGAAGCTGACTGACTAGGATGGATTCTTCCACCTGTCTGGACTACCTGGAAGCTTCAAAAGCAACCAGAGCTGTAAAAGAGACCCTGTGGAAATGCCTAACAGGATCACCAACATGCTAAACACAGCAGTTTGTTCTGCAGAGCACTTTTCAAGCAAGTTTTTGCCTCCTGTGCTCTGTCCAACAGGGACCTGAGACCCCAACCTTTTCTCAGCCAGTTATACTCCATGTCAAACTGTAGTTTCCTGTCGGATTTAATATAATTGGAAACTCTTAGGCTTTACCTTGTTTTCTTCTTACCCCACTTCCCCACCCCCAACACAAATCTAGAGAGCTTGTGCCCCCCAAGAATTGGCCTTTATTCTCCTCCTGGCTGACTTCCGTGCACAGCCCTAAGCCTCCTGACCTCTCCCTTCCCCACACTAGAATGAAATGCACTTTTCTGACATTTCTTACTGTGGCTGTCAAAATCAGCCTGTGATCTGTTCCAATCTACTAGCAGCATTGTAGTATCCCTGAGCCAGGCACTCTCTAAGTGCAACGCAAAGTGCTGTTCTTGGTGCTTTTATCTCTACAACTGCCTCCCTTCCTTCTCCGCCCTCTCCACAAGTCTCTATGAGCTCCCCACGCTTGTTACTGGCAGAAGAGCTGAGCAAGTAGCATCAAAGCCTGGCTCACTCTGGCTATGTCTGTAGAACTAAATAAAAGCTCAGGACAAAGACTGAACCATAGCTGAGTGGGAGGTTTATAGTTCCCTTACAGAAAAATTATTTGGAAGACACCAGCCTGAGCAGGTCAAAACAGGGTTAGGGAATAAGCTAACAGTTAACGAAAAAGCTTCCAAAAATACTAATTTAAATTGACTCCCTGCTCCCTGGATGCAGGTTTGCACATTCATGCACCAATGACCGAAAGAGTCCTGTGTTGTTCTGGCATTAAGAAAGCAAGTTCCCCTACCCTGGCTCTTCTCTTCTGGCAAAATACCTAGTTTTCTGGGGTAATGTGAAACTCTGTCCCCCTTCTCCAAAATGCCTAAAGCCAGCATAACAAAGCATCTTTGAGCCAACTATAAACATGTCCCTTGGTGTGTTTGTCCTGACTCCCTGAATCAGCCCTTCTCAATAGGGAACACAGGGCATAGTACCTGACATGTTGATGTGACATGTGGCAATTAGACAATACTAGGACAACTGCCAAAATGCTGCCTGAAACTGTGTGAGCTCTGGAGACACACGTTGTTTAATCAGAAATCATGAGGAACACCTTGAACATTTGATGTCTTCATAGGCATCTCTTTCCTGCCAGAAATACTTATATACCATGATCTAACTTCAAGTCTCAACTGAGCTCTTAGAAGAGCTGCAGCTTGTACGGTAGTGTTTAGAATAAAGATTTTACTTGCCAATTGCTCATAATTGTTTTTGAAACATGAAACACTAATTGTTGAATTCAGAGCTGCCATGGCTGTCTGGGAGCTCTGACAAGTGGAAAACCACAAGAGGAAGGGAGATGACAGGTGACACTTTGGAACTAAGTTCCAGCAGGTGCACTTTCTGCCATTGCTTTTAACACATTCATATTCTGTCAATAGGAAAGCCAACTAACGAACAAGGCACAAAAGAAAAGTCAAGAGGCAGAAAGTGAGAGAGGTTTAGATGCAGGAAACTGAAGCAATTGCCCAGGGCCAGGTCTGTTGGGGGACTAATCAACCTCAAGCAATTCTAGTCATCGAGCGTGGGAGAAGAAGGGAAGGGGCTGTGCTTTAGTCTATGCTTGAGGCCTCATAAGCGTACCATAGTTGTAAGTGAAGGGGTCAAAGCATTAACTGAGAAATTAGGTGGGAGAGTTGCAAGGAGATTTAGGATGGTTTCTACCATCACTGTTTCCACAGACAAAGAGATACTGCACTTGTCCAAACAGAATGACCTGCTGACCCCAAGTTCCACAAGTTTCCCCTGACTAAGAAAAGCAATGGTAAAGAATACTTCTCTC